>NC_044033.1:324911828-325573665 GCF_901765095.1 Microcaecilia unicolor
AGGGTAGAACAAACAACAATCGCTTCCTTCCGTTGCTGACCAATTGAACTCGCGTTAATTGGAAATGCAGCTATAAGAAGTCCGCACTCAATAATCATTCACGCATCACACATTCCATACAGAAAATCCCACCCAACAATTTCAGATTTCTCAGATACAGATAAGCTCAAGCGTTTTCGCTTCTAGTCCCCGCGACTAGAAGGTACTAGGGCCTTCGCTGAGAGTTGATCAGGCTCTCCTTCCTCAATTTTCTTTGAGGGGCTGGTTTACAATTTTCTAGCTAGAATTACAATACAAAATACAGAATACATACCCGGCGAATGTTCTCCAGTCAGCTGGGTGCTGGGATTAATGCAGGATTCATCCCACCGCTGCCACCAAGAATTGTTGCAGGAATTGAGATAGGAATTTGTGATACTTCAGGAGTCAGACAGCACACACCAGAATGAGAGAGTAATTTTCTTTATTTGCCAGCAAACAAAGCAGGACATCAGTTCTAGCTCTCTTCTCTCTCTCTCAGCTCTCTGGGTCTTTCTCTCAGCTCTCTGTGTCTTTGTCTCAGCTCTCTG
Source organism: Microcaecilia unicolor (assembly GCF_901765095.1). Taxonomy (NCBI): domain Eukaryota; kingdom Metazoa; phylum Chordata; class Amphibia; order Gymnophiona; family Siphonopidae; genus Microcaecilia; species Microcaecilia unicolor. The sequence goes on from NC_044033.1 coordinate 324,912,398, forward strand.
TCTCAGCTCTCTTCTTATGCTGTCTTCTCCTTCTTCTGTCTGTTCCTTCTGTCCTTCTCTTCCTTCTGAGCTCCTTCTGACGTAAACTGCTTCTTCTCCTACTTAAATACTGTTCTATCCCCCTCCTAGCCTTGCCCCCCCTTACTCTCCAATTGGTTAAGGAACAGATTGATTACCTTGCCTCAACCAATCATTACCTTAAAAATATCAGTTACATAGGTTTGATATTTCTCAAACTGACCTGTGACCTGGGGCCCCTTACACCAGACATTTGGTCTCCAGAACTCTTACATGTTATTATGATTGATTTCTCATATTCCTAGTACTAACTGCTAACTAAACTCTGGCATTCATTAAAGAGGTCAAGGGCCAATCTTACTTAATAGCATACATATCAGGTTATCACTTTCAAGACCATTTCTACATTTTACCTATAATTAATCAAGGAGAAGAGAGCTGACTAGTCCTGACCTCTTCACCTATCAGCTTATACATTGAACCAGCCAGAACTATGGCTAAGTCAAACCATATGCTGATCTCCTCAACTGCAGTCTTAAACAGCAGACAAAGGATCATTTTAAAAGTAACACAGAGTTGAACAAACATCCTACATAGAAATTACAGAGAATAAAACATATTCTAAAATACACAGAATCAGTATTCCTTATAAGCAAGAACTTCTAAATTCTAATCTATTGCCTCTCTCTCTAAATAGTATTTTCTATCTAAGCATTTTTCTATTTAATCCTAAACAAACTGCCTGCTTACAAAACTATTCAGTATGCCTAATAATGTACAGATGTTGAGCCAGCTTTCATCATTCACCAGGGTGAAAGAAATTCCTGTCTCTGACCTTTCTAACCCAGCCCGGCAAACGCTAGACTTCTAGTAATTAATTCCAGCCTGCATTCCTTTATCTTGCTTGCAAGGTAAAAAGCTAGAATCCAAATTTCAAGCTTTTAACAGAATTAACCCTTCATATGATTTCTCAGAATTAACACTTTCTTTTGTCCACTGCCTCAATTCCACCTTCCATGACCTTAAATTCCCTTAGAACTTAACCATTCCATTCACTGCATGCTGGGACAAACATACCTCTGTTTCACTCCAAACCAAACTAAATTTGGTTTAAAACTTCTCAAAGCTTTCTATTAGTACAGCTCTCTCCCACCCAAAATACATCAGTTTTTTCCCACATGTATTCAGCAACACAATCATGAAAAAGGCAGTCTGTTTATTGAAGTACTCACTTTTAAGCTCAAATCATCTCATTCTCAGCACCAAAGCTCACCTTCACTCACTTTCAATATTAAAGTACCCTTTTTCAATATCACATTTCACTTTAAACTCACAAAATCCATACTTTTATTCTTACTTTTACACAGACACACACTATAGGTTTTTTCTTTCTCAATCCATGTTCACAGCCCTGGTCTCTCTGCTCACTCCAGTCTCCCTGGCAACTCACCCCCCCCCCCCGCTAGAGGATCTGACATCACTCAACCAATCAGCTTGTCAGAGAAAGGCAGTTTTTTTTTTCTGATCTGTTTAGAATCTCCCTCCCCCATAGAAGTAAATGCAAAACTTCCTATACAGAGAATTTCAAAGTCAATTTTAACCTGACTTGTACCCAAAACAGAAAGGAACATTTTAAAGTACAATCCCCACTTAATCATGGTTTATTTCTTGAAAAATAAAACCACATTTAAGAAACATCTCACACTTTCTTCAGCTAACTCCATTAACAATTCCCAAACTAAACTTTAAACCTTTTCCAGCCAGCAGCATCCACCAAAACCCTGGAACAGCCCCCCAGAGCCCCAGGAAAAAAAACATTTAATATATGATACCATATATTACACTAGGGCTCCATACCGACACGTGTTTCGCCAGCTAGGCTATCTCAAGGCTGTGCCCCTAGAAAAGTAACAATTATATCATCATCTCAGTGAAAATTTTTTTTACCAATAGACGTACATCTTTAGATCTTTATACTGGGTCTGTTACCTTTCTGTCTCATATCAGAGTATCCACTCCTTAATCGCCAGCCTCCAAGATGGCCGTGGCATTTTTTTGCTATTTAAAGATTATCATGTGACTCATCCAACCAATCACAGCCTCTTCACAATAATGTTTGCCATTCAATTTCCCTATTCAATCCGTAAGGTTCAATAGAATTTAATTTAAAAATCCAGTTCTGTTCCTTGTAGTTTAAAACGGATTTGATATTACCTCCTGATGTAGTGGTAGTAACCGTATCAATGATTCTCCAGCGCAGATCTGCAAATGTATGTTGCTTTTCCATCCAGTATTGGACAATAGGAGCTTCAGCTGTTTGTGTATTAATCTTTGATTTGTGTTCATTTAATCTAGTTCTTATAGGTCTACTACTTCTCCCTACATATATCCTATCACAGGGACAGAGTATAATATATACTGAATTCCTCGTGTTGCAATCAGTGTTATATTGCGCTTTGATCTTATAATTATTAATTGGAGCTATCCAACTATTGCCCACTATAGATAAAGAACACCACTGACATGTTCTACAAGATTTATGTTCAGCATCAATTGGCTTATTCCTCCTGTCTGGTTGATATTTGACAAGCTCACCTACATTCTTCCCCCTTTGTAAAGCTGTAATAGGATGATCCATGAAACAGTTATTTAGCTGAAGAACATGCCAATGTTTATGTATGGCTTTAGTCAATGCGCCTGAAACAGAAGAATAGGGCAATACACAAACCAATTTATCATTAGTAATTGGGCGTTTATATTGTAACAGTAGAGCCCTATTTGCGTATCTAGTCCGCAAATATGCTTTCCTTATTATCTTCTTTGGATATCCACGAGATGTAAATCGTTGTGTAAGGATCAAAGCTTGTTGTTTAAATTCTTCAATCGTCGAACATATTCTTCACAAACGAAGAAGCTGACTAATGGGTAAACTTGCTTTCAATTTGGTAGGATGATAACTATGGAACTTTAAATAATTGTTACGATCACTGCTCTTTCTATATAAGGTTGTACTAAAGCCATTAGATAGCATATTAATCTGAATGTCCAAAAAATTCATAGTGTGGCATGAAAAGTGAAGCTGAAAGGACAGATTCCTATCTAATTGATTCAGCCAGCAATGAAATGCTATTAGTTGTTCTTCAGATCCAGCCCATATAAAAAAGATATCATCCAAATATCTTTTCCATAATTTCACGTGCTCAAACCAGACACTCTTATATAGTTGAGTCTCTTCAAAGTTAGCCATGTATAACGTTGCTACTGCTGGAGCTAAAGTAGCTCCCATGGCTACTCCATGTATTTGTTCAAAAAAAGTTCCGTCAAAAAAGTAGTTCTTCTGTATCACCAAATTTGCCATTTCCATCAGTAAAACAGTAGGTATTCATGTTGGCATGCATCTTTTATTTAAAAGAGATTTAATCAGCAACAGCGCTGAATCCTGTGGGATATTCGTATACAGTGCCGATACGTCAAGAGTAACCATAATGATTTTCTCTGTAGGGAATTGAAAATCTTGTATAGTATTCAACATCTGAGTAGTATCTTGTACAAAAGATTTGATCTCACTTATAAAAGGTTGTAGACATCGGTCAAGTAAAATTGATAACGGTTCCAAGACCGACTCTCTCGTGGATACAATCGGACGTATAGGAGGATGTTCTATATTCTTATGTATTTTAGGTAAGAAATATATATTGGATATCTTCGGATGTTTTGGTGTTAGAAATAATTTTTCTTTCAAAGTCAGGCATCCCATACGATGAGCAATTGTAACCTATTCGTATATCTGTTGCTGAAGATCAACAGTAGGGTCATTAGGAAGCCGACGATAATATTTATCATTAGATAGATGTCTATTTGCTTCAACTAAATATTGGTCTTTATGTTGAACAACTATAGCGCCGCCTTTATGGCCCGTGTAACAATCAAGTCTTCTTGAACACTTGGATGTTTCTTATTTCTTGCCCTTATGGCAAGGTTATGTTTACAGTTTGCTTGAAACATGAGGAATTTTTCTCTACAGTCACATTACTATCATTGTATGCGATAATGTGGTGCTGGCTTCTTCTTTATCATAAAAAATATAACTATGCCTAAATTGTGAATTACTACACTAATGTCACGAATCTCCCATCCTATTAAGTGCAAGATGACCCTTCTTTACAGTAAAAAAACAAAATCAGACATCTGCCTATTACAAGAATCCTACCTGGACAACACTGAGCCATCCAAATTATCTGATAAATGGTTTGATCAATGTTATGCTGTTCCTGGTCAAGGCCACAAAAATGGAGTGATCACCTTGATTCGCAAGTCATTTCCTTTTCAAATTTCTTTTCACACATTTCATCCTGATGGTCGCTGGTCAAGAATTGAGGGCTCAATTAATGGTAGATCTGGTAGATCTTTGACAATTATCAACATATATGCACCCAATGCTGATGAGCCCTCTTTTTTCCAACGTATTAACAACATTGGCTCCACCATCCTAAGTGGAGATTTTAATTTCCCAATTGACTTCTATATGGACAAATCTTCGAACTGTCGACCTGCTAAATTAAAAGTACGCTCTACTTTACAATCTCTTATGCAACTTAATGATTGGTTTGATCCATTCAGATTATTACCTGAATGTAACTCACCTTGAGCTACTACTGAAAAGATGTGAGCAAAATCTAAATAAATAAATAAAAATTGCACTCTACCTCAAGAGAGTATTCCTTCTACTTAACCCCTCATCACACCTACTCTCGAATGGGCTGTGTCGGCATTAGCACATGGCAGCCGCTAGCGCAAATTAGTAAACAGGGGGGTTAGTATGACCTTTGAAAATACATTAGTCCAACCTTTATTAGGAAACTCTCTTAGCAAACTGTTTGTGCCATATGCCTTATTTTGGTGCAAAAATTTAATCACAACTATATCTTTTTTGCTAAACACCTGTTGCCACTGCAGTAGTGAGCCCTTGCGTCTTGACAGAGCGCGGAGGATCTGCGAAGCGCCGCACTCGGTCAGACCACTGTTCCCCGGGAGTTGAGCTCCCAGGTGCAGGTGGCCACCAGGACTTCTGGATATGGTCGGGGTTGGACGGCCACCAGCTGTGGCAGGCAGGAGTAGGACAGATCCAGAACACAGATCGGGCAGGCAGCAAGCAAGCAGAGAATGGTCAGGTTCAGTCCAAGCCAGCATCAACAGGAAAACCAGCAGACGAATGCTCAATCACCAGCACCAAACCTCTAACAAGATAGTAGCCAAAGCAAAGATGGTGTCCCAGGCCAGCTCTTAAATAGGTCTCCAATCAGAGGATCCTGGTCTCAGCTGAGAGGCGAGAGATCTCATAGGGCACGCTCAAAAGACATTCAAGATGGCTGCCTCCTAGATGAGCTACTGAAGATGGCTGCTCCACAAACGATCCTCCCAAGATGGCTGCCCCTCAGATGCTCTACCCAAAATGGTTGCTGCCCAGATGATCCTTCCAATATGGCCACCGCCCGAGGACAAGGTAGGGATGCAACAGCACCATTTTGCTAAAACAGATCTTAATGGTCACTATCTGAATGAAGTCATTTTGAAAAAAGGGATCATCATCCAGATTTTACAGCATCTTGCAGTGGCACCTATCAATAATAATAATTTTTAATAATAGTAAATTTGTTTTTGGGTTACTTGGAAAAATGTTGGGGGCCCTGTTTTTTACAAACACCATGTAGTGCACCATAAGTTAGGTGCCACTTAGGTTCCTAAGGGGTCCTTTAACTAAGATGTGGTAAGAGGGGGACTGCGCTAGTGTCAGCATGTGTTTTTTGACATGAGGTGAGGCCCCCTTTTACCACACTTTCTTCACTTTGAGGTTCTTTTACTAAGCTGCTTTAAGGAAGTGTTTCTCAACACACTCCTGGATATATACCTAGCCAGTTGGGCTTTCAAGATAATCTCTATATACTGGATACCTATTGCATGGAAATCTATCTCATGAATATTCATTGCGGATATCCCGAAAGTCTTACTGACTGGGGAGCCCCCAGGAAAAGGATCTAGTTGTCACAGTTGATGTTACATTAAAACACTCTGTTTAGTGTGCAGTGGTGGCTAAGAAAAGCAAATAGAATGTTAGGAATTATTAGGAAAAGAATGGAAAACAAAAATGAGACTGCTATAATGCCTTTGTATCGCTCCATGGTATGACTGCATCTCAAATATTGTATGCAATTTTGATCACCGCATCTCAAAAAAGATATAGCAGAATTAGGAAAGGTACAGAGAAGGGTGACAAAAATGATAAAGGGGTTAGGATGACTTCCCTATGAGGAAAGACTAAAGTGACTAGTGCTCTTCAGCATGGAGAGGAGATGGCCGAGGGGCGATATGATAGAGGTCTATAAAATACTGAGTGGAGTGGAACAGGTAAAGGTGAGTCGTTTGTTTATTTTTCCAAAAATACTAGGACTAGGGAGCACACAATGAAGCTACTAAGCAGCAAATTTAAAACCAACCAGAGAAAATATTTCTTCACCCAACATGTAATTAAACTCTGGAATTCATTGGTTAAATCAGTTAGCTTAGTGGGGTTTAAAAAAGGTTTGGATAATTTCCTAAAAGAAAAGTCCATAAGCCATTATTAAAATGGACTTGGGAAAATCAACTGCTTATTTCTAGGATAAGCAGCATACAATCTGTTTTACTGTTTTGGGATCTTGCCAGCAGGGCCGGTTTTAGCAAGTACGGGGCCCTATGCAGACCAATTTGGTGGGGCCTCATCCTTGCTCCGCCCCATCCTAGCTCCGCCCCCACCCTAGATCTACCCCATTGATAAGATTATTCCATTTTTAGAACATTTTTTTATTTATGAAATTTCAAATAAAGACAAATGAAGCAAACTTGTACAAAAAAACTGATTGAAATAATAAGCACAATGCTATCATGAAACCTCCCCTCCCCAGAAATTATTCAGTTCAAGTCCACTACAATTAGTAGTTCCAATTCTCATAACAAAGGAGAATAAAGGAAAAATATTAAGAAAAGATCCAGTACTTTCAAATTCCCCTATTACTCTGTAACCCATCAAACCGGAGAGGCAAGTAGCCACATCAGTTACTAAATAGTTTGAACTGATTGTACCTACTTTATATCAGATTTTGCTACTTCATGATTTCCATTCTCAGATTTTAGCTTAGAAATCTTTGCTTCCTGTGATTGCAGTCTAACTTCCAAATGATTAATTCGAGGTGTCATATCATTAATTACTGGAAGCAGTGTTTTAGCTAAATCTGCTATTGCCATCCAAATTTTTATCAGGAGAAATATCTGCAGATCTGTGTGAAAATAACCCAGATATGTTAGAAACAGCCTCTTCCAAGCCAGAAGATCTTACTTGCTCAGCTTCTCCAGCAACTAATGTTGTTGGGCCAAATTTCTCTCAGGGAGGCAGACATTTCCAACCCTTGCACTGTCCGCATGCGTCGTTAGATGAGAGAGACACTTTTCCTGATCTCCTGCCTGCATGGAATCCGATTTCGATTTGGCATAAGTGCACAACTGTTGGCGTCAGCAATGATGGCTCACCTCATGTCCTCACCACCTCCGACCAGGCTCCAGCTTTTCCCGCTCAGTGACTCTCGCCCTCGCATCCAGAAACAGGAAATACATCAGAAGGCGGGACATTGAGCGGGAAGCTGGAGCCTGGAGGTGAGCCGTCGCGCTGCAACTGTCTGTCGTTTGGGGCGGGACCGTCGCTGCCTGGGCTGGCAAGCTGGCATCGCTCAGTTAGTCACCGGTGTCCGGGGACTCGGGAGCTGACGGTGGGCTCAGCGGGCCCAAGCCGAGGGTGGGCACCGCGCCGGTGGTGGCGGGAGCGGAGCGGCCGAGCCGCGGGAATGGGGATCATCTCAGGTGACTAAGGCGAGCAGCGGCGGAGGTTGGAGTGGAGGCACGAGCGAGGCAGAGTTGAGGCGCGCTACGCGGGGCCCCCTTGGGCGTGCCGTGCGGGGCCCCCTTATGCTCGGGGCCCTATGTGTTCACCTTGGTCGCCTCTGCCTAAGACCGGCCCTGCTTGCCAGGTACTTGTGATCAGGATTGGCCACTGTTGGAAACAGGATACAGGGCTTGATGGTCCTTCGGTCTGGTCTAGTATGGCAACACTTATGTTCTTACGTAGGACAGGTTTGGGAGCCACTGCTGTAAGGCAGTGCTTCTCAACCCTCTCCTGGGGGTATACTTGGCCAGATGGGTTTTCAAGATAATCTCTATATACTGGATACCTAGCTTAAGATATCAACCATATTAGAGACGTTTGGTGAAGAGGCTCACACATTCCACTTAACCAACTTCCCTTGGTGAAAATTGGATTCTCTTTATTTTGTGGACTGTTGTAATCAATGTTTGTTTATATTTTGGAATTAGAAATGTAGTATAATTTCCTTTAAAGATGTTACTTAAACATTGATGTATCCTTCAAAGAGTGTTATCTTTGATAAAATGTGAAATTAATAAAGAAAAAAAAAAAAGAGGCTCACACATTATTTACATTTGAATAAATTTAGGGCAGTACTCCAGCCTCAGTGTACTTGATTATCTCAGTGTTATATATCAGGATCTCCTACTGTGTACAGTGACTTAGGACACTACTAGAGATGTGCATTCATCTGAAAACCAATGCGGGCATTTTTGTTTCATGTTCCTTTAAATGAGCCAAATCGCCACGGGACTGGAATGAGACAAAAATAATTTGTGTCCATGAGTTTGGCACCATTATAAGCTACGGAGCCAGACATATTGGAGCCACTTTGAAGAAGGGGGAAGAAAGAAGAAAGAAGCAGAAAGACATGGAATAAGTCAGGTGCTGAGACATCCTTAGGACAACCAGTTGGTAAAAAACAGGTCAAACATTTCCATGTTTAAAAAGCCTACCTTCCTCCACCTTCCTTCATCCAATGACAGTGAAGGTAGGCTAGCAGTGTGTAGACACTTCCAGTTTCTGTGACTGTTTCTCTTCTACCTCGTCTACTTTCTGGTTACAAAGGAATAAGAGAAGTGAAGCCAACATAGAGTGACTTATATAATTCAGTACTCCAAGAGAATAACAGGAGCCAGAAAGAGAGGAGGGAAAATGGAATAGAATCTTAGAGTAGAGAGATGGATAGACCCTAATAGCAAAGCAATTCAGTAATAGGAATATGGATAGAATCCTAATGGAAAGAAGAAGAATGAAGGAGAAGAAACCAAGGGAGAGAAGGAGAAAGGTAAAGAATCCAAGGGCAGGGGGAGAAAATGATGGCTCCAGAAAGGGAGGAAAATATGGAGAGGCACTTGGTGGCACATGGGGAAGACAAGGGAAGATGGTGAAAAATTTAAGGGGAGTGAGAGATGAAGAAAAACCTGCGAGCGGATAAAGAAGAGTAGGAGGAAGGGAGAAAAAGAGCAGAAGAGAAAATGAGAGTGAGGGGGAAGGAGTAGGGGAATGATGAAAGAACATACCAGATGCACTTCCTCTTGCAAAGTCTTAAGACCTGCCCATTTCTGATGCCTATGAAATACAGTTGAACTCCTGTTTTTATGTATGGGCAGACTGCAAAACAGGACAAATGTGCGTCCTGTTTTTGTCTAAGTAGGACAGGGTACAATTTCTTAACAGTAGGACTGTTCTATATAAAGCAAGGCACCTGGCCACCCTAACAGGCAAGGAGATGTGTTTCATCCCATCAGACTAACAGCAAGACTAGTGCTAGGGAGAACATGCCATCCTGAAAGGAGAAGAGAGGAGCTAAAAAGTTCTATGCTGTCAATGGTGCTACACCATCTGGTACAATCCTGGGTGAGATACGGCAGAACTAGCAAGTTCCCAAGCTCGGTTAGGAGAGCATGGGAGGAAGGTAATTACAGAAGGCAAAAATATATGTAAATCATTTTATGTATGATAAAAGTGTGAAACATAATACATACAGTGCAAGAGAGAACATAAGATCATAAGAAGTACCATATTAGGTCAGCTGGAGACTTGGTGAGAGCTCCTTCGCTCTTTAATGGGAAAGTGTACTTTGGTGAAAATGTTAATTTGGCCCAGATTATTATATTATACTAGTAAAAAAAGGCCCGTTTCTGTCAGAAATGAAATGGGCGCTAGCAAGGTTTTCCTCGGAATGTATGTTTGAGAGAGAGTATGTTTGTGAGAGATGGAGAGTGTTATAGACAAAGAGTGTGTCATAGAGAGTGTATGTGAGAGACAGAGAGTGAGTGCCCCCTCCCCCTCCCTTTATGGTCTGAGGCCCCCCTTCCACCCCCACCTCCTCTCCCCTGCCCCCCCTATAGCCACCCATGTCCTGCAACCCTCATCCTTTTTGGTCCTGTCTGTTTGTCCTGATTTAGATTGTAAGCTCTTTTGAGCAGGGACTGTCTTTCTTCTTCATGTTCAATTGTAAAGCGCTGCGTATGACTGATAGCGCTATAAAAGTGATTTATAGTAGTAGTAGTCCTCTCCCCCTGCTCCCCCTGCAGCCACCCATGTCCAACGACCCTCCTCTCTCCTGCCCCCCTCCAGCCACCCATGTCCTACCACCCTCCTCTCCCCCTGCCCCCCCCTCCAGCCACCCATGTCCAACGACCCTGCTCTCTCACCTGCCCCTCCTTCATCCACCCAGGTTGTGTAACACCAATTTTTCGGGGCAGGCAGGAAAGATTCCCGGTCCTGCCTGCCCACTGCTGGCGCTGATGCTCCCCCGCTGCCTGATCGCTGTTCAAATTGGCCACCGAGACTTCCAATGGCGGACTCGCGAGACTTCTGCTGAAGTCTTGGAGGCCGCCCTTGTAAGTATCGGCGGCCATTTTGAACAGTGATCCGGCAGCGGGGGAGCGTCAGCGCCAGCACCAGCATCGGGCAGGCAGGAACGGGGATCTTTCCTGCCTGCCCCGAAGAATTGTTTACACAACCTGGGTGGATGAAGGAGGGGCAGGTGAGAGAGCAGGGTCATTGGACATGGGTGGCTGGAGGGGGGGCAGGGGGAGAGTAGGGTCGCTGGACATGGTTGGCTGCAGGGAGGCAGGGGGAGAGGAGGGTCACAGGACATGGGTGGCTGGAGGGGGTGCAGGGGAGAGGAGGGTCGTTGTTTGATGCGCCGCTCCCTGCCACTTGCTCCGCGTGTTTCCCTACTCCTCCCCCTGCCCGGGAATAAGCTGTGAGTGACATCAGCCTGGCTACGGAGCCTAGCTCAGCAACTCCGAAGGTGCCACGGACACAGGCAGACACATTAGAACATTGGTGGTGAGAATTATTATATAGGATAGGCATACTTTTTCCACATGCTTGCTTTTAACCTGCATATGCATCCACGCAATGTTATTAAAACCCTTCTCTGCATGTAAAATAGACTTTATACATGGAAAACGCTTTATAAAATTTCCTTCACTATTTGGATTAGTGGATCCATATTTGCAGAAAGCCTAGATGCTACAGCCTATTAAAGGAGGGTGTGTTTGGTTTCTCAGAGCATCATGTTAGTGGAGGAAGTTGTGGTGCATGCTGCAGTCTGTGTTCCATAAGATCATATAGTTCCCACGGCTTTTGCAGATCTCTTTACAGCTAAAACAACACAGGACTGACATGCAGAATGCAAAGAAGGAAATGAAATGAAGGAATAATAAGGCCTGTACTTAGAAGACAGGAGGAAAAAGGAATAGCTAATTCCTCTCATAGCACTGAACGTCAATAGAAACCCAAATCACAATTTTAAAAAGGCAGGAGAGGCTCCATGATTAGGTAAAGTAAGGACAGATTTTGGGCCAACATAAAGTGCACTCAAAAAGCCCCTGCAGTAAGAACCTCACTTTGCTCCCAATCAAACCATTTCCAGCATCTTCCCACCCCCTCTGGGCCCCCGCCTAGTCCAGCATCTCCGTTCCCCTCCCACTGCCTCTCCCTGGGATGTGTAGCAGAAGCAATAAAACAAAAAGAAAATGTTGGGCTTTGAGCGCCTGTATGCACTGAAGGCCCTGCTGATCTCACCCCTCAGAAACAGAAATCTGAGCCACTGTTTTATTGCCACTGCTACACATCCTGGGGGGTGGCAGCAGCAGTGGGAGTGATGGAGAGAGGGAAGGGGACTACTGGACCAGAGGAAGGTTCAAGATGAAGGGAATTGCTGGACCAAGAGTTTTTAGGAAAAGGGGTTTATAAGAAGGAATAAGTTGGACCAGATAGGAGAAAAGAGAAATAGAAGATGCTGGATTATAGAGGGGAGGGAAGAGAAGGAAAATATACTGAATCATAGAAGGGGACGGGGAGGGAAGAGAGAGGGGAGATATTTGATCACAAGGGTGCTAAGAGAGAGAGGGGGAAGATGTTGGATCATGAGAGAGATAAAGAAGAGTGACTTACTGGTTCATAAGGGAGGGATGTCAGAAAGGAGATGTTAGATTTTATTAGTATTATTAATATTTTAGGAAAATACAGAGCCCGTCCAATCTACCCATCCATACCATCCAGAATCCCTTCCTCTCCCTTGTACTATGTACTAGTCCCAAAATTTCTTGAATTCATCTCCACCACCTCCACTGGAAGGCTGTTCTGTGAATTCGCCACCCTTTTCGTGAAGACATATTTCCTTAGGTTTCTCATGAGTCTGTCCCCTCAATCCAGAGCTTCCTTTCAATTGAAAGACTTGTTAAGTCTGAAAATCAGCACTTAACCGGCTAAGGGGCCCTTTTACTAAGGCGCACCGAAAAATGACCTGTGCTTGTATAGGCACGTGTTTTAGATGCGCACCTGCAAAAAAGGTCTTTTTTTGTGGCAGAAAGTGGATGTGCAGCAAAATTTAAACCAGCGCGCATCCATTTTTGGCATGAGACCTTACTGCCACCCATTGACAGCGGTAAGGTCTCATGCATTAACCGGACAGTATTTATCAGCGAATGTACACTGCTGACTACCACTAGGTAAGCGCCACATGGTAGAAAATTTCTACCACGTGTTTTGGATGTGCATCAAAAATGGAATTACCACCCGGGGCATGTGGTAGTCGGGCGGTAGTTCCAATTTGACGCACATTGTACGCACATAGGTGCCTATCCAGCTTATTTTTGAAGGAGAAGGCTGGCCATCTTCCAACAGAAATCGGGAGATGGCCGGCCTTCTCCTAAGGCCAGCCAAATCGGTATAATCGAAAGCCGATTTTGGCTGGCTTCAATTGTTTTCCGTTGCAGGGCCGGCCAAAGTTAAAGGGGCGTGTCGGAAGTGTACCGAAGGCAGGACGGGGGCGTGGTTAAGATATGGCCGGCCTCGGCCGATAATGGAAAAAAGAAGGCTGGCTCTGACGAGCATTTGGCCGACTTTACTTGGTCCTTTTTTGTTCACGACCAAGCCTCAAAAATGTGCCCTAAATGACCAGATGACCACCGGAGGGAATCAAGGATCACCTCCCCTTACTCCTCCAGTGGTCACCAACCCCCTTTCACCCCCCCAAAAAAAATTAATAAACATTTTTTTGCCAGCCTCAAATGTCATACCCAGCACCACGACAGCAGTATGCAGGTCCCTGGAGCAGTTTTTAGTGGGTGCAGTGCACTTGAGGCAGGCGGACCCAGGCCCATTCCCCCCCTACCTGTTACACTTGTGGTGGTAAATGGGAGCCCTCCAAAACCCACCCGAAACCCACTGTACCCACATGTAGATGCTCCCCGTTACCCTTTAAGGGTAGTGTTATACAGTTGTGGGTAGTGGGTTTTGGGGTTTTTTGGGGGGCTCAGCACCCAAAGTAAGGGAGCTATGCACCTGGGATCAATTTGTGAAGTCCACTGCAGTGCCCCCTAGGGTGCCCAGTTGGTGTCCTGGCATGTGAGGGGGACCAGTGCACTACAAATGCTGGCTCCTCCCATGACCAAATGGCTTGGATTTGTCCGGGTTTGAGATGGTGAAAACTAATGCCTTTTTAAAATTTTTGACGAAAATGGACGTGGGGCAAAATGAAAATTGCTGCATGTCCATTTTGGGTATGAGACATTACCACAAGCCATTGACCTAGCAGTAAGGTCTCACGTGGTAACGTGTGTCAAATTCCACTTGATGCCTGTAGCTGCCATACATAAGAAAATAAAAAATATTTTTGGACGCGCATAGCGGACGCACATCAAAATTGAAATTACCACAGGGGCCACGCGGTAACCGGGCGGTAACTCCAATTTGGCACTTGGGTAAGCGTAGGCGCCTACACGGCTTAGTAAAAGAGCCCCTAAAAATGTTGCTCCCCCATACATCTCAATAGCTTATTTTTGTGTGTTTTTCCCTTGGATGTTTTCTTTTCAAAAATGGTCCAAAAAGATAGATGCACTGAGCACAAAAATATCTAGGGAATGGCCATTTTTGAGACAAAGAGTTGGACATTTTTCTGGTTTGAAAATGGCCATGTTCAGTCTGTTACTCTCTCATATTTCTAATTGCATCAAATAAAAATTCAAAGTCCATATAATGAAAAAAAATGAAAACCTATCTGATGTGCTGCATTCAACCTTTATCTTCTTAGTTTCCAGATCATAAAAATACCAACATAAAACAGGCGTCTTTTAGAGCTTCTCACATAGGCATCCTGTTATAGAATTACAACCAGTACACTCACTTTAGCCTGCCTGGACAATGGGAATATTTTTGTCTGAATACAGTCTTGAGAATTGTTCTTGTACACATAGAAATAGATGAAAGAGAGTAACTCAGGCTTTCATTGCAGTAACAAGCCTGGAACTAATATGATGCCAGACAGGAAAATCCAGCTTGGGCACTTGCAACTGACTGAACTTTGTGTGAGTCATCAGAAAATGAGCAGGTAATTATTTTCAGCAAAGCTGCAGTATGAAGATAGCTAATTTTGTTAAACTGAACACATGCTATGGACAATGAGTTCATACTACCCTGTCTTTGCTTACATCAGGATATCTAACTTTTGCCATTGAGGGTCAAGTTTTCAAATTATTCCTAACATATACATGATACGAAATTGCATGCATGCTACCTCAGTTGAATGTAAATCTATCTTATGTTTATTCATTAGTGTTAGGCTAAAAACCAGGTGTACATGCCTCAGCTGCATCATGCTAGGAAGGCAGTATCTGGGTAGTATGGCAAGGCTCGCTTTGCACAGAAGGCAAAAGTAGAGACTAATAGACGATTCACCACTGGAGACGTGAGTCCAACAGTCTTTATTATATCAGAGATAACGACCCGACACAGGCCGTGTTTCGACGCTAAAAAGCGTCTGCATCAGGGGTCAATAAATACACTACAAATCAAAACATATAACATATAAATAATGCCAATAAAAACATATATGCACATCCATATAGAGATATGAAAATTCAATAGACCTACTTGTATATGTGTTGTCAACTCACTGATCACGTAGCACTGCAAGCCACGAATGAGAACATGATGGGTTTAAAAACAAACATCTAATAACAAAGTATCCATGTAATACTTAAAGAGTTACAAGGGATTAATTGAACCAGCAGAGAAAGTGAAAATAAAAATAAAACCAAACGCTGACTGAATGTGCATCACCTAGCACTACAAGCCAGGATGTTTGTTTTTAAACCCATCATGTTCTCATTCGTGGCTTGCAGTGCTACGTGATCAGTGAGTTGACAACACATATACAAGTAGGACTCTTCGTTTTGCATTCATTACTTGGGTAAGCATGAGGTTTTGTTTTTAGTATATTGTCATTGCATGATACTAATATATAAAAGTGCACATGCATTTAATATTAATTACCCTATTTCATTTTTTCTAACAACCATTTATACATCATATTTTAGCTGGCATATAAGTCCAAAATTATATATATACCTGGAATACACATAATATTTATATTTTCATATTTTTTGATTTATATTAGCAGAAGCCAAAAACTTTTTAAATCTTTTGAATATATGTATGCTGTTTTAATGGTTATTAAGCATATTTGAGCATATTGACCTCTGATCAGAAAATCAGTGTCTATTGAATTTTCATATCTCTATATGGATGTGCATATATGTTTTTATTGGCATTATTTATATGTTATATGTTTTGATTTGTAGTGTATTTATTGACCCCTGATGCAGACGCTTTTTAGCGTCGAAACACGGCCTGTGTCGGGTCGTTATCTCTGATATAATAAAGACTGTTGGACTCACGTCTCCAGTGGTGAATCGTCTATTAGTCTCTACTTTTGCCTTCTGTGATTTGTCATCGTAGAGAACTTTTCCTGTTCTATATTAAGGCTCGCTTTGCATCCATGAACTTCACCTATTTTGCCTCTTCTCCTCATCTTCCTAGATAAACACTGGACTATAGACTTCATTGTTCTGTTCTTCATTGGTATTAAATCAATGAAAAACTATGATATTCATTTATCAAACTCAGATAAGACAAGGACCCTATCACTCATGGTCACTTTGTATTTTTGATCCTCCTCTTCCTCTTCTCTCCCTCATCCTGACTAGGAAATCGGAAATGGGTGTTCATTCATTCAAGAAAATGCACAGTGCTCCAAGGCAAGTTTATGTCAATCAAAAGTGACAGAGGAGCTGCAGTAGCTTGACAAGATGTTGACACAGAGTTGACTTTATACAATGTGCATGACTCTAAGAGCACAAGGAAAGACTGAAGCTATTAAATATGCAAATAGAAGGCAGGATTATTTTGATAGATTGATTTCTTACAATTTATTAACCACCTTTATGAAAAGAGTCACCCAAGGGAGTATACAAGGATGGTATAGCTTGATATAAGCAACGTAACAAGACATTGAATTAACAGCATAACAATAGAGAAATAAATAAATGCTAGGGAAAAGACAATTAAAACAATGAGGTAAACTTGAAGATAGGCAAATTAATCCTAGTAATAGCAATAATTTTATTTATTTATTTTTTTGTTACTTTTGTATCCGACATTTTCCCACCTATTTGCAGGCTCAATGTGGCTTACATAGTACTGTAAAGGCGTTCGCCAATTCGTATGAACAAATACAGTAATGTTGTGGTAGAATATATGACATAGAGTCAGAAATATACTCATTAAAACAGAACATTCACACAACAGAAATGTGCTAAAAATCTGCAGAATATAAATAATACCTCATAATAGCATCATGTAACATAAGTATGATACTCACAATATCAGCATAACACAATGTAACATCTTAATAGGCAACTGAGGGGACATATAAACAGACAAGATGGGTAAGGCAATGGGATAAATGACTGGGTGACTAGATTGAAGGCAAATCATTTGTTCAGTTGAATAAGATTCGAGGAACTGGTCTCATTTACATGGTTGCAGGAAGCTGGTCCAGATGCAGAATGAGTGGATAGTCAGTCACGCACGCATATATTAAAGGCTTGGGAGAAGAGCCAGACTTTCA
The DNA here is from genome assembly GCF_901765095.1 of Microcaecilia unicolor. Lineage (NCBI taxonomy): Eukaryota > Metazoa > Chordata > Amphibia > Gymnophiona > Siphonopidae > Microcaecilia > Microcaecilia unicolor. Next base: position 324,929,800 of record NC_044033.1, read on the forward strand.
CTTGCTTCCATAAGTAGATGTAGTCTTGAATTCCACATAACCCTTCTGTGAGTGAGTTCCAGAGTGTGGGAGCTACATCTAAGAAGGCTTGCTGGTGGGTGTTACATTGTGCAATGTCTTTTCGCGAAGGTACTGATAGTGATGCTCCTTGAGAGGACCTTAGAGGTCTCAAGGGTGTGTAGAGGGTTAACTTATTCTTTAGGTACAGAACATCAGAGACTGAGTTTTTTTTTTTTTATTATTTTTTTTTTATTTATTTATTATTATTTATTCATTTTCATCAAAAACACAAGAAAACATCTTGTTCGGAAAAGAACATAAAAAGGTATCATATAACATAACACTAAAGATTAAACAATCTAAAGGAAATAATTGCTACTCAAGTCCATAAACTGAAGATCCAAGATTCAGGAATACAAGGAGAATCTAATCAAATTATAAAAAAATAACAGGATTAAGCTAGTACCATTGAGGTGTGTTACTTATATATTTTAAGCGTTGTCCTTTTTACTCGAAGTTATAAGAGCAGATACATGCATAGGTTCTGTGAACACATATTTCTTTCCATCAAGTCTTACTATACACTTGCAGGGGTATCTTAAAAAAAAGGTACCCCCCAACTGCATTATTCCAGACTTCAGGAGCAAAAATTGTTTCCTCCGTTTTCTTGTCTCCTTAGAGACATCAGGAAATAATAATATCTTATAACCCAAAAAGGGTTTTTCTCTATTACGAAAGAAAAGACGGAAGATCCAACCCTTGTCCGGCAGCAAAGCAACGGTAGCAACCAAAGTTGCGGGCGTTGCCTGCTCGGAATCAGAGGTCTCAAGCAATAGTGATACATCTAATGGGGTTTCAGGAATTTGATTCAGCTCTTTTCCTGGGACATAATAAACAGAGGTAAATGGTGGTAAATTCTGATCTGTTACATTCAAAACATCTGAGACTGAGTTTTAAATTTGGCTCTGTAGTATACTGGTAGTCAGATCAGTTTTTGTAGGAAGGGTGTGATGAACCTCTCTAGGACATTATACAAATATACTACAACCAACATCAGTCAGTGGTTTCCATCCATAAAGTTTCTTTTTTTTTTTCTTGTTGTTGTACGTATCAGGAGTGATTTCATAATGGGAGGCCTATGTGAAATGTAAATAACGGCGCCTTAGTGCCTTTATAAAATAAGCTCATACCTTGAATCTCAGCAGTGCACACATACTTTTGTACAAATCCTACTTTTGCTCTGAATAAGAAGTAAATCTGTGCAGGTATTCAGGGGTTCTTTTATAAAGCAGTGGTAAGCCCAACACGGGCTTACTGCTCCCTAAAAGGGAAGTACCTCCGGGCTACTGCAGCAGCCCGGCGGTAGTTCCCACCCCCAGCATGTACTATATCCGTTGCTACAAAATTATTTTTATTTTTCTAGCGCCAGTGTGTACCCGGTGGTAATTGGCACTGCCTGGTTACTGCTGGGTTTGCGCGGGAGCCCTTAATGCCACCTCAATGGGTGGTGGTAAGTGCTCTCCCCAGAAATGGCCACATGAGCAAAATTTAAAAAAAGGCGTTTTTTTACAGTTTTGCTGTAAAATGGATCTGCGTGCGCCCAAAATACACACCTACACTAGCGCAAGCCATTTTTCAGTGCACCTTAGTAAAAGGACCCCCTAGGTGCGCTATATAGAATCCGAGGGATACTGTATAAAAGTAGGCACATTGTGCAATGCACTTACTTTTTATGCATGCATACCCACAAACAATTTTATTACTTTCTCTGTGTAAAACATGATTTAGATGCAGAAAATCTTACGCTCATTGGGTGCATTTGCAAATGAACAAAATCTACATTTACTCATTTACCCAATGCGGGCTTACCACACGCTAACCCAAAGATCCAACATAAATGCCTGATCACTGCAACACAACAACACTAAAGTTCGTAATAAACATTACATGACTTTTCTGTTGCACGATTCCTTAATGTGGTCCTACCACATGAACCTTATCGTACTACAACCTCACCTTGTCTTTGTTTACTCCGGAGTCTGCAAATACCTCTCTGGCACTATGTAAGCCACATTGAGCCTGCAAATAGGTGGGAAAATGTGGGATACAAATGTAACAAATAAATAAGTAAACTACTGCCGCTCCAACGTGGCTGCTGGCAGCAGTTCCACCTGAAGTATGCGTCATTTCCGGAACTCCAGAAACATTTTTTAAAATTTTATAGTGTGGCGCTAACCCAGCAGTAATTGGGCATTGCAAGCTGCCCAGTTATCGTGGGAGCCCTTACCACCACCTCAATGGGTAACGGTAAGTGCCCCCTCCTGCATGGCCACGCGATAAGAGTAATTCTACCACAGGGCCATTTTTTAAGGGGCTTTTTATTCCCTGAGGTAAAAAGGGCCCTGGCGTGCAGGAAAAACAGCCCCTGCCACTACTGCAGGGCCCTATTTCTAACAGCTTAGTAAAAGGACCCCTTATTCCACAATAGAAGGAATGATATAATCAGGGTAATGTTTCCAAATGTGCTAATTTTGCACCTAGAAGAACAATCTAGTTACTATAGCAAAAACAAAAAAAAAAAACAACAACAAAAAACTCAACACATTCTAAACAAATACCTAAACAGATATTTCATAAGGGGTCCTTTTACTAAGGTGCGCTAATGGATTTAGCGTATGCTAATGATTAGCATGGGCTAAATTCCATAGAGCCCATTATGCTGCTATGGACTACATGGTATTTAGTGCATGCTAAATCCATTAGTACACCTTAGTAAAAGGACCCCTAAAATGCTTACAATTACTGCAAAATGTGGCAGTAAAAATGATTTTTGGGGTTCATAAATATGATAGAGTAACCCCTTTATTGATTACTTTGCACTGGCTTCCTGTCGAAGCATGGTGCTATTTTAAAATGTATACCTTTGTATTCAGAATTTTACAGAGTCAACCACCAAGATATTTGATCCAACAAATTGAGTTATACCTTCAATATTACACTCTTTGTGGTCAAAGGATTCGTTAACCCTTTTTTTTTTTAAATCCTTCAGTGACATGTTTAAGGTTTAAGAAATACCACACAGCCACTTTTTATGTCAAGCTGCACAATGTTGAAATACACTTCCATTTGATAGTACAGTAGATCAGAAGTATGTTATGTGAAGTTTAGAAAATTATTGAAAATGTTGTTTCATAAATTTTAAAGTTGAAACGTAAATTGTTTTTGCATTATGTAAATTGCTGGATATAGTTAGCACTTTTATTGTGATCCGCACAGAGCCTTGTTGAGTTTGTACTGGAATATAAGTATTTTATTCCACTGTATTGTATAGATAAATTTGTTTTCTTGTGGATTGCTTTATACAAACAAGAAGAATGAAATAAACAAGAGGAGAAATCTCATTTTTCAGTTCTATCAGTACTCTGGGATGTATACCATCTGGTCCAGGCAATTTGCTACTCTTCAATTTATCAAATTGCACTATTACATCTTCCAGGTTTACAGAGATTTGTTTCAGTTCCTCTGACTCATCACCATTGAGTACCATTTATGGTACTGGTGTCTCCCCCATATCTTCATTGGTGAAGACCAAAGCAAAGAATTCATTTAGGGGCTCATTTTTCAAACAGAAAAATGTCCAAAAAGCGGCAAATTGATGTTTTTCTTGCAAAAAATGTTCAAGCCACTATTTTCAAAACACATTTTAAAGACATTTTTCTATGTAGTTCATCTCCAGTGTGTCCAGATCACAAGGAGGAGTGTTGGGTGTGGGATTTGGACATTGCCATAATGGAACAAAGCAACAATGTACATGGTTAAAAGTTGGATGTTTTGATCCGCACCTGTTTCAATCATGACCAAGGGCCATGTTTACTAAGCCACGCTATAGGTGCACTAGAGTTTTTCGCATGCGCTAATGCAAGAGATACCCATAGGAATATATGCGTGTCTCTAGCGTTAGTGCTTGCTAAGTTTTAGCACACGCTAAAAACGCTAGCGCACCTTAGTAAATAGGGCTCTAAATCCTATAAAAGCGCCCTAAATGACCAGATGACCACTGGAGAGATTAAGGCTTGACTTCCCTTACTCCCCTAGTGGTCACTGACCCCTCCCACTCCCCAAAGATGTGAAAGAAACAGTACATACCAGCCTCTATGATGTTATGGCTAGTCCTATTAGAGTAGCAGGTCCCTGGAGTAGCCTATTGGACGGTGCAGTAGACTGTAGAGTAGGGGACCCAGGCCCATATCCTATTCAAACAGTTACACTTGTGGTGGAAAGTGTGAGCCCTCCAAAACCCACCAAATACCTACTGTACCTATATATAGGTGACACCTGCAGACATAAGGGCTATTGTAATAGTGTTTAATTGGGTACATAATCTTCATACAATATAAGGGGGTAACGGTGAGATATGTATCTTGGCCCTTTTCTTTGAAGTCCATTGCAGCACCCTAGGGTGCCCCACTGCTCTTCTGGGATGTCTGTGTGGCCAATCTACTAAGAATGCTGCCCCCCCATACATCCCAATGGATTGTTTTTATGCGTTTTTCCCTTGGACTTTTTTTTTTCCAAAAATGATCACAAAAGAAAAATGCACTGAGCACAAAATGTTTAGGAAATGGCCATTTTTGGAACAAAAAGATAGATGTTTTACAGGTTCAACAATGGCCATATTCACCACTTGATTTGTGGACATTTTCAGGAAAACGTTTAAAGTTGGATTTAGACGTCATATCTAAAATGCCCCTCCACGTCCCTCTGCTGTTGCTCATATTTGGAAGGTTTTGCTGCTCCATGTTCCAAAAACCATTCAATTTTACCCCCTGCAGTTTTATAGTGATTCATGATGAAATTGAGATAATTGGACTCTGCAGAGTGATCAGCCTGTACAGCCATCCAGGCCATGTTCCACAGCCAAGGTGGGTGGCTTTGTTACAGACAGCGCAAGCTTGGCTTGTTAGCTTCAGGGAGATGGGCAGGGCAGAGTTGGGCAAAGAAGCAAATGTTATAGTACACACACACACAACATCTGCCTCCAGGAAAAAAAAAAGGCAAAAATCATAGAAAAGAAATGCCAAATTCTGCAGGATGGGGTTAATGTAAGGAAAGAGCTGTCACCCATTAGAGGCCAGTGATTGCATTTAGAATCAGGAAATTGTTTGGGTTAAGGAGTACCCCAGATAATCCCAGGGGATAGAGTCCCTCTGAAATTTCAGATGCCTGTGTATGTATGGCAGAAAGAGGTGCTCTCCCTTCAACTCAATGAAACAACACACTAGTAGACATGTTAGGACTTACAAGGAGTTTCTACTGCCTTAAACTGCTTAAAATATTAAAAGCTAGCTTTAAAAAGACATATAAAATAAACAAAACCTCTCCAAAGTCACATCCTATATAATAAACCTCCAACGTTCTGAGGCTGCCGGGTGGCTCCTGGTGGTGGTGTCCTTCATGGAGTAGATCGTGACGTCAGGGAGAGGGAAGGAGCCACGAATGTCCAATGTGGAGGTGGAGTGGAGGTGGAGTAGGGAAACATCAGGGAGAGGGGAGGAGCTGCGAGTGTCTAATGTGAAGGTGGAGGAGTAGGGAAACATCAGGGACAGGGGAGGAGCCGTGAGTGTCCAATGTGGAGGGGGAGCGTGTTTTCCTACTCCTCCCCCTGCCCAGGAATCCGAACGGAGCGCCAGCGAGGGCCAACAGTCTGCGTCCTCCTCTCCTGCAGTCGATACCATGGGACATTGTCAGGTGGCGAGAAGCTCGCGCACGCGCTGCAGCACGTGGGAGCGGGGAGCAGGACTCGGATACCGGCGATCGCGCTGATCGCGGAAAACCTTGCTAGCACCTGTTTCATTGCTTTCTGAAACGGGCCTTTTTTACTAGTAATCAAAATAAATGTTTTTATTTAGGGTTGCCACCTCACCCAGGTCAACCAAACATGTTGATCACTCCTTGCTTTATCCTTCCCTTTCCCCTCCATCTCTTCCAATTAGGGTTGTTATAGAAGAATGGTTTACACCTACTGTCTACACTTTAAAATGGTATAGTCCTACTGCTAGGAGCATACTTGGTTAGTGAGGATCTCAAAGAGTTCCTTACACTTTGAAGAAAATGTACTTACTGAAGACTTTTATTTTAGAACAGCACAATTTTTTTTATCAGATGTGTTTCTGTGAACTAGTGAAAGTGCGTCTTGCACCCTGAAGTGTAGAAGCACTTCCCCCATCAGAGAATTCACATCTGGTTTTGTAGAAAATCCGTGGGACTTGAACCAGGAACAATATAAGCTCCTAGTCAGATATGAGTTTCTAAAATAGGGCCTATTCCAGAATTAAGTAAACTTGTACCTACAACAAAGGGTCCATAGTCATGGAACCTATCAACTGGCAACCAGTAGTGGTACTAGGGCTTCTGGCACACCCCTGCAACCAATAAATTGGCACCCTCCTCTGCACGGCCATGAGAGGATAAGAAAATGGCTATACTCCCAGCATTGGGATTTTGTTGACCCCTCCCCAAACATCAGTGCCCCTTGCCTTGCTAACCTGGCTTACTGTGTTTGAATTCAATTTATTTGATATACCACCTTTATATCCAAGATGGCTTACAAAAATAATAAAGTAAAGGCAGAGGGGGATTGCAAGCACAAGCCAAAACACTTACAAAACTAAAGCCTGTACAATGTGGACCTATACGAAGGCAAGAGGGAAAGGAGGGAGATTACAATATTGTCTCAGGAAAGGTAGGTAAGGGAGGAACAAGAGGGAGATTCAACAGCTCTCAAGACTGCAAAGAGGCAATCAGTTGACTCTATTACCAGTCCAAGACTGATCAAAGACTGATCAAAGTCTGAAAAGCAATAGAAAAATAAAATGCCTTCAGGAGGGCCTTTGCATTTGTTTTCAGAACATTCAAGTCTAAGATAGAGAGGAGGATTATTCCAGAGGGTACGCACTGGCCCTGCTGGCAATCCCTGCACATGGGTGGCAAAAAATCAACAATTCCAGTGAGTCCAGTTGTTCAGTTCATTACAGTAAAAAGAGACTCCAATCGTCTGGTGAATTTGCTGTCTGGAAAGAAAAAACTGGGATGGCTCAGCTGTGTGGAGTGTGGGAATGGGTAACTGGACTCATTATGCCAAGGCTGCATGTGATGAGTAACGAGGAAACTGACATCAAACTTGTACAAGCACCATCTCTGGCCGTCTTCAAATCTAGGCTAAAAGCCCACCTTTTTGATGCTGCTTTTAACTCCTAACCATTACTCACTTGTTCAGTACCCTTATTTTATCATCCCCACCTTAGTAATTCCCTTATCTCTTATTTGTCCTGTTTGTCTGTCCTAATTAGATTGTAAGCTCTGTAGAGCAGGGACTGTCTCTTCATGTTCAAGTGTACAGCGCTGCGTATGTCTAGTAGCGCTACAGAAATGATAAGTAGTAGTAAGTAGTACAAAGTGGCCGCACTCTGTGGTATACAAACTCTGTAAATTTACTATGCTTTATGCCCATAAATGTTTAGAATACAGTACAGTCTCGATTATCCGACATAAACGGTACTGACCCATGGTCTGATAAATGGAAAGCCGGATAATACAGGAAACAATGGTAACCCCTCAAACAATGCAAAGGCATAGAGTTTCCAATTTTCAAAAATTGTTTATTAACAACATTACCTATTAAAAATGTTGCAGAAATATTGCAGAAAAAGAGAGTAAAACTCACTGTGCTCCAGAAGCTTACCAGTACAAGCAGGGTTCCCAGGTTACAACGGTGCTGTTTTGCAGTATAAGCAGAGTCCCGACTCCAATACAAATTGTCTCAGTTGTGAAACATTTATTTTACTTACTTATTTTATTGCATTTGTATCCCACATTTTCCCACTCTTAGGTAGGTTCAATGTGGCTTATATAGTACAAGAGAGACGATTACAAAATTTTAGTCTTAAATGATCAGTAATAGCATAGAATGCATTTACATGATGGATAGGAAGACTAGATGGCATTTGCAGGAGTGAGGAATGCATCGTAGCTTTTCATTTATGAGGTTGTTTCGTGTGATTTTTTCATGGTTGGGAAGTTATGACGACGTAGAAGGAAGGGACTTTCTGAAAAGGTGTGAAACATCCCTATGTGCTACACTGAAAAATGGAAAGGGAAGCTGAGCACTTTTTAACGGTGATGCAATGACATCACCGGGGGGGAGGGGTGTCTGTCAGATATGCCAGATGGTCGGATTATTGAGACTGTAAGGACATATTTGTGCGATATGCACACTTATTATGTGTCAGTATACTGCCTAAATGCTATCATGTAAATAGCTGCTTAATTTAGATAGCATGGTGTACATAGAGGCAGAGCATGGGCAGGATATAGGAGGGGCTCTCACATGTAGGAGGAGTGGCCTAGTGGTTAGAGTGGTGGACTCTGGTCCTGAGGAACTGAGTTCAATTCCCACTTCAGGCACAGCTCCTTGTTTCTCTGGGCAAGTCACTTAACCCTCAATTGCCCCAGGTACAAATAGGTACCTGTATATGTAAGCCGCATTGAGCCTGCCATGAGTGGGAAAGCGCGGGATACAAATGTAACTAAAATAAAAAAAATAAATAAAAATGTGTAATTTATCAAGTAAGTTTCAGTTTCACAGGGTAAGTGCAACACTTAGGCTCATGCACTTATGGCCTATGGCTGGCATAAATGTTCATACTTAAATGTTAAGCGTGGATATATCCAGTTACCAATGGCGGCCCTACCATTAGACCATCTGAGGAGGGGGGCCTCAGGTGGCACTCTTGTGAGGAGGCATCACCCCCCACTCTTTCCTGAAATTACCCTTTTTTATTCTTTTTTTAAAGAAGGTGGTGGAAACAACTCTCATAGGCTGCCCTGCTGCTGGTCCCGGCTCCTTCTCTCTACTGCGGGCAGCCCGCCTCTCTGATGTAATTCCCTGTTTCCTCGGAGGCAGGCTGCCCAAAGTAGATAGAAGGAGCTAGAACCGGTGGCAGGGCAGCCTATGGGAGTTGCTGCTGCCAACTTCTTTGGAAAAACAAGAAAAGAACAGAAAAAGGTAATCTCGGGGAAGGGGGTTGGGGGAAGGGAATGGAGGGGTGGTGGCGGCGGCAGAGGAGCCTGGGTGGCAGCTCATTTTCTACCTCAGGTGGCAGATTGGGCAGCCTCTGCCGGTTACACTAGTAATCTGTAAAGGAAAGTAGGCACCGTGTTATAAAATTGCCCCCTGTGTGTCTTCAGGCCATACCAGCCCCATCGCTAGTGGTACCATCCAGGGGCGTAGCCAGCCTTCCGTGGGGGAGGGGTCCAGAGCCCGGGGGGAGGGGGCACATTTTAGCCCTCCCCCTGGCGCCGCCCCCCTACCGCCGACATTGCCGCCCCCCCTCCCGCCGCGAACCTGCCGCCGCTGCAGCCTACCTTTACTTTTGCTGGCGGGGGATCCCACTCCCCACCAGCCGACGTCTTCTTCTCAGTCGCTTCCTGCTCTTCAATTTGTTTGCTGACGTCCTGCACGTACAATTACGTGCAGGACGTCAGCAAACAAATTGAAGAGCAGGAAGGACTGAGAAGACGTCGGCTGGCGGGGAGTGGGATCCCCCGCCAGCAAAAGTAAAGGTAGGCAGCGGCGGGGGCGGGTTCGCCGGGAGGGGGGTGCTGGGGTGAATCTGCGGGGGCCCCAGCCCCCTCAGGCCCCACGTAGCTACGCCACTGGTACCATCATATCAAGGCTGTTCTCAGGGCACAAGCTGCAGCTGCTTGTTGGTGATTTTGTAGAGCTGCCACAACAGCGGACATAGATGATAATTCATCTATAGTTGTCGAAATTCTAAAACTAGCAGTGCTGCTTCAGAGGATTGGCCTTCACTGACCTCCCTCACTGCCTGGCCTGTCAGCTTTTCGTCTGACATAGCACCATAGTAACTGTGGTCCACTTGGTGGTGAAGAACTGCAATACAGTCAAGGAGCAACGCACATCAAGGTCACTTGTATATGCAGATTGTTAATGAAACACTATATAGTAGTTTAAAGTGACACCAGTGCATTACAAAGGTGTTTGTCAGGGAACATCTGAAGGGGATGCAAGAGCTAGCAAGAGTAGAACAAGGTGTTCTCTGCCTGCAAATCAGGGGCGTAGCTAGGTGGGGCCACAGGGGCATGGGCCCCCCACAGATTTAGCCCTGCCCCCCTACTTTCACCCCCTCCCCCCCCTCCCCCCCTCCCGAAGCCGCCAACCCTCCCCTGTCGCCGCCGCCATGTACCTTTGCTGGCGGGGGTCCCCAACCCCCGCCAGCCAAAGTCCTTTTCAGCGCCGGTCTCCGGTGCGTTGCTGATCTGGATTCTGTTTCTGTGAGTCCTGATGTCCTGCACGGAACGTGCAGGACGTCAGGACTCACAGAAACAGAATCCAGATAAGCGAACGTGCCAGACTTGGAGACCGGCGTTGAAGGGGACTTCAGCTGGCGAGGGTTGGGGAACCCCGCCAGCAAAGGTACCTGGCGGTGGTGGGGGAGGATTGGCGGCGACGGGAGGGGGAGTTGAAAGTGATGGGGGAGGGGTGGCAGCGCCGGGGGGGGTCAAAAGTGGCGGGGGGGGGGGGGGGTCAGCGTCACCGGGGGGGGGGCTAAAATGTGCCCCCTCACCTTGGGCTCTGGACCCCCCTCCCGCCGAAGTCTGGCTACACCCCTGCTGTGAATACAACCAAATCACTGTTTGGAGGGCCTCTGCTGTAATATCTCTTGCCAACATAAATTGTTCGCACAGCTATCCACTGACTTTGCATTGGGCAGAAAAGCCAGCTCCGAGGACAAATCCATGAACACAGCAGATCTGACAAATGCCCCATCACCACAGTTTGCTCTGTGCAGCAGATGAAACAAACCTGGAGCCAGTTCTTCCAACAACAGACATGTTTATTCACAGTAAGACAACCAGCTTCCAGCAAGACCTGCAGTGCTCTGTCTAGCTCCATCTAGATCTTGAGAGAGCAACTATTAACCCCAGCACTGCCAGTTCGCAGGCTGCAGAATCCCCTGCAGAATCAATTGTACATATCAGAGAATGACAGGACAAAGAAAATAGTCCCCCATCCCTATGCAGCTTTCCCCTTTCTCACCCTATCCCCACTAATTTAAACATTCCTAAAAATGCCACAGGAAATCTATGGGCTGTTAATAATTACTGTCCGGTAGCCTTGATACCTCTGTTTGTGAAATTGTTAGAGGGATATGCTTCACAAAACTTAAATACTTATTTAGAGGATTGCAATTTATTTCATCTATCACAGTCTGGCTTTAGGAAGAACCACAGCACCGAGACTGTTACTACAGCAATTTTGTCTTCTGATAAGGTTATCAATAGAAATCAAACAAAATAAAACATGGAAAAGAAACTAAGATGATACCTTTTTTATTGGACATAAAGCTAATCAAGAAATGTATTAAGTTATGTCCAATAAAAAAGGTATCATCTTATTTTCTTTTCCATGTTTTATTTTGTTTGATTTCTATTGATAACCTTAAGAGTGGACTAACACGGCTACCACAGTCTTCTGATAAAAAATCTTCTGAATCGTGGTATGAATATGATTATAATTCAGTTTGATTTGTCATGTGCATTTGACCTTTTCCACCATGACATCTTGTTGATGAGGTTAAGCGATATTGGGGTAGTTGCTGCTGTTTTGAATTTTGTTTCAGGGCTTCTTAACATCTGGTAGTTATAGGGTGCAAAAAAACGGGAATCTCTCAGAAAGTTGGCATTCCGGTTGTGGCATGCCACAGGGCTCCCCACTGTAGCCTCTACTGCTTAATGCATTACTTACACCTGTTGGTAGGGTCCTAAAAAAACAGAGGCCCTTTTACTAAGCCACGTAGGCACCTACGCACACCGAATGCGTGTCAAATTGGAGTTACCGCCCAGTTACCACATGACCCATGCGGTAATTTCAATTTTGGTGCATGTCCGCTACGTGTGTCTGAAAAATATTTTTTATTTTCTGGCGCGTGTATCGGATGCTCGCCAAGTGGCATTTGACGTGCGTGTCATTACCGCCCAGATTCTTTACCGCTAGGTCAATGGTTGGTGGTAAGGTCTCAGACCCAAAATGGATGCGCGGCAATTTTGATTTTGCCGCACGCCCATCTTTTGGGGAAAAGAAGAGGCCTTTTTTACAGGCACACTAAAAAATGGATCGGCGCGTGCCCAAAACCCGCGCCTACACTACCGCAAGCCATTTTTCAGCGTGCCTTTGTAAAAGGACCCCTCAACGTACACTTTTATATATCTATGCAGAAGAATTTTCTTTGTATTGCCCGTGACTACTGATTGGTCAACCACATTGAATGACATCACTAGATGTGTTACATTGATTGAAAACTGGATCACTGTCCATCATTTAAAGCTGAATTGTGATAAAACAAAGTTCTTATGGCTTGGGCAATTAAACCCTCTCCAATATCCTCAACAGTTTAATTCTTTTCAATTTAAGTTTTGCTCAAAAATTTTGGTGTGGAAATAGATGGAATGTTAACTTTTGATGCGCACATTAAATCCATGATAAGTAGATCTTTTTAAATTTTGAGGAAGTTCAGGTCAGTCTATAGCTTTTTTGAGCCTGATAAATTCAGAATGTAGTCCAGTCACTCATTTTGTCAAGGCTTGATTATTGCAATATAGTATATAGTGGTCTAAATCATTAATTAAGCAGGTTCAATTAGTTCAGAACACGGCAGCCAGATTAATAAATCCTATGAGCAGATTTGAGTTGCTAGTCGCTTACTGAATTGCACTGGCTGCCGGTTCCAGCTTGAACGCAGTTTAAACTGTGTACACTGATTTTTAATCTTACATGGAATGGCACCATCATATTTATACAACCTGGTACTTTGTTACATATTTTAATAGTTACACTTTCCTCCCATAAATCAGATTAAATCTAAAAGAATTCTTCATTTCTCTATTCAATATCAGGCAGCATTGATATGGAACTCCTTGTCATTGGACATTCTAGTTCTTAATAATTATGTAATATTTTGTAAATCCTTGAAAACTTTTCTTTTTGTGAAGTAAATTAATGAAGATAATTAGGTAGTGGATTTTATAGTATTTGTGAAGAATTTTTTGTTGTAATGAGTCCTATATCTGTGTAGCTTCCTGGATAATTTGAACAACTTCTTTCTACTGTAATCTAAAATGAACCAGTAGATGGTATTTGCAGAATATAAAACATGAGTAACATCACATAACTTAACAAGTCACACATAGATTGAAGAAAAAAATCAATTTAACCATCAAGAAAAATACTAATTATATAGTTCACCTTTTCCTAAAGTCCATATGTGATACTGTGAACAAGGGTTGAGGGTAGGCCTTCAAATAACACAGATAGCCAAGGTTGTAGAAATAAAGGATATAATTTATTCACTAAGCCTGAGGCCTGTTGCTTAAAAGGGTCAGGAGCAAAAAGGTAAAATCTCTTTAATTCAGATTGAAAAGTCTTGACAAGGGCTTGTGGCTGACAAGACCCAAGCACAGTCCATGGCCTGTAACTACTACGCCCCAAACACAGTCTGTAAAGTTTCTTTCTCATTCTGTCTGGGCCAGCCAGGCTTCAGACCCGGGTTCATAAGTATTTCATTGAAAAGGTTCATAGTAGCTAGATGTACGTGGTGCATAGTAGCTGAAGGCTTGTGCTTGGAAATCACTTCTTCCATCCCTGGGCCTCCTTAACCCCATTCCAACTCTGCCTTTTATAGTTCCTGGTTCCTGTCCTTTTTTTTTTTTTTTTGTTACATTTGTACCCACACTTTCCCACTCATGGCAGGCTCAATGCAGCTTACATATACAGGTACTTATTTGTACCTGGGGCAATGGAGGGTTAAGTGACTTGCCCAGAGTCACAAGGAGCTGTGCCTGAAGTGGGAATCCAACTCAGTTCCTCAGGACCAGAGTCCACCACCCTAACCACTAGGCCACTCCTCCCATTTCACTTCCTCTCTTGGCAGGATTAAGGGTTTTAAGGTGGCTTTCAGTACCTGAGAGATCATTCTTAAGGGTGAGGGGCAGTGTTCTATATATTTCTTCACACCATGTAAAAATAAGAGTCCATGAACAGTTTCAGGTTTCAGCTGTGTTCTTTGGTTGTCTATGGTGAGTGAAAGCATCCTTTCAGATCAGGTACTGGTTTCTGGAACAGCTGACAGATACTTTGCAAGCTAATCTAGTTTAGGTCAAACCATTTCTTTGCTCTGCTAAAATGCAAAACATTCTCAGAGTTTGTTGAGTAGCAGCTCTTCCAAATCAGTACGGTGATGTTTTGGAGGTACAGTATTACTACTTTAACTCTCCTCATCTCCACAGTAAAACTGAGCATTCATTGCTCTTTTAATCAGGCATTCACGAGTATTAAATTCACTAAAAAAAAAAAAAAAGGTTAACAGTGCCATAAATGCAGAACATATCACAAAGGGGTATAGACTGAATTTTCCAAATTCTAATCTCACAGTAGAGTGAAGGGATCATTTAAAATGTACTGTAACATAGAATCCATTCGAATTGTTTTACCTTGTTTTCCTAATATAGCAGGACATGGTAGCAGATAAATGGCCCACTGCCATTCTTGTCCTGGAAATGACATAGATGAGAAATGTCTTGCTATGGTGAGTTAACCAAACTTCCTGAACGCTTAGACATTTCTGTCTGTTTTTCAATAATCTGTGAAGCAGGGGGAATATAAAGTTTAATAAACCAAATCAAACAAAAATCCTTGTAGGAAGGTAAAGATAAAGAAAATCCTCATTTAATTATAGAAAGTCATGTTTATAGTAATACAAAATGTTGCTTTTAATACATTTTAATAAACATATACATATTTGGACACATCGTAAATTACTATTAATGCAGCATTAATATAAACAAACAAACAAACAAGCAAACCCCAAAGCATAAATACAAGCTCACATTCTCTCCTCCTAGACTATGTTTCTCCCTTTGTTTCACATGGGGTCACAGTCAGCTTAGTAAATACCTTCTAATGGATGTATGCCCATCTGAAACACTATAAGAAATGCTCTCTTTCTGAACTCTGGAACAGCTTCCTTGCTGAAATCAGATATGAAACAAATTATTTTTAGGAAGAAAGTAACCGGCTGATATTCAAAAGGACTTAGCCGGCCGCTAAATGGTTAAATCACTTGGTCAGGGCTAGCCGCTAATTTTCAGTGGCACTTAGTAATCAGCTAAGTGCCACTGAAATTCACAATTAGCATCTAGTTCAAAGCTGGGTGGATTTAGATGTTTACCTGATTGAGTTCTGGACTGAAGGATTGCATTTGCTCAATCAGAATATCTATCAATTTTGTGTTAAGGGGACCATACGAGGTTGCAGTATATTGCTTTTTAAAATTATAACGTTCTTCATAATACTGCCACATGTGGTCAGTTATTTCTTGCGACCCCTGACGCAGGTGCTGGGCGCCGAAACACGGACCGTGTCGGGTCCATTTAAGTATTGTTTCATCAACGTATACCATTAAAGACTTTGGAGGCCCTTGGTGCTTTTTGTTGTGTTTGTTGGCTTTTGCTGTGCTTTGCTCCGTCTCTCTGTTATACTATGGATTTAGCACTTGGCCACTTAAGTGCTGATATTCAGCCCTTAACCCCCCTGATTCTATATATTGCACCTAGAGATCGGCGCCAAAATCGGCACAGATTCTATAACAATGTGCATAGTTTAACTAGCTTAACAAGCTAATGAGTGCTGATAACAGCACTTAACAAGCAATAATGAGCACTAATTGGCAATAATAGTAGTAGTAGTAGATTAGAATTTAGGCACACAACTTGCTAAGGGTCCTGTTTACTAAGGTGTGTTTGCATTTTTAATGTGCCTACAATTAGCGCACGTGTTACCCATGTAGGCGCTTATAGGGATACTGAAGGCACGTACATGGTTAACGCGCTTACTTGGTTAATGTATGTTAAAGACACTAATGTGCCTATAACACGGCTTAGTAAACAGAACCCTAAGTGTATTCTGTAATGATGAGCTGAACTTCTAACACGTGTAGGGAGAAAAAGGGCATGGTTATGGGTTGGGAAATAGGCGTTTCATGGGCGTTCCGAAATTTATGTGCCTAGTTATAGATTTAGGTGTATTCTATAATCGGTGCCTAAATCTAGGCACCGATTATAGAATATGCTTAGTTGGCACTGATTTCAGCGCCAATTTATTAGGCACCATATATAGAATCTCCCCCTAAGTGGCCACGTTTAGAGCATAAATGGGACCAGTGCCGTAGCGAGGGTGCCTGACACCCGGGGCGGGTCACCGCTGCGCACCCCCCCCGGGTGCAGGGCATGGCGCCCCCCCTCCAGAGCGCCCCCCCCGAAACGCACCCTACCTTTCAGCGGGGGGCAGGCGGGAAGTAACCTGTTCCGGGGCAGAAAGAGCAGGGAACCAGCGAGCTGATACTACCCAGCGCGTGCACCCGGGGCGGACCGCCCCACCGCCCCCCCTTCCTACGCCACTGAATGGGACTGCATAAAAGTCTGTCCTATCTTTATGTGCTAACCCATGGCCACTTAAGTGCTGAATATTGACTTAAACGGCTATGTGCTAGCCGGCTCAAAAATATCTGGGTATCCAGCAAAACATTTTAACTGGGCCTGCAAGGAATCCCTCTGCTTCAACAAATGAACAAGAAGGTCATTCGCAAAGGCCACCAACTTAAACTCCTGGGAACCCAAGACCAACCCCTTAACCTCAGGATTAGCATAGATGACCCTGATCAAGAGATCCAGGGTTAAAATAAACAGCAATGGGGAAAGGAGGCGGCCCTGCCTCATCCTATGGAGGATGGGAAAGTAATCCAATCGCACTCCATTAACACAAATCTGAGCCCTTGGATCCTTATATAACACTTGGATCATGTATATGAAGCTCTCCCCAAAGCCATAAGCCCACAATACTGAAAAAGAAAGTCCCAATTACCCGATCGAAGGCCTTCTCTAAATCAAAGCTGATGAGTATCAAAGGGAGATCCAGTCATTGTCGGTGTTTCAAAGATGTGAGGATCTTATGAATATTCTTAACATATAGCATGCCCACAAACCAACCCAACCTGAGCATCATGAGTAAGCTGTGGGAGCAGCCTGGACAGCCTATTTGCAAAGATCTTCATTAATAACTTAGTCTCCACATTTAACAGGGAAATTGGGTGGTAAGAATATTAAGGGATACCTCCTCGGTTTAGATAACATAACAAAGTGCGCCAGATTTTGTTCTCCAGGAAGGGAGACTGACTCCATTATGGCATCAAAAAGGTTAGTGAGAGGTCCCAGCACCTCCCCCCCAGAAGCTGGTAAAATTCTATCCGAAAGCCATCAGAACCAGGCGCCTTAAGGATAGAGCACTGCCGCAAGGCACAAGCTACCTCCTCCTAGGTGATAGGATTATCCAACACTGCCCTCTCCCGCAGTGACAAGGTGGGCAGAGATAACCCCTCCAAATATTGCTCTCTCTGCAAATCTTCCTCAGGGGGTGACGCATAGAGACACTTGAAATAGGCATGGAAGCAAGCAGCAATCTCCCGATCCATATGAAGAAGCCCCCCTGTAGGATCACATATTGATGCCACTATCCGAGGGCCCTCCCTCTTTGAAATGAGGCCATGCCGATAAAGGTGGTATTTATAATAGGAGAAGGACTTCGACATTCGTTGATGTAAAAGGGTATTTAGGGAAGTCTGGAGCTCCAGCAAACATTACTTATCCACTGCCTGGGAGAACTCCCCAAAGTGCTGAGGGACCAAGCAGACCTGCCCCTCCAAACATAAGATCTCCCTATCTCTAGACTTTCGCTGATGGCTAACATAACTAATAATTTCACCCTTCAATACCGCTTTGATCACTTCCCAATACAGAATAGGCAACTGTTCAGAGTTGCCATTCAAGTTCTTGTAATCCATCCATTTATGTAACAGAAATTCCTGAAATATCCCGTCCTGAGACAACCACAAAGGGAATCTCTAGTGTGGGGGGCATCCCTGATCCAGACCCATATGCCATTCCGTCCAAACAAACACATGACTCGAGACCTCATGTGGACCTATCTCCATCCGCTCCACCTGCGACAGCAAGGTGTTGGAGATGAAGAGGTAATCAATGTGAGACTAGGAAGAATGCACCTGAGATAAGTGTGTATAGTCCCACTCTGTATGATGTAAAACTCGCCAAACATCAATCATATTAGTCAATGACACAAATGCGGCAGGCCCCGCTGTTCATTAAGATGCTTATTACGAGGGTTATGAGATTTATCCAGCTGTGGGTCCCATACCATGTTGAAATCCCCCAACTATAAGAGGCAAATCATCTAAAGGGAGAAGCTATCCAGCAGAGACTTATAAAAATGTTTATCAAATTGGTTAACAGCATATGCACTGCACAGAATAACTGTTTACACCATAGAGTAATCTTGTATATCACCACCCGCCCCCCAGGATCAGTATAAATACATTGACAGTGCTCAACTATACCTTTGTGAAACAAGATCACAACCCCCCTGTCTTATTGGAGTTGAAAGCTGCTACACACTCTGACACCCACCAATGCTGAAGCTTGGCACGCTCAGCATCAGAGAGATGGGTCTCTTGTAGAAGGCAATGTCCACCCTGTGCCTCTGCAAGGCCTGGAAAAGTTTAGATTGTTTAATGGGAGAGGACCATTAAGTAACTCCTTCAGATAGGCCTCTGAGAATAAGGCAAGTAAGCCTTTGAATCACAGTGAGCTGTCCCAGCCACCAGCCCCCCAAGAGAAAGGAATCCAGAATAGCAGAGAGGTACCCCCATAGGACACTGCCCCACATCTGGGGTATAGAACCAGGTGCTGCTCAACCCCCATCCAACCTCTCCCAGCTCCCTACCCATCCAGGACCCCCTACCCTCCCAACCCCTCCCCTCCCCCTCCCCCACCCCATCCTCTGTTTTCTAACACAGGTAAAACCTCCACTACACAAACATACACACCAGTCTTCGAACCCACCATAAACACAAACCCCCCGCAGCACATGCCAACTATCCCCCACCCCATTCCTCTGCACCCCCTTATACCAAGAACCCTCCTGCCACTAAATTCAATATTGAAGCTAATCAAGTGACCTAAGAACACATAGGCAACAAGTAATAACAATAAACAGAAGAACTGTTGATGAGCTCCAGAAGTAACAGCACGTGGGCAATCCACCAAAGCGCCCAGCAATCCACTGCAATGATCCCCCACTGGGCTCCAGAGTGCCTCAAAGGGTATGATCCACTGTCTTCAGATGGAGAGGAAGAGCAGCAGGGCCCCCTATACAATGTCCAGCAAAGGCAAAACAGCTATTTCGCAGTCCCACAAGGGCCCCCTCCACCAACAGGAAAGCCAGTCTTATCAGGCAAGCGGGGTTAGGCTCCTGGCTGAACCCTGCTTAGAGGAAACAGAGAGATGGAAAATGAAAAAACGGGATGTCCCACTGAAAAAAAAATACATAGAGGGGAGTGCAAAATCCAGTGGTGCAGGTGGACCAAAGCATCTTTACGGTAGTTTTCCACAAAAGCTCGAAGGTCATGGGTCTCAACTGTAGACACTTGCACCAAATGAACCAGCCCCATGATGACGCTTCTCTTGAGCTAGTTCCCACACCCACAAATCCAGCCAATGTTCTACAACATCTTGTACCATCTAGGCCACTCCAGTCAAGTATGATTCTCTACTCATCCTTAGCTTTCAACAACAAAAACTACGTGCTCTATGGGGAACTGCATCCCATACTGGTGCTCATATTTGCTTGAATACTCTCAACTTGCTCCAGGAGTAAAATTCATACAAAAAATATTGCTAAGAGTAGTGAACATTGGAAAGAGTAGTGAATTTACATAACACTGTGGGTAGAACAGCAGGACAGACAAAAAAAAAAAAAAACAGATTCAGAAAATAAAAGTACAGAAAAATACCAATAGTAAACAAGGCTGTAGGAGTATTTCTGGCTGTTCTTCCTGACTCCACTGTCTGCTTCAGAGTGGGCATGCCCATACAGTTCCAAATTGCAAGTGTGGGAGTGGCAGAAGCACACAACCAGGAATGGCTCTGCTCATAGGAACTGAAAGATGTGCTCAGGTTGTTCTGTCTGCAGGAAAGTACTCAGTATGTGTGAAAGAGGTTCTGGTCCCTTAATATTTTTTATTTAGATTTTGCTCACACCTTTTTTTTTTTTTTTTTGTTTATTTATAAATTTAATGATTACATTTATGAAAATACTCATAAATTCATATATTGAAAAACAAACATTAATAAAAAAAAAAAAAATAGGCATATTATCTTAATATATTTAGTCCACAATATAATGATCCAAGATCTAGGTAAATTATGCTCACACCTTTTTCAGTAGTAGCTCAAGGTAAGTTACATTCAGGTATACTGGAGATTTCTCTGTCCCAGGAGGGCTCACAATCTAAGTTTGTACCTGAGGCAATGGAGGGTTAAGTGACTTGCCCAAGATCACAAGGAGCAACAGTGGGATTTGAACCAGCCACCTCTGGATTGCAAGACCGGTGCTCTAACCAATCTAAACAATCTAACCACTAGGCCACTCCTCCACTCTGTCTCACTTTTGTCTTGGAATACAAAAGCCTCCTGATTTAAGTTAAAAATTTTTTTATTGAACCAATATAAAAAGAGAATAGTACATGAAAAAATACATGAGTTCAACAACTCT
The DNA here is from genome assembly GCF_901765095.1 of Microcaecilia unicolor. Taxonomy (NCBI): domain Eukaryota; kingdom Metazoa; phylum Chordata; class Amphibia; order Gymnophiona; family Siphonopidae; genus Microcaecilia; species Microcaecilia unicolor. The sequence continues at coordinate 324,950,558 of NC_044033.1, forward strand.
GTGTTTGTGTGTATTTTCAAACTACAGGCCAAACTGATTTCAACAACTTTTGCTTTGACCTTTGAGTCACATGACTCCCGACATCACCATCACCTGGAACAAAAATTTGGATTTAGAAAACTGCTGGCACCTCTCCACACCAGAAATCTTGGCAGAAATCCAGTCCAAGGTATCTGCCTGCCTCTCTGACATTGCTACCTGGATGTCTCACCGCCACCTGAAGCTCAATATGCCCAAAACTGAGTTCCTTATCTTCCCACCTAAACCAACCTCTCCCCTTCCCCCATTCTTTATTTCTGTCGACAACACGCTCATTCTTCCTGTCTCATCTGCTCGTAACCTTGGGGTCATCTTCGACTCCTCCCTCTCCTTCTCTGCATATATTCAACAGATTTTTTTTATTTGTACCCCGCGCTTTCCCACTCATGGCAGGCTCAATGCGGCTTAGGTACTTATTTGTACCTGAGGCGATGGAGGGTTAAGTGACTTGCCCAGAGTCACTTAACCCTCCATCGATGAGATTGCTAAAACCTGTCGTTTCTTCCTTTATAATATCGCCAAAATTCACCCTTTCCTTTCTGAACAAGCTATCAGAACCCTCATCCACACTCTCATCACCTCTCGCTTGGACTACTGCAACTTGCTTCTCACAGGTCTTCCACTCAGCCACCTCTCTCCTCTTCAATCTGTTCAAAATTCTGCTGCACGACTAATATTTCGCCAAAGTCATTATGCCCATATCAGCCCTCTCCTGAAGTCACTTCACTGGCTCCCTATCCGTTTCCATATAAAATTCAAGCTCCTCTTATTGACTTATAAGTGCATTCACTGTGCAGCCCCTCAATACCTCTCCACCCTCATCTCTCCCTACACTCCTTCCCAGGAACTCCGTTCACTAGGCAAATCTCTCCGAATTGCACCCTTCTCCTCCATCGCTAACTCCAGACTCTGATCCTTTTATCTCGCCGCACCTTATGCCTGGAATAGGCTTCCTGAGCCGTTACGTCTAGCTCCATCCCTGGCCGCCTTCAAATCCGGGCTAAAGGCCTACCTGTTTGATGCTGCTTTGACTCCTAACTTGCCACTTGCTTGTAACCTTTATCTTGTCTTCCTCTCTTCAATAGTCCCTTTCCCTATGTGTCCTTCTGTCTGTCCTACCCTTATCCTTATTGGTCCTGTCTGTCTGTCCTGATTTAGATTGTAAGTTCTTTTGAGCAGGGACTGTCTTTTCTTCATGTTCAATTGTGAAGCGCTGCGTATGACTGGTAGCGCTATAAAAATGATTTATAGTAGTAGTAGTAGTAGTAGGGTGTTTGAAGAGAGGATTTCTCACAATTTTCTCTTTAAAATCTGTGTGGCGCTAACTGGGCGATAATCGACAGTGTATGCGCACTGACGATTACCGCCCGGTTAACGCATGAGACCTTACCGCTAAGTCAATGGGTGATGGTAAGGTCTCAGGCCCAAAATGGACGCATGCCAATTTTTATTTTGCCACACATCCATTTTCGGCCCCCCCCCCCCAAAAGCCTTTTTTTGCAGGTGCGCTGAAAGGTGGACCTGTGTGCATCCAATATACATGCCTACAACAGTGCAGGCCATTTTTCAACATATCTTAGTAAAATGACCCCTAAGGCAGTTGTGCACAAAAGTTGTAGAATACCTCTGAATGCTGTCCTTGCAATTACACTCATAACTGTTAGAATTCTATAACTTAATGCACGCAACTGGCACCTAACTTTATGTGATCTGTTATAGAATGAGTAGGTTAGTGGGTTGGTTTTTTTTTTTTGAATATCTAGGCATTTTGTGTTCAAAAATTGTATTCAAATTTTAAAGTTACAAAATTACCAATGATACCCTGAAAGTATCGAAAAAACAATACAAAAATACCTTATAAAGACGTATAAAGACCATAGATTTACAAAATAACTATTGCAAGCAATGAACTGAACTTACAAAAGCTATATGATATAAACCAAGTTACAGAATATTAGTAAAATTGTGCAACGGAGACCACACGTTAACATAAGAGGAAACCAATCCAAATTTTTCAGTTGCCACAAGCTCATATTTAGCTATTAAACATTCATTATTCCACCACATATTATAGTCAAGTTTGGAAAGATCTTTCTAGCAAAGACAAATCATTTTCAAAGCTATATGTAGTAGAACATGTAAGAGTTTAGCTACACGAGGAGTAATGCCATCGATTAGACCAATAGCACCTAGTATTAAAATTTTAAAGACAATAGACTGTAAATTGTTTTCCACATTGAGGACCAATAAGACTCCAAAACTGGATACTACTTGCTCAGGGTTTGGTAGCATAGACTGGTGCTACAATCTGTGTTTCTGCCAGATACATGTGACCTGGATTGGCTACTGCTGGAAGCAGGATACTGGGCTAGATGGACCATTGGTCTGACCCAGTATGGCTATTCTTATATCAGATTTACAAGTTCGACATTTGTTATCCATATTTTTTGATATCTTAGACAATTTATCAGGAGTCCAAAGCACCCTGAGTAATATAAAATACATAGATTGAGTTTAGGCAGCCGATTTAGTGGTCTTGGCTGAAAGTAGCCAAACAGATCTCCATTGATCGGGAGAAAGTTGAACTTCCATTCTTTTTCCCAGATTGCAAACCAGATACATATTTAGGTTTCCATTTTTGCAGTAGCTTGTACCACGTAGAAGCAATACTAGTACCTTTACATAATTGATGACATAAATCTCAACAGCTGGGATTATCTGTGGAAAGAGAACTAATGTTTACTTTGGAAGAAATACAATGCTTACATTGTAACCATTGAAAATAAAGCTGAAAAGATAAATTATATTCACCACATAAAGATTCAAAAGACAAATTATATTCACCACATAAAGATTCAAAAGACAACCAACAATTATGATCTAATAACTGATGTAAATACCAAATGCCAGCTAAAAAACAGGCTAGTAAATATATTTTTAATCAATTTGAACAAGAGAATTATTCCAAATATGTACATGAACTGTAGATAAATATGGGATTTTAACAAAAGGTTCTATAGATCCAGAAGCAGTTTGTAAAGCAAGAAATATCTTATTGTTATAAGAAGGAGGCAAATAAACCCATGGAATAGAATGCATAGGAACTATGTTCCATTTCTCTTTTTCAAATTGTAACCATAAGGGAGCACTATGAAAGTTAGTGGTTGTGATCCATGCTGCATTTTGTCTTAATAAAAAAGCAATATGATATTCATAAATACATGTAAAATTAAGTCCTCCTTGATCTTTAGAGCATTGTAAGCATTTAAGAGCAATACGAGGGGTTTTATTAGCCAATAAAAACTTGGAAAGGATTTTCTCAATATTTTTTTAAGTACCAGACTCAAGCTAAATAGGTAGCAGAATATAATTAATCTTAGAGACTATCATCATCTTGATAGTATCCATCCTGCCTCACCAAGATAAACGAAGGGGGGAACCACTTAGATACCAGTTCAGAGGTAAATGTTAAAATATGCTCAGAGTTTAACTTTATAGTATCTTCTCATGTAGTTCCAAATAAAATTCCAAGATATTTCATACCATTGGGTGCCCATTTAAATTGGTATGAAGATACATCAAAGATACTACTAGCATAATTTAAAGCATAATTTCATTAAGTTTATAACCTGAAACTATAGAGTACTTCTTAATAACATCTATAATATATGGAATAGATGAGGGAGTGGTATAAAATAGTACATCGTCAGCATATGCTGAAGCTTTAGCTGAAAGTGGCCCTAAAGTAACCTATTGAATATCAACTGATGAAGTATGGCAATCAAAAGAGGCTCAAGGGCAAGATTAAATAAAAGGGGTGAAAGGGGACATCCCTGTCTTGTGCCCAGTGGCGTAGCCAAGGGTGGGCTTGGGTGGGCCCAGGTCCACCCACTTTGGGCTCAGGCCCACCCAGTAGCAGCACACCTATGATGTGGCTGGCAGAGATCCCCAAGCCCCACCAGTCGAAAACTCCCAACAACTGTCTCTCCTGCATATCTTGTAAATAGCAGATCCTTGCCTGCAGTGAGCAGCGACTGATAAATACTGCTCGCATCGGCCCCACAGTCCTCCCTCTGATGCATTCCCACCTATGCGTAAACAGGAAGTTGCATCACAGGGAAAGCTGTGGGGCCAACGTGAGCAGTGTGTATTAGTTGCTGCTCGCTGCCGGTGAAAATCTGGTATTTAAGTGGGTATGCGAGGGAGGGGGAATGTTTGAGAGACCATATGGCATGCAGGCAAGAGAGGGAGAGACCAAATCTCTTGTGGGACAAGACGGAGTTCTTCTGCCCACCCATCTTGAGCCCAGGCCCACCCAAAATTGGGTGTCTGGCTACGCCCCTGCTTGTGTCTCTAGTAAGGATAAAAGATTTTTTATTTTAAAAAGCCCATTAATATAAAGCCTTGTAGTAGGGGCCGAGAACAAAACTTTGATCATGCCAATGATCTCTGATGAAAAACCAAACCATCGTAATGTATGAAACATAAAAGAACATTCAACACGATCAAAAGCCTTTTCAGCATCTAACCCTATAGCCACATATGGGGTGTTAACATACTGTGACTGTAATAAAACATTGGTAAAGTATTAGCAGAAGAAAATCTGCAATACATAACCCCAGTTTGATTAGAATTAATTAATTTAGGTAGCCCTAACTATAATCTTTCTGCAAGTATTTTAGCAAATAGTTTGGCATGAAGATCAAAGGTAAAGGCTTATAATTCTGAACAGCCAAAGGATCTTTATCAGGTTTTAAAAGGATTATAATAATTGCCTCAGTAAATGTACCACAGACCTTACCTGAATTAATACAATAAGAAAAGAAGGAGTTTAAAACAGGGACTAAAAGGCTTTGAAATGCTAAATAAAATTCTAAAGTCAAACTATCTGGACCGGGAGCCTTCTTCTTTGCCATAATTTTTAAAGTAGCAATGATATCAGGCTCAGTAATAGGGGCCACCAAATTTGCATTATTCTCTTCACTTAAAATGGGATATTCAAGATTATCCAAAAACAACAAATCCTCTAACCGATGCTCTACTTCAGTGGAATATAGTGAAGAATAATATGAACAAAATCTATTTAACATATCTAGTTTAGATGACAATAAAATGTTATTTTGTCATCTTTAATAGCTGCAATGCCATTTTTCTCTGATCTAGATTTTAAGTAATTTGCCAATAAATGACTAGCTTTGTTATTGCTAGCATAATAATGAGCAGATGTTTGAAAACAAAAAACAACCCCCCCCACTTCTTTACTAGCCTGTTGGGCCCTCAAAGAATTATACTTAAATCTGGTAGCTTTCAACTTAGTATATGAAATCATATCATTGGGATTAGCTTGCTGAACATTTTTTGGGGGCCCCTTTTACCAAGCTGCGACAAAAGGGGGGTCTTCATGGGAGTCGGAGCGTGTTGTTGATGTGTGCCGAGGACCCCTTTTACCACAGCTGGGCACCCACTTGCCGCGTGGCCATTTCGGGGGGGGGGGGGGATTTTTGTAGCACCAGATATGATGGCGCACTGGGGATGGAAAGTGCCACTGGGCTGTTGTGGTAGCCCGGCAGTACTTCCTGTTTAGCGAGCGGTAAGCCTGCATTGGGCTTACTGTCGCTTTGTATTAGGGGCCTTAAATAACTTATATATATATTTTCAAATCCATTAATTCTGCATTAAGCAAATAAGAATTATGTGGTACAGAATAAAAAGAAAAATCATGCTCATTTCCATGCATTAAGGGCCTTATTCCATAAAGGTTATGTTCTTAAATTTATGCTCCTAATTTATGAGCATAATTTATGCTCCTAAATTTATGCTCTTAAATTATGAGCATAAACTATTTTGGAGCTTAGACTATGCTCGTAATTTAGGTTAAGCTGTGTCATAATATCTTGTAACCCAAAGTGGATAATACAACTGATACCTAACGCCTACTGAGAAAATGTAATAAAAAGATCTTATGAAGAAAGGGTTAAATGGAGGCAAGCAGTTAAAGCACTGCATCCCCGATGAAGTTTGAGGGTGAAACAGGCCCCGTTGGGAGAAGCAAAAATTTTCCAAATGCAATCAACATGCATCTATCTGACTTGGAGCAGTTTCTAAGTAAGAAGCCAGAGCCTCAGGAGAGTGAAAATCCTTAGTGACATTGTTGTAAGTTACTCACATGCGAGTGGGAAAGAAGAGGCCATAATGAGTGCTGATTTCTTTCAGTCTGTGACGAAAAACAAGGAACTGCTTCTGGACTTTTACTGTAGCCTTACTTAAATTTAGGCAAAAATTGCAAAACCTGACCTTCAGACTTCACCAGAGCTTTCAATCGAGTGCGCTGCAGTACTTGATTATAGCAGAGCACTTGCATTACAGTAGGTCTTGAGAATTTATCATGAAGCTCGCATTGAGCGGGAACATGGTGAACATGCTCAATCTGAAATTCCTTCACAAATTGAAGCCCAAGTAAAGTAGGAATAAATTGGATTAGTACCTTCGATATTCTCAGGTAAACCAAGCAGCCTGATGTTGTTTCTTCTCGCTCTATTATTACTATCCTCCATGTCACATTCAAGCTGTATAATTCTCTGAAATTGCTTTTGTAAAGTCTTAATATTCTCCTCTGCTACCTCTTGTTTTGATTCCGATGTGGAAACTCTGTTTTTAAATTGTAACAAGTCGGATTTTATTGAAGAAAGTTCCTCTTTAATGACACCAATGTTATCCTTTGCCTCAGATAACCATATCCTTTAAAGCACGAATTTCATCCAAGATGGTAGATGAAGTATGATCTCCAGCTCTAGTCGTGGTGTCTTTCTGAGGAGGAGAAGAAGGCTGTGCTCTGTGATGCTTACTATACCTGAAGCAATGGTTAAAATGACGACACAAAAACCCCAAACAAGAAAAACAATAGTTTGACTGCTATAAATAAGGTTGAAATTTAATTTTATAAAGGAATCAGCAGGAGCTCAGTGATTATGCTGCCATGTCCTATGGTGCTCAACAGTGCCCCCCCTTACATTCATTTCTAGTCATTTTGTACTATTTTCACATCAAGTGCAGTTTTGTGATGTCACTTCACACTTTACTAATGAGGGCTTTTATGTTCTCAAACTGATTTATATTTAGCTATTCCCTTCTGTAGGGATTTTAGGCTTGTAACTTCCCGGGAATGTACAATATCTGAGAGAGCTCTACAAATATGGAATATTCTTCCTCTGGGCCTGAAAATTGAAAAGAGTTTTCTATTGTTCAGAGATAAACTTAAAACTTTGCTGTTTGATCATTTCACAGCTAAGAAGTGTATTCTGTAAAAATACAACTATCTTATGTGGCCCATATTTGCATAAGGGGGCAAAACCTGCCTGTAAAAAATTGTGCCTTGCTGTCTGTAAGTTGAAGAATATCTGATTCAGGGGACACTGTCACTCTGGATTATGATTTTCTTTCATTGCTGAACCAAAAAAAAAGTCCATTCTAAAACACCGACTATGAAATATTTATAAGTTTGAAATAGTGCCCTCAGATAACCTTCTCACCCAAAATGGACCCAATATCTGAAGGATCTCAGAGTGGTTGCTAAATTTTCTTTCATCAGGTACATGTGACACTTCACCATATAATATACTTTTAGCTAAATCTGTGTCAAAATAATTGTAATAGTGAACGTTAAATGTGAGACAAGACTTCAAGTCTAAATAATTGTGCTTGCAATCTAGAGGCGTAGCCAGACCTTGATTTGGGGAGGGGGACTGAGCCCAAGGTGGGGGGGAGGAACATTTTTCCCCGCCGTTCTCCACCCCTGCTGCAAATCCACATACCTGGGCTGGTGGGGGTCCCCAAGCCCCGCCAGCAGAAGCCTTCCTGTGGCGATACTCAGTTCCCCGCCCCGGGGCGTATGCTTAGTTTTAGTGAACTTGACCACGTGCGAAGCTTCCACATGCTCAGTTTCATTAAAACCAGGCATGCATGCGAGGGAGAGGGAAGCAGGGGCTGGCAGTGTGGTGGCGAATATTCCTGCTGGAAAGCTTCTGCTGGTGGGGCTTGCTTGAGGACCCCCACCAGCCAAACCAGGAGACTTTGGGGGCCTGAACCCAAATTGGGGAGGTCCAGGCCTTCAAGGTCCCCCATGGCTACACCTCTGTTGCAATCAAAATAAAATCAGACTTCATATCACTTATCTGAATTGAATTAGCTGCCAGTGTCCGTCAAGTGCCAGCAGTGAAACTCAGAAATGACACAAGTCTCCCCCTGCAAGTGAACACAACTCTGCAGGCTTCATTCATTCATTCATTTAAGTATTTATATACCACTTAGACCTAAGCAGTTTACAGTTTCATTTTACAGGTACTGGGTCTGTCCGTAGTGGGCTCACACTCTATGTAGCACATTGTACTACTGTTGTATCTGGGGCAATGGAGGGTTAAGTGACTTGCCCAGGGTCACATGGAGCTGTAGAGGGAATTGAACCTGGGTTCCCAGGATCTCAACCCAGTGCTGAGCATTAGGCGGCAGCAGCAGGAATCAAACCCAGTCCCTCAGGTCTGCAACCTGCTACTCTAACCATTAGGCCACTCCTCCTTTCATAATCTAACTATTTTCAAGGTCTCGGGTGTCGACTTGAACTCTGCTATCACTGTTCCTCTCAGTTTTCTTCTGGAGCACTGGTAAAAAAAATGGTGCATCAGCTTTTACGCTGACTCCCAGGAGCAGCAAACCGGAACTTCCTGCAGATGAAGTTAAAAACACTCAATTACTCAATCCCAAGCCAATTAAACTCAAAATAATAAATGTTTTATTTAACTGTAATTCAAATATCAAACTTTGATAGACCAAAGATTTACTTCCCTAGTCTGTCTGCCAGCTCCTTTGTTCATGGGGGGAGGGGGGGGGATCTTTTTCTAAAGCTTAGCTCGAGTTATCTGCAGCAGGGCCCATAGTAATAAATTTGGCGCTGCTGCAGATAACTCGAGCTAAGCTTTAGTAAAAGACCCCTGGGGAGAGCAGTTTCCAGCATGCAAGCAGAAGAGGGAGAAATTGGCCTTTCAAACCAGACACTGGTGGGTGACATCATTAATTGTATTATTTACTTAGATTTGCTCACAACATTTTCAGTAGTAGCTCCAGGTGAGTTACATTCAGGTACTCTGGATATTTTTCTGTCCCAGGAGGGTTCACAATCTATGTTTGTATCTGAGGCAATGGAGGGTTAAGTGACTTGCCCAAGATCACAAGGAGCAGTAGTGGGATTTGAACTGGTCACCTCTGGATTTCAAGACTGGTGCTCTAACCACTAGGCCACTCCTCCACTGTCAGGCCTCTTAAGACTTGTTAACTGTAAAGTCTCAATATCTTGAAGTATAACCTTGGCACACCAGCACACACCCGAAGTCTCTTTATTTTCTGAAGTTTCCTTTATTGAATAGACACAGATAATTTACTCACAGTCAGATGTTCAGAATTGTTGCCCCAGGGCACAGAGACTCCATAATTCTGAGAGCTGTATTTTTTATTTATTTATTACATTTGTATCCCATATTTTCCCACCTATTTGCAGGCTCAATGTGGCTTACATAGTTTTATTACATTCTCGTTCCAAGATATCAGATACAGTTAGTGATGTGCAGAGATTACATAAAGGAAGAAAGAAGGGAGTAATTAGGGTAGGTGTAGAAGGTGGGCTTTCATAACTGAGTTGGTTGGTGAGGTGGAATAGTGAGGTTATATGTTCTCATTGTAGGCCTTATTGAAGAAGTATGTCTTCAAGGATTTGTGAAAGATAGTTGTTTCGTTGATTGTTTTCAGGTCTGTAGGTAGTGCATTCCATAGCTGCGTGCTCATGTAAGAGAAGGTAGTGGCATGCATCAGCTTGTACTTTAGTCCTTTACAGCTGGGGAAGTGCTAGTTGAGAAATTTGCGGGATGATTTTGTGGCATTTCTGGGAGGTAGATCCACGAGGTTTAGCATGTAACTTGGGGCCTCTGCGTGAATGATTTTGTGTACAATCGTGCAGATCTTGAACGCAATGCGTTCCTTAAGTGGGAGCCAGTGTAGTTTCTCTCTTAGGGGTTTTGCACTTTCATATTTGGTTTTTCCAAATGTGAGTCTGGTGGCAGTGTTTTGAGCGGTTTGGAGTTTTTTGATAGTCTGTTCTTTGCAGCCAGCGTACAGTGCATTGCCGTAGTCCAGATGACTTATTACCATTGACTGTACCAGGGTGTGGAAGATGTGTCTCGGGAATAAAGGTTTTACTCTTTTGAGTTTCCACATGGAGTAAAACATCTTTTTTGTCATGTTCTTCATGTGGGTATCAAGAGTGAGGTTTCGATCAATGGTGACTCCAAGAATTTTCAAGTTTTGTGAGATAGGAAGAGTATCACAGTATGGTGTGATTATGGTGGAGACGTTTTTTGTGTTATGTTGTGAGGCCTTGTTTTGTGGATTGCTTGAGACAGAATAAAGAAGAAGAAGCGATTTATGTAGCCTTAACCCTTTGTCCCTGAGGAAATTGTTTTGAAACCCCGCGGAGTCGGGCGGATCCAGGGGAAGGCAATTGCTAATTGTTTCAGCAAGGCAACACAGTTCTGCCGGAGAGGCAAGAACTCACGAGATAAGTGAACAGTTTTTTTCACCTAGTATATGTAATCTTTTAAACAAATGTATAAGTGATTTTATAGCACTGTGGTGATTGGGATGCAAAAAAATATGAGCAGAGGTTGCTCTTTACCCAAAAAAATATAGTAAGAGTTACCCAATGAAAGAAGTGCTATGCCACGTTGTAGCAGCATTATTGACTGCAGTCACGGTGGTTTATATCTGAGGGTACTCTACACATAAAAATTATTGATCACATACGGGTGAAATAACTGTTTATTATTACACTTACTCGCAGTAGGTGGCTTTTGAGTCCTGGTTTGTGTTTATTAGCAGTTGAATGTTACCAGAGACATTGATATTGTGAACTCGTTTTCTGTGTGAGGTGAGTACAAGACATTGTGTTTTTTCTGTGTTAAGTAGTAGTTGAAATGCATCTGCCCAGTTATGCATTATTTGGAAGCTTTGGTTGATCTTGTCAGTAATTTCATTTAGGTCATGTTTGAACAGGATGTAAATTGTGACATCATCTGTGTATATGTAGGGGTTGAGGTTTTGATTGGCTAGAAGTTTGGCTAAAGGTATCATCATTAGGTTGAATAGAGTTGGTGAGAGGGGGGATCCTTGGGGGACTCCACATTCAGGTATCCATGGGGGTGATCTGTATCAGTGGTTGGAGGCAGAAATCTGAAGAGAGGCAGCTTTATTGCAGAGGTGAGAAAAGAGTTGAACAGGTAGAAGTAGCTCAGAGCTGGGTGACTGGAGAGGGCAATATCTCATTAGGAAGATATATTTAAACTTTTATTATATGCTCTTTAAGCTGTAACATCAGTTGTATTCAGTTCATAAGCCTAAGTTGCACTGTTCTTCTTAACAAATAACTTCATAATTACTTATAAGATTGCCTAATTATGACTTTGTCATCTCAGGTTCGTCACTTCTCAAGCTATAGTTATTGTACTGTATTTACGCTACACCCATAAAGTTGATGGATATAACATTGAAATTAGTATGGTGGCTACCTTATATATGTTTACTAATCTGGTTAATAAGTCACCTAATTAAATCCTATGAAGAACTTTATAATATCCCAGTCATTTACAGTATAAGACACCAACTAAGTTGGCTCCCAAATAGGAGATGAGTAAACCTCCCCACATCAAAAATTATCAACTCAGAATTCAGATGCCCCGACTCATCACAAGTTGAATATCACTCTAATAAGAATGGGCAGAAAGCACTCAAATACAAACATCAATTAATTAAAATTACACCTTTGAAGAACACTGATGAATCTTATTTACTAATTCTCATAGGATATACTAATGACAGATCAGTCAGCAATAAACCAGAAATCTAATAAGACTGGACAGAGGAGGAACAATTTGACTTCATCCTAATCACTGAAACTTAGCTACATTATAAAGATGACCCCATTATCCATGATATTTGCCCCCAGTATATAATATCCTAAACTTAGAAATAAAAAAAAAGGCGGAGGCATTGCTATAATATATAAATCTTTCTTTCGAATAAACTCGGTGTCTGAATTAATGTCAACACACCTTGAAGCCTTAGCTTATCACATCTCAGATGAATCTTTATCTAAACAACTCTGTCTCATATTACTCTATCGTCCTCCAGGAAAATGGGATTCAGCAGAAGAGGAATTAAATGATTTTATTTCTAATGTTTGTCTGATAATGTCTTTCCGGTTGGTGACATTAATCTATATTTAGATATAATTCAAGATCCTAATACCAAAAGTTTCTCCGATTTTCTCGGCAATTCACTCAACTTAACTTGCGGATTCTATATAGTGCGCCTAGAGATGTGCACTGAAATCCAAGCGTATTCTATATAACAAGGTGCATAACTTAATTGGCTTAACAAGCTAATCAGCATTGATAACAGCTCTTAACAAGCAATAATGAGCGCTAATTGTCAATAATTACAATTTACGTGTACAACTTGCTAAGTGCATTCTGTAATACAGTGCACCTAACTTCTAATGCGTGCAGGCAAAAAGGGGCATGGTTATGGGTGGGAAAATGGGCATTCTGAGATTTATACATGTAGTTATAGAATATGGTCCAGTGAGCCTAAATCTATCAGCTGGGATTTAAGCCACATTTTCATTGACGTAAATGGAGGCGTGTAGTTTTAGGCACTGAGATATCAACTAAGTGTGTTCTATATACTGCACCTAAATCTAGGTGCCGCTTATAGAATGTGCTTAGTCAGCACTGACTTCCTCGCTGATTTTTTTTTAGGTTTGATATATATATAGAATCTCTCCCTGAAGGTCACCAACTGGACATACTAGCACATAGATTCTCAAATCCAGATAATTTCTTTATCTCAAATCTGAAGTGGTTACCCAATCCATGGTTTGACCATAGTAAACTTACTTTCACAATCAACTGAAAAGAGGTTTCTAACACCACAAAAGCAACAATCAAGGTACCCACTATTAAATCAAGGAGCAAAATCAATATAATAGACTTTTGGCCCAATCTGCCTTTCGACCATCTAATTCCCATATCTTGCTCACCAGACTTATTCATATCTGGGTTGATATTTGTAGTGTTACACTAAATGAGATAGCTTTTTTAATTGGGTTTAAGTTTTATTTTTTTCTGGTTTAATCTCCCTGATTCACTTCAGATATTTTGGAAGCAAAAAGACATTGCAGACGTCTAGAAAGAACATGGTCCAAAGCCAGAAATACTGAAACTTGGAACAACTGGAGAAATTCATTAAAAAAATACAAATACAAAATTAAAAATGCCAAATCTACTTACTACACAAAATTCATTGGAGGACACTCACTAAATACAAGGAAGCTGTACATTCTAGTGAACAATCGGCTAGATACAAAATCATTAACCATTATCAATGAACCAACTCCAACTGCTGACCAAGTAGAGAAATACTTTGAGAAAATAATTAAAATTAGGAAAGAAATAAAGGACTCTAATGTCAATATAGAAAAATATGTCAAGACTCCCACCAATTCTCTTGTGGGCATAACAGTTGATAGAATTTGGTCATTTTTTCCTTACCCACTCCAGAATTAAACACTTCCTCAGTAAATATGCATCTTCACAATACATTCTGGACACCTACCTGCCCTAGCTATCTTCTGAAGTCAGCTCCTGACCAATTTATTAATTGTTTAAATTCACATATTTCCTTCATGTTATCTCATGGCCTACTTCCGGAAGACAAAGGCAACATTATTTTAACTTCTGTTCCAAAAAACCTTCAGATCAGCAGGAGTGGGGTCTCTAACTACAGACTGGTTGCCTCAGTTCCTCTGCTTGTCAAAGTGACTGAAGGAATAACCGCACATCAACTTATGAGAGTACCTTTATACCTTCCCCATTTTGCATAGTTCTCAATCCGGATTTAGACCATCCTACAGTACTGAAACTGTACTAACCACACTCATGGTAAATTTCAGAAAATAATTGAGTATAGGCAGAAGAATAATAATTCTTCAATTTGACATGTCAAGTGCTTTTGAGATGGTCGACCACAACATATTACTATACTTATTAGATCTATTCAGGATCTGTGGTAAGGTCTTACATTGGTTCAATGGTTTCTTAAAGTCCAGATTATTATTATTATTATTTATTTCATTTGTATCCTACATTTTTCCACCTATTTGCAGGCTCAATGTGGCTTACAAAGACCTGTTGTGGCATCGCCATAACAGGATAATGTATACATTTGGTGTTACAAAGAAGTCAAGGAAGACAAGAGGATTTGATCAAGCAGATGTAGAGAGATACATTCTGACTAAAGTTGGAAAGGTGTTGTGTTATCGTTAGCTATGGGTTCTCATGGTAGGCTTTGCCAAAGAGGTAAGTCTTCAGAGATCTGTGGATGCTATCAAGTATAACAATCTGGCCACTTATGTTCACCATGGTCACCCAGTTGCGGTGTTCCTCAGGGTTCACTACTTTCACACATATTATTCAATGTCATAATGATTCCTTTGGGTACAATACTCGAAGCAAATGGGTTTAACACCTTCATGTATGCTGATAATATCACAATTTATATTCCTTTTGCAAACAACTTACAAGAGATCTTATCTAATATTAAATCAGCCCTAAACTTAATGGAATCCTGGGTAGCTGACTTCAAATTGAAATTTAATAGAGATAACACTAAATTCCTTCTATTAACCATTCATTTTCATCACACACCTTTTAGTAATTTCACTCAGCGAGATGCTTTGTGCAGCACAGTGCCAAATGCATTTTCATTCACTGAGTTTTGTGCAAGTTGCTGACAAGGAATTATTGAATACAGAACCAGTTTTTCTCTTCATTTCTTAATGTCTGACATCATTCAATAAGAATTATCCACCGCTGAAGTAGGCACAGAGTGTGCCAAAACATAGCTGGGTCAGGTTACTCTTATTTTCAACTAAGTATAATAAAGAATTAGCTGGTTCCGATCTTCATTGACTGGCTCCACTTTTTTCTTGGACTATTAAAAATATAACATACCCATTAGATACAACAATGAAAATCCTGGGAGTATACATCGATCAACATCTGACATTTGACTTCCAAATTTCAAAAGTAGTCTCCTCTATTTTCAATTCACTATGGAAGTTAAAAAGAATCAGGTCTTTTTTCCCCAGTTCAGTATTCTGCACATTGGTCCAATCCAGGGGCGTAGCCAGACACCCAATTTTGGGTGGACCTGGGCCCAAGATGGATGGGCAGAAGAACCTCGCCCTGTCCCAAAGGTGATTTGGTCTCTCCTCTTGCCTGCATGCCCTATGGTCTCTCAAACATCCCCCCTCTCCTGTATACCTTTTAAATAGCAGATTTTCACCAGCAGCGAGCAGCAACTAATACACACTGCTCATGTTGGCCCCACACCCTTCCCTCTGATGCAGCTTCCTGTTTCCGCCTAGGCAGAAATACATCAGAGGGAAGGCTGTGGGGCCGGTGCGAGCAGTATGTATGTCACTGCTCACTGCAGGCGAAGATCTGCTACTTACAAGGTATGTAGGAGGGACAGGTATTGGGAGTTTTCGGCTGGTGGGGCTTGGGGATCCCTGCCAGCCACATCATAGGTATGCTGCTACTGGGTGGGCCTGAACCCAAAGTGGGTGGGCCTGGGCCCACCCAAGCCCACCCTTGGCTACGCCACTGGTCCAATCCTTAATACTTTCCATGCTTGACTACTGCAATACCATTTATACTGGATGCAAAACCCATGAAATTAGAAAACTACAAACAGCACAGAATACTGCTGCCCACCTGGTCTGTAGGGTATCATGTTTCAGCAGTGGGTGATGGAACCAACATGGGATTGTAGCTATTCTAGACCTCATGCTTACAAATGAGGACATTGTTTCTGATGTTATGGTGGGAGATCATTTGGCATCTAATGATCACCGAATGGTATGGTTCAATATCAAGACAAAGGGGGAGAGGGCTTATTCGAGATTGAAGGTCCTAGATTTCAAAAGAACTAACTTTGCTGAGATGGGGGAATTTCTCAAGGAAGAGTCGGTTGGATGGGAACAGCTGAGGGAAGCAGAACAGCAGTGGGTGAAACTGAAAGGAGCTATTTTAAAGATGACTAATCGTTATGTTAGAAAATTACATAAGGGTAAGAGGAAAAGAAGGCCGCTCTGGTTCTCGAATGCAGTAGCTGAAAAGGTAAGGGAAAGATTAGCCTTCAAAAGTTACAAGAGGACTCAGAAAGAGGAAGACAGGCAAAAATATCTGGAAAAGCTAAGAGAAGCTGGAAAAGCTGTCAGGAAAGTGAAAAGAGAAATGGAAGAAAAGATAGCCAATAAGATTTCTACAGTATCCTGTGGCACCTTCCTACTATTCCTTTTGACATGTTACTGTGCTTATTACACTTGGCTCATGTTCTCATTGATGTTCAAATGTTCGTTGGCTATTGAAGCCCTTGTAGGTTTTTTCTATTTGATGTTCAAATGCAGTTCAGTTGGGCCTTGGTCAATAAAGGTCAATAAAATTGTTACTTCCTACTTCTGAGAGTATATGTGTTCTTTCAATTCCTGCAGGGTATGGACCCTCTTACTGCATCATGAGAAGGAATGTAAAGTTCCTCACTTCAGGCCTACATAGTCTTCTTTATGCTCCTTGGCTCAGGAGTCACCTACATGTGGCTGACGCATCCTGATTGGCCTAGGAGAAAGTGGAGTTACTTACCTGTAATGGGTACACCATGGACAACAGGATAAGTCAGACCCACCTCCCCTAGTCAGACGCTCCGTTCAGAGCTCAGGACTGCCTGAGACAGGAAGAGGAATTGCCCGGGCTTCTCTAGTAGGGATACCTACTGCACATGTTCAGGGGGATCTAAAAAAAACCCAAGAAGAGATCTCTCTGAGCTACTGGAGAACATATCCATCCAATGGCGGCCATCGGATGACATCACCTACATGTGGCTGACTTATCCTGCTGTTCACGGAGAACCCCTCTTACAGGTAAGAAACTCCTTTAGGTAACATTTAGGTAAGAAATTCTACCATGCCATGCTCATGCTCCTCTCCCTGTGGGCACTCACTTGTATTTATATGCTAAGGCAATAAATGGCTACTATTCTTAATTGAGAAGGGTAGAGTGCAGGGTTCCCCATATTTATAAATGATCTAGAGATGGGAATAACTAGTGAGGTAATTAAATTTGCTGTTGACATAAATTTATTCAAAGTTGTTAAAATCGCAAGAAGATTGTTGGAAAATTGCAAGAGGACCTTATCAGACTGGGAGACTGGGCATCCAAATGGCAGATGACATTTATTTATTTATTTATTTATTGTTTGCATTTGTATCCCACATTTTTCCACCTCTTTGCGGGCTCAGTGTGGCTTACAATAAGATATGAATAAAGAGAATACAGTTGTTACAAATTGGTTATGGGTTACATTGTACAAGTTATGCGAGATAATCGAATTATCATTAGAATATCACAATGGGACATCAACAGGGAGACTTTGGGAGGAGACAATAGGAAGCTTAAGGGCAGTGTTAAGACATATACCTGCTTATAATCGAACGAGAAAAACGCCCAAGTTCCGACCTAAATCGGGAGATGGGCGTCTTTCTCACAAAAACAAATAAAGCGGTATAATCGAAAGCCGAACTTTGGACGCTTTCAACTGCACTCCGTCGCGGATGCGGACAAAGTGGACGGGGGCGTGTCGAAGGCGTGTCGAAGGCGGAACTGGGGCGTGGTTATCACCCGAACAGAGATGGGCGCCCTTCGCCGATAATGGATGCGTTTGTAGCTAGAATTTAGGGCACTTTTCCTGGACCCTGTTTTTTCACGAATAAGGCCCCAAAAAGTGCCCTAAATGACCAGATTACCCCCAGAGGGAATCGGGGATGACCTCCCCTGACTCCCCCAGTGGTCACTAACCCCCTCCCACCACAAAAAAATGATGTTTCACAACTTTTTATTTTCACCCTCAAATGTCATACCCTCCTCCCAGGCAGCAGTATGCAGGTCCCTGGAGCAGTTGTTAGGGGGTGCAGTGGACGTCAGGCAGGTGGACCCAGGCCCATCCCCCCCCTACCTGTTACAATTGTGCTGCTTAATGCTTAGTCGTCCAACCCCCCCAAACCCACTGTACCCACATGTAGGTGCCCCCCTTCACCTCTTAGGGCTATAGTAATGGTGTAGACTTGTGGGCAGTGGGTTTTGAGGGGGATTTGGGGGGCTCAACACCCAAGGGAAGGGTGCTATGCACCTGGGAGCTCTTTGACCTTTTTTTTTGTTTTTGTAAAAGTGCCCCCTAGGGTGCCCGGTTGGTGTCCTGGCATGTGAGGGGGACCAGTGCACTATGAATCCTGGCCCCTCCCACGAACAAATGCCTTGGAGTTATTCGTTTTTGAGCTGGGCGATTTCATTTTCCATTATCGGTGAAAAGCAAAAACGCCCAGCTCACACCTTGGCGAATAAAACATGGGCGTCTATTTTTTTTGGAACATACGGTTCACTCCGCCCCTTCACGGACCCGTTCTCGGAGATAAACGCCCATGGAGATAGGCGTTTCTGTTCGATTATGCCCCTCATAGGCACATGGTTTACCTATTCCTGTAAGTATATGTATGAGTAATGTGGAATTGGGGGTGATGAGAGATCATGAGTGGATGTGTGATGCATTGATGTAAGTGAGTGTAGACTCTATGTGTTTTGGTTTTTTCCGTAGATTGTCTCAAACAAATGGGTCTTCAGTAATCTGCGGAAGGATGCTTGTTCGTGGATCGCTCTTAAGTTGCATGGCAGTGAGTTCCAAAGCTGCGTGCTCGTGTGAGAAAAGGTTGACGCGTGTATCTTGTATTTCACGCCCTTGAAAGTAGGGAAATGGAGGTTGAGGTATGTTCGGGAAGATCTCCTAGCATTTCTGGGTGGTAGGTCAATCAACTCGGACATGTAGGCTGGGGCTTCGCCGTAAATGATCTTGTGGACTAGTGTGCATACCTTAAAGGTGATGCGTTCCTTCAGTGGAAGCCAGTGTAGTTTCTCTCGTAGTGGTGTTGCCCTTTCATATTTTGGTTTTCCGAAGATGAGTCTGGCTGCTGTGTTCTGGGCTGTTTGAAGTTTCCTCAGTGTTTGCTCTTTGCAGCCTGCGTATAATGAGTTGCAGTAATCCAGATGGCTGAGGACGAGGGATTGCACTAGGTTACAAAAGACGAATCTTGGGAAGAGTGGTCTTATCCTTTTCAGTTTCCACATGCAGTAGAACATCTTCTTAGTTGTGTTGTTTGCGTGGGTTTCAAGTGTTATGTGGCGGTCGATAGTGACTCCAAGGATTTTTAGCGTTTCTGAGATTGGAAGGTTTAGGTTTGGTGTGTTTATCGCGTTGAATTCGTTGGTGTTGTATTGGGAGGTGAGTACCAGGCATTGAGTTTTTTCTGCATTTAATTTCAGACGGAATGTGTCTGCCCATGTGTTCATGATGTGTAGGCTTTGATTGATTTCGTTGGAGATTTCTTTGATGTCATGTTTGAAGGGGATATATATTGTCACATCATCAGCGTATATATGTGGATTGAGGTTATGGTTTGATAGGAGTTTTGCTAGGGGGATCATCATTAGGTTGAAAATAGTTGGTGAGAGGGGTGATCCTTGTGGAACTCCACATTCAGGTATCCATGCCTTGGACGTGGTTGAGTGTGATGTGACTTGATACGAGCGCAGGGTTAGGAACCCCTTGAACCAGCTTAGGACATTTCCTCCAATGCTGAAGTATTCAAGTATGTGTAGTAGGATTTAATGTGAGCAAGTGCAAAGTGATGCATGTGAGAAAGAGGAATCCAAACTGTAGCTACATGATGCAAGGTTCCATATTAGGAGTCACATTAGGAAAAGGATAATTGTTGATGATACGTTGAAACCCTCTGCTCAGTGTGCAGCGGTGGCTAAGAAAGCAAATAGAATGTAAGGAATTATTAGGAAAACAAAAATGAGAGTGTTATAATGCCTTTGTATCGCTCCATGGTGCTTCTGCACCTTGAATACTGTTTGCAAGTCTGGTCACCACATCTCCAAAAAGATACAGTGGAATTAAAAAAGGTACAGAGAAGGGTGACAAAAATGATAGGGGCGACTTCCCTATGAGGAAAGGCTGAAGCGGTTAAGGCTCTTTGGGTTGGGGAAGAGATTGCTGAGGGGAGATATGATAGAGGTCTATAAAATACTGAGTGGAATGGAATGGGTAAATATGAATAGCTTGTTTTCTCTTTCCAAAAATACGAGGACTAGGGGGCAGGCAATGAAACTACTAAGTAGTAAATTTAAAGCAAATAGGAGAAAATATTTATTCATTCAACATGTAATTAAACTCTGGAATTTGTTGCCAGAGAATTTGATAAAATAAGTTAGATTAGCAGGGTTTAAAAAAGGTTTGGATAATTTCCTAAAAGTCCGTAAGCCATTATTAAGATGGACTTGGGGAAAATCCACTGCTTATTTCTAGGATAAGCAGCATAAAATCCATTTTATTCTTTTGGGATCTTGTGAGGTACTTGTGACGTGGATTGCCCACTGTTGGAAACAGGATACTGGGCTTAATGGACCTTTGGTCTGTCCCAGTATGACAACGCTTATGTTCTTACAGAATAACGCTGAGTGCACGGTTAGGATTTATGTGCATAACTCTAGCATGCGTAAATGCTAATATTTCATAACTTATATGCACAATTGGAGCTTAACTTTAGGCAACCTGTTAAAAAAAGAAGGGAAAATGGCTGCTGCTGTGCAAATAAATGCTTTTGAATAATGGGCTCTGTATATATGTTGCCTTTCTGTGGTTACAATCAAAGTGATTTACATATTACTATATGCAGGTAGTTATTTTGTACTTGGAGCAATGGAGGGTGAAGTGACTTGCCCAGAATCACATGGAGCTGCAGGAATTGAACCCAGTTCACCAGGGTCAAAGCCTGCAGTGCTAACCACATAGATTTAATTCACACCTTTCCCTTGGTAGCTTAACACAAGCTACATTTTTATTAAGTTACTGTTATGAAACTGAGGGAATTGTAGAGCTTAATGTTAATGGGCAGACTGGATAAGCTGTATGGTCTTTATCTGTTATCATTTTCTCTATTTCTGTGTTTCAGGATTTTCATTCCCCTTTTCACGGAGAAATTGGTCAGGGTTTGTAATTAATTGGCATCCAGGACCTAGTGCTTTCTGGCACTGAGAGTCTCTTAATTTGTTCCCAAAACACACTGTTGACATACTGTTTGTTTGCTGTACAAGTGACTGGCGCAGGGCTGTATTACCATTCCCCTTGAAGAAAGTCTGTTCCCTAGCTGGAGTGGTTGCATTAAGGTGAAGTGGTACTAAAGGTGGCCAGCAGATGGAAGGAGAGGGCATAATAAAACAGAACATGAAAAAAAATCAATGGAAAAAATAGCAGCTACATGTTCTTTCTGCCCTTTATGTCTTTACTTCTGTTTTGGGAGCTAATGATTTGAGCCTCTATGTTACTCTAACTTATATCACATTTTGTCCCTTTTAGTTTTCTTTCTTAGTGGAAGACATCACTTATTTCTATCCTGGGTTTATTTGGGATTTTTTTTTTGCATGGTAGGATGGCTGATGTTTATGCCTTCTCAGAGCTGGCGCAAAAATATTACAGCAACCTTCAGCCTTGTACCTCCTCCCCCTGACTTAGTTGATCATGATGGTACTGGCACAGTGCTCCTCCCATTGGGCAGCTCTGGAAAAGCATCTCCCCTTCCTTCACCTTCTGTCCAGCATCCCCCACTTCTCTTCCTTCTGTAGTGGCTTCAACAGAGCATTCCCCACTCTTATTTGTTTTCTCTAATCCTCTCCCCCTTTCCTCTCTAACATCAGTCCTTCCCTATTTTCTCTCCGTATTCCTTGTCCAGCATTCTCTTTTTTTTGTCTCCCACTGCCCAGCACCAGTCTTTGCCCCCTGTTCACAGTGCCCATCCTCCCGCCTTCTCTCTTTTCCCAGTCTTGCATCTGCCTCTCCCTCTCTCTCCAGCACCCCAGCACCCTTTATTTGCCCCCTGTCTAAAATGCGTAGCATCCCCACCCTCTCGCTCAGTTACAGAAATCTTTATTGGTCAGACAATTTGCATAAGTTGCCAAAAATAACACATGAAGGAGCAGATAATGAAACTACATCACACACAGTTTTTACTTGCAGAGTTTACCAGGATAATCCAAGCAAAACTATGCTTGACTTGATCATTTCCTATTAAAAAAAAATGCCTACACAAATTTGCAGCCCTTTTGTGCGGGCATATTTTTAAGGCAAATCTACTTATATGCTTTTGCTTATCAAAAATTATGTTTACTTGTTGCCAGCAACCTAACCCTTCCCCAGAAAAACTGCCTTAAGCCTATGGATACACATACAAATATTATTGCTATATATCCAGACTTCTACCCACACATAGGAGAAGAAATAACCAAAACGTTCAACTCCAAGGGCAAAACTGTATTTTTATCCTCTGATAAGAGAGAAATATACCTAATAATGCAAATTACATTACGATAAAATTACAGGGCACAGAAAGATCAATTTAGAGGTTCTGGAGCTGGTGTGTCCTGTCTTGGGTCAGACTCCATTTCTGCTATAGCAACTCTTTCTTTTGCTTCCACCAGGATTGTCCGGAGTTTTTCCCGCATTCTTTTTGTGGAAAGTCTTTGACTTTCTCTGTGAGGGGACCTTTTACAAAGGCGCGCTGAAAAGTGGCTTGCGGTAGTGTAGGCGCGGGTTTTGGGTGCGCACAGAATCATTTTTCAGCACGCCTGTAACAAAGTCCTCTTTTTTTTCCCCGAACATGGACGTGCGGCAAAATCAAAATTGCCATGTGTCCATTTTGGGTCTCTGACCTTATTGCCAGCCATAGACCTAATGGTAAAGAATTTGGGCAGTAAGGACCTACGCATGCCAGATGCCACTTGGCGCATGTCCGCTACGTGTGTCTGAAAATAAAAATTATTTTTCAGACATGCATAGCGGACGTGCACCAAAAATGAGATTACCGCAAGAGCGACGTGGTAGTCGGGCGATAAGTCTATTTTGGCGTGCGTTGGGTGTACGTAGGCGCCTACGCGGCTTAGTAAAATGGACCCCACGTCTTGGAAAATGTGCATCTCTGTTATTTTTGTATGTTTGTACCATAGACGAGGACATGCATGTCTGTTTCTATTTCTCCACCATGATTTTCACAAGTCCCAACACATGTTCTCCCCTCCACTATGTTTTTTTCTCATAACTTTCACATATAATTCAAACACTTTTCTTCTTGCCTCAGAAGTGCTAAATTGCCAAATAATGATTTTATGGCAATTCAAAATCGCACTAACTCCTTCACCGGCTTTTAACTTTTATATTAACATTTTAAACACACTTATCTTAGATTTGTTCGGACTGGGGGCTCAAGACTGTCCGACATGCATGTTTCGCCTCCCAGCTGTGTCAAGGACCTCCCCCTTACGCCGTTCCAGCGCCAGCTTAACCAATTTTATCCAAGGAACTATTCCTGTTTCTATTTCTCTGCAGAGTCTGGCATCGTGGGTTTCCAGTTCGGTTTTTGTCTACATGTTTGTATTTAGTTTATGGCTGCTTATTTTGTATTCAGCGAGGGTCTCTCCATTCTATTTGTGCGACTCAGTTGAGGTATTCTGCTAGCATGTATTTTCTGTAGAGGGATCGATAGAAGTCCATCTAGTTCTGTTTTCCAATCTGCGCCTCCCAGTAGGAGGTATATTGATGTTCTATGCACATTCCAGTATTTGCATTGCTGTCTTTTCATACTCTGGGTTGCTGTTGTTTTGAGTTCTGGGTGTTAGTGTTGCTTTAGTAGGGCAGGTGTGCTGTATGCTACGTATGTACTCAATTTTTTTTTTCTTTAAGGATTTTGTGTGCCTGGTAGTAGAGAGAATTTGTTTTCCGGTTACTGAGGTGATATGAGAATTTGGATATTTATTTTTGTCTGGGAAATGGTAAGGGGAAGTGTCTTAGTCCATCTCTAGTGGTGTTTAACTGGAGGTGCAGGATTTCTATATAGGGTTCTGTCCTATTCTGTATTGCTTGGGGTTAATAATAGGCCCCAGACCTCACTTTGAATGACACTATCAAATAATTGTAATAGTCCTGCAAAAAGTGGAAGATACCAATAAAATATTCCTAAAATTTAATTTTATGATCTTAGTTTACTAAGATGTATGAAGCAATTAGTGTAGGTTTCCCCAAGAGATAACCATGTTAATGGTTACTGCATGTTAAACCGCTCAGCACGGTATAATGCCCATTATAGCTACTTAATGTGGATTGGGTCAAGTCATGGACATGACATGAGAGTACAGAGGAGTGGCCGGCTGTGCCAGCTAGTGTGCGGTTTGGTACTGTGTGTGGCTGTACATAATGCCACCTCAAAAAGTGGTATTAAATGTAGCTGTGCTACTGGCAGTCTGGTAGAATGGACATAATCCATGTCACTCCTGATCTGTTTAATGTGAGCAAGTGCAAGGTGATGCATGTTGGAAAAAAGAACCCGAATTATAGCTACGTCATGCAAGGTTCCACGTTAGGAGTTACGGACCAAGAAAGGGATCTGGGTGTCGTCGTCGATAATACACTGAAACCTTCTGCTCAGTGTGCTGCTGCGGCTAGGAAAGCGAATAGAATGTTGGGTATTATTAGGAAAGGTATGGAAAACAGGTGTGAGGATGTTATAATGCTGTTGTATCGCTCCATGGTGCGACCGCAACTTGAGTATTGTGTTCAATTCTGGTCGCCGCATCTCAAGAAAGATATAGTAGAATTGGAAAAGGTGCAGCAAAGGGCGACTAAAATGATAGCGGGGATGGGACGACTTCCCTATGAAGAAAGATTATGGAGGCTAGGGCTATTCAGCTTGGAGAAGAGACGGCTGAGGGGAGACATGATAGAGGCATATAAAATAATGAGTGGAGTGGAACAGGTGGATGTGAAGCGTCTGTTCACGCTTTCCAAAAATACTAGGACTAGGCGGCATGCGATGAAACTACAGTGTAGTAAATTTAAAACAAATCGGAGAAAATTTTTCTTCACCCAACGCATAATTAAACTGTGGAATTCATTGCCTGAGAAAGTGGTGAAGGCGGTTAGCTTAGCAGAGTTTAAAAAGGGGTTGGACGGTTTCCTAAAGGACAAGTCCATAAATCGCTACTAAATGGACTTGGGAAAAATCCACAATTCCAGGAATAACATGCATAGAATGTTTGTACGTTTGGGAAGCTTGCCAGGTGCCCTTGGCCTGGATTGGCCGCTGTCGTGGACAGGATGCTGGGCTCGATGGACCCTTGGTCTTTTCCCAGTATGGCATTACTTATGTACTTATGTTCCTCTCACATGCTCCCCTTGAATAGACCCTCCCACATTGAACCCCCTGATCTGCTCCCCCTCAACAGAGAAATCCCCCCATATCTGATCACCCCACAGAGGAGACCCTCCTCAATCCAATCCCCACAAAAGCAGCTACCCAACATCCTGAGTCTCCATCCAGCACCTGACTCCTCCTCCCCTGGCCAGGACACACCCCAAGGTTGCCCTGGCAGTCTAGTGATTCAAGACAGGAGTGGTGCCTCTCTGCTCTCATTCTGGCACTGTCCTGGCCGTGACTTCTACTGGTATTCTCACATTAATGGGGGTCAATATGCCATATAAGGCGCAATTGCTCTTAAAATTAAATAAAAATAAAATGAGAATCGTATAGTTTGAAGATGCAGACAGATCTTTATTCAAAGAACTTATAGTGCCAAAAGGCAAATAATTAATGATTGATAACCAGTCTAAAGTATTAGGAATTATTTTAGACTCTAATCTGACCTACACTGATCAGATCAATGCACTTAGCAGGAATTATTTTTTTCAAGTTTAGGCAGTTTCGCACAATTAAAGCATCACTCTATCCACATAACTTTAGGATTTTGACGCAGGTGATTTTGCTGCCACTGCTGGACTATTGCAATTCCTTGTATGATGGCATCTCAGTTAAACTGCAATATTGATTACAACTGCTACAAAACACAGCAGTTAGACTGATATTCAGTAGAGGTCATTTTGATTCTTTTTCTACTTTTATGAGAGATCTTCACTGGTTATCTATTAAACAACGGATTAGATTCAAGTTAGCCTGCCTGGTTGTACGTGCAGGACGTCAGACTCAGAAGAAGAAACTTTCGGCGCCAGCTTTGCAGACTGCAGTGGAAGAAATGAAAGGACCTCGGTTTGGCTGGCGGGGGTTGGGGGTCCCCCGCCAGCTGAAGGAATTCTTTTAAAGGCAGCCGGCAGCGGCAGGAGGAATTGGACCTCGGCTGGCGGGGGTTGGGGGGTTGGCTGCGGTAGGGGGGTCCAGGGCGAAATCTGCGGGGGCCCAGGCCCCTGTGGCCCCACGCAGGAACGCCCCTGGAATAGAATGGCAGATTGACCTCTAGTGGTAGAAATGCAAGACCTACCACTAGGGTTGCAGATGCCATTATGAATCCAGGGTAGTGCAGGGACGAGAACAGAGGGGGAGCGCTCCTGTTATGGAGGAGCTGGGTTATTGAGGGAGTCTCCTCTGGGGAGGGTATCAGATTGGAGGTGGTCTGTTCTGCAGGGGAGGGGGACTGAATCAGGAGCTCTTCTCTGTGGGGGTGGATCACATCAGGGGGTTTAATGATGAAGTGTGTGCTTTGGAGGGCATGTGAGGAAGGATCAGATTGGGAGAGCCTTGATTACAAGGGTTGGGGATCAAGCTGTGATTTTTTTCAGCTAGGGCCAGCATTGAGTTACATGTATTAGAAGCACGGTTGGGATGTACCTAGATTTTCAGTACCAGTTAACCACACAGTACTGCTAAAAATCTGATCTGACCAGCTTGGAATTGCATGGTTAGTGCAAGGCAATCTAGAAGCAGAGTTGGGGCAGAGCCAGAAGAATATGTGGGCACTGGTGCTATTCAACTACAGAACCTGCATACCTAACCTGAGAGATAGGATTACATAAAAAGCAGTCCTGGCTTTGCCTGGCTAGGTATGCAGCAGGGGCGTAGCTACGTGGGGCCACAGGGGCCTGGGCCCCCATAGATTTGGACTGGACCCCCTGCCAATGACCCTCTTGACCCCCCTCCCACCGCCAATCCTTCCCCGCCGTCACCGTGGGCTACCTTTGCTGGCGGGGGACCCCAACCACTGCCAGCCGAGGTCCTCTTGCTTCCCGCGGAAGGCTTCGTTCAGTGACGTGCAGGGCGTCAGAAACAGAACGAAGCCTTGCGCGGGAAGCAAGAGGACCTAGGCTGGCGGGGATTGGGGTCCCTCGCCAGCAAAGGTAGGCGACGACGACGGCGGCGGCGGGGGAGGGTTGGCGGTGGGAGGGGGGGTCGAGAGGGTCATCGGCAGGGGGATCCAGGCCCAAATCTACAGAGGTCGGCCTGCAATGGTGGGGGGGGGGCTAAAATGTGCCCCCTCACCTGGGCTCTGGACTCCCCTCCCGCCGAAGTCTGGCTACACCCCTGGTATGCATATTCTGGCACACTGAATATCAGCCAGCACCTTTATAACTTCCAGGTCTGTCGAAGAACCAGAAATGTATTGCTGGTGCCCGAATATGGCGGCATTGCATAGCTAGGACTGATGACTGTTGCGGACCATTGTTCCCTCTAAGCTGAGCAGGAGTCCTCCAGCTGCACTGTTGCCAGTGGGTGATGGTGCTTCACTATCGTGTTTTCAATCGCTAGGGACAGGAAGGTTCCCTGGAGTCCTGCAGAGCTTGCCTGTCTCTCACTACAGTAGGTATTTTGTGGTTTTTCCGGCATTCACACTTTCCACCACACGTGTACCAGTTAGAGTGGGTTATGGGCCTAGGCCCCCTTCTCTACAGTCCACTGCATCAACCACTAGGCTAATCCAGAGACCTAGTTGCTGGTCTGTGACAAATGGCTATTATATATGCAGCTGTCATAGAGCCTGGTATGTACTGTCACTTTAATCTCTTAGGGGTGGGGGTGGGAGAGAGTCAGTGACCACTGGGGGATTGAGGGGCGGGTCATGCCTTTATGCCTCCAGAGGTCAGTTTGAGTACCTTTTTGGCACTTAGTCATTATTGAAACAGGTCTAGCTAAAAAAAAGTCCTATTTTTTGTCTTGGACATTTTTACAGTGTTCCATTATTTCAGAAAAACATCCAAATCATAAGCCCACCCTATTCCCGCCCTAAACATGCCTCCAACACACCCCCTTGAGATTTAGACAAATCACACAGAAAAAAAAATCGTAAAAATGAGTTTAGAAAATAGTGATTTGGACGTTTTTGCGAAAAACGCTTTGTGCCGTTTTCTGGACATTTTTCTACTTTGAAAATGAGCCCCTATATCTGTTATAAGCCAACAGCCTACAAGGGGATAAGATAGGAGGGATGAGGATGGGGTGGGTGTAAAGAGTACTCAGCCCTCCACCTCTACCATTTTTACCATTTCGAAGATAGCACAGGAGAGAATCAGTATTTCCAAAAGTTTGTTTTGAGGCTAGTCTTAATTTTCTGTAATGATGGTTCAAAGCATAAATAAGATGGTAAATTGTTCCATAGAGAGGGCCCAAAAACACTGAAATAGAGTTGGAGTGTAATTGAACTGGATTTGCTGGACTGAAGAGACTACAAGTACTGCAGGGTTGGTGCTGAGTAGGGTTGTGCATAGAGAATCTGAAGATGCAATAGGAACAGGAACAGCATGAAACCTGAATTGTAATATCTCATGAACAAGTGGTAATATTTTAAAGGGGATCCTAGCTGAGATCAGGAGCCAGTGTTCTACTCTGAGCAAAGGACTAACGAGATCCGATTTCATAATGATTTAAAAAAAAAAATCATTTAAAGTGGTGTGTTCCTGGAAAAAAAGGAATTTTTAGTAAAATGGTATAAATAGAAAAAACGTTATCCAGGAACTTAGACCAACTTTGAATGAACTAGGAATCTCCACTCCAGAGGAATTAGGCCTGGACAAAAGCATAACCTTGTAGATGGAGTCATCCCAAGGATTTTATTGTTGATGCTACTTGATTGTACACAGCCTCCAGAAGATGCAAAGATGTTAAACTATTACTATTACCTTTATTTGAATGAGGTTAAAGCTGCTGGCAAAGAACAGAGGCAAATTTGTAGAAAAACCCCCAAAAGGATCACAGTGAATTTGTGTGAACTAAATTGATAAAGAAACTAAAAGGGATGTGAAGTTAACAATGCAGGCTACTGTTATGATGTGTTATTTCATTCTTATTTCCAGTTATTAATAAGTAATGGGGTCTTTTACTAGGATGTGGTAGCATTTTTAGCTTGCGGTAGAAATCAGTTGGCATTAAATGCTGATATGCCCATAGGAATATAATGAGCGTCTTGACAATTACTACCAGCTGATTTCTACCGTGAGCTAAAAATGCATCCTTGACTTGGTAAAAGACCCTCTAGGTCTCACTGCATAAAATGGGACCTGGGCTAAAATATCACAAGTTAGTTGTAAAATAATATGTCTTAATGGTAGCCCTCATTGATAACTTCCCCCTATGCTGGTATGAGAAAAGAAGAAAGAAAAAAAAATGAAAGGAATGTCTGAAAAATTGTCCTCATTGACCTTTATTTTTCTGTTAAGTTTCAGTCTCAAGTAGGTTCATAAAAATGATAGGAAACACATTTGTAGCTTGTGGAAGAAGGATGTGAGAGAATAGTTAGGTTTCTTTTTTTTATTGATTTGTTTTAAACCAAGGAAAGTAGGTTCTGCTCTTTGATCATTAAAAACATCCCAGTACTAAAGAATCGAGAATCATCCCAGACTGCAGCAACTTCTCTAAAAACTATTTCTGGTTTCGAAGATTAACACATGAGATGTGCTTATAAAAACTTTTGACAGATTTTTTTTAGCAGAAAATAGAAAATAAGCCTAAAAAGGTTAAAACTAAGGGGTCCTTTAACAGGGGCGTAGCCAGACCTGCCATTTTTGGAGGGGGCCCAGAGTTAACATTGGGGACTAGGCATATAGGTGTGAGTAGATCTTAGGGGCCCTTTTACCAAGCCGCGTAGGCAACTAAATGCGTCCAACATGCATCAATTTTAAACTACCGCCCGGCTACCGTGTGGCCCGGGCAGTAATTTCATTTTTTACACATGTCCAGTACGTGCGCAGGAAAATATATTTTACTTCCTGGCATTGTACGCGCGTTGACGATTACTGCCCGGTTAATGCATGAGACCTTACTGATAAGTGAACGGGTGGCAGTAAGGTCTCAGACCCAAAATGGACACGCACCAATTTTTATTTTGCCGCACATTCATTTTTGGGCCCCCTCCCCCCAAAAAGGTATTTTTTACAGGTGCACTGAAAAATGGATCTGTGCATGTTCAAAACACGTGCCTACACTAGCGCAGGCCATTTTTCCAGTGCACCTTAGTCAAAGGACCCCTTAATATACTAAATAATGCCATAGAGTACATTTGATAATGGATTTCTCAAATACAAATCCACCTATGCAACCAGCGCAAACTATGGAACGCATTGCCAAAAGCAGTAAAAACTACGCTCGACCACCTAAATTTTCGGAAAGCACTAAAGACAGACCTGTTCAGAAGAGCATACCCCACTGACCCAACATAAAAATACCGGTCACTTGCGACAGAATACAACCAAAGACCATAACGGACATTACCTGACTCTTCTTCCCCCTCTCCCTAAGTTGTACATAAACCTCATTATACCACAATATCACTTTGTATTCATTCATACTATGTATTTGTTCAGACCGTAATCGGCTAACGTAGTTAACGGTTATATGTAAGCCACATTGAGCCTGCAAAAGGTGGGAAAATGTGGGATACAAATGTAACAAATAATAATAATAATAATTTCTAAGTAAACAGTCTGTTCTGCAACAACAATAACCCCATATACATTTATGGAAACGTTGGAAACACTAAAGGCTCTGTTTACAAAGCCACGCAGTAGGCACGCTAGCATTTTTAGCATGCGCTAATGCTAGAGACACCCATATATTCCTATGGGTGTCTCTAACATTAGCGTGCGCTAATTTTTAGTATGCACTAAAAACGCTAGCGCACCTTAGTAAACAGAGCCCTAACATTTTAAAATATAGTAGCATTATCCCATTTCTTAAACTTTGCCATTACAGAAGACTTGTGTCTGGTTAACATCTCAATACACATTGCAGTATCTGGAAAAATAATTACCACAATGGCACATATCCTTCAACTTTGCTTTATAACCAATATACATTTCTTATAAAGTTGTATTAACAAAACAGTAGCCGTTTAATTATGTAGCCTGAAAATCTAATATACAAAAAATATCAACCCCCGACACTGCACACTGGACCATCATGCTGTTAAATTAAACATATGCTTTGCATCCACATAAAGTCCCATAATTCCTCCTCTAAGAATGATATTAAACAAATAAAAAAAGATATAGCAGAATTAGAAAAGGTTAAAAGAAGGGCAACCAAAGTTATTAAAAGGAGTGAACTCCTCTCATATGAGGAGAGGCTTAAGAGGTTAGGACTCTTCAGCTTAGAGAAGAGACGACTGAGTAGGGGATATGATAGAATTCTACGAAATCCTGAGTGGAGTAGAATAGGTAAACGTGAATTGATTATTCTTTCAAAAACTACAAAGACTAGGGAACACTCAATGAATTAAACATGGTAATACTTTTAAAATGAATATAAGGAAATATTTTTTCACTCAACGAATACTTGAGCTCTGGAACTCGTTTCAGGAGAATGTGGTAATAGCAGTTAGTGTATCTGGGTTTAAAAAAGGTTTAGACACGTTCCTGGAGGAAAAGTCCATACACTGCTATTAAGATGGCGATGGGGAAGCTACCACTTATCCCTGGAATTGGCAGCAAGGAATCTTGTTACTCAGGATTCTGCCAGGTACTTGTGACCTGGGTTGGCCACTGCTGGAAGGATACTGGGCTACATGGACCATCAGTCTGCCCCAGTATGGCTTTTCTTATTTCTTATGTAAAACAAAAAAAAGGAACATTTCCTCAGGAACTTACCATACACAAAAAAAAAAAGATTTTGATGTCATCTCAGTAAAAACAAACACTTTGCAGTTCCAAGCTTATTGTGAAGTACCTGTAATGCCAAACCTAGAAAAATTGGCCAGGACCTATGGAGCTAATCTGCTTTTGAAGTAGGCAGTAGTACATCAATATACCTATTTTAAAACTAAACAAGCTGGATTAGTACAGGTCAATCCTACACAGACATTGAATACTAACAGAATACCTGGCCTTTTCCACACACAAATGCATTTTTGACTAGCTTTCTTATGCTAAAATCTCCTTCTTCAGGTCTGAACAATATACCACTGTTACAGTAAGCTTGTCTTCATTTAGGAAGGAGGTTTTGGCTTAAGAAAGCTAGTAAAAAATGTATTTAGTCCAATAAAAAGGTGTCACCTTCTTTTACATCTTTTCTTTTATTTCTATTTATTAACTTTTAAAGTGAACTAACACAGCTACCACATTCTTCATCCAAAATTAAAAATAAAATTATTTTTTCTACCTTTCCTGTCTGGCCATTTAATTTTTTTCTAATTGTGTTGGCCCCAGTCTTTGGTTACTGCTTTCCTGTCTTTTTCCAGAGGTCTCCTGTCCATTTGTCTTTTTTTTTCTCTCCTTCTGTCTTCTTCCCCTACTCCAGTGCACTAGGAATGCTGGCTCCTCCCACGACCAAAGGGCTTGCATTTGGTAATTTTTGAGATGGGCGTCCTCGGTTTCCATTATCAGCGAAAACTGAGGTCATCCATCTCTAAGGTCGACCATCTCAACATTTAGGTCGACCATCTCTTAGGTCGACCTAAATGTTGAGATTTGGGCGTCCCCGACCGTATTATTGAAATGAAAGATGGACGCCCATTTTGTTTCAATAATATGGGATGCCCCGCCCCTTCGCCGGGACATCCTTAGAGATGGGCGTCCCCGTTCGAAAATGCCCCTCCTCATCTCCCTTTACCACCTGCCATCTAGCATATTCTCCCTCTCTCTCTCTCCCCTGCCATCCAGCATCCCTTCTCGTCTCTCTTTCTCCACTCCGCCATCCAGTATCTCCTTTGTCTCTCTCCCATGTCCCACCATCCAGCATTGCCTCTCACTGTACCTGCAATACAGCATTGCTCCATCTCTTTTTCTTCCCACCTCCCACTGCACCATTCAACATTGTCCTTATCTCTTTCTTTGTCTCTCTCTCCTCACATTGCAGGATGAAAGGCCAGGGAGAGAGAGAGAGAGAGAGAGAGAGAGAGAGAGAGATCCCCTCTGTCTCTCCTACCCCCACCCATCCAGCATTGCCTTTCTTTCTCTCTCCCTCTAGCATGCAGCACTGCCCCTACCTCTCTAACCTCTGTACCATTCAGCATTGCCCCTGCCTATCTCTCTTCCTCCCATTCAGCCCTGCCCCTCTTTCTTTTTCTCTTTCTCTATCTCGCCAGTCTGCCATGCAGTAGTCTCTCCAGCTCATCCAACGTTGCCACTGTCTCTCCCCCTATCCAGTATTGTCCCATCTTTCTCTCTCTCCTTCTACTATTGCCCATGTGTTCTCTCTATCTCTCTTTCCTTTTTCCTCCCCTTATCCAGTATTATCCCATTTTCTCTCACCCCATCAAGTATTGTCTCTGTGTTTTCTCTCTCTCTCTTTTCCCCTTCCATCCAGTCTTACCCCATTTCTCTCTCCATCCGCACCCATCCCGTATTACCAACATGGGTGTAGTTTGTTTCATTTGGGGGGGCAAAGGATGGGGCGGATCATATTAGCTGTGCTTATTAGCTCTAGATTGATTAAATATATTGACTGGTGTGTTGTGAGGGTCTCAGTCTTCTTATTCCTAAATCATTGTTTAAAACAGCTATATAAAAACTCTAAAGACTGATTCCAACTACCCCTTTCCCCATTTCCCTTTGCCCCCTCCCCTCCCTCCACCTTGTAAGGCACTGCCTAGCCTACCCACCCAACAAAAACAGTGTTACTAAGATGTACGAACAAAAAGAACTACAGTGGATGCAGTCAGGCAGCAGCAGCTCACAGGTTTGCTTGCTGTTTTGACTTTGAGTGAACGGCGACGGCTGGCTGCGCGGGGGAGGAGTGGAAAGGAAACATTGATTTACCAGAAGATGGCTTCACGGCGCCTTCCCCTTCTTCCTTCCTTGTTGTGTGGACTGGCTGGCCTGGCACTCACTGGCGCGAAGAGCAGAGCGGCGAACGCGAACTCCTGGCGCGGTAGTAAAAGCACCAAACAGGAAACAAGCACCGACTCTGTCCTTTGCTTCCCTGCCCCCAGCGTTCCGCCTGAAAGGAAATGACATCAGAGGAAGGCGGGATGCTGAGAGGGCAGGGAAGCGAAGGACGGAGTCGGAGCTGCCTATTTGGTGCTTTTACTACTGGCGCACCCGTGACTTCCGGTAAGAAAAGTTTGGGGGGGGGGGGAATGCCACACCTTGCCCCCCCCAGTCTACGCCCATGATTACCAAGTTTCTTTCTCTCTCCCCTTCCATGTACTGACATCAAGCAGCACAAATTTTCTCCCTTCCCCCTCTTGCAGCTCTGCCGGCCCATGCTGATAAATAACCCAAAGAAGACGCACGGGACAGCGGCTCTCTGCATGCCCCAGACGTTTACATGAGAGGAGGCGGGGCCGGCACAGGAAACAGTAGTGGGCAGGCAGAGACAGCCACGGTCTCGGTCTCGCACATCTTCTTTGGGTTATTTATTAGTGTGGTCTGGCAGAGCAGCAAGAGGAGGGAGGAAATTTGTGCTCAATGGGTGACGGTAAGTGCTCCCCCCGAAATGGCAAGTGGTTCACTTACCACATGACCGTTTCTTTAAAAATAGAAAAAAAGACAGCCTTTTACCTGCTGCGGTAAAAGGGGGCCTCAGTGCGCCCCCCAAAACACGTGCTGATGCCAGTGCAGGTCCTCTTTTACCACAGCTTAGTGAATGGGGTCCAAAGAGCTAGATTTATTAACTTACCTCCTGTTTAGTAAGCCATGTGGTGATGCCTACACAGCCCATTCAAAGTGAATGGGCTGTGTCTGCATTTTTGCACAGCAGCGCTAGTGCAGCTTAGTAAACAGACGGGGTTATATTAGGGGTCCTTTTACTAAACTGTATTAGATGCTAACGTGCACCTAATGCAGTAAAAAAATGGACTAATGCAGGACATGCTAATGCATCATGCGATATTATTTGCATATGCTAATCACATGCTAAATAATTTGGGGTTTTTTTTTGAGGGGGCATGTCAGGGATGGAGAGTGACTGTTTCTGTTCTAACTGATCATTTCATTTACATTGCCATACGCTACCTTCTTCCTCTACAAACATTAACATTTTTTGATAAACAACACTATCAACCAATTCTTTAACCTTTATCTTGTCTTCCTCTCTTCAATAGTCCCCTTTTCCCTATGTGTCCTATCTGTCTGTCCTACCCTTATCCCTTATTTGTCCTGTCTGTCTGTCCTTATTTAGATTGTAAGCTCTTTTGAGCAGGGACTGTCTTTTCTTCATGTTCAATTGTGAAGCGCTGCGTACGACTGGTAGCGCTGTAGAAATGATTTGTTGTAGTAGTAATTCACTAAGAAAGGATCAATTTGAAACTAGAGAAAAGGAAGACAATTCTATTACAGATCATCTAGGTTTATTGGGCTGGGAGACACCTTTTCTTGGTTTCTTTTATGATGACATATGTTCAGGAACATTCTTGCTCTGCCCAAACATGGTTAAGGCAATGAGGGCCCCTTTTACTAGGCGGCAGTAAGCCCAACACGGGCTTACCACTCGCTAAACAGGAAGTACCGCTGGGCTACCACAGCAGCCCGGTGGTACTTCCCACCCCTTGTGCGCTGTCATATCTGGTGCTACAAAAAAAATTTATTTTTGCAGCTCCGGAGTGTACCTGGTGGTAATTGGACAGTTCTGTGTGCTGCCCGGTTATGGCTGGGTTAGCGTGGGAGCCCTTACTGCCACCTTAATGGGTGGCGGTAAGGGCTCCCCCCCTGAAATGGCCATGTGGCAAATGCTTTACTTGCCGCACATCCATTTCCTGCAGGAAACTTCCTTTTTACCCGCTGCGGTAAAAGGGGGCTTCAGCGCGCGTGAAAAACACATGTCGATGCCACTGTAGGCCCCCTTTTGCTGCAGCTTGGTAAAAGGGGCCCTGAATTAGGGGGCTTTAATAGTCTCCAATGCTTAACACAGTTGTTTTACTTAGTAGACAGAGACTCCCCGGGCCTTGAGAACCAGAGAAACAAAAGCCATGTCTTGAAACTACTGATTTGAAAAATGTTGAAAAATGACTGGGGTGTGCAGAGTGGGTGAAAGCTGCATGAGAAGCTGGATGCAGCAGGGGAAGCTGCGCACCAGCTGATTCAGGATATTAACACCAGCTGGAATTCTACCTATTTTTGGAAACAGGATACTGGGCTTGATGGACCGTCATTTTCTTTCCTGCCCACCAACTAGCATGCCCAGTGAACAGATATTCTCAGTGGCTGAGGATATTGCGTACCCACATCACTCATGGCTAGCACCAGACCTGGTAGAAAAACTGGTGCTCCTAAAGACAATCCTTACCCCAGTCGATTTCTCTCAATTTCCATGTGACAGGCAGCAGGACTGACAATACAGCTCCATTAAACAACGCATGCATTGCTCACACTTTTTGCTCTTAATGTCTTGCTGTAGTTTTGCTAGTTGCCACTCTAATCACATTTGACTGGTTTCATTTTTCCAGTGGTTTCTGCTAGGCCTACATACAAAAACAGAAAAAATAAGAGAAACCTCCTCTTTCCTTGTCCTTCTGTACTGCTGTGTTATTTCCTGCTCTCTTGGTTTGGCTCCCCACTGTTTTGTTGCTAGTACCACTCTAGCTGCTGCCATTATATCATTGCCTGCCCTTCCATTGCTTGTCCTGCTCTCTTGATTTAATACCCAAATGAACTGCACCCTGCTGTTGTCTTGTTTCCTTTTGGCCCCCTTCCTCAAAAAGAAGAAAAAAATAAGATAAAACCTTTATAGCGTTAATGTTTTGGACTGTTCATTCCAGTGACTGTTTTGTTCTGTGCTTCTTTCGGTTACTAAGCTTCTTCATGCTACTCTAGATCCTGTTACAGAAAGGGACAGCAGTGACAAAGGAAAGGATCAGCCAAGGAGTCTAAACTTGATTATCCAATATTTATTGCACTAAAATAAAATTTTTCTGATGACCCGACACGGCCGTGTTTCGGTGAATGTTGCCCATATCAAGGATTTGCTGACTCACAAGACTGATACATATATGGCTGAGAAGAAACCTGGCTGTTCCTTTCCTCTCTTTGGTTTGTTACCGCTGTTCCTTTCTGTTTTCATCATCTGCAGAGACCTTCCTTCTATTGTTTGCAGTACTCTAGATCCTGCTGCCTGGAATGATCAGCTGTCCTATTAGTCTCTTGTTTCCTTTCTTCACCTTCTCTCCTAAACAGAATTAAAAGAAAAATGGTTTCCTCCTTTAGTGTTAGTGTCTTGGGCTGTTCAGGCATCTGACATTTTGTTATACTCTCCCCCACTTTTGTTGCATTGGCTTCTTCATGCCACTCTAGATGTGCCTACCTGCTGTGGACAGATTCCCTGCCACCTTTTTGTTTGTACTGGGGTGTTTTGTTCATTATGAGAGGAGGGGTACATAAGTACATAAGTATTGCCACACTGGGACAGGCCAAAGGTCCATCAAGCCTAGCATCCTGTTTCCAGCAGTGGCCAATCCAGGTCACAAATACCTGGCAAGATCCCCCAAAAAGCTCAATACATTTTATGCTGCTTATCCCAGAAAAAAGAAGTGAAATTTCCTCAAGTC
Source organism: Microcaecilia unicolor (assembly GCF_901765095.1). Classification (NCBI taxonomy): domain Eukaryota; kingdom Metazoa; phylum Chordata; class Amphibia; order Gymnophiona; family Siphonopidae; genus Microcaecilia; species Microcaecilia unicolor. The sequence goes on from NC_044033.1 coordinate 324,988,609, forward strand.
CATTTTAATAATGGTCTATGGATTTTTCCTTTAGGAAGCTATCTAGACCTTTTTTAAACCTTGCAAAGCTAACCGCCTTTTCCACATTCTTTTCAACAAATTCCAGAGTTTAAATACACATTGAGTGATGTTGGGGTGTTTATTATAATAGTTTTGTTTCAATACCATATTCTCATTTCGGGGTGGGGGGAACCAGGGGGAGGAAATTGACAGGTCTGCAAAGCTGAAGGTGACTAATACTCTTCTACTATCCCTATTTAAAGGGTTAATGGTATAAAATTGTACTACTTTGATAATCTGGTATGCCCAGGTAAGTACAACAGACACACAAGTATTCTCAGGATGACAGTAGGATACGACTGTAGAAAATGTGTTTCCAATACAATACCAAAAGATGCAGACAGAATTCATTGTTAACTATGCAAACTGAAGTTATTCAGTGTGCTTTGACTAATAATCCTTTTACTTATGCAGAATAAATTAAAACATGGCTTTGAAATGGATGTCATAGCTACAGCATTAAAGACAAATATCCTACAGTAGCTAAAGAATCAAATATATATGATTTGGCTTTTATTTGGTGAACAGTTATTATTTTGCCTGCCTGCCTCATGCAGACATTACTGGGGAAATCTGTGACATAAAGATTCTGCTGCACCCTTCTCCATTCTCTGACATTGCTGCCTCTTCTTAACATTTCCTACACATGACCCAAATGATCTGTCATTCTAATCCTACCAACCATGGTATCAGTTTTCATCCTCATGATCATTGTCTTTATATATTCCAGAGGAAGTGTTCCTCCTGTGCTGGATTTGCATTTGTCTTGATGTTATGGAGCTTAATTCCACTGTTGCAACTTTTCCCTTTCTGCTATGCCTTTGGAACTTCCTCCAGTGTTCTGTGTCTTTCCAGCCTATCTAGATACTGTGTTGGTCTTCTTTTGGTGTTTTACGGTCTTCCAGTTGATCTTTGCGCTGTGTGGTTCTCTTTGGGTGTTTTTGGACCTTCCAGACAATCTCCCTTCCTCCCCCAGCTGCTCCTGTACTTCTTGCTCCAATGCTTCACTCTTTTCTGCTGTCTGATCTGGCTGGCCTGTCTCCAATGCTCTCTGTACCACTGTCAGACATGGCTGGTCCTTCTCCCCCCTCCCCTTACCAGTCTCCAACGCCTTACCTCTAAAAGTACTTGTATGTAATAAAAAATATAAACCAGTTTGGTTGTACCATGGAAAGGTGGTATATCAAATCCATGACCTTTTACCTTTACCTCTTTCCTGCCATTTCTTAGTGCTTTTGTCCTGTCTATCTCTGTGGTCTCTCCTCCAGCTCCTGCTCTGCCCTCCTCCCCTGCATTTCCCGACTCTCCTAACCACTATTCTCCCTATAACCACTTGCTCCTCTTACCTCCCTGTCATGGCCAGCCTTGTTCTTGCTCTCTATTCTCTCACCTCCCATACTCTGCCATTCCTCTTTTCCAACCCCTAAATATCGCAAGGTAAATAGCAGATCATAGACACAACACAGGCACTTCTCTTTCAGCTAGCACTAATAAAAAGGAACACAAGACAATGGAGAGAGGATCACACTAAGAACAAGACACTATCAACAGATATCAGTACTACAAGCAGCTCCTCTCTTCTGTCTCTAACAGTAAGCGCTTCTTATGCCTGAGTCCAGAACTCACCCCTTAACTAAAAACATTGGTAATGAGCCCTTGCTTCCTGCTGACTCATATAGAGTCAAAGAGTCATGTATGCTGTCAAAGATTCTGATGATTGATTAATAATTAGGTCTGCCACCTCTGTTGGGCAGCGGAAGCCATGGGCTTTCTACTATCCTGAAGAGGATTGCATATCCCCTCTAAACACCTAATTACTCCGACCTTGTATCTGCTCATGATAGTTTAACACAGTCAGAGCAGCAGCAGGTTCCCTAATTAGAAAGAAACCCAGTAGTCAGTAGATATAATAGTATAGACTGGGCACTGACAAGCTCCATAATCAGAAGGACTCACTGGGATATAAGAAGATAGTTTATTACAATCTTACCAATAGCAGTACAGGCAAATCAGGCATTCACATAGTGGAACAGCTCTTCACAACACATCCTCTCTCCCCAGCCTTCTCTGGTCTTCTCTCTGCAGTCTTCTGATCTAATACCCTCTAGGCTGTCCTTTTTATACCATTTTGACCCTATTCATTTCAATGGACCCTCGCTTTCTCACCAGAGCTCTTAGCCCTTATCAGTTGATCAGAATGACTTCACATGTTTCCAAACTCTAAGTATAAGCAAATTATGTTTAGGACAACATCTGCGAAGAAATAACATCACAGGTCATTTTGCCCTCCTCAGCTCCCCCTCCCTCTACCTGCACCTGACCCACTACTCACTTGCATTAGCCAAAACATCTTAACTCATGACTTCTCGCAGGTGCCAGTCCCAGGATTGTTGACAAAAGCAGATGCCCCCTCCCTTGCCAGCTCTCTGGGAACTCACTTCAGCTTGAGCAGCAGTGAAATATATTTTGTATCAGAGATGGTTTTTGACTTTAAGAGGCCTAGCTCTTAGCCTGGGCCATTGACCTGTATTTTACTGAGAGCAAGTGCTAGCATATTTCTACATGACTGTGGAAGATATATTTGTCTATAAAGTTAAGATATTTGGAAGTGTCTGGGACATTATAATAATTATAGACTCATATAGAACAGCATGAAGGATGCACAGAGCATGCTTTCTGGTAGTGTGCATTAAAATAATGTGTATTATTTTAGTGCAAAGTGTTTTAGACAGTGAAATGTAACACATGCAGTGAAACAACATGAATCACATCATGCTATTTCATTGCAAATATATCCCCTTTATTTGAGATCTCATGTGTTAATTGCTGAAATAATGCATGATATTGCGGTGCAGAATCATGTGTTATTTTAGCACCTTTAAGGTTATCAATAGAAATCAAACAAAATAAAACATGGAAAAGAAAATAAGATGATACCTTTTTTATTGGACATAACTTAATACATTTCTTGATTAGTTTTCGAAGGTTGCCCTTCTTCCTCAGATCGGAAATAAGCAAATGTGCTAGCTGACAGTGTATATAAGTGAAAACATTCAAGCATTACTATGACAGTCTGACAGGGTGGGAGGAGGGGGGTGGGTAGGAGGTATGCATGGGGACATCAAAGCATATCATTGATATTCTAACAGGATGGGTGTGGATAGGTGAGGGGAGGGTGATCAACAGAGAAATACAGCTTTATGGTTTATAATGGGCTAGGAACCCCAGATCCTTGTTAAGTCCTTTCTGTTGGGTGTTAAAATATTCAATCATTCTGACTTCAAAGGTCTTACGTTCTTGTATGGTTTTAAAGTTACCTTTCAGGATTCTCACTGTGAAGTCACTGGTACAGTGTCCTGGTCCTGTAAAATGTTGACCAACAGGCGTGAGAACCCTGCTGGCATCAGTATTGTTCATATGATGTCTATGTAAATTGAATCTTGTCTTAAGCATCTGGCCTGTTTCTCCAATATAGCATCCTTCGTTACATTTTTTACACTGAATGATATATACCACATTGGAAGATGAGCAAGTGAAAGATCCCTTTATGTTGAATATCTTTCCTTTGTGGATGACTTTGGGGTCCTGTGAAATATTTAGGGATGAAGGGGGGCACAGTGGGTTTCGGGTGAGTTTTGGAGGGCTCCCATTTACCACCACAAGTGTAATAGGTGGGGGAGGATGGGCCTGGGTCCGCCTGCCTGAAGTGCATTGCAGTACCCACTAAAAACTGCTCCAGGGACCTGCATAGTGCTGTGATGGAGCTGGGTATGACATTTGAGGATGGCAAAAAAATGTGTTTTAATGTTTTTTTTTAGGGTGGGAGAGGGTTGGTAACCACTGGGGGAGTAAGGGAAGGTGATCCCCGATTCCCTCCGGTGGTCATCTGGTCAGTTTGGGCACCTTTTCAAGGCTTGGTTGTGAACAAAAAGGGACCAAGTAAAGCCGGCCAAATGCTCATCAGGGCCGGCCTTCTTTTTTCCATTATCGGCCGAGGCCGGCCATCCCTTAACCATGCCCCCATCCCGCCTTCGGTACACTGCCAACACTCCCCCTTGAACTTTGGCCGGCCCTGCAACGGAATGCAGTTGAAGCCGGCCAAAATCAGCTTTCGATTATACCGATTTGGCCGGCTTTATGAGAAGGCCTACCATCTCCCGATTTGTTTCAGAAGATGGCCGCCCTTGTCCTTCAAAAATAAGCAGGAGAATTGCCCTTTTCCCCCTGGATTCTATATAAAGTCAGTCAAGTAGCATGCATTACATTGTGCGGGTGGCCAATTTATATGTTCTACTCAATTGAGTTACGAGCCAATTAGTGATGATGATTGGCCAATAACAACCAATTATCATCACTAATTGGCAATAATTGGAATTTACATGCGCTTCTTTTTAAGTGTATTCTAAAAAAGAGGTGCATGGGTTTTTTTTGTCACATTTGTACCCCACGCTTTCCTACTCATGGCAGGCTCAATGTGGCTTACTTGGGGCAATGGAGGGTTAAGTGACTTGCCCAGAGTCACAAGGAGCTGCCTGTGCCTGAAGTGGGAATTGAACTCAGTTCCTCAGTTCCCCCAGACCAAAGTCCACCACCCTAACCACTAGGTCACTCCTCCACATGGCCATGGGAGAAGTGTAGACGTGTTGGGGCGTCAATCAAATTTACACATGTTGTTAAAGAATTCGGGGGAATGCGCGCATATTTAGGTGCACATATTTACACAAGGTTTTCTTTGGCATAAATGGCCATGCCTAAATGTACGTTGTACTGTTCTAGGCAAAGTATAATGTAGCATAAACAGCCAGCTTAAACCATCCCCAAGCAGAAGCTTTACCAGTAGACTCTCAATTCTTAAGCAAATCTTCTTTATTGTAGTAATCAGAATAAACAAAGAAAATCCAATTTACAGTTCAGTTGCTTGGAAGAGAATTGTTGCCTTCTGCACAAAGAGTCTCTATCTAGCCACTCCAGAGGCAAGGAGATGGCCAGAACCTCAGTCCAGCTGAGAGGAAAAGCTGTAACACTCAAAGGAGAATAAGGGGGAGAAACTCAGGGAAAATAAATAGGGAATGACTTGGGGAGATGGTGAAAAATCTTGATGGAATTACAGTAGATTAAGGAGGGATCAACCCCCTAGAACAGCTGCTGATCACAAAGCATGCTAGCAAGACTGGGCTCTCTCACACAGCCTGCAGGGGCAGAGATGGAGGGCTGGCCCTAACTCATTGCTAACAGCCAATAGGGAAAACTGACAAGGCGTCAATCACAGGATACTGCAAACTTTAGGCGGGGGGGGGGGGGGAGCCTCAATACACAGTGCTAAATATATACAACAATGCACTTGAATACAAATAATACTCATACTAAATATACATAACAATATATCCTGCCTCCGTGAAGATGGGGCAGAACATACGTACATTCCCCCGGCCTATGTGCTACTCTATAAACCACATCTTACTGTACATGTGGTTTATAGAATAGTGCTATGTGTGTTAGTCCAATGCACCTACATTTTAGGTGCCATTTGCTTAATCTAGGCCTTTATTCCTGATTTTGCAGCTTACTCTGCTTGACTTTTTTTTTTTTGTCCTGCTAAAAATTTCTCAGTTTCTATTTCTGTGTCCATAAAATTGCTGTTTAGACAACTGGAAGGATTTTTCAGTATCATCTGTCTGCAGTACCTTCAGTTCATCTCTAGCTTTACTCAGAATGAAGCATAATTTTGAAACTATTTTTTATGCTGCTGCTCAGGCTTATTAATAGCTCCTTCAAGATCTAAATGATGTTTTTCTAATATTTAAGGCTGCAAGAGACCAAGGTAATATCCTGAGGGACAGTTTTAAAAGGTTCCAATCGTAACGTACATGAATATTCCTGCCCTGGTGGATGATAATAATAAAACTCAGATATAATATCTGATATAAATTTCTTAAGATCCTCCCTGTCTTTTAAAAACAACAGCCAGCAGAGATACAAGGTATAATTTTCAAAGATTTTTATGCAGGTAAACAGGTATTAACCTGCATGTAGTCCCTTTTGCCTCACTAGCAGAACTGAGGGTAATGTCTGTATTTTCATTTAAGAGAACAGTTATTAAGGTATGTTAAGTCAATAACACACATGATTTTCCCCTTGGTGGGGGGAGTTTTACCTGTGGGCTACCAGTAAAACAGGTAATTTTATCATAAGCCATGCTGTTTTAGCATAAACCCCCGGGTTCTATATATTGCACCTAGTGTTTTACGCCAAAATCCAAGAGAATTCTATAACAACGCACGTTAATTTAATTGGCTTAATAAGTGAATCAGCATTCATAACAGCACTTAACAAGCAATAATGAGCACTAATTGCAATAATTAGAATTTACACGCACAACTCGCTAAGCGTATTCTGTAGCGTAGCGCACCTAAATACTTATATGCACAGCCAAAAACGGGTATGGTTATTGGTGGGGAAATGGGCTTTTCATGGGTGTTACAAATTTGCACGCACTGTTATAGAATATGTCTCTCTGTGCCGGTATTTATACCACGTTTTCCTTGGTGTAAATGGATGTTCATAGTTTTAGGTGCTGGGATATCAACTAAGCGTATTCTATATACTAAGCCTAAATCTAGGCATCAGTTATAGAATACATTAGGCAGAAATTTGTTCCACATGGAGTTTTCAGGTGGTATATATAGAATCTGGCCCAAAAATGGGACCCTGTGCTAAAATTTCACAACTTGTGATATAATAACCCGCCTTAATGGTAGCCCACATTAATAACTTCCCCTCTTAACGTGCATTAAAAAGTAATAACATGTGCTACACTAATGTCATGCATGGTAATTTTAGCTACTAGTGGATACATATTAATGAGATGCAAAGTATGCAAATGCATGCAAAACACCTTTGAGCTGGCATTATTGCTCTTGCCTGGGAGCACCGGGCTGCTAACTCATGACCTGATGCTCCCAGGCTGCATCGTAAAGAGACTGGACAATAAAAGAATCTTCCACTTCCCCCTGAACACAACCCCCTCTCTAAGTCCCTCCTCACACACCTCTCCTTTTCTGGAAAGTTCATCTGTCACACGCCCCCTAAACAATACCTCCCTTTCTGTAGATCCCCTTTGAATTTACCTATTCAAATCCCTGCTGTCTAGAGGTTCCAGGGCAGGACCGATCCCCAGTCACTCTGCTGGTGTGGGGTTCAAAATAGTGCTTGTGACCCCTAGCGGTAGTCTCATGGTACTACCACGGGGTCAAGTTGCCATATAAGGGCACCGCATAATAGTGAGTGCCGTGATAAACTAAGGAGCAGTAAAAGCCCAAGTTTTTCTGCACTTTAATAACTACCCCCATTAGTGTCATATATTCTTACATTCCCATATCATAACCCATTAGCAATGAAAATTGACAGACCTAGGTGGCAACGCAAAAACCAGCAAGTTTAAAGATAAAGGGGTTAATATTCAGCCTGCTGTGGTAAGTGGCTTGTAAGCCACTCACAGCCACGGGCTGAATTAACCCCAGATATTCATTCTCAGGACATGCATGGCTCTTGTCATTGAATATCCAGGTATGTGCTGTGACTTGGAAGTTCATTCAGATTGGGGCCTGGTTAACTTGGTACATAAAATTAAGACAACCTTTCTGCTGTCGTAAGTGTATGCACTTATTCAGCTGGTCAGTGGACCAAATATCTCTGTTAACCAGCTAACTTGTGGCTGTGCACAAAATCTGCCCCCAGACTGCCCTTAACCTAACCAGTTAGGGGATGACTGGTTAGCAGTGATATTCAGCGGTACTACCTGGTTTAGTGCCACTGAATATCAGCAGCTGGCCAGATCAGTGAGCTTTAACTGGGAAGGCGCCTCTCCTACTTGGTTAAACCCTTTTGAATATTAGATCCACAATTTATTTATTTATTACATTTATACCTCACATTTTCCAACCTAGTGGTCGGTTCAATTCAATTTAATTCAATTTAGCTCTTCTATGCTGCTAATATCCCCTGTTTGGGGTTCAGTGAGGTTTACAATGTTAGTGAAACAACAGTTACAGTTTTATAAATACGACATTGGGTGAATACATTCTTGTTGGTTAGCTATAATGTTATCAAGTGTTATACAGTCTGTTTATAACACAGCACAACAAAAAAAAATTTTTTTCGTGTGCTACTGGGCAAAAACCATTTGTCCTGTACTAAATTCAGTGTGCATATTCCACACGTCAGGAAATTTTGTTATGCATAAGTTTTTCCGAATGAGCACTTGGAAAGCATTGAATAATTTTTTACAGAACGAATTTTACTCCAACAATTACCTGATCTACATCTAAGTTTTCATAGTAAACAGTATATGAAAATGGAATGGAATAACAAAATTTAAAAAAAGTCTCGTATTCCAGTTTAAAAGTCTTACTTCAGCAAGGCCCAGTACTGTTAAAAGTGCTTCAGGCATCTGCTTTTGCGTTTGTGACCGGTCATATTTTCCCGTTGCAAAAACCAGCAGTAGTCCCCCATCATGTTAGGATTCCAGCAGCCGTGATATCTGTTCTCCATTGTAGAAATGTCTTTATGGAACCTCTCTCCATGTTCGTCACTTACGTGTCCCAAGTTGGGTGGAAAAAAGTCAAGATCGGAATGTAAGAAATGCATTTTCAATGACATTCGGCAGCCAAGTTGTTCATATGCTTTAAGCATGTTGTCTACTAGTTCAGCATAGTTTTCAGCTCGTCTGTTCCCAAGGAAGTTCTGCACTACTAGCACAAATGCATCCCAAGCGTTAATATTATAAGTGAATAGGCTTTGCATGTATAACTTAAAATCTAGATGTGTCAGGCAAATTCGGAGTTCATAGTTGGAATCGGCGGGTTCAATTTAGTATAAATCACATGTTTTTCTCTCAGTAGCAAAATCATTGTTGTGTTGTGTAATCTGTGTTAAATTTGGTGTTTCTGTAGTCCGTTAGAAAATCGATGATCGGTGAGTGTTATGTAGCAGTCTTTGGGAATAGGTAGGTTTTTAGCTTCTTCCGGAATCTAAGGTATTTGTATTCTACTCTGATAGCCATGGGTCGTGAGTTCTCTAAAGCGATCCCTGCTACTGAGAAGAGTGAGATAAAGATCTTCTGAGATCGGATTCCCTTGTGAAACAGTGTGGCTAGGGCCAGTTGTTCTTTTAGTCTGTTGGAGTGCAGTGTGCAAATAGATGAGATCCGAATTAGGAGTACAGAGGTAGTACCGTGAAGAATCTGAAAGAGTAAGCAGGCAGCTTTAAACGTAGATCTTTCAGTTGTTGGTAGCCAGTGTAGTTTTAATGTGGCTTACAATTAACGTAAGAGAAAATAGGTTATATATTAGAGGCCATGTGGTGTGATTGGAACAGTCCAAGTAAGATCAGCTCAAGTTCATGGTTGTGGAGTGTTGACCAGTAGCTGTTAGTCTAAGTGACGTCGTCGGGGAGGAATGTTTTGAAAAGAAGGGCTTTCAGGTGTTTTCTGAATTGTAAGTAGTTGTTTATGGATTTACCACCATAAATGTATTAGCAAGTACATATTGGTGATGACTTTTGAATCCAAGAACACTTAACAGTCAGTGGTGTGCCCCAGAGATCATTTTTTCAGCAATTTTAACACCTATATGGTTCCTCTTTGCTAGCTTTTGACATCATTGAATGTTCACTGTAGAATTTATGCTGACGACATCCAATGTTCCTTTTCATTTGATTGTACTTTGATGATGGATATAGATGTTTGTGCATCATATGAACTGTATTGTTGGTATGGTTATGCCAGAATAAATTGGCAATTAATATTTGGAAGACAGAGGTGATGGTAATTTGTGGCACCCATTGCTCGTAGTGCCAGATCAAATTAAGCTAGGAGATCAGGAAATAAAGATTATAGATAAAATTGAGGAGAATCTGGCAGATATAACTAGTTATTTTAATAGAAAGGAACAAGGATCATCAAGGCATAAGTTGAAGTTAAACACTTGTAAAACAAAAATTCTTTGTCTTACCCTTCCAACTAAAAAAAACCTTTGCGTTCATCACTGATTATCTTGGGTACCTCTTGTTTAAGACTCATTTTTGAGGGTGGTTGGAATAATTTTAGATACTCATTTAAATATGAAGATCAAGCAGTTGATAAGGAGAGTCAAGTTGAGACAATTACAGAGCATAAAACATGTGGTAGGTCAGGATCGTTTTCAATTGGTAGTTCAAGTGTCGGTGTTGACTTTTGTAACTCTCTCTATATGGGTTGTTCAAACATGTCTTTGAGGCATCTGAAGGTTTTACAAAATACAACAGCAAAATTGATTTTTGGAAAATGACAGTCAGATTTTGCTTCACCTTTGTTGACGCGCTTGCATTGGCTTCCTTTTGAAGCTCGATGTCAGTTTAAATTATGTATTTTGGTTCATAGGATATTGTATGGTAACCCTCCTGAATATCTGGTAACTTTGTTGGCTGCTAGTTTGAGTGATTGCTCTCTTCAGTCGAAAGGTCAAAGATTATTAGAATTTCCAACTTTAAAGAATGTGAAATATAAATCTATTTATGTAATGGGCTTTGTTTACAGATTGCTTTTGTGTTGGAATTCACTGCCTATGGAGCTGCAACTAACATCTGATTATCTAAAATTTCAAAAAATGTTAAAAACTCATCTATTTTCTATATATTTGGTGTAGATTTGATTTATTAGATATATGTGATTCTGTTGATTGGGTATTGTAATTTCCTAGTGTTGGCCTAGTTTTTGATATATTGTAATCCGCACTTTTTAGACTTGGTTTGTAGTGGAACATAAATCTGTTATTGTAATTGTAATCATTGATGTAGACTTGATGTTTAAACCACAAATTTTTGCAGTAGTGAAATCCAAATTTTTAAAGTTACGGGTATTAAATAAGTTGAAGTCTATGATTCCTTTTGAGAATTTTAGATCAGTTGTCCAATTTGATCTAAACTAGACTATTGTAATTCACTTTATCTAGGACTTCCACAAACTAGTCTAAGGGCTAGGTTTACTAAGCAGTGCTATGGGTGCGTTAGCATTTTTAATGCATGTAAATGGTGTACGTGCGTTAAACACTAACGCGCCTATAGAAATGTATAGGTGTGTTAGTGTTTAATGTGCCTTAAATTTACAGGCGCATTAAAAATGCTAACGTACCTTAGTAAACATACCCCTAAGACGTTTACAAATTGTGCAAGATGCAGCTGCCCACCTTTTGATAGGAACATCTCAATTTTAGCACATGTTTATGCTTATGTTTATTGATTATTTGGTATACTGCCTTTACATTAAATAGATCAAAGTGGTGTACAAAACAATTAAAATCAGAAGAAAGTGGAAAAGACAATTCCAAGCACAGTGAATGAGTCACACAGGAAGACAATCAGCTAGGTACAGAAATATTAGGGTAATCCAAAATTGAATGGACTCAGGGTCTCCACAAGGTCTCTCAGTCAGTGGGGACTATCCACAAGGATATTGAAGGCCAGGGAGAAAAAGTGACTTTTCAAACAGGATTGAAATCTAATGTTAATGTTAGTGTTTTATTCCCCTTAACACCTTAAAACAGGTTCGGAGTGGATTACAATTCAAAACAGAACCAGTCTACAACACTGGGAGCTCACAATAAAATAAGCAGATTAACATAAAATAAAATACAAGATTCAACATAATTATCTAACTAGAGAGCACATATTTTCTAAATAGATTTGTTTTAAAAACCTTACAAAAAGCTAAATAACATGATTGAGATTTCACCAGAGTTGGTAAAAGATTCCAAACTTGAGAGGCCTGATATGAAAATAAAGATGTAAGATATTTCTTTGAACATGAGCCTCTATAAGAAGGGACAGATAGATTTAAATTATTAAGAGCACCATACTTAGAGGTCAGTGCATTGATCTTTGAATACATATAACATGGGGTCACTCTCTTCAAAATCTTACAAACAAAACAACAGAGCTTAAAAAGAACCCTAGTTTCCACTGGCAACCAGAGGAGTTTTTCCATAATCTAGGGAAACTCCTACCTAGACCAAATACAAGACAGATTCCTTTATTTTGAATGGTTCTGAGTTTTCTCAATAAATATTTCATATAAGATATATGATATTAAACTAATCAAGTTTTGTAAGCACCAGAGCTTGAACTAAGAATTGGAATGACTCTCAGGTCATGTATTTCCGAATACGTCTTAAATTACTCATCATCCAAAAGCCTTTTTTTAAAAAGACAGTTTACCTGAGATTCTGCAAAACATATTATGTTCTAACAATACTCCTAGAAAGTTCTGATCTGGTGGTGGTGTGGGGGGGGGGGGGGGGGGGGATATCATTCCATAGTTTAGGAGCAAGAAAGAAATATGCAGAGGATCTGGGGATCTGGTGTTTTCATAGTAGGCACACCTTGGGGGAGGAAGAACTTTTCAGTTGGTGTCCAGAGAGTGCAGGGAATGGGCAGGCTGTAGGGGATGATGATGGATGCTAGGTAATGGAGCGGGGGAGGGGGGGGGAGAACCTGAATGTAGGGTTTTATGAGCAAGGACCAGAATTTTAAACCAAGTTCTGTAGGGAAAAGGTAACCAGTGGAACTGCAGGTATAAAGTAGTGATATGATCAACCTTTTTGGCTTTCAAGAGAAATCGAGCAGCAGAATTTTATAGAGATTGAAGGTGGTGGAGCTAGCTATGAGGAATCCCAGCATATACAGAATTACAATAGTCGAAGAGTGAACAAGCATGTGCAATGAAGCAAAATCCAAAAACGTACTGATTGATCGATGTCAACATAAACAGAGGAAACCTGTTTTAACAACTTGAGAAATATGTTGTTCAAAAGAGAGCTGTGAGTTGAGAATGACTCCTAGGTAACTGAAGGAAGAGACAGGAGACAAAGAGAGATTTAAAAGAGTTAGAGGAACAGAGGGGGCCGGGTGAGGGCCTGTCATTCAACAAGCAGTGGTCTTGGTGGGATTTAGGACTAATTTGTGGGTGGTTAGCCAATCAGACAAGGCCTGAAGCATACAGGGGGCCAAGGTCAGGGGTTGAAAATGAAGCTAGGGGACTGAGTTTATATTGAATATGAGGGGAGAGAGAACAGAACCCCGGGGAACTCTACAATAAAGGGGGAAACTTGGGACTGACAGCAGGGTGTAGCAACAATGAATGAATGATCAAAAAGGTAGGAATGAACCAGGCTAAGACAGCTAAGTCCAGTCCTGAAGAAATTACATTGGCTTACAATAGAGCAACACATATTTCTTTGATACATAAGGTGTTCAATTCCAACAACCATTTTTATTTGTCCATGATTTTGAAACTATACAAGCCAGTGACATCACTGCGGTCATAGAGTGCCAGGTACTTGACAATTCCATCTCTTAGAATTACACATTATGAAGAGACAAGGTGCTGTGCATTTTCCATTGCTGGCCCAAAAGAGTGGAACCAGATCCTGATTTAATCTCAGATTGCTGACAAATACAACCAGTTTTAGGAAACAACTGAAAGCATAATAACATAGAGGGGCATAATCGAACGCGAACGCCCATCTCCAGGGGCGTATATGTTCGAGCACGGGTACGTGAAGGGGTTGGACAGATCGTATTTTCGAAAAAAATGGGCGCCCATCTTTTTTTTCAATAATACGGTTTGTGCTCGGCAAATGCATCGGATTTGTGCAGATTTGAGCTGGGCGGTTTCGTTTTTCAGCGATAATGGAAACCGAAGGCGCCCAGCTCAAAAATGAACAAATCCAAGGCATTGGGTCGTGGGAGGGGCCAGGATTCGTAGTGCACTGGTCCCCTTCACATGCCAGGACACCAACCGGGCACTTGTAACAATTAAAAAAAAATACCTCCCAAGTCCATATCTCCCATCCCTTGGGTGCTGAGCCCCTCAAATCCCCCCCAAAACCCACTGCCCACAACTCTACACCATTACCATAGCCCTTATGGGTGAAGGGGGGCACCTACATGTGGGTACAGTGGGTTTTGGGGGCGGTTTGGAGGGCTCCCATTTACCAGCACAAGTGTAACAGGTAGGGGGGGATGGGCCTGGGTCCACCTGCCTGAAGTCCACTGCACCCACTAACAACTGCTCCAGGGACCTGCATACTGCTGTGATGGAGCTGGGTATGACATTTGAGGCTGGCATACAGGCTGGGAAAAAAGTTTTTAAAGTTCTTTTTTTTGATGGGAGGGGGTTAGTGACCACTGGGGGAGTCAGGGGTGGTCATTCCTGATTCTCTCCGGTGGTCATCTGGTCATTTAGGGCACTTTTTGGGACTTGTTTGTGAAAAAAAGGGTCCAAAAAATGACCCAAATTCGCGCTAAAAACGCCTTTCTTTTTTCGATTATTGGCCAAAGGCGCCCCTCTCTCCTTGGCTGATAAACACACCCCAGTCACGCCTTCACCATGCCTCCGACACGCCCCTGTCTACTTTGCCCATTTCCACGACAGATTGCAGTTGAAGACGCCCAAAATTGGCTTTCGATTATACCGATTTGGGCACCTTTGCGAGATGGGCGCCCATCTCCCGATTTGGGTCGAAATATGGGCGCCCAACACTTTCGAAAATAAGGCTGATAGTAATATAGTAGTGACAGCAGATAAAGTCCTGAATGGTCCATTCAGTCTGTCTAACAGTTACATTCATTCTCAATTCTAGATTAAATCAACAATGAACATGATATTATATACTTGATCTTGGTCTTTCTTTGTGGTTTCTGGGACATAGACCGTAGAAGTCCACCCGGCTCTGTCCTTGTGTTCCAACTACTGGAGTTGCCATCAAATCCTATCCAAACCCATCTTGTCATTTGAGGGACACAGACCGTAAAAGTCTGCCCAGCACTGTCCTCACATTCCAAATTATTGAAGTTTCTGTCGAAGCTCTCTCCAGTCCATCCTAAACCAGATTGCTATATGTGGCACTTAGACCGTACAAGCTAGCCCAGAACTGGCTTTAGTTGATACAGCCAGGGTTGCCTTCTAAGCACCACTTTTGATATGCAAACACATATACAACCCTTTAAGTTTTATTTTTTTTTATACCATTCTTTTTCTAATTAGAGATCCTCTGTCTTCATCCCACTCCATTTTGAATTCCGTCACATATTTTTTCTTCACTACCTCCTTCAGGAGGACATTCCAGGCATCAACCACCCTCTCCATGAAAAAGAATTTTCTGACATTACTCCTAAGTCTACCACCCCACAACCTCAATTCATGTCCTCTAGTTTTACCATTTTCCCTTTTACAGAAAATGTCTGTATCATATCTCCCCTGTCCCTCTTCTCCTCTAGGTTATACATATTCAGGTCTTTCAGTCTCTTCTCATATGTCTTTTGGCACAATTCCCATATCATTTTTGTCACCTTCCTCTGGATTGCTTTAAGTCTTCTTACATCTTTAGCAAGATACGGCCTCCAAAACTGAACACAGTACTCCAGGTGGGGCCTCACCAACAACTTGTACAAGGGTATCAATAGCTCCTTTCTTTTGCTGATTTCTCCTCTCTCCATGCAGCCTAGCATCCTTCTGGCTACGGCCACCGTCTTGTCACACTACTGTTTCGTCGCCTTCAGATCCTCAGATATTATTTTTGTTTTTTTTGTTTACATAAAGTATGAGGGGCATAATAGAGTAGATGAGATTATTTTTTTTCTGATTCGAATGCCAAAATTGGGGCGTATAGTTTTTTGTTTTGTAGATTGTGTGCTTTTATTGATTATTATTTAACTGTATGTTATGGGTTATGTTGATAAGTTTTATTGTGAATGTTTTTACATGGTCCAATAAACAATAACATCCAGGGTAGCTAAAACAACCAGTGATAAAGTCGTACCTTTCTGCATCTTTTTGGAAGCTGATTAAGTACATATTTATTTATTGGGATTTATTAACTGTCTTTATGAAGAGATTCACCCAAAGTGGTGTACAGCAGATAAAGTTTAACGTACAACTTACAATTTTGTTAACAGCATAATAATAATAAAATGACCAAGTATAAACATAAATACAATAAATGAGGTAAACTTGAAAACAGCAAATTGAAATTTAATAATAGGTTTACCATGAAAAAGGATAAAAGTGAAACATTTTACAGCACTAAGGGGCCCATTTACTAAGTTGCGGTAAAAAGTGGCCGGCGGTAGTGTACGCACACGCCGGACCAGTTTTTACCGCATCTACAAAAAAGGATAGGACATTACAGAAATCTCGTTGTGCTGTTATCATGGCACGGACCACTGTGGTCTGACTTGTGTTTTCAATATATGGAGAGAGATTTTGTAGCTGCTCTGGGTGATAGAGACAATTTTCAAAGGATTTTTTAAAATTTGTAGGATCAGAGTGAGTCCTGCAGTATCCCAAGGTTCCTGACCTCTGTTTTTAGGGGGAGTTCATACTTTCCAAAAGATATTTTGAAGTCTGGTATTTGTCCACTCGTGTTATTTACCCAAAGAATCTCTCGGTTCAGGCTGAGTTTGTTGTCGACTGCCCATTTCTGACTTGCGGCTAACCAGACAGTCATTTTACTCAGAATGATAGATCTGGTTCCATGGGTATGAGTAGTTGCACATTATCAGCATAGATAATGGTTGAAACATTCTTTTATTCAAGCTTATTTCCAAATATATTCCATGCACTGAAAGATACATTCTTATATTTCTTGTCTGTGCTGTTTTTCACTGAAGAAGATATGTCGGAGTGTATGAAAAACAGATCTCAGTCAAAGATGCTTTCAAGATACATCTTGTTGATTCCAAGATACGTTCCCTTTTAGGCAAAGAAATGAAATCTCAGAAGGCACTGACTTTAAGCCGCCGTGTTGTTTGTTAGTGTAGACTTATTTTTCTTGTAAATTTTAAGCAGCAAAAGTGTCTGATCTGGGGGGTATGCAGCAAATAGGATGGCAAAACTTTCTTACTGAATGTGCTGTTGATTGCCCAGGGGAAGTGAGAGCTAGGCTTCACTGTTCTTTTTAGCTTTGTATCTGCAGCAAATGTATGTTGAAGCGAGGATAGTCAACTTGTCAGGATCTTAAGGCCCAAGTGCCTTATTTGACATCATTTTAAAGACTGTGCAGTGGGTATGTTCAACTTGGTGTTGGCCCGACAGATGGTACTGCTTAGCAAATGGTGCATATCAGTCCTGCAGGCACTATAATTAGCACCTGATGGGCTGTTTACTGAAAGAAATAACAAAATAAGAACAGAAAAAGGAAACAGGAACTTAAATTGAAGTGTTCAGATTTGCAATATCTATTAAGGGTAAGTTAGAATATTATTTTTTTTTCTTTTGTGAAAGACAAGAACACAAGACGTGCCATATTGGGTAGGATTAAGGGTACGTCTAGCACAGTATCCTGTCTGGCCACTGACAGTGGCCATTCAAGGTCAAAAGTGACAGGATCCTAAGGAGTAGGTCCACTTCTTGTTACACCCAGAGATAAGTGGTGCCATTTCCAATCTACATGTTTTATAATGGTTCCTCCAGGAACTTTTTATAAATGATAGAGAAATGGGAATGAGACAAACTTATTCATATAATATGCATGTGGATTATAAGAAATTGCAGGAGGACCTTAAGAGACTAGAAAATTGGGCATCTAAATGGCAGATGAAATTTAATGTGATCTCAGTTTGCTTCTATCTATTTTTTTTTGTTACATTTGTACCCTGTGCTTTCCCACTCTAGCAGGCTCAATGCAGCTTACATATTGTATACAGGTACTTATTTGTACCTGGGGCAATGGAGGGTTAAGTGACTTGTCCAGAGTCACAAGGAGCTGCCTGTGCCTGAAGTGGGAATTGAACTCAGTTCCTCAGAACCAAAGTCCACCACCCTAACCACAAGGCCACTCCTCCACACAGTGGTTCTCAAACCTGGTCCTGGAGGCACCCAAGTCAGTCAGGTATTCAGGATATCCACAATGAATATTGATGAGAGAAATTTGCATGCAGTGGAGGCAGTGCATGCATATCTTTCTCATGAATATTCATTGTGGATATCCTGAATACCTGACTGACTTGGGTGCCTCCAGGACAAGGTTTGAGAGCCATTGGTTTATGGGGTCCTTTACTATGCTGCAATAAGCACTATTGTGTGCTCACCACAGCTCAAAATGTCTTATCGTGGGGCACGCTCAGGCATCCTGTGATAATTTTGGCATCAGCATGCACTATCTGCATACTAAAAAAAAAAAAATGTTATTTTTTAGTGCTGGGGCGGAGAGGAGGTGTACACATTGCTGCGCACTGATTAGTGCGTGGCTAGCAGGAGCTCTTACTACCTACAAAATAGGTGGCAGTAGGGGCTCACATGTTAATGGGAAAATTAGCACTTGGCTATTGTGATGGAGATAGTGAGAAGCACTCCTGTTAACCACCAGTGGAATCTTTTCCAGAGTTCAGTCCATGGAAGTAAAATGAGCCACTCCAGGTTTTCCAATTAACCAAACAAATGCTTCTTTATTGATTTCCACACAACACCTTCAGGAGGGTCTTTTATGAAAGCTTAGCTTGAGTTATCTACAGCAGGGCCCATTTTATTCCTATGGGCCCTGCTGCAGATAGCTCGAGCTAAGCTTTAGTAAAAGCAGTGGCGTACCAAGGGGGGGGGGGGCGGTGGGGGCGGTCCGCCCCGGGTGCATGCCGCTGGGGGGTGTCGCGGCACGCGCCTGCTCCGAGTTCGCTAAACTTCATCGCTCGTTCACTGCAGCTCCCTCTGCCCTGGAACAGGTTACTTCCTGTTCCGGGGCAGAGGGAGCTGCAGCGAAGCGAAGTTTAGCGAACTCGGAGCAGGCGCGCACCGCAGCACCCCCCCAGCGGCGTGCACCCGGGGGGTGTCATTTTGCCGTGGGGGGGGGGCGAAGGTGTCGTTTAGCGGGGGTGGGGGGCGCATCGGCGCTCCGCCCCGGGTGCCATCCAGGCCAGGAACGCCACTGAGTAAAAGACCCCATCAGTGTCAGAAACTCAAACTGCTGAGGCACAAATAACATCTCCAGTTTCAGAGAGAAACAAAACCATAACTGAAGTACAGGCTTCTTAGCAGCAAAATTAAATACAGTTCTAATCAACATGTATTGGCCATTTATTACTGTGTTCTATAGGACAGTGTAGAAAAATAATTACAAAATACAGTTTATTATTGTTGTATATACCAGTTACAATAAGTTTTAATGTTTATCTACATATGGGAAGCTTTCAAATAAATTAAAAAGCTGTCAGGTAAAAACCACACATAAACATTTGCTACTGTTTATATATATAAATATCTTTATTGTCATCATAAGCAAAAATAATGGCATATAACATAGCACTGAAATCCACAATACAGCACTGGAAATAACAAAGCAAGCCCTGGAGCACTGACAAATACATTTTGAATATAACCCTCCCCCCTTCACAGACCCCCTCGAAAATTCCTCAATCCCCCCAACTCCCCTTACATCCCCCCATCCCCTCCTAACAGAAAGAATGCAAAACCTAGGAGGTTTAATAAAACAATATAAACCTCACAAGTTTGATATTCTTTTGTTCTGACCAATATGGCGGTAAGCTCCACCCACTGCCTTCAGCCCAGATAATGAGCCAGGTTTACTGAGGGGACATCAGAAATAATCAGAGAATATAACAGTACATGTCATTTTCTCTTCTGAGATGGCAACCCTAGCACGGGTAGTTGGGGGTGGGGAGCACGGGATAAGGTGCAACAATGGGTGAGACAAGGAACTTGGGATGGGGCATGGAGCACTGCAGGTGTCAGTTTCTTCTCTATCAAAATGTTGGCAACGATAGACATATTTTTGGTGTCTTGAGAATCTGGCTGGTCTTTGGGCACCAGAGTTACATAACGGCAATTATTTTGAAGGGTGGAATGAAGATTTCAGTGCTGCCAGTTGGACACAGAGATTTAGCAATGAATAACTCACTCTAGCAATGAGATATTCATGGTGTGTGGCTTTACTTGGCACTCTGATTACTACTCAAAAAGCAGACAAATCTCCCAATATAATACAAAGAAAGTGTCCAGATTTATTCAGTGCTTTTTCACACTCTTGTTGACAGAAATATATGTTTTTACATTTTCTTCCAAATCTTTTAAACATTTAACAGTTCAGCATCAGTTTTTAAAGCGCCTATAGTGTAGATATATTCAAATGACGCCAACAGAAATTGTCTGCTGACAGCACTGTGTATGTCCAGTAGTGCTATAGAAATGATTAGTAAAAGCCCACCTTTTTGAGGCTGCTTTTAACTCCTAACCCCTATTCACTTGTTCAGTACCCATGTCTATTTTATCATTCCCACCTTAAGTAATTTGCTTATCCCTTATTTGTCCTATTTGTCTGTCCTGATTAGATTGTAAGCTCTGTTGAGCAGGGACTGTCTCTTCATGTTCAAGTGTACTGTGCTGTGTATGTCTAGTAGCGCTTTAGAAATGATAAGTAGTAGTAGTAGTAGTATAGTGCTACTGAATATCCATGAGAAATATCCAAATAATGATGGCAGTTAATATCGACCTGCTTGTTAATGGTATTTATATATATATGTTGCATATGTGTAAATTCCAGTTTTAGAAAGTGGATATTTGCACATATAAATATACACTGTGGGGGAAATTCTATAAATGGTACGCTGATTTTGGGGCAAACATTTGGGTGTCAGGACCTACACTTGATGAAACCAGGTGTAATTCCGGGCGCCCAATTTGGGTGTACATCCCCAGTATTTTATAACACTGGATGCAAATTTTAGGAATGCCCTGACCCACCCATCCACCTGCCATGGCCACACCCCCTTGTGGGATGCACATTGCTATAGAATAGCACATAGCAAAATGTGGTCCCAATTCCAGATTGGTGCCAATTAGCACCCAATTATTGCCACTAATTGGTTCCTTATCCAATTTAATGGGGCACACATCTTGGATCGGCGACCACTTTTGGGTGTCCTATATAGAATATGGGGGTATGTGTAGAATACAAGAGGATGGAACTTGGGCAGGACCAAAATCTACATGTGTATTCCCCATTTCAGAAAACAAATGCAGTTGTACGTCTCAACATATCAGCACTATTTATAATAATATTACTACTAAGTAACCACTTTACATATGTGTAATTGTTCTTTATTTTCTACTCAATATATTTTTCCACACTTAAAATACGTGTTGTCACCCTATATTCTACCTCTTATGTTGTCCTACTACATTCACTCGTACCATTCACTCTAACTAAATGTGAAACATTAAGGTCTATGCATGCTATCCAGATACAAGGTTTTCCAGGGTACTGAGCTTATCCTTTGCTGCATATACATTTTTTTAACACATAATATTATCTATTGCATCTACATTTTGGTGTTACTGATTGAAATGTGCTTGTGGTTTTTAACACCAGTCTGGTAATCAGTCCCGTCCACTGTGCTTGAACTGTGATATTTCCTTCTTTGAGTATTAGTCCATACCTCTCAAAGCAACAATAATATGTCAATTAAAGCTCAATCCTGTATGTTCCTCGTATCCAAAATCAGCTTCTCATTATTGCTGTTAAGTCCACTTTCGAATCTATAAAATTAGACTCGACTGATCAGTTTTCACCACTACCAATCTCCTCCTCCCCATTCCCCCTCTACGCATCCCATCCTTCTCTTCTCCATCTCCCCTTTATTATATCCTTCCTTACCCCTTTTCCCCCAACTTATACTATCCTATCCTGTCTACCCTATTTATCCTAATCATACATTATCCAACTCAACTTATCATACATTATTCAAACTCAACTTCATAATGTTTCACTACCGTTTTGAAATTTCTATTATAAGACTTTGTATTTCGAATTACTATGTAAGCCGCATTGAGCCTGCATTGTGTGGGAAAGCGCGGGGTACAAATGTAATAAATAAATGTAATAAATAATCCTTGGATTGCGGACTCGACAGACCCACTTCCAGTGCTTGTCAAACCCATTTAGTTAGGGTGAATGGTACGAGTGAATGTAGTGGGACAACATAAGAGGTAGAATATAGGGTGACAACATGTATTTTAAGTGTGGAAAAATATATTGAGTAGAAAATAAAGAAAAATTACACATATTTAAAGTGGTTACGTAGTAGTAATATTATTATATATAAAGAGTAACCAAATTAGACTAATAGAGCCTAGAGCTACAGGAACATATCAACACTGAGATTTATAGAATACTCCCAACCCTCTCAGACCTCCTATCTCCCAAAATACATAAGCACAACCCCCTTGTTAATCCCCCACTCCCCCTCAGTAAGCATTGGTGGTCCAGGGGTTGCAAGACAGGAGCAATCCCCAGTCCGTCCTGATGCTGGGTCCAAAATAATGCCTGTCCAGCTTATAATCGAAAGTAATCGCCGGCTATTTCCCGACACAAATCGGGATATGGCCGGCGATTTCGCAAAAGCGACGAAAAGCGTATAATTGAAAGCTACATTTGTGATAGCTTCGCCGCTTTCCCTTCGCCATGCCGGCGAAAGTTTAAAGGGGCGTGTTGGCGGCAAAGCGAAGGCGGGACATGGGCAGGCTTGGGCGTGGCTACCAGATGGCCGGCTTTCGCGGATAATGGAAAAATAAATCCCGGTGATAAGTAGTATTTCGCCAGGTTTACTTGGTCCTTTTATTTTCACGACCAAGCCTCAAAAAGGTGCCCCAACTGACCAGATGACCACCGGAGAGAATGGGGGATGACCTCCCCTTACTCCCCCAGTGGTCGCCAACCCCCTCCCACACTAAAATTATTAAAATACAAACCTTTTTTGCCAGCCTGTATGCCAGCCTCAAATGGCATACCCAGCACCCTGACAGCAGTATGCAGGTCCCTGGAACAGTTGTTGTTGGTTGCAGTGGACTGCAGAAAGGCAGAGCCAGGCCCATCCCCCCCTACCTGTTCCACTTGTGGTGGGTAATGTTGAGCCCTCCCAAACCCCCCAAAACCCACTGTACCCACATGTAGGTGCCCCCCTTCAGCCCTTAGGGCTAGGGTAATGGTGCACACTTGTGAGCAGTGGGTTTTGGAGGGGATTTAGGGGACTCAGCACACAAGGGAAGGGTGCTATGCACCTGGAAGCTAATTTGGTTGTTTATAAAAGATGTTTGAAGTGCCCCCTAGGGTGCCCGGTTGGTGTCCTGGCATGTGAGGGGGACCATTGCACTACAAATGCTGACTCCTCCCACGGCCAAATGCCTTGGATTTCGCCGGGTTTGAGATCGCCGGCAGTTTTTTCCATTATCGCGGAAAAACAAGAGTGGCGATCTCAAACCCGGCGAAATCCAAGGCATTTCGCCGGCCCACACCGTATTATCAAAAAAAAAGATGGCCGGCCATCTTTTTTGAAAATACGGTTCCGGCCGGCTGTTGTGCCGCCGCCAAAATAGATCGCCGGCGACCTATTTCTCCGGCGACGTTGGATTATTCCCCTCTGTGTCACCTAGCAGTAGACTTGCTGTAGTACTGCTAGGGGTCAGGCTGGCTGGTATTTAGATGTAAGATGTTAGAAGTTATGAAAGAAAAAAAAGGGTTTCATTAGACAGTGAATTACTTTAATTCATAGTGAAATGAATTAAATAACATATATTTGACTCACTGGTACAAGTAATTTTGTGGAAAAAGAAAACCTATAATGGAAGGAAAAGTAATTGTTATGAGGGAAATCTAAAGTTCTTGAATTTTGACATCTCCATGAAAAATTATCTGTACTAATCATTTAACATCTTTTCAAATTGAATTCAGCAGAACTGTTCCTGAATAAAAAGTTAAATATTTTGTCTTATTGGTATCTGACTGTGAATCTATAGTTTAAGATACTTAATCTTTTATTAATATCTTCTAGTTATTATAGGCCCAACCTGCCTGAAACTGTATCCATTTTTTATAACTCCCTGATTCTGAGAGATTTACTGGCAGTGAGGTTCACCATTTCTTAAAATTATATTGTCAAGGAGGAGATTGTGGAAAGGTAGAAGTTTTGTCTTACGAAAGCTAGCCAAATTAGTCCAATAAAAAGGTATCACCTTATTTTCCTTTTTATACATTTCTATGTATTAACCTTTAAAGCACACTAACATGGTTACCACAATACTACTAAGGGGGAGGGGGGGGGGGGATGCACTGGGTTGCAGACAGCAGGGGGTTTCTTCTTCCATACCTACTGCAATTGGGAAAAAAAAGCAGGTTTAAAAGGTTTCCAGATTGGTGACAAAAAGTTTCAGATTACTGATGTGTGACCTGGCAGAAAATGAGCACTTGGTAAGCCTAATAGTAATAGAGAAGTATTTAACAATACTTTATCAGAGAAACCCTGACCCCGTGCGGATAGGGAGTTACCTTCCCCCTATGGCACTTCATATTAGCAGTAATACTTGGATTAAAGGCTTGAATGACTGCTTTAGCTGTCAGTGTTTTCTGGCGCTAACCACCAGCATAAACCAGCAGTATGCTGAGTGGGAAGCAAGTAGGTGGGTCAAGCAGACAGAACTCTGCTGCGGGACACTTTACAATATGTCCATTTTCATGCCAAAACTTTCAGATCTCAGAAACGTTGCCTAATTTACAAAGCAGTCACCACATGATTGACTCATATCATAACCACACTAGGTAACTTTGAAAAACAGGCATTTTTCTGTCTGTTAGGTTGAGCACAATGGTGGCAATTCTATAAATTGGTATCACATATTAAGCGTAATAAAGGCCGTGTCGGGTCTGATATTAATGAACTAGTAAAAAAGGCCCATTTCTGACACAAATGAAACGGGCGCTAGCAAGGTTTTCCTCGGAGTGTGTATGTTTGGGAGAGTGTATGTGAGAGTGACTGTTTGAGAGTCAGAGTGAAAGTGTGAGTGTGTGAGAGAGAGAGAGTGAGTCTCTCCCTGAGCCCTGCCCTCCCAATCCATGGCCATCCATGTTTCTCTGTCACCTGCCCCCTCCATTCATCCCTATCCTGCATTTCCCCTCTCTGCCTGAGGCCTGCCCTGCAATCCATATCCATCCATGCCCATCTGTCCCCTCCATTCATCCCTATCCAGCAATTCCCCTCTCCCCGAGTCCTGCCCTTCCAATCCATGCCCATCCATGCTCCTCTGTCACCTGGCCCCTCCATTCATCACTATCCAGCAATTGCCCTCTCTCCCTTAGGCCTGCCCTGCAATCCATATCCATCCATGCCCATCTGTCCCCTCTATTCATCCCTATCCAGCAATTTCCCTCTCTCCCTGAGTCCTGCCCTCCCAATCCATGCCCATCCATGCTCCTCTGTCCCCTGCCCCCTGCATTCATCCATTTCCAGCAATTCCCCTCTCTCCATGGGCACTGCCCCCTCCATTCATCCCTATCCAGCATTTCCCCTCTCTGCCTGAGGCCTACCCTACAATCCATATCCATCCATGCCCATCTGTCCCCTCCATTCATCCCTATCCAGCAATTCCCCTCTCCCTGAGTCCTGTCCTTCCAATCCATGCCCATCCATGCTCCTCTGTCACCTGGCCCCTCCATTTTTCCCTATCCAGCATTTCCCCTCTCTGCCTGAGGCCTGCCCTGCAATCCATATCCATCCATGCCCATCTGTCCCCTCCATTCATCCCTATCCAGCAATTCCCCTCTCCCTGAGTCCTGCCCTTCCAATCCATGCCCATCCATGCTCCTCTGTCACCTGGCCCCTCCATTTTCCCCTATCCAGCATTTCCCCTCTCTGCCTGAGGCCTGCCCTGCAATCCATATCCATCCATGCCCATCTGTCCCCTCCATTCATCCCTATCCAGCAATTCCCCTC
Organism: Microcaecilia unicolor; assembly: GCF_901765095.1. Classification (NCBI taxonomy): domain Eukaryota; kingdom Metazoa; phylum Chordata; class Amphibia; order Gymnophiona; family Siphonopidae; genus Microcaecilia; species Microcaecilia unicolor. Next base: position 325,014,475 of record NC_044033.1, read on the forward strand.
TCCCTGAGTCCTGCCCTTCCAATCCATGCCCATCCATGCTCCTCTGTCTCCTGGCCCCTCCATTTTTCCCTATCCAGCAATTGCCCTCTCTCCCTGAGGCCTGCCCTGCAATCCATATCCATCCATGCCCATCTGCCCCCTCTATTCATCCCTATCCAGCAATTTCCCTCTCTCCCTGAGTCCTGCCCTCCCAATCCATGCCCAGCCATGCTCCTCTGTCCCTTGCCCCCTCCATTCATCCCTTTTCAGCAATTTCCCTCTTTCCCTGAGCCCTGCCCTCCCAATCCATGCTCCTCTGTCCCCTGCTGCCTCCATTCATCCTTTTCCAGCAAGTCCCCTCTCTCCCTTCCATGGCCTCCCCTCGCATCCATGCTCCTCTCTCTCCCATGTCCCAGCCTGGCCCCCCCCCTTCGCATCCATGCCCCCCCCCCTTCGCATCCATGCATCCCTTTTTTGTTTTTTTAATTCTTTTTAACTTTACCTCCGTGGCGTTTCCGGCAGCGAAGCGTCAGGGAAGGAGGCGGCGCTCCCGACGTCTAGCTTTCCCTTCGCTGTGTTCCGCCTTTTTTTGAAGGCGGAACACAGCGAAGGGAAGGCTAGACGTCGGGAGCGCCTCTTCCTTCCCTGACGCTTCGCTTCCGGATTTGTTTGTTTAGACGCGAGGGCGGGGCAGAGACGGCTGGGTGGCTTCACACCACGAACGCCACGAACCCTACAGCCAGGGACTCAGGGAGTGACGTCAGATGGCTTCAGAACGTTGTCCTCATTAGAACGTTCACGGTGCGTTTTATTATATTAGATTGTTGTCTCAGTCTTGAAGGCCCAACTGTGCTTTTTTTCTTTGTGTGATACTTGTGTATACTGTTTTACCCTCTCTGGTTACTGTAAGCGTAATAAAAGGTCAGGTGTAGTACCAATTCTATAAACCAGATGGTTTCAACCCAGTCCTGGGGGCACACTCAGCCAGTGAGGGTTTTCAAGGCTATCCCCATTGAAATTAATTCCAATCACTATCTGAGTATCCCTATTTCAGTCTAGTTACAATATAAGCTGTCAACCATCAAGTAACTACCTCACTCTTTATTAAAAATTTCCAAAATGTATTTATTACAGCCAATCAACATTAAAGTACTATAAATCTAATATATCTTGAAAATAATATTAATTCAACACTCTATCTCATATATCATCTCTTAATAAGTGGACATTAGCGTATAGCAACTGAGATATGATGGATGCTTATTAAGAGATGATATATAGGATTATTCAAAAAAAGTGTATTACTGGGAAAAAGTGTATAACTTGTACTTGAATACAAGAATACCCTTATGTGAGTAGATATTAGAAGTGTTTAAGGTTAAAAGAACTTCGTGGTTGTTTGAACACACTTGAGTGAATGGAGGAATGAATGGTGAGGATGAGATAGAGTGTTGGGTTAATATTATTTTCAAGATATATTAGATTTTATAGTACTTTAGGGACCCTTTTACTAAGCTGCATAGGCACCTATGCGAGTCCTATGTGCGTTAGTTTTGAACTACCACTTGGCTACCGAATGACCCGGGTCATAATTTCATTTTTTACGCGTGTCCACTAAGCAACCATAACTTTTATGGTGCGTGGAACTATCTAGGCGGTAATCAGCATTGTATGAACGTAGAACATTACCACCCGGTTAACACGTGAGACTTTACTGCTAGGCCAATGGGTGACAGCAGTGGCGTACCAAGGGGGGGGGGGGGGCGGTGGGGGCGGTCCGCCCCGGGTGCCAGTGGGTGGGGGGTGCTCCGCTCCCGCCGCCTCCCATGGCCGTTCCTGCGGCGCCGCACATTAAAAAAACCGGCGAAGCAGCGTCGCAGGCAGCGTCGCAGGCAGCGCCTCGTGCCCTGCTTGTAAAAAAAAAAAAAAAATCAAATCTCCTTCCTTCTCGTCTTGACGTCGACTCGGGCCTTCCAATTTGATTGGAAGGCCCGAGTCGACGTCAAGACGAGAAGGAAGGAGATTTGATTTTTTTTTTTTACAAGCAGGGCACGAGGTGCTGCCTGCGACGCTGCTTCGCCGGTTTTAACGGGACTGAGGTGGGGAAGGAGAGGGGCGAAAGGGACTCGGGTGGGGGTGTTCAGAGGGGAGAAGGGGACTGAGGTGGGGGTCTCAGACAGGGGAGGGGAGAAGGGGACTGGGATGGGGGTGTTCAGAGGGGAGAAGGGGACTGGGGTGGAGGTCTCAGACAGGGGAGGGGAGAAGGGGACTGGGGTGGGGATCTCAGAGGGGAGAAGGGGAGGGGAGAAGGGGACTGGGGTGGGGGTGTTCAGAGGGGAGAAGGGGACTGGGGTGGGGGTCTCAGAGGGGAAAAGGGGAGGGGAGAAGGGGACTGGGGTGGGGATCTCAGACAGGGGATCTCAGAGGGGAGAAGGGGACTGGGGTGGGGGTGTTCAGAGGGGAGAAGGGGACTGGGGTGGGGGTCTCAGAGGGGAAAAGGGGAGGGGAGAAGGGGACTGGGGTGGGGATCTCAGACAGGGGATCTCAGAGGGGAGAAGGGGACTGGGGTGGGGATCTCAGAGGGGAGAAGGGGAGGGGAGAAGGGGACTGGGTGGGGGTGTTCAGAGGGGAGAAGGGGACTGGGGTGGGGGTCTCAGACAGGGGAGGGGGAGGGGAGAAGGGGACTGGGGTGGGGATCTCAGAGGGGAGAAGGGAAGGGGAGGGGAGAAGGGGACTGGGATGGGGGTGTTCAGAGGAGAGAAGGGGACTGGGGTGGGGTCTCAGACAGGGGAGGGGAGAAGGGGACTGTGGTGGGGGTCTCAGACAGGAGAAGGGGAGGGGAGAAGGGGACTGGGGTGGGGGTGTTCAGAGGGGAGAAGGGGGCTGGAACTGGGGGCTGAAAAAAGGGGCAGAGAGCGAGAGGGGACAGATCCTAGATGGAAGGGGCAGAGAGAAAGGGCAGGCAGTGGATGGAAGGGACGGCAGAGAGGGCAGACACTGGATGGCAGAGAGAGAGAGAGAGAGAGAGAGTGAAGACAGATGCTGGATGGAAGGAAGACGGTGAAAAGAAGATGAGGAAAGCAGAAATCAGAGACAACAAACTGTAAATAAAATATATTTTTTTTATTTTTTTTGCTTTAGGATAAAGTATTGTAGATGTGTTAAATGTTTATAATAGAACATGTAAATAAGGTAATCTTTTTATTGGACTAATTTTAATACATTTTGACTAACTTTCGGAGAACAAAACCCTCTTCCTCAGGTCAGGATAGGATACTGTAACAGCACTATACTCTACTGACCCGAGGACAGAGGTTTTGGCCTCTGAAAGCTAAATGTATTAGTCCAATAAAATGGTATTATTTTACTTTCTATATTTGTTTTATTTCTATTTGTTAATTTGTAAAGTGGTGATTGGTACTTGTTAGGTTTTTTTTTTCAAATTTACATCTGCTGTCTTTATATTTTGCACAGTACTAGGGGACAGTTTCTGTTTCTGTGGTGTTGCATTGTATGCAGAGTCTGGCATTGGGGGTTCAGTTTAATTTTTGTCTAAATAGAAAGTTTATGATTACTTATTCTATAGTGGATTAGGGTGTATCTGTGTTTGTGAAAAATACATGGCTTTCAGTTGGCATTGACTGTGCAGGGTCTACGATCTGTACTATTCTGTCTGGTTTCGTTTTACAATAGGTGAATTGATGTTCTAGTGCTCACTGTAGTGTTTAAGATGCTTTCCTTTTCCTTGTGTGACTCGTAGAAATGACTGCTTATGGTATGGTAGAATTGCTCTATAGGTCCTGAGTGTTTTGTATTCTCGGCATGCCTAGTACTGGATTTGGGGGGGGGGGGGGGTGTTAAAAAATGACCGGCCCCGGGTGTCAACTACCCTAGGTACGCCACTGGGTGACAGTAAGGTCTCAGGCCCAAAATGGACGCGCACCAATTTTAATTTTACTGCACGTCCATTTTCAACCCAAAAAAAGGGCCTTTTTTTTGTAGGTGCACTGAAAAATGGATCTGAGTGCATCCAATACATGGTCTACACCAGTGCAGTGTCAAAAAGTGAGAAAGACAACTGTGGCTCTAACACAGCAAATATGTCAAAAAATTGAAGAGTCCAGTATTTCTACAAGATATATATAATACTTGTGTTAATTCTAAACAAGGGGGAGACCTCAATACACCCGGACGCTTATCAGGATGTTTGCGTCTTTAACTGGGGTTGTGATGTTCATCTGCTCCTTACCCATCTTACTTACCCATATCTAATTGTCCACCTCTTTACTCACTATATTACAGCTGTTATCCATTCTATGTTATCTTGTAAACCTGTTATATTATGTAAGCTGCATTTAGCACTGTGGACTTGTTTGGGGCAGGGGCGTAGCCAGACAACAGATTTTGGGTGGGCCTAGGCAAGAAGTGGGTGGGCACCAAGTGTTCTCCACACCACCACCAAAAAAATATCTAAGCTGGCAGGAAAACGCTTCTTTCCACCTTGGCAGTCTGCAGAAGGCATGCACTGAAAACTGAGCATGCACAGGTTCCGGTATCGTTGAGAGTAGCGTTTTTGTTACCATTAGGCGGAAGTCTTCAGCTGACGGAGCTTTGGATCCCCACCAGCTACCGCTAAATGTGTGTTACTGTTGGGTGGGCCTGAGTCCTAAGTGGGTGGGCCCTGGCCCACCCAGGCCTACCTGCGGCTACGCCACTGGTTTGGGGGCGGAGAGTAGGCGTGCCCAATGCTAATCGGTTAGTACAGCTACATTGCCGCACACCAACTGATTAGCGCATGGTTAGAGCGTGAGCCCTTTCCGCCTCCTAAATAGGTGTCAGTTATAACTCACGCGCTAATGGCCACATGCTAATTTGGAAATTAGCACCTGGCCATTAATGGGAAAAGTGGAAATGCCATGGCGCGCAATTAAAGGTTTTGTCCTGCTTGTGAAGGCTGCTGGTACTTCTTTCTGCTGTTTGGACTTTGTTTTGTGCTGTGAACCTTCTCTTTGCTGTTGTTTGAAAAATGGAAAAATGCAGCCATTTTACAGCCATGCTAAAAGTGGCCTCAGCATGCTGGGAAACCCACACGCTAATCATAGCACATGGCGCCTTTTATCACAGCTTAGTAAGAGGGCCCCTTTGTGTTGATAAAATGCTGCAAAAGGAATAATGATTGAATGTGGGGCAAAAGTATAGACTAAAACATTAAATTCTAATGACATAAATAGAAGTACTACTTAGAAAGTAATTGTATAACTATTCTGAAACATGAATGTATTATTGCATATAATAAGGTAAATTGATAAATGATAATATTCTATTTCCATTAATAAATTATACTTAACATTAACATTGTGTTTTGCATACAATTATTGTGCATAAAAACCGATGTCACTTTTTGTTTCATTAATTGTTATCAGAATAACTGGCACATTGTTTTTCTTGGTGTAATTAAAGCCCTATTTAAAAGGCTGTAGTTAATGGTTTGCATTGTTCATTTAAAAATGATAAAACAACAAAGGATCAAGTATTACAAAATACTGAGTGAAAATTATTATTATTTTCAAAAGTGTGTATTTTGGCAGCTCTTCCCTCCAAATGCATTTGAATGCTCTTGGATTTGAATACAACTACAGTTCAATACACTCTAAAGGCAGTTCTATAAGGTATGCCTAACTTAGGACCTCTTTTTCTAAGGTGTGCTAGTGGATTTAGTGTGCACTAAATGCTAAGACACCCATTATATTCCTACAAGTGTCTTAGCATTTAGCATGCTCTAAATCCGTTAGCATGCCTTAGTAAAAGGGGCCCCTGATGCGCCAATTTGCACAGATTGTAAGCTCTATTGAGCAGGGACTGTCTCTCTGTGTCAGGTGTTCAGCGCTGCGTGCGCCTGGTAGCGCTTTACAAATGCTAATAATAATAATAAATACCCAATTCTATATATATATAACACTCAAAACTGCATGCACAAATTTGGTCACATGCCCAAATTGTGTGTGTGGAATTTAATTGCTTAATGAGCCAATTAGCTCTGATAATTGGGTGCTAGCAATCAATTATTGACACACATCTTTATAGTTGATATTCTTATTTACGCATTTAAATTAGAAGAATAATTTATTTTGCAGCATAGAGTATGCTCATAATTTAGGAGCATTAATTTAGGAGCCTAAATTATGCTGATAAATTGTCAGGCTTTCAAAGCAGAACCTGGGTTCATGAGCCCTTGGGCCACTGCCAAGGAGCGGCAGCGGCAGGCAAATCCACCCCACACCAGAGACAAGGCAGGGACAGCTAGACTTCACCTGCACTTGACCACCATTCCCCAGGGGTTGAGCCCCTAGGTGCAGGTGGCCGGCAGGACTTACCGGATAGGGCAGGAACTGGAAACCAACTAGGCTGAACAGGGTAGGACTAAGGGTCAGAGGGGAAAGGAATATACATGGGCAGCAAGGCAGGAAACTGGGCTAGGACTCACAGACAGACAATACTACACTAGGCAGGAAATGGACAGGCTTAAGGGTCAGGACTGAAAGCTGCAAAGCAGCCACTAAGAAAGGAAACACAGACATGTAAGAGACAGAACTGAAAGCTGCCAGGCAGCCAATAAACAAGAAACACAGACAACCAAGAACTAGACAGAGAAATACAAACAAGAAACAAGACTGGGAAACAAGCAATACAGTACAAGATACACTACACAAAGAATAGACTAAAATCAGGCAAGAATCTCAGACAATAAACTGGACTAGGCAGAAGTGCACAGAGCACACCAGAATACCAGGGACCTTAGGCGATGCAAAGGCAAACATAGAAGTTTCTAGGTGATTAATAAAGCCCATCAGTACCTGAGGCTCAGCTGCAGCAATCTCAAGGCAACTATGGGTGCTGTTCAGGCACAAACAAGAAAGACAAGTCTGGCAGCCTGGAAGATCCAGACCGGACTGGGCTGAAGCCTGGAACGGGTAGGGACAGCAAGACAGTCTATGGCAGCCACCGGTTCTGGTCACCAGAGGGCGAGGGGAGAACAAACCAAGAAGCAGGCAGAAAGCATACTGAAGCATAGAAAGGCTCAACAAACACAGGTGCAGCACAGTGGAGCAATCAGAGCCATGCTGGAAGCAGCCAGCACACAGAGACAGAGACAGAGCTACGTCAGGCAACACACACAGGTGCAGTATAGTGGAGTAATTAGATCCACGCTGGAAGCAGCCAGCACACAGAGACAGAACTAACTCAGAAAGGACAGACAGAAGCCAGCTCAGAAGCTGACCCCCAGAAATAAGGTAAGTCTGAGAGGGGTCACGACCACAGACGTGACATAAATTTAGGCGCATAAATTTTAGGAGCATAGATTTAGGAGCATAACCTTTATGGAATAAGGCCCTTAGGGCATAAACCACACCTAACTTTAGGTTCTAACAATTATGCTGGCTAAAAGCAGATGTAAATGCTGGTGCCTAAATTAGGCGCGGTTCTGCTGAATTCTGTATGTATGTGCATAAAATGTTGGAATGCCCCCCAAAATGACCCTGGCCATGCCCCCCCCCTCCCCAATTTACATGTATTAAGATTTGCATGTGGATTATTAGAGAATATGATCTGTTGGTTGTTAGCCACCAATTATTGGCCCTGATTGGCTTGATAAGCAAATTAAGTGGCACGCGCAGATTGGCTAGGCCTGCTGATTTGCACTTGCAACTTTAGTTGCTGCTTAAGGAATCCTGTTTCGAAAGAATCTTAGCGGAGATTAGGTAGGAAAACCAGAGCTGGGTAGACTTCTACGGTTTATGCCCTAAAAATGGCAAGGACAAATCAAGATCAGGTATACATATGATGTATCACATCATACCACATGTAATGAATTTATCTTGTTGGGCAGACTGGATGGACCGTATGAGTCTTTATCAGTTGTCATCTACTATGTATGGGGGTAAGTGCGTAATTCCTTAGAATACTAGTATATATGAGCACATGTGTACACAAATGCACAGAAATGCCAACATCCCATATATGTGCAAGTCTATATAAATAATTCTCACCTCCAATTCTGAAGTTCACAGTGTGGCAGGGAAACACTGAAGCCCTGTACTGTTGTAGCCTCTCAGCACCACTCACTCTGACTCTCACTCATACACCCGCCCCCAGCCACGCCCCATCCCGACATAATTCGCAATCCCAACATTCGAATGAAGCCCCCAAGCTCCGCCCACATCCATGGACGGTTCGTAAGTTCATGGTGGTGAAGCCTCTCTACTCACCATGTCTGTCGGACACGCCCTCGCGTCGACCGTCATGCCGTCACAGCCGAACTGCGTACATGGGAAAAGTATACAATGACAACACTCAAAACTGCAGACGGCTGCCAACATATCCAACATTGTCAGAAAGACCAGCATCAGAGGAAAACATGGCTGGGAAACAATGCTAACACTCTGCTGGGGAAGGGACAACAGCCGAGGCCACAAGCTTTAAGGGGGAACGGAACTGCGAGTTATGATGTGTTGTTGTTGGAATCAGAGGGGAATCTTGGCAGCAACAACAGCCCGGAGACTCCTTAAGGAGGAACGGAACTGCAAATTAGGAGATGTTGTTCAAATCAGAGGGGAATCGGTTCACTGCCAGAAGACAAACTGCTCCGATTCATGACTGAGCAGGCTGCTCCGAAGTGCAGCCTCAAGGACTGTTTAGAGAACTGAGAAGAACCAAACCCTCTTCTTATTGTGCAATAATCTTTAGCCACATTCTAAAAACAGAACCACCTTAGCACAAACCTCGCAGGCAGCAGATCACATGACGACCTTTCATTTGTCTGGACGTTTTTCTCACACTTCCTCCTTCAAAATGCTTGGTTAGGCAGATCCGAAACCAACTGCCTTCTTAAAGGCATAACACGTGCACGTCATATCAATATAAAACGAATCTTCCCTCTGCTTCCTAACCCTTCTAATCCCCTCCACACTTCTTATTACAAACACTTGCACATATTACAGGAAACAGAAAAATAACTTCACACTAGCAAACTTATATTTACACAATTCACTTAAGTTCAGGTTCCAATATTGAAAGTGATTTAAACAGGAAGAAATGGCTCCTAGCCGTTTGAAGTCATTTCTGTGGGCTATTTAGGGTCGCAAAACCATACAGGGCTACATTCAAAAGAAAACCTTGCTAGCGCCCGTTTCATGGGTCTCAGAAACGGGCCATTTTACTAGTATTTAAATAATGCATATCTTACGTAGTGCATAATTTAGAGGTAGGTGTACAGGTAGGCAGACTGTGAGCAGGACTCACACTTATGTGTGTAACTTATGGACTACTATAACGTATTGAATACTATAGGTTACATGCGTATCTCTGGCAATTAGGCAAAAACAAGTAAGGAAAAGAGAGCAAAAATGGTGTATTATTAAATCAAACAGTACATTTCACCCAGCTCAAATTTAATAAGGTAAATCTTCAGCAGGACATACAGAAAATCATTTGCAAACCAAAATTCAGTAGCATTATATTTTTAGTAGGTACCACTGGATATACAGTGATATGCAGATATGCTGTTTACACATATCATATTTGGCTGCTATACATACAGATTATGTATTCAGCTGTAGCACCCACTTATACCTTATTTTTCAAAGAAACCACAAAATACCCAAAACAAGAGGGGGTAAAAAAAATACAAAACAATGCAGAACTCACTCTAGGGAAATCAGTGCGACTGAAGTAGAATATAATTATTAACAATCCAGCACATAAAAGCAAAAAATATATAACGGTGAATGGAGGGGTTTTCAGTCAGGACTCACCCGAGCCCAAGAGACACAATATGAAATTGCCATTGAAAGTGCTCTCCTTACATCATTGAACCCTCCAATGTGCATAAACCAACAGAAATGAAATGTGTCCATATAATAACGTTCAATCTTCAGTCACATAAGCAGTCATAGTAAAAGTAGAACCTCACAGAGGTATATCAAAGGCATAAGGGATACCGGACTAGCAATGATTAATAACAATTCAAAAGGCATCACTGATCTGAAACTTAGTAACATAAACATAGTAAGTAACATCACAAAAGCACCTGAATGGTCCATCCATTCTGCTCACCAGTCACACTCATTATCAATTCATGATTAAATCAACAATGAACATGATATTATATACTTGACCATGGTCTATCTTTGGTGTTTCTGGGACATAGGACGTAGAAGTCCGCCCCGCTCTGTCCTTATGTTCCAACTACTGGAGTTGCCGTTAAAGCCCACTCCAGCCTATTCAAATATGTCTTGTCATTTGCAGGACCCAGATCATAAAAGTCTGCCCAGCACTGTTCTCAGTTCCAGCTACTGAAGTTGCCGTTGAAACCCCTTCCAGTCCATCCTAAACTGGATTGCCAAATACAGAACACAGACCTACAGAGTCTGCCCTGCACCAGTCTTAGTTCTTCACAGTCGGAGTCATCATCCAACTGTCGCTCGCATATCCACATACATGCAGACATTTAAGGTTTTTTTAAAATACCATTCATTTTCTAAATAGAGATCCTCTGTGTTCATCCCATGCCTTTTTGAATTCCGTCACTGTTTTTGTCTCTACCACCTCCCTTGGAAGAGCATTCCAGGCACTGACCGCCCTCTCTGTTGAAAAGAATTTCCTGACATTACTGCTAAGTCTACCCAGGGCCGGTCTTAGCAAGTGCGGGGCCCTATGCAGACCAATTTGGTGGGGCCCCATCCTAGCCCAGCCCCGCCCATTGATAAGATTATTCAATTTTTAGAAAATTTTTTATTTATGAAATTTCAAATAAAGACAAATGAAGCTAAACTTGTACAGAAAAACTGATTGAAATAATAAGCACAATGCTATCATGAAACCCCCCCTCCCAAGAAATTATTCAGTTCAAGTCCACAATTAGTAGTTCAAATTCTCATAACCCCGGGGGGTCAGAGGTGCGGACACACAATCTCTCCACTGCAAAACACTATACACAAACTTGTGCAAAAACACAGTCATAAGTACATAAGTAGTGCCATACTGGGAAAGACCAAAGGTCCATCTAGCCCAGCATCCTGTCACCGACAGTGGCCAATCCAGGTCAAGGGCACCTGGCACGCTCTCCAAACGTAAAAACATTCCAGACAAGTTATACCTAAAAATGCGGAATTTTTCCAAGTCCATTTAATAGTGGTCTATGGACTTGTCCTTTAGGAATCTATCTAACCCCTTTTTAAACTCCGTCAAGCTAACCGCCCGTACCACGTTCTCCGGCAACGAATTCCAGAGTCTAATTACACGTTGGGTGAAGAAAAATTTTCTCCGATTCGTTTTAAATTTACCACACTGTAGCTTCAACTCATGCCCTCTAGTCCTAGTATTTTTGGATAGCGTGAACAGTCGCTTCACATCCACCCGATCCATTCCACTCATTATTTTATACACTTCTATCATATCTCCCCTCAGCCGTCTCTTCTCCAAGCTGAAAAGCCCTAGCCTTCTCAGCCTCTCTTCATAGGAAAGTCGTCCCATCTCTACTATCATTTTCGTCGCCCTTCGCTGTACCTTTTCCAATTCTACTATATCTTTTTTGAGATACGGAGACCAGTACTGAACACAATACTCCAGGTGCGGTCGCACCATGGAGCGATACAACGGCATTATAACATCCGCACACCTGGACTCCATACCCTTCCTAATAACACCCAACATTCTATTCGCTTTCCTAGCCGCAGCAGCACACTGAGCAGAAGGTTTCAGCGTATCATCGACAACGACACCCAGATCCCTTTCTTGATCCGTAACTCCTAACGCGGAACCTTGCAAGACGTAGCTATAATTCGGGTTCCTCTTACCCACATGCATCACTTTGCACTTGTCAACATTGAACTTCATCTGCCACTTGCACGCCCATTCTCCCAGTCTCGCAAGGTCCTCCTGTAATCGTTCACATTCCTCCTGCGACTTGACGACCCTGAATAATTTTGTGTCATCGGCGAATTTAATTACCTCACTAGTTATTCCCATCTCTAGGTCATTTATAAATACATTAAAAAGCAACGGACCCAGCACAGACCCCTGCGGGACCCCACTAACTACCCTCCTCCACTGAGAATACTGGCCACGCAATCCTACTCTCTGCTTCCTATCTTTCAACCAGTTCTTAATCCATAATAATACCCTACCTCCGATTCCATGACTCTGCAATTTCTTCAGGAGTCTTTCGTGCGGCACTTTGTCAAACGCCTTCTGAAAATCCAGATATACAATATCAACCGGCTCCCCATTGTCCACATGTTTGCTTACCCCCTCAAAAAAATGCATTAGATTGGTGAGGCAAGACTTCCCTTCACTAAATCCGTGCTGACTTTGTCTCATCAGTCCATGTTTTTGTATATGCTCTGCAATTTTATTCTTAATAATAGCCTCCACCATCTTGCCCGGCACCGACGTCAGACTCACCGGTCTATAATTTCCCGGATCTCCTCTGGAACCCTTCTTAAAAATCAGAGTAACATTGGCTACCCTCCAGTCTTCCGGTACTACACTCAATTTTAGGGACAGATTGCATATTTCTAACAGTAGCTCCGCAAGTTCATTTTTTAGTTCTATTAATACTCTGGGATGAATACCATCAGGTCCCGGTGATTTACTACTCTTCAGCTTGCTGAACTGACCCATTACATCCTCCAAGGTTACAGAGAATTTGTTTAGTTTCTCCGACTCCCCCGCTTCAAATATTCTTTCCGGCACCGGTGTCCCCCCCAAATCCTCCTCAGTGAAGACCGAAGCAAAGAATTCATTTAATTTCTCCGCTACGGCTTTGTCCTCCTTGATCGCCCCTTTAACACCATTTTCGTCCAGCGGCCCAACCGACTCTTTGGCCGGTTTCCTGCTTTTAATGTATCTAAAAAAATTTTTACTATGTATTTTTGCTTCCAACGCTAATTTCTTCTCAAAGTCCTTTTTTGCCCTCCTTATCTCCGCTTTGCATTTGGCTTGGCATTCCTTACCAAACCTTACCAAACCATAACAGCACTAATTCCAAGGACAGGACGAGCTACAACCTTATGCATGGAAAGGCAGAACTGTAATTACACCAGGCTCTATAACACCAATACACTACCTTGTGAAAAAAAAAGGGCTGCAAATACTACACGCTAGCAGGATACTGTACCTTGATCACACATGAAAAACACATGACACAACAAATATGAAGGCAAAATACTGAATGGAAAGTTACCTCAAGAAGTCAGACTCAGCATGCAGCAATACTAGAAAAATTGAAACTTACATGCAAAATATCACAGATGCACATTTCTAAAAGCTGACATATTCCAATTAATAAATTCTGAATAAAATACTTTTTTTCTACCTTTGTTGTCTGATCATTTAGTTTTTCTATTCGCTTTGGTCCCAGTGTCTTCTGTTTTATGCAGTGTCTTCTTTCCGTTTGATATTTTTTCTCTCACCGTGTCCACCATCCTCCTGTGTCCTTATGTGTTCTGTCTACCATCTGTAGCCCCCTGTCCCTATCCTTTCTCCAGTTTCAGCATCTGCCTTCAAAGTGTTCCGATCCAGCCCTTAAATTCAACAATTTGTCCTCCATCCACATCCAGCATTTCTTCTCTCTCCCCTCCACTCCATTTCCAGCAATTTCTCCTCTCCCTGGGCCCTGCCATCCCATCCAAGTCCATCCTTTGCCCTCTCTACCCTTCCCTCCTCCATCCACATCCAGCAATTCTCCTCTCTCCCCTCCCCTCTATTTCCAGCAATTTCTCCTCTCTCTGGGCCCTGCCATCCCATCCAAGTCCATCCTTGGCCCTCTCTGCCCTTCCCTCCTCCATCCACATCCAGCAATTCTCCTCTCTCCCCTCCCCTCCATTTCCAGCAATTTCTCCTCTCCCTGGGCCCTGCCATCCCATCCAAGTCCATCCTTGGCCCTCTCTAACCTTCCCTCCTCCATCCACATCCAACAATTATCCCCTCTCCTCCATTTCCAGCAATTTCTCCTCTCCCTGAGCACTGCCATCCCATCCAAGTCCATCCTTGGCCCTCTCTGCCCTTCCCTCCTCCATCCACATCCAGTAATTGTCCCCTCTCCCTTCCCCTCCATTTCCAGCAATTTCTCCTCTCCCTGGGCCCTGCCCTCCCATCTGTTCCTCTCTCCCCCGCCACCCTCTATTCACCCATGTATCCAGCAATTCCCCTCTCTTCCTGGGCCCTGCCATCCCATCCAAGTCCATCCTTGGCCCTCTCTGCCCTTCCCTCCTCCATCCACATCCAGTAATTGTCCCCTCTCCCTTCCCCTCCATTTCCAGCAATTTCTCCTCTCCCTGGGCCCTGCCCTCCCATCTGTTCCTCTCTCCCCCGCCACCCTCCATTCACCCATGTATCCAGCAATTCCCCTCTCTCCCTGGGCCCTGCCATCCCATCCAAGTCCATCCTTGGCCCTCTCTGCCCTTCCCTCCTCCATCCACATCCAGTAATTGTCCCCTCTCCCTTCCCCTCCATTTCCAGCAATTTCTCCTCTCCCTGGGCCCTGCCCTCCCATCTGTTCCTCTCTCCCCTGCCCCCCTCCATTCACCCATGTATCCAGCAATTCCCCTCTCTCCCTGAGCCCTGCCATCCCATCCATGTCTCTCTTTCCCCTGCCCGCCCTCTTCTCTCCCCCACGATGCACAATCGATCATCGACCCCTTTTCTTTTTTGCTTTTACATTTACCTCCAGTCCGGCAGCGTCAGTGAAAGCGCTCACAGCCAGTAAAAGCGCTTCTCTCGCTGTGTCCCGCCTTCTTCTGACGTCATTGATGGGGAGAAATGAAAAAATAGACTTTTACTTCAGCAGATTTAGCCCATACGCAGCAGAGCTTTAGAAGTGTTAACTCCCATTTTTTTGTTCTTCTCTCTCTCTCTCTCTCTCTCTCTTTCACACAGACTCTTGAATAAAAGATTCAATTACTCTCTCTTCTTTAACTTCCAAACAAAAATGATGTTTACTTACAGTTTCTTCAGATAACTATTTACATCATACTTGCAGTAGACATGGTAAAACTACTGAATACAAAAATTCTGTCAGTTGGTTATCATACAGCTTGAAGAGAGATTGCTAACACCATCTTATGCTGACACAGACTGACTCACTCTCAGAGCAACTAGAGTGACTCAGACACACCCACAAGACATTACACTATATCCAATGACATCATAGCTCATAGAATTGTTGACAGTTAATGCATGCAGCATTTGTCTTTCACATATTCCTACAGTCATGACGTCAGAAGAAGGCGGGACACAGCGAAGAGAAGCGCTTTTACTGGCTGGGAGCGCTTTCACTGACGCTGCCGGACTGGAGGTAAATGTAAAAGCAAAAGAGGAAAGGGATCGCCGGATCGATGATCGATTGTGCATCGTGGGGGAGAGAAGAGGGCGGGCAGTTCGGACGAGCGGCGGCGATCCCTGGGCGGAACTAGGTCAAGGCTGACTGAGGCGCGCCGCGCGGGGCCCTATGTGGCCGCCTCGGTCGCCTCGGCCTAAGACCGGCCCTGAGTCTACCACCCTGCAACCTCAGCTAATGTCTCCTAGTTTTACCATTTCCCCTTCTCTGGAAAAGATTTGTTTCTATATTAATACATTTTAAGTATTTAAACGTCTGTATCATATCTTCCCTGTCTCTTCTTTCCTCTAGGCTATATATATCTTCAGGTCTTACAGTTTCTTCTCAAAATTATTATGGCGCAAGCCCCCTATCATTTTTGTCACCTTCCACTGGGCCGCTTCTAGTCTTTATACACCAAGATATGGTCTCCAAAACTGAACACAATACTCTAGGTGGAGCCTCACCAGTGACTTGTACAGGGGCATTAACACCTTTCTTTTACTGGTTACTCCTCTCTCTATGCAGCTTATTATCCTCCTGGCTACAGTCTTCACCTTGCCACACTGTTTTGTTGCTTTAAGATCCTCGGACACCATCACCCCAAGGTCCCTCTCCCTGTCTGTGTATATCAGCCTCTCACCTCCTAAGACATATGGCTCCCTTGGATTTCTACTCCCCAAATGCATCAAATTGCACTTCTTTGCACTAAATTTTAATTGCCAAACATTAGACCATACTAATTTTTGCAAATTCCTTTTCATGTTTTCCACTCTCTCTGGGGTGTCCACTGTGTTACAAATCTTTGTATGATTTGCAAAAATGCAAACCTTACCTTTTAACTCTTTGGCAATGTCGCTCACAAATATATTTAACGGAATCGGTCTCAGCACTGATCCTTGAGGCTCTCCACTACTCACCTTTCCTTCCTCTGAGTGAATTCCATTGACCACTACCCTCTGGCATCTGTCTGTCAACCAATTTCTAATTCAGTTCACTACTCTGGGTCCTAACTTCCAGGTCTCTCAGCTGAATGAAGGACGTCCAAAAAGGCTGTTTTTATTATTGCGGAGGGGGGGGGGGGGGGGGGGGAGACACACGTCCAAAAAGGACGTCTTTTTGGATGGACGTCCTCAACTGCACTCTCCTGCTAGGATCGAGCCGCATCGGAGCCTTCCTGCAGCAGGCCGTGGAGGGGGTGAGCGGCGCGGTGTCTTCCTTTCAGGCGGCACAGGTTTTTATTAAGTGAAGGACGTCCAAAAAGAACGTCTTTAGAGTGGGGTTTTTTTTTCCAGGTGAAGGACATCAAAAAAGGACGTCCCTGACGACAATTCTTTTCTTCCAATTTGCCCCAACGAGAGGTGTAGACCTCCCCTTAGGTTTTTCACGGTAAGGGGATCGGAAAACCGTAGTGCATCTCATTATAATAGCCTTGCAATGGTAGTGCAGCTCATTATAATAGCCTTTGGATCATTTGCATTCTGTTTTCGTTAGCTGCTACCGTGATCGGAAAATGGCTCGGCGAAGCCTTTAGTGCATGCCACGGTTTACTACTTGCTCGTTAATGGCTCGTTAATGACTCATTAAGTTTAGTGCATCTGGCCCCCAGTATTTTGGATGGGTCCAGAGCTAACTTAGATGAGCCCTTCCACGACATGGCATTGCACTCCACAGCCCTCCCCAAGATATAAAAATTTTTTTTCACCTATCCCACATCAACATCTCTCCTCCTCCGCCTCATCCCAGCATCTGTCCGCCCATCGCTGAACCCTATCCCTCCCTGGTTTACCTTACAGGCATCCCCGGCACCTGCAGAGATTCAATTATTGCTGCCTACGTTGGCCCTGCAGGCTTCCATCGGCCGGGTCTCACCCTTGCTTTTATCATTTCCTGTTTGGCTTCCATAGGCCGGATCCTGCCAGACAGGAAAGCGAGGGCGATACCCAGCCAAGGGAAGCCTGCAGGACCAGTGCAGGCAGCAGTAACTGAATCACTGCAGGCGCTGGGGATTTCTGTAAGGTACACCAGGGAGGAATGGGGTTCAGCGAAGGGCAGGCAGATGCCAGGATGCTGCGGAGGAGAGATGTTGATGTGGGGTGCCACTCAGGCCCACTCATAGCTATGCCACTGATTCACACACATGACATACACAAACCTTCAGACATCGGATACCCACACACACATTCATATATCCACACATTTGGACACCCATACACAGGAGAGGGACACTCAAAACATACTCATACCTATGGACATTCATGCTCAGACTGCCATTCCATACACCCCCTAGAAGGACAGGCACATATTCACTTATCCACACACACAGAAGTAGCTCTTTAACAACTTTTTGTTCTAAGTGCTGTACATTTGTAATAAGCCTATTACTATATAAAATATCATTTTCCAAGCCACACCCATTTGTTGTCTTATTGTGCCACAACCCCACTGCCTCTGAGAAGTGGACCCAGGACTACAAGAAAAGGAACCAAAAGCAAGACTAGAAACAAAGCTTATAGATCTCTTCAACTTTAATTATTATATATATCCATACTAGCATGGCTGGATAGAGACCTGGATAGATGGTCCCAACTAAATATTACTTCGATAGGTTGCATGGTGGTAGTGAAGATGGTGGTACTATCTAAATTCCTGTGGTGGAGGTTCCTGGGAGTACAACTGGCACTTAGAGCCTAATATCAAAGACTAGCCAAGCCAGACTGACTCAGCACCTCATTGGATGTCTAGCAGCCACCAATCCAGAATATTCCAAACACTCTCAATTGAAGTCTCAGGGGGAATATTTAGAAATTTGCAGAAGAAATTGAGAGGGTGGCTTGTCACGTGTTATGTAGAGCTAAAAAAGATGGTGGGATGGCTCTACCTAAGTTCAAGCTATATTACCAAGCCCAAGAGGGTGCTGGAATGGATGACTACCCCTCACACACACACACACAAAAAAACCCCAGACGGCAGCTCTTGAACAGAACAACTGAGATAGTGCACAATTGTGGTATGTTCCCTGGATACTGAAGATTGAGAAGAAAAGAGAGGACCCCCTTCTTCTACTAACTCTTAGTATCTGGAGGAAGAACTGAAGGGGGAGGGTATAATACCTCACCATAAATACTCATCCAATACAACCCTGGGATTTGCCTTGTATTTGACATCTCATATATTCAAAAAGTTGAGCAGACCCATCCATCGGGCCTGGAATAGTTGGTATCTGCTGGCTTCAGGAGGAGGCTTCAGGAGTCCCTACCCTTCTAGGTCCACAGCTTCTAGGCCCCCGATGCTTAGAAGCAAACGTTGGCACTAGAGGCCGTTAGTGCTCGACTAGTGCTCGTGTTTGCTGGTGCACCATGCTCAGAGGCCTTTACCATGGTAAATAATAGACACTCCAAGGGATAATGTAAATAACATTTGAATTACATTAAAATTAGTTCGTTCCCTAAACCCCCATGCTCAAAAAACAGTGCAGCTAACTAAGGTGCCCTTACTGTGGGAAACTCTATGCCAGCTCACAGCTGGCATTAGGGTTTCAAGCAGAGAAGTGGTGGTGTTCAGCAGTCAAGTTTGTCAAGCATAGACCTGCTAAAGATCCCTGCAGCAGACTCTGGCAGAAAGTTGAAAGGGAAAACAAGAGTAGCTCAGGGAAATCTGCTTTCCAACTTCTTTTGCATTGCATGAGGAGGCAAGAGATAAGCCAAGATCAGGAAGGCTCTTTTTATTGTCTACCCTTCAATAGTTGCTCACTCTTATCTAGATTTCAGCAAACTGATTCCAGAGCAGCTGAAATCTGACAGAAATGTAGCACTAGGGAACTACTTACTTTTGTCTGCAATGTCTCCTCCTTCCCTCCTCCCCTTCTGGTGTTCTGGGCTTAAAGCACATCTCTTGAGCACTTGTACCAGGCACAGTCCTCCCATGGAAGAACCTAATGCTCACGAAATGACTTCACTGACTTCATAGTTTTTACCTTTAGATTGTAAGTTCTCTTGAGCAGGGACTGTCCTTCCCCATGTTTAAACTTGTACAGCACTGCGTAACCTTGGCAGCGCTATAGAAATGCTAAGTAGTATTAGTAATTATGTCATAGCCACACTCTGTAAGCCACTTTGAGCCTGCAAATAGGTGGGAAAAGGTGGGATACAAATGCAATAAATAAAATAAAAAATAAAAGTGCAATGAGAGTGCTTACATTTGCATCCCAGCATTGAGCATTAAGAAAGTCCTTTGCCACACTGATCCAGTGATATTTTTCTAGCGCTGTTTGGAACACCACTGGAGTTTTGAGCATTTGCACCCTCTTTAGAGCCTATGGCCTGCAGTTCCAGGGTTTCCCCAATAGAGGGAAGCCTTCCTTTTCAGCCAAAAGGCCAAAAGCCAGAGATCCTAGACAGAATCTCTGTATAACAGAGAAAGTTGATTCTTGATCTGAATTCTAGGGAGGTCACAGATAGACTGCCCCAATATCTTCTAGTAAGGAATTTTCCCTGACCCCCCCCCCCCCCCAGCTTCAGTTACTTTTCTATCCCTATTTGTATACAGGCAGATAATTGGGTCATGCTTTGAACTATAAATCCCTGCAATCCTGTTGTTCCCTGTAATAAGCTCTTTCAGACCATATGTCCAATTCCCTGTGTCTTATTGGATGCTTTTTATTGGCTTGCCTTGTTCTCTGGGCATGCTGGGCTTGTTGCCCCCTTTCTCTCCCCATCAAGTCTGTAAGAGTTGTTAGTCTGCAGCATATCTTCTCTGTGAACTGAAACTGCCTATGTTGTATTTTGCTGTATGACCCCCTTCAAGCTACTGTAATGCTATCAAGATTTTAGCAGTATAAAAGTATAAACAGCATCACACTCAGCGTGTTGTTGAATTACTCCCAGCCTCTTTTGCTTGAGAGCGAGAGAGAGAGAGAGAGAGAGAGAGAGAGAGAGCGAGAGAGAGAGAGAGAGAGAGAGAGAGAGAGAGAGAGAGAAAGACAGAGAGAGAGAGAGAGAGCTGGTGAAGAACAGACTCCCAGTTTGCAAGGCAAAAACTCTTGTCCAGCACATCTGAACTGTAAGTTATTTTTCCTTGTTTGATTACTGCATTAGAGAAGATTTTGGTTCAAGAGTTTTGAGGCCCCAGTGACCGATGCTCAAAGGGAATCACATGCAAATGAGATACATAGAAATCTGCAAGTGGCTCAGTAGAGGAATTGCCTAGCACATGCGCAGGATGGTCTCTCGGTAAGTGTCCATGTTCTGCCCATGCCCAGGAATCATTTTTGTCCCGCTGCTGTACACTCTGCCAGTCCCTGGGCTCAGATTTTGCCTATGTCTGCCAAATTCCAGGTTCACTTTCATACCAGGATAGGATCCTGGGATCTGCAGAATCCCGAGATCGGACCCTGCCTGTATCTGTAGGTTCCCTCCTTATGGCTCTAGGATCCCAGGACCTGGACAGAAATGTAGAGCAGCCTGTTCGTACTGCTGCTGCTGTGTATAGTGGGTGGCACTCATTTCCTTTCTATTCATTCTGCTTCCTTATCCTGGGTTAAAGCTGAGATGTGAATTTATAATTGGGTGTCTTTTCTCCCTAGATACCTCAATGCATAGAGGAGTCCAGGAGTCTCTCCAGCAAGGGGAAGAGAAAGAAACCCCCTGGGAAAAGAGTAGGTAGAGAGATTGTATCACACAGCGACAGCACCAAACCTGTTGGAAAATTTTGCATGTTAAAAGTAGGCACTTCTTTCTATGCATTGCTTATTTTAATACTATTGAACTCGTTGCAATTGTCAAGGCCTCTTAAAGCATAATTTCCTTAAATCCAGGAAGTATAACCTTCGCACACCAACACACTCCAGAAGTGCCTTTCTTTTCTGCAATTTACTTTATTGAATAAATGTAGCTAATTTACTCACAGTTAGTAGATTCTCAGAAGTTACTGCCCCAAAGCAAAGGACTTTGTAGTTCTGAAAGCTATATCGGTGGGTAGAGGTTAAAATTTGAAGAGAAAGAAGCTTTATGACAGAGGTGGTACAATTGTCAGGCAGATGAAAGCAGTTCAGAGATGGGGTGCTAGGGGAGAGGTAAAAAGACAAGTTCACTGCAGGGGAGCAGACAAGTGCATCCAGAGACAAGATGGCGAGTGTCTGCACTTGTGGGGACAGAAAGGTCAAGCAGAACACTCACAAGCCCAGGGAGGTGAGATAGATGAACCAATCGGGACCGAACTTGAGACCAGGTAGCAGAGATGGTCATAGATGGCAGTCCTTGATTGGAGAGACGGGTCATACCTCTGCTGACCCATCAGGACAAAGATAATAGAAATAATCAGGAAATGACAGCAGGAAGACAAAGGAATCAAGCTCAGCTGAGAAAGGGAGGCGGCCTTTGCAGGAGAACAGACCACTAATAACAAGCTTGCTTTATACAAACAAGCAGCGATGATTGCAGTACATGTGAGACTACATTACACATAATGCATTGCTCATTTATCATTGCAGGAAGTGAATGCAGCAGTATAATCCTTAGAAATGAGAAGAACATTAAAGGCATTAAACACATTTTAGGGCTACACTATAAAAAACTAGCATAAGGCTGCCGGGGGCAGAACAGTAATACATTTGCATTGGGTTATTGGTAGCTGCTGCTATGGCGAATGCTCAAAGCCACGCAGAACCTCTTTGTGTATTAGACGCTAAATAATGTTTGCTTTAGACCCGCTAAAACTGGTCTAATGCAAACCTTGCATGCACAGTAAGTTTTGTGCATTGGGTCCTGAGTCTTCTCGTAGTGATATTCTATATTCTGGTTTAAGCTGCATGCCAATCACACTCAGTGAGTGGGCAAAACAGTTACCTTTATTCAGTGTGGTGCATTATTAACCCCAACTTTATTTATCAACTTTAATGGATAATCCTCTCCAAAGCGTGTACATGTGCATCATTAATTTGTCTTTTCTCCCAGTGAGCAATTTACATGTCTCATCACTGTGCTGCTCACCTCCCTCCTTAGCTCAATGGTGTAACAATTTTCACACCTATACATTCCTCTCACAGGCTGCTGCAGAGCAAAATCCATCAGTTAGATGCTTTCTTTCTCTCTCAGACAATTTACCTCAGTCAGGGAGTCTTTTACTAAAGCTTAGCTTGAGTTATCTGCAGCAGGGCCCATTTTATTCCTATGGGCCATGTTGCAGATAACTCGAGCTAAGCTTTATGACAGCAGTTGTACATGGAACTACTATTATAGAATTCGTGCTTAGCGCGCATCATTCCAGGGCCTAAATTTTGGCACCATTTCTTGACTTTACCCCTATCCCTCGGATTCTGTATACAGTGCCTAGAAACCGGCGCTGAAATCAGCTTGGATTCTATAACAATGTGCATAATTTAACAAGCTAATGAGTGCTGATAACAGGATGTTTTAAAGTTGACACACTAAGAAGAGTTTTAGCGGTTACTCTGGTAGCCTTCTCCTTGCCCTGTGGTGCCTCCTCGGGAGCTAAGGACACACACCTCGTAAAAGGATTTACTTATTTGATTGTAACATCTACCAATGGACTTTTGAGAGGCGTTAAGCACAAGATAAAGGACATGGTACATGATGTGATACTTCCTTGAAGCACTGAGGAACAAAGGTTTCACAACCAACTGGGATCTAATGTGATATGATTGATATATGCTGGGGTGTTTATGACAATCTTTGATATAACCTTTAACACAATTGGAAAATAAGGTCATGTAAAGAGTGGGTGTGTGTGTGTGTGTGTGTGTGTGCGTGCAGTGGTGTGCTGGTAAATGTTTAACAACAGGCTCTCTCCCCGGTCCCCCTGCCCCCCGCCCCCCTCTGCGCCCCCCGTCCCCCTCTGCGCCCCCCCAAATTGCAGAGCTGGCTATAGCCGGGGAGAAAGCCTGGGGGGGGGGGGGGGCAATGCATTACTCCAGGAAAAAAAAATTAAATGATCCCAGGTTCCAATCTAATTCATGTTTAATGTGCGATAAAATGCCATAAATAAGTAAATAAATATAAACTTTTAATGTTGAGCACCTGATTCTCAAAGTGGACATATTCCAAACACTATAATGAAAATAAAATGATCTTTTCTACCTTTGTTGTCTGGTGACTTTGTTTTTCTGATTATGCTGGCCCAGTCCGATTCTGCTGCTATCTGTCCTCTTAACTCCGTTTCCAGGGCTTCCTTTCCATTTATTTCTTTCCTTTCCTCCTTTTTTCTTCATTTCTGGTCCTCAGCTTCTGCCTCTGCTCCTCTCACCTGATACTGCTCCCCCCCCCCCTCAAAAAATCTGGCATTCTTAACCCTGTTCCTTTCCTGGGCCCCTCATATGCCAAACAAATTCTTACCTTAAATGCTCAAACATCGACTGCCTGGCTCCATATTTAACTTCTGGTGTTTTAGGTGCTTTTCCAGGTATTTATCAAATCTAATACAAATACGAGAAACAAGTTTCCTCTCTCTCCTCTACTCTACCACAAACCAGAGCCTGAGAACTTGTCCTATGTATATATTAAAACAAATATTCAAGATGAACGTTGATACTACAACTCTGCCCATGAAAATATAAGAGAGAGACATATTTATGAAGAAAAAAATATTGGGAATTCATTAAGACAACTTTTTTCCATCATGCTTCCTATTTCATTCCTCCTCCCTAACCCCCCCCCCCCCCCCCCGTTCCTTCACTCACCCTGGCCGCTCGGGAAGAGTAGGGATCTTCGAACAGCGCCCAAGTCCGCAGCTGCCAAGAGCGCCAGCAGCCACGAGGCTGTTGTTTCCGCCTCCACGTTGTTCAGTGCCTCCTCAGCCTCATGGTGCTGCTGGTAGTTCATCCAGCAGCAGGGCTCCACATCCGTCTCTTCGATGCCCCAAAGGGCCAGCTCCTCCTCGAACAGCATTGGCTGAACCCGCGGTGAGCTAGGCAGCGAACAGCAGCACGGAAGTGGAAGGTGCGCGACGGCGCTGCAAGCATGGAATAAGTGGGGGTAGGGAACTCAACTTGATGGTGACACTGCGACACTCCCCTACCGGTTGCACCCGCCCTTGCTATGCCACTGGGGAGGAGAGCCGGCTCGATCTTATTAACAACCGGCTCGCAAGTCGGAAGATAATTTAACAACCGACTCTTGTGAGCCGGTACGAGCCGGCTCCAGCACACCACTGGGTGTGTGTGTTTGCCGCGAGTGAGCGTACATGCTGGATGAGTAGATGAGAGTTCCATAGTATCTGCTATGTTATCTGAAATTTGAGCACTTTGTTGGGAATAATTTCAATAAAATAACATAGTATTAATGATGTAAGAGTACTCGTTGTGATTTAATTACATTTTAACTGCCAGACCCTCGACCATTCTTCTAACATTTAGAGATTCCTTCTCATCGTTTCTACTTCCTCCAGGGTATCCACTCTATTGGCTATTTTTGTGTCATCCGCAAAAAGGCACACCTTTCCTTCCAACCCTTCAGCAATATCTCCCACAAATATATTAAACAGAATAGGCCCCAGCACCGACTCCTGAGGAACTCCACTGCTCACCTTCCTTTCCTCCGAGCGGATTCCATTTACCACCATCCTCTGCCACCTGTCGGTCAACTAGTTTCTTATCCAGTTCATCACTTTCGGTCCTAAGTTCAACCCTTTCAGCTTATTCACGAGTCTTCTGTGGGGGACCCTATCAAAGGCTTTGCTGAAGTCCAAGTAGATTACATCTAGCGCACGTCCCTCATCCAGTTCTTTGGTCACCCAGTCAAAAAAGTCAATAAGATTCGTTTGGCAGGATTTTCCTTTGGTAAAGCCATGTTGCTTTGGGTCCTGTTACCCATCGGTTTCTAGAAAGATAACTATCCTTTCTTTCAGTAGTGACTCCATTATTTTTCCTACCACTGACGTGAGACTTACCAGTCTGTAGTTTCCCACTTCTACCCTGTCTCCACTTTTGTGAAAAGGGACCACATCCACTCGTCTCCAATCTTGCGGAACCCCTCCCGTCTCTAAAGATCTATTAAATAAATCTTTAAGAAGTCTATGGACTTTTTCATTAGGAAGCCATCCAAATCTTTTTTAAACTCCGCTAAACTAACCGCCTTTACCACATACTACATTATAGCTTCATTGCATGCCCCCTAGTCCTAGTATTTTTGGAAAGCGTAAACAGATGCTTCACATCTACCCGTTCCACTCCACTCATTATTTCATAGACCTCTATCATATCTCCCCTCAGCTGCCTTTTCTCCAAGCTGAAGAGCCCTAGCCGCTTTAGCCTTTCCTCATAGGGAAATCGTCCCATCCCCTTTATCATTTTCGTCGCCCTTCTCGGCACCTTTTCTAATTCCACTATATCTTTTTTGAGATGTGGTGACAAGAATTGAACACAATATTCGAGGTGCGGACGCACCATGGTGCAATACAAAGACATTATAACATCCTCATTTTTGTTTTCCATTCCTTTCCTAATAATACCTAACATTCTATTTGCTTTCTTAGCTGCAGCAGCACACTGAGCAGAAGGTTTCAACGTATCATCAATGACGACACCTAGATCCCTTTCTTGGTCTGTGACTCCTAACGTGGAATCTTGCATGACATAGCTATAATTCAGGTTCCTCTTTCCCACATGCATCACTTTTCACTTGCTCACATTAAACGTCATCTGCCATTTAGACACCCAGTCTCCAAGTCTCGTAAGGTCCTCTTGTAATTTTTCACAATCCTCCCGCGATTTAACGACTTTGAATAACTTTGTGTCATCAGCAAATTTAATTACCTCACTAGTTACTCCCATCTCTAAGTCATTTATAAATATGTTAAAAAGCAGCAGTCCCAGCACAGACCCCTGGGGAACCCCACTAACTACCCTTCTCCATTGAGAATACTGACCATTTAACCCTACTCTCTTATTCTATCTTTTAAACAGTTTTTAATCCACAATAGAACACTACCTCCTATCCAATGACTCTCCACTTATTTCAGTGCCAATTTTTTAGGTGCCATGTATAGAATCTCCCCCTATATGACTAATAGAAGGAGGCCCATGGGATCTATAATCCACAGCTCCTCACAAGAATGGAAGGGAAAGAGAAGTGTGTGTGTCCTCACCAATGAAACAGAACGGATTTCACTATCTTAGGGTTTAGTGTTGTTCAAAGTACTAGGTCAATGTCCTTAAGTAAAAGTAAAAATAAATGCATGTTTTAATACATAAATAAAAGTACAGTAAAGAATACATTAAAACATTTATTTAAGTGAAAGCAAAAAAGTTATTGCCTAATATGGTACTTTTTTTTTTTTAGTAAAACTACAATGGATGTAACTACTGTTAAACGTTTTTATCCCAACAACTTTATTGCTCTACTAGTAAAAAAGGCCCGTTTCTGTTTTAAAGGAAACGGGCGCTAGCAAGGTTTTCCTCGGAGTGTGTATGTTTGAGAGAGTGTGAATGTGCGAGTGTGAGTGTGTGTGTGTGTGACAAAGACAGAGTGAGACTGGGTGCGAGTGTGTGTGTGAGAATGAGAGTATGTGCCATGGTCCCCTCTCTCTCCCAGTTCCAGGGTTGTCCCCTGGTTTGTCTCCCATTTGCAGGGACGTCCCCCCCCCTCCCTTCCTTCCTCCCAGTTGCAGGGTCCCCCTCCCCCCTCCCAGTTGCAGGGTCTGTGTGTCTCCCCCCTCTTTTTGTCCAGTGGAAACAGCTGTAAAAACGGCAATGAGAAGCAGCTCCTAGGTTTCCTTTTTTTTGAGTGTATAGGAATGACGGCTGCTTTGGGGAGTGGAATCAGAGATTAACCAATGGGCTTCCTTGCTTACCATAGACTTGCTTTGCTCACTTCCACTCCTGTCTATTGAACGTTCTGCAGCATGTCATAGCAGCCAATCAGTGGCACTTCAGGAATGATGTCACTTTTATCTACTCCACTTTCCTTTTCCACGGTTCCAGGCAGCTTCAGAACGTTGGAGGTGAGAATTATTATGTAGGATAATTTAATCCACTTTGCTTTTAGTAAAACAAAATTTTGAAAATGACAATTACTCACGCAGATGCACTTTTGAGTCATTATTAAACACTTTCCTACAGACTGGCCTGCGCATATGCTAGGTGCTTCCCCCTACTGAGCCGCTTGCAGAATTTCCTTGCATCTAATTGGCATGCGATTTCCTTTGACCATCGGTCGCTGTTTAGAAATTGGCAAGTTCAAGCATGGCTCTAAATGCATGTGGCATTTAATGGTGACTTTTGAGCATCTGCCCCCTAGTCTGATAAAAAGTTCCTCCAATTTTACTGATGTCTGCTGACTGGGTCTGCAGGTATTGATCAAGGGAATCTCTGTTTGAAACACTTGACTTCCTTATAGCAAAGGGTGCTTTATTAACATCATTCTCATTATCATCTGCATTACATAAGAACATAAGAGTAGCCATACTGGGTCAGACCAATGGTCCATCTAGCCCAGTATCCTGTTTTCCAAACAGTGGCCAAGCCAGGTCACAAGTACCTAGCAGAAACCCAAATTTTGGCAACACTCCACACTACAAATCCCAGGGCAAGCAGTTGCTTCCTATGCCTGTCTCATTAGCAGACTATAGACTTTTCCTCCAGGAATTTGTCAAATCTTTTTAAAATCCCAGATACACTAACCGCTGCTACTACATCCTCCGGCAAAGAGTTCCAGAGAAGTAGTAACGTCTAATTCATCACTTGCATCTTCATCTTAATCTTTGTTATCATCATCATGCTGTCAGATTACAGAGAAGGCTTTCACAAAGTTGGAATCGTTGTCTGTTGTTGTTCTAACAATTTTTTGTCTGATGGCAAACTCCATATGAATGTCTTTGAAAATGAATGCAAGAATGTCAAATGTGTGCGATCTCTTCAGCCATCTTAAAGCCAGACAAGGAGATTTCCTCTCTATCAATCTAGTGGACAGTCACTCCAAAGGATCTAGAAGCCCAAAGGAACAGAAGGAAACTTGCAATACAGTTCAATCTTCTCCCTACACACACACTCTGACCATAGCAGACATTTTCTAGCATCAGAAAATGTGTTTGTAAAGGAATCCAGTTAAAAACTATACATGTGCATTAGAAAATAAAAATGAAATAACATTCCTTTTTTTTGTATATATCAATTTTTTTCTGCCTTTCATGTCATTTTATCTTTTCAAATGTTACTTTGCCCTGCCTGCTAGGTTATTTTTTCAAGCTTGAATTGATGAGCTTTTTTTTTTCCCCCCAGCTATGAAAAAAGATAGACAGGTCTAATTCAGCTGTCTGCTGCCTTGTCTTGTAAAAGCAGTCTCCATAAATGGAATGACTTTAATTGGTTGTCATCAAAAGAAAATCATTTTCAATTTTGCGTAATCCGGACACACACTCCAAAACCCAGCGTGATCTGACTCTTTTGTGTAAACATATTTTATTTTGTCAGGTATGCTCAACATATAAAAGATTCCTGGTTGTAATAAAAATCGCAAAAGATGTCCAACCAGAAAGAAAAAATACATAACAAAAAACAAACGCAGTTAAGATGAGCACTTATACATGAAAGAGAAGCGCTTTCTTAGAAAACATGAAAACTACCTGATTATTATCCATTCACTTGGATGAACTTTACTACATTCACTGCACAAAAAGTAGTGATTTCCTACAGATAACAAGGTAGGATGTACAGTGGCTGAATTTTAGCCTGTAAGCTGCCAACCACTGAAGCTCTTAAGAGCATAAATTGCAGATAGTTAATCCTGAAACAGGGGTTCTTTCAAGTGTCACCTAAGGAAATGCAGTGAATGTGTTTTCTGGTAGTTTCTCTCTATATACCAAGGACCAAATTATATATTTAGTTCCTACAAAATCAGCAGTGGAAAAAACCACGCTTAGCGCAATTCTATAAGGGGTATGTGTCCTTTATAGATTTACGCTTAGCACATATCCAAGCCTAAATGTAGGTATCTGGAGCAGGCCTAAATGCAAGCGCCTACATTTAGGCGTGATTCTATACTTACATGCATACATTTTGGGAATGCCCCAGAACACCCCTAACCATGCCTCCATATAGTTACGTGCAACAGAAGTTAGGCGCAGTTTAGACATGTGTGTAACATTATCGATGCAGATCTAATGTGTGCCTAATTCCTAATTAAGATAATTTAGTGCAGATAATTGGTTGCCAGTGCTGATTGGCTCATTATTGGAATTAAGTTACGCGTGTAAATTGGGCACGCACCCATTTTAATGCACGTAACGTTAGGTACCATATACAGAATTTAGGGGCAAGGGGATAATTCTATAGCTGAGGGTCAAAGTTAGGTGCCTAACTGCAGCGCTGAGGGTGAATTCTATAATGGGCATCTGGGTGCTCTGATTCCATTGTAGAATACTAGTGTAAATCAGCTTCTTCACTACACCATGTCAATAGCAGGTGTAAATGCGCACTTAGAAGTGAGAATAACGCAGAATTGGGCAATTTGTTTAGAGGGGCATTTTCAATATGATGTCTAAGTCTGTTTTGAGACACTTTGCCAAAAACATCTAAAAAAAATCCCTGTCTAGTTTACAGTTATAATCAAAGTAGAAAAAAGTCTAAATTTGTGGTTCAGTTATGGCTTTGAGCTAGATGTTTTCATGCTCAGCATGTCCATCTGTACGTACCATTAAAAAAACCAAAACTGTCCTAGGGAAAAACAAAGAAAAACAAGCCATAAGCAGGGGCGTAGCTATATGGGGCCACAGGGACATGGGTTTGGCCCTGCCCCCCCTGCCGCCAACCCCTTCGACCCCCCTCCTACCATCGGGTTCCTTTGCAGGACGTCAGACTCACAGAAACATGAGCCTGCCCTTGCAGATCAGCAACACGGCTGTGCCAGAGAACAGGACTTCGGCTGGTGGGGGTTGGAGACCCCCGCCAGCAAAGGTACCTGGCGGTGGGGGAGTGTTGGTGGCGGCGGGAAGAGGGGGTCGAGAGGGTTGGTGCTGGGGGGGTCAAAGATGGTGGTGGCAGTGGGGAGGTCAAAAATGGCAGGGGGGGGGGGTTCAGTGACGCCAGGGGGGGCTAAAATGTTCCCCTTCACCTCGGGCTCTGGACCGCCCTCCCACCGAAGTCTGGCTACGTCCCTGGCCATAAGGATGTCTGTTTTGCAGCATTCCTAGTGAACTGGCCACACAGACATCCCAGCAGTGAATAGTGGCAGCCTAGTGGTCAGTGCACTTCACATAAATGGGCTCAAGTAGAAATCCCACCTAAACCCCTTCATATTGTATGGTGAGCCCTCCAGGAACAGAGTGATTTGGGCACACTGCAGACGAAATGTATAGATAGACGTCTTTGCAAAACAGGTTTCAAAAATACTAATTTGGACGTTTTGAGAAGAAATCTGTCCGAATGGTGCATGACACTTTTTGGACATTTTTCCTCTTTCAACAACGAGCCCCAAAGTCAATTTATAATAATTACAAAATAAATGTCAAATAATTATTACTGTGGGAGAGTTAAGATGTGAAATAAAAGAAAACAGAGAAACAGAGCAAAGACTAAGGGGCCCTTTTACAAAGGTGCGGGAGGGCTAATGTGCAGGTAGCATGCATCCAATCGGCACGACCACCAGGGTAGTGCATGTGCCTAGTGCTAATTCTGAGTTTGGCGCTCAAATCCCGCAGGTCAATGGGTGGCGGTAAGGGCCCAGGCCGTAAATATGCGCGTGCTAGTTTTAATATTAGTGCAGGACCATTTCCTGGCCCATTAAAAAATAGCATTTTTCCCAATGGCCCTTGCGTGCTTAAAAGATGCAACCACACTACCGTAGGCCACCTTTTACCGTGGCTTTGTAAAAGGACCCCTAAGGAAGACATTATTTCATACATAAGCACTAATGTTATAGAATGAGGGCAAGAGGGTAATTTAATAACACAGCACTTATGAAAGCACTATTCAAAGTACTTATTTTATAATGAAAAGTGGGTGCAAGAAAGGGGATGATGATAGATGTTGGGGTGAAGAGATAGAGACAAAGGGGGGCACGCTGAATAGGGGGGATGGATAAGAGAGATTCAGAAATGAGGTGATGCTGGATGGGGGTAGAAAGTTAGAGATGGAGTGATGCTTGATTGGGGGGGGGGGGGAGACAGAGAGTGCACCATGCTGGATGGGGTAGCACAGAGAGAGAGAGAGAGAGAGAGAGAGAGAGACAAGAAAACAGAGTAATGTTGGATGGGGGAAGAAATATATATAGAGAGATGGGGCGATGCTTGATTGGGGAGGAAGACAGAGACAGCATGATACTGGATGGGGTAGCAGAGGGAGAGAGACAGAGACAGAGAGTAATGCTGGATGGGGAGAAGTGAGAACGAGTGATGCTGGTGGCAGAGATATAGTGATGCTGGATGGGGGAGTGAGAGAGACAGGATGATGATGAAAGCAAGAGAAATAGGGTGATGAAGGAAGATTGAGAGATGCTGGATGGGGGCAGAGAGATAGGGCGATGGTGGATGGGAGGAGAGATAGATGGGAGGATGAAAGGGAGACAGAATGATGCTGGGTGAAAGCAGGAAGAGAGACAGACAGGGTGATGCTATATGGGGGAGGAAAGAGAGAGAGTGGTTCTGGGTAGTGATCAAGAGGGAGAGATGCTGGATAGGGGAAGAGAGAGAGAGAGAGAGAGAGAGAGAGAGAGAGAGAGAGAGAAGATGGTGGATGGTGGATGGGATGAGAGACAGATGGGGTGATCTGAAAGTCCTGCCAGTGGGAGGTGCTGTTTCACTATCACATTTTGAGTAGTGAGGGACAGGAAAGCTCCGCAGGACTCCAGGGAACCTGCCTTCCCTAGCGATTGAAATCTCAACAATGAAGCACCACCCCCCACTGGCAGCAATGCAGTTAGAGGGCTCCTGCTCAGAGTAGAGGGTACAGTGCTCCAAATAAGCACACATCCATTACACAAAACCTTCCAAAGATACAGATTCACAGCTCAAAATATTCTCAACTCTGTATTAATTGTGAAGATGAAATGTGCTGAGGCAGAATATGAGAGATGGAATCAATGCAGCTGGGAACTCAGATTCTCCCATGCGGGCAGCTGCTGCATGATGCTGCTTGACAATTTTCAGGAAGATCATCACTTTTTCTCTGTGCAGAGAAGGTGTCTAGTTTGTTAGTGAAGATTAGCACCTCTGTGATCACAGGTTGAGGCCTATTATTATTTGCATTCAAGGCATCAATTCTATATATTCTTTCGGAGGTGTCACTGCATTCTGTATTATTCAGTGACAAACCCCTTATGATGCAGTCTTTTTTTTTTATTTTGTTTTTATTCATTTATAATCTTACAACTCAATAAGAGATGATAAGTTTATTTATTTTATTGCTTTTGTATCCCACATTTTCCCAACTATTTGCGGGCTCAGTGTGGCAAAAATACAACACTAGTCTTATTTCAATTGTCCAAATTTGAGCAATATCAGAAATAAGCAATAAGCAATTCGATCCAAGATTAGGAAATTTACATATAATCAAACAAGAGATTAAAGAAATTAATATTTACTGCTTCCCAGCACATCTCCTCTAAACCTATCTTACAGTGTGCTGTCTGTTAATTAACTGTTACAACAACATTCCTCTTTATTTAACAAAAATTCCTCTAATTGTTTAGGGTCTAAAAACTGAAATTGCTTAGATTGATAAAATATACGACAAATACATGGAAATTTTAAAACAAAACTCACACCAAGAGCTAGAGTGCTAGCACGCATGGCCAAAAAAGCCCTACGCCTCTTCTGAGTTTCTCTGGAAAGATCAGGATAAACTCTTATTTTAGCACCCAGAAGCAAAGAGTCCAAATGTCTAAAGGAAAGTTTTAAAACAGCATCACAATCCATTTCAAGAGCAAAAGATACCACCACTGTAGTTCTCTGAGTAATTGCTTCCAGCGACAACTCCAAAATGCTGTCAAGTTCATAGCAGGGGTGTAGCCAGACTTCGGCGGGAGGGGGATCCAGATCCCGAGGTGAAGAGGCACATTTTAGCCCCCCCCCCAGTGCTGCCGAACCCCCCCGCCATTTATAACCCCCCCACCATTTTTGACCTCCCCGCCACCACCACCACCTTTGATCCCCCCCAGCGCCAACCCTCTTGACTCTCTCTTCCCACCGCTGCCAACCCTCCCCCCCCCCGCCGTTGGGTACCTTTGCTGGTGGGGGTCCCCAACCCCCGCCAGCCAAAGTCCTCTTCTCCGGTGCAGCCGCATCACTGATCTGCAAAGGCAGGCTTCTGTTTCTGTGAGTCTGATGTCAGATCTTGATGGGACTGTGGATTGTTCCCCTCCTATTTTCGTTATTCTGAATCGTTCTCCTGAAGACGCCGATTTGGCGAAACATGCAGCATGTTGGGAATGTGAAAGATTGCTTGTTACACAAAATATGAACATGAGCACGAGCATAATAGAAAAACAGAAAAAAAGAAATTGATGATGCCAGCGAACTAGCAGCCTAACGGTCCACGGGAACACCAAGACACAGCCTAGGATATACCACAATTGCAAAAGCTAAGTACTACTATTTTTGATTGATTATTTCCATTGGTAGGTAGGAAGGGGTGTGCTGTGATGGTGGGTCCCAGTGGCATGTTATGAGCAATCTTATGGCTAAGCTACATGCATGGCAATCTGAGCACAACTAAATATTATTATACACTACTTTATAAAGCGCATGATCTATCAGTTTATGTATTAAATTTGGGTGGTTTCTGCAGTACTATATTTCACAATACTTTAATTTCGCCAGCATTTTTCTCAGTCATTTGTAACAAAGAGGAATGCAATGTATAAGTTAGGTCCCAGAGTGACTCCATTGTCACTACAGTCATTTTTTCTAAATTCCCCAAAATAGAGACAGAAGGGGGAGTGCTCAGAATCTGATTCAATGTACTCACAATTTGTATAGGCATATTTGAAGAAATTTGTTCTTCCATTGAAGCTGTCCTCAACATTTCCATCAGAATGGGCAGATTCCGTCCCTGAGCATTCGTGTTCCGTTCTGGAATCCGTGTTACAGGACCCGCCTCCACTCCTCTCCCTCCTGGCTATGGGGGGGGGGGGCGCACGCTATAGGGGGCTTAGAGAAACCCCATTCACACTGCCAGCCAATGCCGACGTGTCGGCACCGATAGCAGGGGAGGAAGCTTGCCTGGGAACGGTCGACATCCCAAACTGCACTAATGTCGCTTGCTGTCGAAGGTTAGACCCAGTGTGGGTAGAGGGAACCTCCCACACTTTGCCTCTCCACTTCCCCATATCTCAGGGGTCTAAGACATCCTCGCAGCGTGAGTTTGGAGAAGTTCTGGGCACGTCCTCAGCAGTAAATCACTATGCAGCCATCTTGGATCTCACCTTACCTCTGATGCAGTCTTTATAAAACTCAGAAGCTCTTTATCATTTGCTTCCTCAGGAACACCTATAACATGAAAATTATTCCCTTCAGACTCATTCACAAGGTCCTTGTTTTTCTCCTCATATTTTATGGCTTTTTTTTTTCTCCAGCTCTAATTATTTGCCAACGTTGACTGATCTTCACACATAGAAATTGTTTCCTCTGTCGCTATAATTGCTTCAGAGTTAGAAACACAATTGGTGTATTGCACAGGAACTATGCTGTTGCACAACTAAAGGTCAAAGGTGACAACAACCAGGAAGAAAACACTAAGATATGCCAATGGGCCACTAGGTGGCAACAATATAATCTAACATCTGTAACATCTCCCCCTTTTTTTTGAGCCTCTTCACAACTTTCTATATCCTACAGATCAAGCTGCAGAGATGGCCTTGAGTAACAGCCACTGCAAGTGTAGACAGGGCTTCTCTGCACATGTGGCTGCTGATCCTTGTCTGGCATCGGTGGGTTGTTATTCAATATGGCAGGCGTACTTGTACTGTGCTTCTGACAGATGTACTCACTGGCTCGGGAATCTCATTGTTGCTGATCCCTTAACTTCTATACTCATGTGCTTAGGGATATTCTGGAGCAGGAGGGAATGCTTGACCCTTCAGTCGAGCTGTATATGTGCTGTACTTGTTATACTAGCCGCTCAGCTACTCCCATGTCCATATAATTGTGGTGATTAGAGAATTCCTTCAACATTCACAAGATATTTATTATTTATTTACTGATTTCATTTATATCCCACATTATCCCAATAGATCAGGTTCAATGAGGCTAACAACTTGTTGTAATTAACAGAACAAAAAGTGATGTGGGATAGTATGTATTAAGTAGGAATGACAAAGTAAATGAGGATTGAATATTACAATATGGAATATGGAAACAAATGCTAGCTGCAAAAAGGTAACAATGTATAGTCATCCATGTATAATAACAATTAGAATAGAACTGAAAAATTGCAATAATTGTACAATTAGGGGTTTAAATTGATTATGATCATCCGTGAGAAATTGCTTAAACAGAGAGACTTTAAGGTATTTCTGGAATAGCAAATAATTAGGTTCCCATCTGATGAATTTTGGGAAGAAATTCTACCATTTGGTATAGAGGTAAGGGAATCATGACATGTAGATTGACTTGTAGATCACATTTTTGCAACTGAGATCATGGAGATTTAAATAATCTCTTGAACCAGGGAGAGCATTGCGAAGGGGGAGATCAATTAAAGGTTGCATATAATCAGGGGTTAAGCCATATAGAGTTTTGAAAACAAATGTACATAGTTTGGATGTTATTCTGGCTTTGATGGGAGTCGGTGTAAATTTATATGAAAAGGGGCATAAGAATGTAAGGGACAGACCATTCTGGGACAGACCAAAGGTCCATCAAGCCCAGCATCAGTGGCCAATTCAGGTTACAAGTACCTGGCAAGATCCCAAAAGGGTATCCTAGAAATAAACAGTGGATTTTCCTCAAGTCCATTTTAATAATGGCTTATGGACTTTTCTTTTAGGAAGTTATCCAAACCTTTTTAAAACCCCGCTAAGCTGCTTTTACCACATTCTCTGGCAACGAATTTCAGAGTTCATATTGAGTGAAGAAATATTTTCTTCAATTTGTTTTAAATGTATTTATGTAAAACAATTTATAGAACACCTATAAACTAGGTGGTTTCCAATTATGAACATAAACAATTAAAATTCCATCTACATAACAAAGAAATTACAAACTTAACACACAAAACTAGAAAAATAATTGATCTCTTCATTACATGACTGCTATAGCTGCTTCCAAAATATGCTGTCACAAATAAGCGAGTCTTTAAGGATTTCTTAAACTGCGTCAAGCTACCACAAAGGCGAAGTTGGTCAGGAAGTGCATTCAATAACGAAATTGCTGTCGATACAAAGGCCGTAGGCTGTGTATCAGCATTGTGTAATTGATTCACAACATTCATTGAAAGTTTCATAGCTGTTTCTGATCTCAATACCCGTCGCGGCTGATAGACTGACAAAGATTCCTTCAAGTAACAGGGGGCATTGAGATACAAAGTCTGATAAACAAGTGTTACCATCTTAAATTGGATCCTTTGCAATATAGGTAACCAGTGTAGTTGTTTTAATACTGAGGTTACATTAATAAATTTTGAAATTCCAGCAAGGTCATGAGTCCTTACATTCTGAACTATCTGCAATGCCCTCACACCCAAAGATGACATTCCAGTGTATAAGACATTGCAGTAATCCAGGTGCACCAATATCATGCTCTGTAGTAAACATCTGAAGTCAAAAATAGATATCATCGGTTTCAGTTTATCATATAAAAATATTTAAAGACTGTCTGAACCACATATTGAGTCTATTATCTAGAACAACCCCAACAATTTCAATTCTTTCCTCACAGGAATATACATATTCCCCAACCACGCTTTCTCTGGCCATTGTAATGTCTCCCCTCTACCAATAATCATGACCTCAGTTTTTGCAATGTTCAACACCAGCCAATTCTGTCTCATCCATTGCCATACACTCATCATATAATCACCTAACTGAGCATCCAAATCAATACCCCACGATTGTACAGGAAAAAAACTGGACATCATCCGCATAGAAATGATAGAATACTCCCAATGATTTCAATAGCTCTCCTAGTGGCGCTAAGTAGATGTTGAATAACAGTGCCAACAGTCCAGAACTCTGTGGCACCACGCATTTACTACTTTGTAGCTTCATTGTGTGTCCCGTAGTCATAGTATGTTTGGAAAGGGTAAACAAGCGATTCATGTCTACCTGTTCCACTCCACTCATTATTTTATAGATCTCTATCATATCTCCCCTCAGACTAATCTGGCTGCTGTATTTTGAGCTGTCTGGAGTTTTTTCAAGGAAGATTCCTTACAGCCAGCATAAATGGCAATGCAATAATCGAAGTGTGATAATACTAATGTTTGTAGTAAGGTTCTAAACATATCATTAGGGAAGAGATGCCTAATTCTTTTTTAGTTTCCACATTGCTTTAAAGGTTTTTGTGATGACTGCTTGGACTTGGATGTTGAATAACATGTAGGAACCAATTATTATACCAAGTATCTTTAGTTGGGACTCCAATGGATAAGTTACATAATCAGTTGTGAAGTTGACAGTTTATGACACGGTGAAGGTTAGATAATATAGTTATCAAGATGGCCGCCAGACAGCTGCTCCTGTAATGTGCTAACTGGCGACTGTCCCAATTACAGCCCAAATCCAAGGATAGAACCACTGCTGAGTCCTCAGGACCCTTACAACAGCAAGCAGAGGCACTAAGCAGCCCATAGGTGTGATTGCTGCTTGGGAAGCACTCCTTCCCCCCATAACACATGGCCGAACAGAGCCAGACCACCAGGGAGGCAGTGGAATGGCACTCGAGCCACCAAGTGGCTGAACAGCTGAGCTGTGCTTGGACCACCCTGGGACCGAAGAGAAAATGCAGTGGAATAGCTCACTCACTACCAGAGGAGACTCCCACAGCAGAATTGGAGACTGCACCAGTAACCCACAACCCAGGTGAGAGATTGCTGATGGGAACGCCTCAGTAGACGTCCCTCTCGATCCAAATCTAAGTGATGGGGTGATAGTGCTCAAATTACGGAGAAAGTTGAGGAAAACACCCGTCCCACATGAAGATTAGGTGGCGCCATGATCGTAAACAAAGGAAAAGAAATGAAGATGCAGCCCAAATCATGGTAGATAAGAACCATCTGGCTGAAGCAAGGGAATAAAAAACTGGACCAAGCTAGGGTAAATGAAGAACACACCCAAAAAGGGGATCACTCCACTGTGTATCCAGACACCAGACAGAGCCGCTGCATGGCGATCTCAGGGAACCCAGAGATCGTGTAGAGAAAGACCTACAAAGACCTCCGAGGCACCATCAGAGGAGTGTGAAGACCTCATCATACCACCTCGTCCATCTCTGATGTCCTGAACTGGGAAAGTGTGGTCGACATCAAGTCTCCCTACTGCTCTTTGTCTGTGCCCCACATCTGTGAAAGATACGGAAGCAATCCCTACCCCTCCTGCTGAGACAACCCAGAACTGAAGAATAAAGAAATGTTGATGAGGTCTACTCCACAAAGGACAAAGGAAGATCCAGAGACCAGCCCTCCAATAGGCACATGCAAAAACTGTTCAGGAGACTCAAACTACTCACTCACCCAAAATCTACACTCCCAATCAGAGCTGACTCAGCTCACCATTCAACCCCAAATGGAAAACAGTAATCTAAGTTTAATAATTTTATAACAACTCCTCATACCTACACATAAAAAACAAACAACAACAACAACAACAACAACAACAACAACAACAACAACAACAACAAAAGAACATAGCATCCCCACAATACTTAGATAACCCCCTCCCAAAAAAACAAAAAAGAAACCCCAATTTTCATAATAAACTTTGAGGCACAAAAGACTCTGCACCTACCGCACATCCCTCCCTATCTCTAGGACCAGGATAATCCAACTCCCTATCAACACCGACAAACACAAAATGCACATCACAAGAACTCTAGTAAGCATACTTATCCTAACACCACTGTCCACCACAGAAGCTCTTACACAAGATGACAACATGATACCAACACTCTACATCCCAAATCACCCTATTTTTAACACCGAACTCCCGCAAGACAGACTCCACACTCACAAACAAAAAGACACATCCAAACAACCAGACAAGACACACACCAAAACTACCGAACCATAAAAACTGACCCCAAAAGGAACCAACCAACCCCGAAATTCCAACAACCGTCAATTAGTGAAAATCCCCAAAGTTGTGATAACAGAAGACTACTATCTGCCAATACCTGTGGGATGTATCAACATCAGATCAGTGGTAAACTAAACCAAAACAATCAGACTGGATATTAGAAGAAGACCTCGGACTGGTCTTTCTAAGTGAAACTTGGATCCACGACAAAGAAGACCCCATAATACTAGCCATATGTCCCACAGGATATAAAATTATACATTGGACTAGAAATGGAAAAGAAGGAGGGGGCATTGCACTCATTTTTAGATCCTTTTTCGCAGTAGAACTCATTGTGGAATCCATTACACCACAACTAGAAATCATCTTAAAACAGGAGACAACCAACTGACCTGCATCCTATTCTACAGGCCTCTAGGAAACTGGAAAGCGGCACAAACCAACTTTATGGACTTTATCTCAAACTCTAGTATAACTAACCTCAACGTTAGAGGATCAGAACACCAAAGCACTAAAGACTGCATGGAATTCTTCCACCTCTGGGACTTCCAATGATCAGCAGTGTCCACAACATATGTCAAAGGCCACACACTAGACCTGATAGTGTACAGACTCTCAACAAGCCAAGATTTTTAAAATACAGAACCAGAGATGGATAGAAACTCCATGGTCTGATCACCTCAGGCTGAATATGACCCTCTACTGGAAAGAACAAGGGATCAGCCCAACATAACCAAAACCCTTATATAAATCATGAGGAAAGGTTGATGTAACTAAATTCTGGTCCTCCATATATGGCGATCAATGGTCACCACAAATGGATTCCACAGATTTCATAACAGAATGGGACAACAGACGTGCTACTGTACTAGATACAATATCCCCCATAATATCCAAAACTATACAAAAATGAAAAGTCATCCCATGGTACAATGAAGACCTGAAAAAGCTAAAAGTCCAATGCAGAAAACATGCACGGATTTAGAAAAAACTACAAAAATGAATCCACCATTAGTGCATGGAGGGAAGCACTAAGAAAATACAAAAACAAAATTAGACAGGCCAAGAGAAAATTCTACAAAGAACGGGTAGGTTCAAATTACAAAGACACGAAGAAACTTTATAAACTTGTAAACACCCTACTAAATACTATACCCCTGACAACAGGAAATGACGATTCCTCACCAACACAAGAACTGGCCAGATACTTCGAAGAGAAGATCCTCAACTTAAGAAAGAGTCTACCACAGGCTAGTACCAACCTCGAAGATCTACTAGATGTACTCGACCACCCCCAGAGGAAACACCAGCAGACAAGACTTAGACAACCTTCACAAAACTCATCAACGAAACAGTTACACAAGTGATAAAGAAGTTCTCAACCGCACACTGCATCCTTGACACATGTCCCAACTACATCATGAAAACCCCTCCTACATGCTTCACGGATCAACTCACCTCCCACCTAAACTTCATGTTCCAAGAAGGCAGATTCCCAAATAGAAAAGGCAACATAATGCTCACACCAATTCCAAAGGACACCAAAAAAATATTAAAGACAACGCTAACTACAGACCAATAGCAGCCATACTCCTGATGACCATAATAATGGAACGAATCATTGACAACCAACTAACCGACTACCTCAATAAATTTTCAATACTACATGAATCCCAATATGGTTTGAGGCCCCACCACAGCACGGAAACTGTACTAATCACACTCTTAGCCAAATTCAAACAAGAAATTTTGACCGGGAAAAATATCCTTCTACTTCAGTTCGACATGTCCAGTGTATTCTACATGGTCAACCACATTATCCTACAAAGCATCCTCGACAAAACAGGAATAGGAGATAAGGTACTTGAATGGTTCAGAGGATTCTTGATCACCAGATCCTACCAAGTGAAATCAAATTCTTTGATCTCCACCCCATGGAAAGCAGAATGCGGAGTCCCCCAGGGTTCTCCACTCTCACCAATACTGTTCAACCTAATGATGGTTCCCCTTGCATGATCTCTTTCAAAAAAAGTGTTCATATACGCCGACGATATATCTATCTTCATCCCTTTCAAAAATGATATATCTGAAATTGCTACCTAAATCACAGACAGCATAAACACCTTGGAAGCCTGAGCATCAGCTTTCAAACTGAAACTGAACAGGGAAAAAACACAATGCCTAATACTCATATTACCATACAACACTGAACGCTTTTCATCCATCAATATTATGGGTACAGACCACCTGAAGATTCTAGGAATTACCATAGATCGAAAACTATCATTCAACAAACAGGTTGCCAACACTACAAAGAAAATGTTCCACATGATGTGGAAACTCAAATGAATAAAAAAATTATCTCCCACAGAATGTTGTTTGCACTCTCGTCCAAACCATGGTCCTCTCCTGTGCAGATTACTGCAATGGAATTTACGCAGGATGTAAAGAACAAACATTAAAGAAACTACAAACTGTGCAAAACACTGCAGCAAGACTCATATATGGCAAAAACCATTTTGAAAATGCACAATCTCTACTCCAAATCCTACACTGACTACCTATTAAAACTTGCATATCCTTCAAGATTTGTACGTTA
Organism: Microcaecilia unicolor; assembly: GCF_901765095.1. NCBI lineage: Eukaryota > Metazoa > Chordata > Amphibia > Gymnophiona > Siphonopidae > Microcaecilia > Microcaecilia unicolor. Next base: position 325,056,605 of record NC_044033.1, read on the forward strand.
GCCTACAGAATAATTTTTAACCTCTCCCTGGCGTACATGACTGACATAATACTACTTCCATGCAATACAACCAAGAGTGCAAGATCCTACCTCACACTCCACTTCCTCAGATGCCAAAGCCCTAAATACAAAACCACATACGAAACAAGCTTCACTTACATCTGCACTAAAACCTGGAACTCCCTTCCGAGAGACTTAAAACACATAAATGACTACCTACAATTCAGAAAACACCTGAAAGCCCACTTCTACAAAGTAAATTTCCCTCCAGATGACCTCATTAGCCATGCAAATAGTAGGACAACACCCCTATAATTAAAAATCTTGAACTGATCTAAACTCAAATTGAACTGAACCTGGCACATCTGCACTGCATGAATCTGAACATGTAACCTGTTTCCCCTTGGAACATGTAAACAGTTCTGTCCTTTAGAAAGCTGTAAGCCACATTGAACCTACCACTAGGATGGAAAATATGGGGTACAAATGCAATAAATAAATATGTGAAGAAACTGTGTGTTTTAAGCCTGTAAAATGTATTAGATATTTTCCCATTTTAATTATGTCCTGAAGTGTATTTCTCCTATTTGACCAGCAGGTGGTGTTTCTTTGCTTTAAAGCTGTTACAGGGAACTGAATGTTCTTTTCCTTTAACACAAGCAGGAAGCAAGCAGCAGTATACTTTTAAGTCTTGTTGACTGGGCTCTGACTGGACTGGAGTTTGAAAAATTACCCTGCAGTTGCTGGCTGTTGATTCAGCCCGGGAGAAGAGAGAGACAGATCTCTTTGCTGAGGTTCAGTAAACAAATAATTATATATCCTGATCTTCCCTGGTGCTTTTCAGAAAAGTAAGCAAATGTTTAGTTAGTGTTATAATTGATCCATATTTCAGTTACCTATTATTGTTTGCTAATTGCACTATTTTGTTCCACTGTTTGATTTTTAAAAGACAATATTTAGTTTATTGCCTCTCTGTCTGTACTGATAAAGAATCCTGGTGGTTTGTGTGTTGGGTCTGTGAGTGCTTTCTGAGAACTGTGGGACCACTGGGAGTGTGGCCCCAGTAACCCCTAGGGATAATTTGAGAGCGGGAGACTTGCCCAGAGGTGGTTGTGACCCAGTCAGTGGGAGGAGGGCACTAGAGTAGAGCACAGGCAACAGGTGCAGGGTGACCTGAGCTGTTCTGGGGATAGACCCTCTAAGTGGCCGTGGGGTAACCCGAGGCAGGTGGCTAGGTGTTTTATGACAAAATAAAATAAATAACAGATATTTTATTTTCTCTCTATTCAATTTTAGTTTAAAGGTGGAGGCCCAATTCTCCATCAGATCTAGACCAGGTTTGATGAAAGATAGCACTTCATCAATAGAATCTTTGAAAGGGATGTGTATGGTTACATCATCTGCATAAATAAAATTATTATAAGTATGGGCATCCAGCACCTTTCCTAAGGGGGACATCATAATATTAAATAAGATGGGTGAAAGGAGAAATCCCTGTGGGACTCCACAGTCTGGAGCCCATTGGGGTGGAAGCAGGAGATTTGACTTGATAGGATCTAGATTTTAAAAATCCTCAGAACCAATTTAGGACAGACTCTCCTATTCCTAAATTGTCCATTAGTGCAAGTAGTAAATTATAGTCTACCACATCGAAAGCACTTGACATATCAAATTGCATAAGGATGATTTTCCTGCCAAGGCTAATTTCTTTCCTGTAGTTAGCAATTAATGTGGTTAGGTTGGTTTCCTTTGCTGAAATTGTGTCTGAAGCCAGATTGTGAATGTTGAAGAATGGAAAAGGAGGACAGATAATCCATAAATTAGTGAGCGACTATGCACTCGATCACCTTTACTAATAAATGGATAGTTTATTTTTGCCAGGGGATTTTTAGGGATCATGAGGTTAACATTATGGACCCTTTTTCTGTGGAGAAATGACCTAAGGATAGCAAAAGAGAGAGATATGTGATGTTAGGGATTCTATGAACAAGTCAGGTGCAGTTTTGATACCAGTGAGCTTATGTATCAGTTCAGTCATGAATATCATAGGGTCTCCTTTAAATATTATAATGTTATCTCTAATTTTTATGATTTTCTGCTCAAAATATGTAGCTAATTGGGTAGCAGATGGAGCAGATTTGTTGGGTGTTGACTATATTGAAAATATGTTTGGTATTGAAAGGATCAGTTGATATTAGATTGCCATAGTATTTTTTCACGGAGAGAGTAGTAGATGCTTGGAATGCCCTCCCGCGGGAGGTGGTGGAAATGAAAATGGTAACAGAATTCAAACACGTGTGGGATAAACATAAAGGAATCCTGTTCAGAAGGAATGGATCCTAAGGAGCTTAGCCGAGATTGGGTGGCAGAGCCGGTGGCGGGAGGCGGGGATAGTGCTGGGCAGACTTACACGGTCTGTGCCCTGAAAGGGACAGGTACAAATCAAGGTAAGGTATACACAAAAAGTAGCACATATGAGTTTATCTTGTAGGGCAGACTGGATGGACCATGCAGGTCTTTTTCTGCCGTCATTTACTATGTTACTATGTTACTATGTTATAGTAGTTTTAGTCTTTTTATTGTATATTTATAAAGTCTTAGAGCTGATTTCCAATGTAATTTATTTCCTTCATATGAGCTAGGAATGACCTTTTGCACATAAGGGTCCCAGAAAACAGTAAGGCAAACGATCTGCGAAATCCAACATGGAAAATGAGCAAGCAGATCCAAGATATTTTATTGAAGATACCATATTTAAGACGGTATCATCAATAAAATATTTTGGATAATATACTGATCTGCTTGCTCATTTTCCCCTTTTGCACATAAGTACCTAACCAATCTCCTAGCAATAGTTTCATGTGGACTGAGCTTCCAATAACTCAGGCATATCTTTTGCAGGAATGTATACTTTGACTTACAAATTTGCATTGACTGCAATGTTCAGTCTTCTTGACCTTATGTGTTGGGCTTCTATCTGTGCCCTCTATTGGGTGTATTCTTCTATTGTAATAAGGGTAAGGGTAGGGATCATGCATTTGACCTGTACCCTTACTTTCCATGGATCTTCACCATCTCTTTTTGCTTTCTTGCATAAGTTCTTCACTATCTTCACAGCAGATTCAGCTTTGCCATTAGATTGTTGGTGACTTGGTGATTTCCTAACATGTTCAGACCTTCACTGAGCAAAAAAAAGTTTTAATTGCATGTAAATAGATTGAGGGCCATTATCTGAAATCACTCGATCAGGTTGGCCATAACATGCAAACTGTATCTTGCAGGTACTTGGCTATGGCTTCAGCAGACATCTGGGAGCAGTTCAATTTCCCAGAAATCTGAATAGTGACTATCAACTGGAACTCTTTCCCAGTTCATGCGGACATCATTATTTCCTTCTCCTCATGTTTTAGGCCAGTAAAGGGCATCACAAATTGGTTGGTAACACACTTCACTACTGATGTGGCTTGAATTTATATGTGCTAGCATCTCTGATCACAGTGATTTGGGTATAATAACATGGGTCATTTGTATAGAATGCCTTTTTGTATGCTGATTTCATCCCTGAATAACCAGTATTCCATAATGTCAGTTGGTGTTTCTACCTTTGAGTCTGGCCATCCAGTCAGGACTAAGACTTTAGTACTTTCAAGTTTCCATCTCTTGGGGTGTACTGTATGATTTGATACAACCTTTGATCTGTGACATTCAAATAATTTGCCTGGTTGATTTGTACAATGTCAGCTTGTTCTTGTTACACACAACAAATGTTGAGATGCTCAGAACCAGTGCTGGATTGCTGATGTTTTTCTGCCGTGGCTCTATGGAGTGTGCCACTAATACATATGGCTTATAGACAGCATTGAGGTTGTAATGTTGCAACACCAACAACATGCTCTGAAGTCACATGAGTGCACACTATAGGGATTTTTTGAAGATTGCTATCAGAGGCTTGTCATTTTCTGTTGTAATTATGTCTTCATATGCATATAGCACTTTCTCCAATTAACCATAAACCATCTATTTTAGCATAAATTATAATATTGTTGGATCCATCAGAATATTATTATTCAGCCCTTAACCAGTTTAATAGCAACAGGGCAAATTCATAATTTTCATTTTCCCATTGTTCTCCGCACAAATGTGTTAGGATATCCCCCGATCCAAAAACAAAGCCATTAAATGCTTTGCATGATACTTGAAATCAGATAAAGATGAACACAGTCTCTGTAATTGTAAAAAATGTTTAATTGGTAAATTACATTTCAACCAGCAGAGGTGGAAACTCCGGAATAGCAAGTAGTTATTACGATCTGTTTTTTCCGATACAACGTGGTAGAAATAGATTCTCCAACTTTCATGATGTGTATATCCAAAAAAATCAATATAAGTTTGATGATAAGTAACTGTAAATTTCAAACTCGGATCCAAAAAGTTTAACCATTCTACAAATTCACATAAAGATTCTTTAGTACTTGTCCATATGAAAAATATGTCATCCAGGCTGCACTTCCAGATTTGCACAAAAGAAAAATAAGATCTATATACTAAATATTCTTCGAAGTATGCCATATATAGAATGGTCACTGAGGGCACCAAAGTAACCCCCATAGCCACTCCATGTATTTGCTGGTAAAATGCCTCGTTAAACCAAAAATAATTTCGCTTCATAACAAGTGAAGCCAACGCCTTAAGAAGTGCCAAGGAGATTTGAGGGGAGGGGGTTTTGTTTTTTTAATCAAAGATTCTTCAATAATCTTTAAAGCTGCCTCCTGTGCAATGTTGGCATAAAGGGCAGTAACACCCAGTGTTACACACCATGAAATGGCAGAAATATCTGTTAAATCTCCTAAGAGATGCAACATATGAGATGAATCCTGAACAAAAAATTTAATTTTCTTAACTTCAGGTTGCAACAAATAATCAATACATTTCGATAAAGGTTCTAATATAGAATTTATAGTAGATACAGTTGGTCTTCCTAGTGGTTGGTCTTGATTTTTATGAATTTTCGGTAGAAAATAGATGTAAGGAGTAGAAGGAAAACATACTCAAAATCTGTTTTTTTTCCATGTCAGTATCCCACTCTCCAGGGCTGGAGATACCACATTTGAAATTAAAGATTTCAGTTCAGTCACAGGATCTTCCTGAAGATGAATATAAAATTGTGTCTCAGCCAATTGACTTCTAGCTTTATTATCATATAATTCTACCGATTGAATCACCACCGTGCCTCCTTTATCAGCACGGTGAATCACAGTATCTGTTCTTTCACGTAGTTGATGCAGGGCACAGTATTCAGTTCATGATGAATTATATCACACATTTTTGATACTTGAATCATTTTTCATAGATCCATATCTCTCAATATTAACCTTAAAAAAGTGGAGATAGATGGGTCCATGGCACCCAGAGGATAAGCCAATCTCTGTGTTTAGCCAAGCTCTGTTTTCCCTGTTCTGCTCCTGTGTGTGTAATTCTTGTCTGTTAATTCTGAGAGTCTGTAGAAGCCAGCAGTGTCCCTAATTAACTCACTGCTATGCAGGTGTGTCTGCTGCCTCTCAATCTGCCTGGCCTTTCCCTTCCAGCTGTGGATGCTGGTAAGCACATTGCTTCTTTGTTTGTTTGTTTGTCTTCCCTTAGTCTGCTTAATCCTTTGCCTGCCATGTTTGCTTCCTGGCTCTTGAGCTCTGTTTCTGCCAAGTTCTGTTCCTGTGTGTTGTTTGAGTCAGGTTCTGCTCCTGCTCTATGTTTGAGCTAGTTCTGTCCCAGTTCCCTGCTAAGCCAAGTCCCTTTCAGACTCCTGTTCCAGTGAAGCCAAATCCCTTTCAGACTCCGGTTCCAGTCAAGCTAAGCCAAGCCCATTCCAGAATCTGGTTCCCGCCAAGCCCATTCCAAAATCCAGTTCCCGCCAAGCCAAGCCCATTCCAGAATCCTGTTCCAGTCAAGCCAAGCCCGTTCCAGAATTCTGTTCCAGCCAAGCCTGTTTGAGAATCCTGAATCCTGTTTGAGAATCCTGAATCCTGTTCCAGCCAAGCCTGTTTGAGAATCCTGAATCCTGTTTGAGAATCCTGAATCCTGCTCCAGCCAAGCCTGTTTGAGAATCCGGAATCCTGTTCCAGCTAAGCCTATTTGAGAATCCTGAATCCTGTTACTGCCTTGTTTATTGTCTTGCTTCTCTTATTCTTGTTGCCTAGCTCCTACCCTGTCTTGCTTATCTAGGTGTGCTTTGTCTTGCCTCTTTCAGTCTAGTCCTGTCTGGATCCAGTCTTTGCCTTGTCCTTGTCTTGCCCTTTTCTGGACCCAGTTTTAATCTACTTCCGTGTTTTGCCTTGTCTTGCATTTCTGGGTCCCAGTCCCAGTTTTAATCCAGTTCCGAGTCTTGCCTGATAGTTGTGACACATGGCCATGCCTCTTTTCAGATCCACGTCTTAGAATTTAGGCACATTACTTTATAGAATACACTTAGACATTTGTGTGTATAAATTCTAATTAATGCCAGTGTCAATAATTGCTTGTTAAGTGCAATTATCAGCACTGATCGGCTTGTTAAGCTGAATAAATTGTGTGCGCAAATCCAGATTGCAACCGGATTTGCACGCACAACTCAGGTTGCACTATATAGAATCCGGGATAGCTGTGGTATTGAAATTTATTCTGTACTGAATATTTAGTTGCCACTACCTGGACAGAAAGTGGTGCTGAATATACATGGACAGTGGTGACCACTGCTGGCTCTATAGATAACAGTAATATTCAGCCACTAACTGGATACCTATATAGTCAAGATAGCCCTTCTGCTGGCATAGTGCCGTTCATGTGACGCCAATGAAACCATGGTGTAAATGCCCATGCCTAATTTTAGGCACAGACCCCTGGATTCTATATAGCGCATCTAGAGTTCTGTGCGGATCTGTGCGTAAATCTAGGAGTATTCTATAACTACGTGCGTAGATTAATTGTTTTAACAAGCTGTTAAGCATTGTTAACAGCTCTTAACAAGCAATAGCGAGCACTAATTGGCAAAAATTAGAACTTACGTGTGTACATTGCTAAGCCTATTCTGTAATGTACTGCGCCTAAATTCTAACGTGCAGGCAAAAAGGGGCATACTTAGGGGTGTAGAAATGTGTGTTTCGTGGACATTCCAAAATCTACGAGCGTTGTTATCAGGGGCATAGCCAGACCTCGGTGGGAGGGGGGGCCAGAGCTCGAGGTGGGGGGCACTGTTTAGCCGCCTCCCCTCGCCGCCTCCCCCCACCGCCACTTTGGATCCCCCTGCTGCTGCAGCCACAACCCTCTCCTGCTGCAACCGCAACCCCCCTGCCGCCACCTGCCCCACCACCGCATCAGGTACCTTGTTTGCTGGCGGGGGTCCCCAATCCCCACCAGCCGAAGAGTCTTCTTCAGCGCCGGTTGACTCTGGCGCCTTCATTGTGTGATCATCTGTTTCTGACGCATTATGTCCTGCACCGTGCATGTAGCCCCGTGCAGGACATAAGGCGTCAGAAACAGATGATCACACAACGAAGGTGCCAGAGTCAACCGGCGCTGAAGAAGACTCTTCAGCTGGCGGGAATTGGGGACCCCCGCCAGCAAACAAGGTACCTGATGATGTGGCGGCGGGGCGGGGGATGGGCGGCGGTGGTCAAATGTAGAGGGGGCCAGGGCGTAATCTGTGGGGGCCCATGCCCCCTATGGCCCTATATAGCTATGCACCTGGTTGTTATAAAATATGGGTCAGTGAGCATAAATCTACACACAGGGACATACGCCAGCTTTTCGTTGGTGTTTGAGATGCACTTAGATTTAGTTGCATGAACTATGCCTAAATGTATTCTAAATGCCTAATGCATGTTAATTTTAGGTGCCATATACAGAATCGGGCCAAGAACAGGTTATTCTATAACACTGTGCATAAATTTTAGTAATCCCCCATGACCTGCCCACTCTCTTATCCAGCTACTAGCTGCTGAGCTGTTTTTATTGTTACATCTACCAACTATAAGGTGTTTGTGCCCTTTGGGACCCGAATACTTGATAATCCCTGATACAGCCTCTAGAGAGGCGAAGTGTGGCCACGTCAGGTTGTGTTTTAAAGTGGCAAGAATAAAAGCCTTTTAACTATTAGAAGATGTGTATTCTGCTTTTGTGGACTGTACCCTCCCATGGCCATGCCCCCTTTTGAGATCCACATGGTAGAATTTACATGGGCTACTTTATAGAATAAGCTTATCGAGTAGTGTGCGTAAATTCTAATTAGTGCCAATTATTGACAATAATTGTTAACATTCAGTTACTGGCACTGATTGGCTTGTTAACCAATTGAGTTGTGCACACAAATCAGAATGCACTCAGATTTGCGAGCGCAACTCAAGTCGCATAAATCAAAGAGAGCGTATTCATGGGTAGATCACAGGCAGGACATGAGCGGGGCTCCCACTTCTGTGCATAACTTACAAATACTGTCAGTTACACATGCTCCTGCTGTGTTTACATGACCACAGTTGTGCAGGTCTATGACTGGTATGACTGCAGGCTTATAAATGGAAGGTGCACTGATACTAGGTCATGTTAATATTCTATAATGGAATGTGAGCACTCAGATTCCATAATAGAATAGGCTCTCACCACATGGACTCAGGGCTCCTAAATGGAGGTATCCACTTATAGAATTACCTCCATAGTGGCTGCCTCCATACAGATAAGTACCTTTGAATATCCAGCCCTTAGTTCCTAGTAAGGAACAGGAAGAGAACAACCAAACTATTAATAAAGGGCTTTACTGCCTGGTGACCATGGGACATCTGGGATTCCAAAGCAGCAGCTAGCTGTGTATTATAGGGGGAAAATGAGTGTGTCTTTCCTGTATCACACTTTCAGCGTATCTCGCTAGTGCAATTGTTGAGAAGCATTAGGAATCTTGCTTGTAGTCTACGTCTGAAAATCACTTTGGTAGCAATGATCTCCTGGTATTGGGGTCTGGTGAGAGGAGTCTGATTTGAGAAAACCCTAAGTGCAGTACTCCAAAGAGCACGTCCCTTTGGAAATATTTTGGGAGGTGCAGAGATTCCCAGTAGCATCTCTGGGATATGGTTAAAGGAAGAGCAGGCCAATCCACCCTGCTAAGCAGTACATGTGCCACATTTACTGCTTGGAGGGGGTCAGGAGCCAAGACAAACCTCTGGAGATGTTGTGGGTAACAAATAGACATTTGAATTCATTTCAAGTATAACTAAATGTTCAGTAACTAATCCTGTCTGGATTAAGGGGTTCTATTTAGACAGTAGATGATCAGAAATTATAGAGGACTAGAGGACGAAATATTTACTTTGTAAGGCTGACTAAACCTATCTGGGTGTGGATTTCTTTTTCTCTAGCAGTCCTGGAATAACTTCAAAACTACAGTCTTCTGGTGGTTCCAACTAGTCTGGTTTTATTTAGAGAATAAGAGTATTTGCAAAAATCCAGCACACAGAAAACATAGTACTTTCATGTCCAGTTTCATCCTATAAGATAATTATAACATGCAACCCCTCAGGAAGATATTATTTCTGGGAAAAGCCTTCAGATTTCATAGTTCAGACTCATAGGCAGTTCAGAGGTAAGTAATTTCAGTAGTGAGTCCCTCCTTCTATGACCTGACTGTTCAATTCAAATTACTTGAACATCCCTGAAATGTTTAGGCACTTCTAGCTAAAGTGTTTTGACTTCCTTTCATTATTTCTATATGGATTTAACTATCCCTATCCCTGGAGGGCTTATAGTTTACCCAGTATGGCAAGGATATTTACTCTCAATCCTCACATGCTAACATCAGAGGGTGGTCTTGGAAGAAGAGGCTGTGCTGGACTTTTAGAGGCAATAAGTGAGCCCAACATAGGAATATGGTGGGTTGCTGAAAACTTCTGTGCTGGTTGTTGACCGGAACTGTCTACCACTAGGGGCTAGTGGGTATTATTTTGTACCCAGAGCCAGACAGGTCAGGAATGGAGGTAGACTGTTTCTGCCTTATTCCACTAGATCATTTGGGATGGTCCCCTAGTAAGTCTTGGTGGTTCTTGGGGTAGGTGGTGGTGGGGGTCTGGGAGATGCTAGGGGAGGGTCTTTAAAAGGGGTGGAGCTTATTGATGCATAGGTAGGGTGGGAGGAGCATCTGGGAGTCTAATGGGGGAAGGACTGGGTGGTCTTCAAACTGGGAGGTATTGGATGGGGGGATCATGTCAGGGGGGAGAAGGATCAGCTACCACAGTGATTTTACTGAGGCAACTGTACTATTGCACTGCTGATAGTGTGGCTACACCTACTACCTCTTCTTGAGGTTGCAGAGGGGTCAGGGTTCCGCACTCTTGGCAGTCGTAACAGCTAGAATGAGGTACTGCTCTGCACACCAGCTGTCACAGCAAGCCACTCCTCCACTCTGTCCTTGTAGTATTCGGTCACCACCCCTACCCGCATTAAGCAGCTAGTGTCTACCACAGGATAAAAGCTGCGGTAGCTGCTTGACATGGCTTAGTAAAAGGGCTCCTTGGGTTTTCATTGCATTATTTTCCAAGATATGTGCTTTAACTAACCTCCTTTCTTAGCCTATTTCTCTATTTCTCATGTCTAGCTTCAGTGGCACTATCCATTGTTCGGCTACTGTTATTTTTCAAGAGACAAAGTAGGTATAAGTTACACACATGCACACACACAAAAAGAAGATTCCACAGTGAATTGGCACAAAAAGAGAGCTATAAAGTAACCTGGGGCCACCTGAAGACAGTGAATGAAGAAAGAGACATCTAACCACAATTTATATTTGCTGAAACAAGACAAAAATAATGTATTTATGGCTTTCCTGCAGCAAGTGCTATCTCTAGTCTCTTCCAACTGGTACATCCTCTGGGACTATACTAAAATATGGCACAATTACTTAGCTCAAGGGAAGCTGTGGATAACAGCACTTTGTGAAGGCAAAGTGGCACCTCACATCCCCATATATATATCACTGGGTTCATTTCAGAAATTATAACTTGGGGCTGGATGCTTTCCTGTTTAGTTACTGTTTCACAGAGAAAATAGGTCACACATCAGTTCCTGCTTTTCTGGGACCCACTGCCATTTTCTGAGAAAGAAAGGGCTGAGGAGAAATGAAGAATCCAACCAAAAATCATTTTTGCATATGGAGTGAAATTTTTATTGCAGAAACTCCACATCATTTCTTTTGCTCTAGGGGTATCAAACATCTTGGTAGTCAGCTGGGGGGGAAGGGGAAAAAAATATAAGAACAACAATGTTTTAAAAGCAGCATCATGATGAATATAATGGCATGTTAGGTATACTTCTCAACATAGGCGTAGACTGGGGGGGGGGGCGAGGGGGTCAATGCCCCCCCAAACGACGATGACGTGGACTGGCGCTAGAAGTGAAAAAAAAAACAAGCAGGCACCACGCGCTCGTCTCCGTCCGCTTCGCTGCTTCCCTGCCCTCTCTGTCTGCGTCCCGCCCGAAAGGAAATGACATCAGAGGAAGGCGGGACGCAGACAGAGAGGGCAGGGAAGCAGCGAAGCGGACGGAGACGAGCGTGTCTATCTACCCCCTCTCTTCCTACCCTCCGGCGCAGGCAGCACCAATCTTCTCTAAGTCTTTCTTGTTCCTGGCAGCGGTAGCGACGTACACGCTGCCTTCAGCTCTGCCCCGAAGCCTTCTCTTCAAGTTCCTGTTCCCGCATAGGTGGGAACAGGAACTTGAAGAGAAGGCTTCCGGGGCAGATCGAAGGCAGCGTGTACGTCGCTACCGCTGCCAGGAACACAGAAAGGCTGAAGAAGACTGCTGCCTGCACCGGAGGGAGGGAGGAAGAGAGGGGGTAAACTGAGTCATGATCCTGGACCTCGCGGGGGGGGGGGGGGGCAGCAGAGGGAAGTTGAATGGGACTGGGAGGGTGGAGAGCAGAGGGAAGGAGTAAGAGATGGATGGGACTGGGAGGGGTGGGTGGGGAGCAGAGGGAAGGACCAGGAATTGGATTGGACTGGACTGGGAAAGGAGGTCAGAGGGAAGGAGCAGGAGATGGATGGGACTGGGAGGGGTGGGAAGCAGAGGGAAGGAGCAGGAGATGGATGGGACTGGGAGGGGTGGGAAGCAGAGGGAAGGAGCAAGAGATGGATGGGACTGGGAGGGGTGGGTGGGGAGCAGAGGGAAGGACCAGGAATTGGATGGGACTGGGAGGGTGGGAAGCAGTGGGAAGGAGCAGGAGATGGATGGGACTGGGAGGGGTGGGAAGCAGAGGGAAGGAGCAAGAGATGGATGGGACTGGGAGGGGTGGGTGGGGAGCAGAGGGAAGGACCAGGAATTGGATTGGACTGGGAAATGAGGTGAGCAGAGGGAAGGAGCAGGAGATGGATGGGACTGGGAGGGGTGGGGAGCAGAGGGAAGCCTACTGGAAAGAAGACACTGCATAAAACAGAAGACACTGGGACCAAAGCGAATAGAAAAACTAAATGATCAACAAAGGTAAAAAAGTATTTTATTCAGAATATATTAATTGAAATATGTCAGCTTTTTGAAATGTGCATCTGTGATATTTTGCCTGTAAATTTCAATTCCTTCCTCCATATTAGCATATTCATTTGCATATGTATATATGCAAATGAATATGCTAATATGCTCCGCCCCATCCTTTGCCCCCCCAAATGAAACAGTCAAACTACGCCTATGCTTCTCAAAAAGCAAGGGGAAAGAGCCAGGGAATGATTTGTGTTTTGTTCCAAAACCTGAATAATTAGTTTGGATCTCCTGTCTGCAAAAAATTCTCATGGCTGGAGAAAGAAAGGTTGGACAAGATAAAAAGGTCAAGACAAATACTTTATTCTCCCCCCTCCTGCCCAAGAAAGTTCAGGAAAATACCATTTACAAAAATAAGATCTATAGCCAAAAATACTTATTGCATTTTTGAAGCTATATGTAGATGCAGCCTGTCATTTCTTGCTGAATAAATCTATCTGAAGTGCATGGTTGCAATATTGGCTGCTTTGTTCCACAGATTGCCCAGGTAAAGAAAACCTCCCACGTATGGTATTATTATTATTATACTAGTATATGGTTATCTTTCTTATTGAATATGCTGATCTTACATTACTCTGAGGTCAACTTTATACTGTGCGAGTATGCTTACCAGAAGCAGTTTCTTATTATCTGAAGATATTTTTTCCTCCTAGACTACCAACTGCTCTGGAGCATGAATAGTGCAGACTGGGGGGGGCCAATGCAGAAAGCTACTGCGGGCTGCAGCATGTGGTTAATGAGCAGTCTTTGCATTTGTTATGGGCTGCAAGATGCAGAATGGGGTTTAGCAACAAAATTATCTCGCATGGCAAGCAGGTTATTAACTTACCTGCAGAAAATCTAACAGCCTGTGCACTGATGTCTGCAATGTGAGAAATTTACTGCCAGGTCTGAGGCAATGTTGAAGGGTTAGGGGCGGCCCTGAATCGATCCCCTTCCTGCACCCCCAAAATAAACAAAAAGCCCCCATAGTCTAGTGGCTCCCTCCTTCCCTCCCACCTCCAACATTACCAAAAAGCCCCTGGTAGTCTAGTGGCCCCCTCCTAATTTTCGAATCGACCCCCTGTCCCCGATCTAGAATAAAGGAATCCCTGTTCTCTAGTGGCACCCTGACCCCCCCCTCAAGCCTCCATCAAGGCCCTCCAGACCTCCATAACTCAAAAGAGGAAGGAAAGAGCAATGTCCATTCGCTCCTGCCTCTGGTTTGCTTTTTTTCTCCCCCAAATGTCACCCTACCTGTCAGTGCGTGAGCCAATCACCGCTCATTCCCTGACAGGTAGGGTGACATTTTGCAATGAGTTGCAGATTACTGCTGTGATTTTTATGTGGCATTAATTTGCATGCTCATTGAATACTGCATTCCGCAGCCAATTTTTTGTGGAAAGCTCCTAGCAGGAGGTGTGCAGTCAGTTGTACCACGTGGCTTTCTGTATAGACCCCAGATTTGCTTGTAGATTGCACCTCTGTGACAGGCAGAGGTTCAGCTAAATATGACAATTTGGAATGTAAAAACCATCTTATATCCGATTTTTGAAGTATCCCTATATTTTCTTGGAATTCAGATTATGGAGAAAATCTTCATTTTTAAAGACCCAAAATGTTTGGATGCTAATTTCTCCTATTCTCTTACATCTGAGTTGCTTGAGAGGTCAAGGAAGACACTTTAGAGTAGTTGGGTGGCATCCACATGTCTAAATAGCAGCATTTACAAGTCTAAATGTGAAAATACCAATGGTAAAATGCTGCTATTTAGACATGTAGGGCAGTGCTCTGGGCATGGTTTGGATGGTCCAAAATACTACTGGCTTAATATTCAGTCAGGGCAGTCAGCTTTTTCTTTTTTTAATGGCAGCTGCCACAGTTGAAATAAATGTACATATTGAGTGTTGGTGTGCGGATAGCATCCTGTGCTGATTATTGGGATAGGGCAGCACTGTTCCCTCTAAGCTGAGCAGGAGTCCTCCACCTACAATCCTGCCAGTGTGGGGTGCTGTTTCACTATCACATTTCCAATAGTGAGGGACAGGCAAGCTCTGCAGGACTCCAGGGAACCTGCCTGTCCCTAGAGATTGAAAACACAATATTGAAGCACCTCCCCCTACTGGTAGCAATACAGCTGGAGAACTCCTGCTTAGCTTAGAGGGAACAGTGTAGGGAAGACAGTGCTGGCACTTTTCTGCCCGATATCCAGTTAACTAACTGGATAGAATGAGAATATCCTTTTTCGTTTCTTAGCTTTACCTGGATAATTATGCAGTCAGCAGACTGAATATCGCCTCTAACCAGATAAATCTGGGGACCACTCTAGCTCTATCCATGGACTGCCCTAGTGCTATCTGAATAGTGTTGAGGGAATCTGCAATGATTTTAAGTAGTATTATCCAGATAGGACTAGATTCTGTAAATGGCAGCTGAACTGGGGTGCCAAAAAAGGAGCACTGAGTGCTATTCTATAAACAGCGCTCCGAGTTGGATGCCGTTTATAGAACAGTGCATAGCACCAGGATCCACACGCAATTTTAGGCACGAGGATTTACACCAACTGAACTCTGGTTTAAATCCTCATATGTAAATTAGGTATGGATCCCCCGAACTCTATAATACTGCTTGCATCTTTAGTGAATTCCTTTGACTCGCCCATGCTCCTCTCATGGCCACACCTCCTTTTCAGTTGTGCGCTACAAGTTTTACAAGTGCATTTTTCTAGATTAGCACTTAGCAAGATGCACACGTAAATCGAAATTGGTGTCAATTAATGCTAGTAATTAATTATTAGTGCCCAATTATTGACACTAATTGGCTTTTTACTCAATTACACTGCACGCACAAATTTGGTACATGCCCAAATTTGCGTGCGCAATTTTGAGTACTATATATAGTATCTGGAGGATAGGGGGTAATTCTCTACAGGTCAAAGTTTAGGTGTCAGGATGCAATTATGCGCATATTTGCAGTTAGAAAATACAGGCATGCCAGCATTTTCATGCCAATTAACACACTAGGAAAAAAATAGTCCTCAAAAGTAAAACTAAAAGTTGAATTGTAACAATGTATTATATTGTATTAACTAATGGGGAAGGAAAAAGCCTCAAAGATCTTCTAGGGTTATTACTCTTATGAAGGTAAAATGCCAAAAATTGACTTGCAACATTCATTGGCATAAAAACCTTCCACTGCCAGTTGTATCAAACAAATATTGCTCCAAGATACATGGAGGGGCATTTTCAATAGGACGTCAAAGCCCGATTTGGGATGTTTTGCACAAAACATCCAAAATCCGAATAGAAAAGAAGGTCATTTTCAAAAAAGAAAAACATCTTTTTTTTTTTTGAAAATACTGTTTTGAACAAGTTTTTATGATTTTGATGTTTTGTTGTTTGGTCCATTTTCAAAAAAACAAACAAAAAAGAATAAGTTCAAAACATAGAGATTCATGCCATTGGGATACAGGAGGAGCCAGCATTTTTAGCAGACTGGTCCCTCAGACATCACAGGAGAGCAATGGAGCACCTTGAGGGCACTTCTGAGCACTTCATTAAAATGCTCCCAGGTACACATCTCACCTTTGCTCCCTTATCCTGTCTCCTGAGCCCTCCAAAACCCACTGTCCCCCACTACAACAGCCCTTATGGGCAAAAGGGGCACCAATATGTGTTTAAAGTAGGGTTTTGGTGATCTTGGGAGGGATCACAGTTTCCACCCGAAGTGTGACAGGTAGAGGGAGATAGAGACCTGTGTCCCCTACTGTGTAGCATTGCATGTACTGGACCCGAAGCATAATACTGCTACATGTTCTGTTATTTTTATTCTTAATTTCTCAACTTTTGGGCTACAGGTTTAGCTACCTGATATATCTATTCTCTGGACTTTATTGCTTATTACTTACTTAATTAATTAATTTGTCCTGTGATTCTGTATTGTGGTGTACTTCTCTGTCTTCTAACCCAGACCCCCCAAAAGACAAAACAAAATTTTAAAAAGATTCTCTCCCTTTCTGCCTAGCTCTGATAATAGTGAGCATAGGCTTTTCAAACTGTTTCTTGCCCTTTACTTTGCTAACTCTAGCTGTAGCATTCTAAATTTGGCTCCTATACTGTGGACAAGTTCCGCCAGGTTTATTTTCCATTGCTAATCCTAGGTAAAAAATGCAGCTTTAGTCTTACAACTGGCTTAATTTGCTTTTGCATTGCAGAGACTGCTATAATTATTGGGAATGTTTACATTTACAGGAGAAAAGTTAGCCTTTAGCTGGATTTGACTATGGTATCAAACTGAATTTGATTATTTTAGAAAGAATAACAGAATGCACTGTGAGAATAAAAAAAGAGATTTTTGTCTGTCCTCTAAAAGTTCAAGTCAGAGCAGGGCCTGTCATAGCTGGCAAATAGTTTGTCATAGATGAATTGCTGCTGTTAAAGGTTTTTGTAAAATAATAAAATGAAACGGTAATGATCATCTATTTGAGAATTGCCAGTAAGGCAAAACCTTGGCCGTCTTGTAGAGCATTCATTACACTCTGCATGAACTGTTCTTGAGATCCTTGAAAGCCGAAAAAGTGTTTGCCTTCCCTTCTACATTGCTATTTGCAGTCTTGAAATGAGACGTAAGCCAAAAGAAATATCAGCTGGCTGGGTCTCAAGGACTGCTTATGTCAAAGTGGGAAAGTACACATAATTTCAGCCCAATCCCTCCTTTCTGGTCTCTTTCATTCTATGTGTTGTCTTCTGGCGCTGGTTGATGCTGGAAACAGCACAACGCAAGTATCTTTAGAAACTTACATTTAGGTACTCTTGCATTTCTTTATTTTGCAGTGGTTTGTCTTGAGCCTTTTTTCACATTACCTTTCCCCCCTATTTTTTTTTTAATATCTTTTCACCTCTTTAAGTGTTCCATGCATGCTGTTACTTGTTACAGTGTGATGAAGGCTGTTTCTTTATCAGCAGTCTAAAGAATTTTATTAACAGCTAACATTTGTACTCTTCAGTTAGGTGTCCCTGGGAAATTATTAACAGAGGCAGATGTTTGTAGGTGTGAAATAATATGCAGGCGACTATTAAGAAAGATATTGACCTCTGATTACCTTTAAGACAATGTTCAGATCTTGCCAGTCTGATCCTATTATAAATGCAGACTTGATGTTCCCGTTGCAAAGACACTTGTTTATGAATTCTTTACCTTTCAGAAAGGTTTCAAGAAGAGAGATAAGGAGGTGAAAAAGAAGAGACCTCTTAAGCTTGCACGAAAAAGCATTGTGGGAAGGGAACTTTTAGGAAGAAAATGAAAGAAATCAATACATTTCATAGACAAAGAGAGTTTCCTTCCATAAGAGGTGATAGTCTTTAAATCAAAAGCAGTGAAAACATGCCTTGAGTAATTAATCAGTCCCAAGGCCAGGGGGGGAGAATGATGTATGACTGATGGACAGAATTAAACTACGGAGGAATTATAGAACAACTAACTGTAAAAAGAGTGTGTCCCTCTTGGATGATGATTGGGGAGAAAACCCTCCTTTTCCTAACAATCAGTGCATTCCTTTGAAATGAAATAAATCATTTCATGTTGATGGCAAATGAAAATGAGCAGAAAAAGCATATTTTGTGTTCTTTTGTGTGCTGTCAGTAGCGTGCACTCTTAGAAAGAGTGTATACTGTTTTAAAAGAGTGCACACTTTAAGAATAGTGTGTACTTTTGAAAAAGTACACTCTCTTAATGACAACATAATGAAAAAAAACAAACCTGGACCAAATGAACATTCCCAGAAACAACATGAAACACAAATTTTCTGGCTGCTCACCCTTAATTAGAAAATGAATGGTATAAAACCCAAAACTTAAATGGTTGCATGTGTGTTTGCATGTCGAGTGGCACTTAGACAGCAACTCTAGCTGTGAAGAATTAAGGCTGGGCAAACTTGTATGGTCTGGGTCCCATATATGGCAATCCAGTTTAGGATGGACTGAAGAGGGCTTCGATGGAAATTCCAGTAATTTGGAATGTGCGGACAGTGCCAGGCAGACCTTTATGGTCTGTGTCCTGCAAATGACAAGACAGATTTGGATAGACTGATGGGCTTCGATGGCAACTTCAGTAGTTAGAACCCAAGGACAAGGCCAGGCAGACTTCTATAGTCTATATTCCAGAAATGCCAAAGAAAGACAATGATCAAGTATTTTATATTACATTCATTGTTGGTTTTAATCATGACTTGATAATGAGTGTGACTGTTGGGCAGACTGGATGGACTGTTCAGGTCTTTCTCTGCCGTCATTTACTATGTTACTATGGATCTTCTCTCTACTGTGTAGGACAGAAAGGAGAAACTAAAGCACTGACTTTATTGCCATGTGCATTGTTGTTTCACTCAGGTCTGTGACTGTAGTGATGGTTGCAGAATCTCTTTCTTGGTATGGAGTCTTGGCCTTGTAGTGTAATCATGAACTACTGCTGCTCCTCTCAATCCATGAGCCAGTTCAACTTCTGCCCTGGGCAGAGTGGATGGACCATGCAGGTCTTTTTCTGCCGTCATCTACTATGTTACTATGTTACCCTAGCAATGGAAGGAGAGTGGCATTTCTTAAATGTACTGCACAATTTCTTTAATGCTAATGTACTCCTATGGGCAGAGAGGAAGGACTAAAGGTTCATATTCTATGTGGGAAAAGAGAAACTGGTTGGGGAGAGGGAAAAATAAATATGGATGAGAGAGAGAGAGACAGTGAAAGAGGGATAGGGAACTAAGGTGAGAGGAAAAGAAGAGGTGCTGCGAGGACTTCCAGAGCAGGACAAATCTTCATTGGTAAGTTATTTGCTGGGAAATTGCTTTTAAACTTGAGAAAGGTAGATTTAGAGTTAAATAGATTACAGTAAAACCAACGAAAACTGAGGCAACAGTGTGGGCAAAACGAGAAACAATGCCACAGGAGAACGCCCCAGAAGAATGCTGCGGGAGAACGCAAAATTAGCAGCTTGGGCACGCCGACGAAATCTGAGACAACAGACGAAAACCGAGACAAATTTTTTGCAAACAAATTCGACGAAAACCGAAAACGGCGAAATCCAAAGTCAATGAAAACCGAGGTTTCACTGTATTTCAGTGTCTTTATTTTTAAGTTACTCTACTTATTTAGCAAAGGCAGTTTAAGGAATAGGGTTTTCTTTGTTTAGCTTATAAAGTCACTATTACATTTCCATAGGCTAGCAGTTAAGGGACTAAACCCTTTTCCCCTATAGTTTTACAACTTAAACTTTCTGCCACAGACTACAACATTAACAGATAGCCTCTAGAAGGCACAGCAGAGCCTAATTCAGTCTTCCTCCCCAGCCACCAACTTATTTGGTTAATTGGCGCTTAACTGGTGCTAAGAACCAATGATTGGCATTAACTACTAACTAACCAACTCCTGCCCACTCTTAGCACAACTCTTCATTTATAGTCTTAATTTATAGCCAGTTATTCTAATTAGGATAACAAGGGAGGAATCCTCTTACAGAGTTTTAATTATATTTCATTACTTTCTAAGAAGCAAATACTAAAAAAAGCACACAATATACCATATTATCCAAGGGCTCTTTTATATTAGTCTATTATCCTTACTAGCAAGTTTTAAAATGATTAAACAACTCAATAATACTAAGATGCAGACAGCAGTCCAGCAGCAAGATGGGAGCTGTTCAGTCTTTTGCATTGAGTGTCACATGTATGATTATCTCCTAGTTGGTGAGATGATATATGTGCGTACCCGATGCAAAGAGCTCCTAACTGTCAGAGAACAAATCCATTCTCTTGAGGCTAGAGTAGCAGACTTGGAGTAGGTATATAGAGGAGACTTACAGGGATGTTGCAGTGAAGTCCCACCTCCAGTCTGGTAGCCCCTGTGCTACCTTGTAGGAGGAAGGTCTCCTAAAAGGAAAGAATCACACTGGTGACGTAGGAAGTACTCCTGTAGCCAGAATCTTCCCACCAGGGGATGCACAATCCTCTCACACTGAGGATATATCTCCAAGAACTTCTGTCCAGGTGGGAAGGGTTAGGACAGCTGTTGTAGTTGGTGATTTGATTATTGAGCATGTAGATAGCTGGGTGACTGGTAGACATGAGGATTGCCTGGTGACTTGCCTGCCTGATGGGAAGGTGGCAGACCTCACACATCACCTAGATAGGATTTTAGATAGTGCTGGGGAAGAGCCGGCTGTCTTAGTACATGTAGGAACCAGTGACATAGGAAAATGTGGGCCAGAGGTTCTGGAAACCGACCTAGAGGAGTGGGGATACAGCCAATATAAATGGAGCAGTACCAAACATATTGTTAGTTTGGAAAACATAATAAAATGAGCTTAGATGTGATAATGTATCAAAGCATTGAATGTCACGGAACAGATTTCAAAGAATGGATTTTACAGTGGAGCCTAGAGCGATATCGTTGAATGGCAACAGCTATTGCCATGCTTCTCCACCACCAGTTAGCACTACGTATAGCAACCAGTAGCAAATTACAGAATTCAGTCACTAACCCCCTCATTCTATAAACTGCACATATACACATGAAGCTGCAGGTGCAGTCATAGAATACCATCACTAACACATGCAACTTATTTGGTTAATTGGCACTTAACTGGTGCTAAGAACCAATGATTGGCAATAACTACTACTAATTGGCACTTGTTAGCACTTATGTGCGTAAATGCGTTAGGCACCTATTCTATAAACTTAGCTTGTAGCTTCTATAGTGCGTATTTGATGTGGGTGGGGTCAGTGGCGTTTCCGAGGGGCGCTGACACCTGGGGCGGATCGCCGATGCGCCCCGCCCCCGGGTGCAGCGCCCCCCCCCCGTGCAGCGCGACCCCCCCGGCGAAGGGACACCCCCCACCCTGGCGAAAGAACCCCCCGGATGCACGCCGCTGGGGGGGGGGGTGCTGCGCGCCGGTCAGCGTCGTTGGTTTCCATGCTCCCTCTGCCCTGGAACAGGTTACTTCCTGTTCCGGGGCAGAGGGAGCATGGAAACCAACGACGCTGACCGGCGCGCGGCACCCCCCCAGTGGCGTGCACCCGGGGCGGACTGCCCCCCCCCTTGGTACGCCACTGGGTGGGGTATAGCTGGGTCATGGGTTTTCCCACTACGTTGTTGCATGCTTTGTAGAATTCTGTCACTTAAGTGCACAACTGCTGCATTTAAGTGCAAACGTTTACATTTGCCATAGAGCAGGCAGAAGTGGTCACACCTAACTTTAGGTGCATGATTGCCGACTAATGCTAGTATTCTACAAGGGCATATGCATGCAAATGTGCTTTTATAGAATGCTACTTTAGCAAGCAAATCTTTAGTCCCTAATTTTTAGTGTCCTTTATAATCTTGCTACTATTTGGGATTCCTCCAGGTACAAGTGACCTGGATTGGCCACTGTTGGAGGGAGGATACTGGGTTAGATAGACCACCCAAAGCCAACAAGGCTGCTGGTGGCAGGCAGGCAGGCAGGCACACAGGGAGACGGTTCTGCTCTCTAAGTCTGTCTGTCTCCTGCTTTGTGTACCAGGAGAACTCAGGTTATCATGTTAACACAGCTCTGCTGCCCAGGTCCTTCTTCCTGCTTCGTCCTACCTCCTCCTGTGCAACGTACTTCCTGCTTACATCTAAGCAGGAGAGGATGTGACAGGAAGGAGGAGCTGTGTAATGCGATAACCCAGACCCAGCACACAGGAGCAGGAGCGAGACAGGCCAACAGGAGCGTAGCCAGACACCCAATTTTGGGTAGGCTTGGGCCCAAGATGGATGGGCAGAAGAACTCCACCCTGTCCCACAAGTGATTTGGTCTCTCTGCATTTCATTTGGTCTCTCAAACATCTCCCCTCCCCCGCATGCTTTTAAATTGCAGATTTTCACCAGCAGTGAGAAGCAACTAATACACACTGCTCATGTTGGCCCCACAGTCTTCCCTCTGATGCAACTTCCTGTTTCCACATAGATGGAAATACATCAGAGGGAAGGCTGTGGGGCTGGTGTGAGCAGTATGTATCAGTCGCTGCTCACTGCAGGCGAAGATCTGCTATTTACAAGGTATGCAGGAGGGTCAATTCTTGGCAGTTTTCGGCTGGTGGGGCTTGGGGATCTCTGTCAGCCACGTTATAGGTGTGTTGCTACTGGGTGGGTCTGGGCCCACCCAGGCCCACCCTTGGCTGCACCACTTAGGCCAAGGGAGAGAGCAGACATAGCAAGTGATGGGGGGGGGGGGGGGGGTGACGGCTGTGGCTCGACTTGGGGGGCAGCTCTATCCCAGGCCCGAATTTGTCTCTCGATGGCCCTGCTAAGTGTCACCATAGACAGCAACCATCTAGAAACATCAACAAACTTTTCAGTTACAACAAAGAAAATTAAACATACATCTGAGTCATTAAAAGCCAGTCCAGCAGGGATAGGATATGGTAGTGCTTGGGGGTGGGGATGAAGGTGGGTGAGATGGTGGGGAATGCATTTGGATCATGCCTCATAGAATTATTCCCAATTTCTCTTTGTGTGTCTGTGTGTGTTTCTTTGTGTGTCTCTGTGGAAGAGTATAGAGGAGAGATGCAATCTAAAAAGATCAATTTCCTAACTGCTGTGTTTCAGAATTGCAATATGTTTAATGCGTCTATACTGCAGAAGCTGGAATTGCTTCTCCCTTAGTAATGCATTGGCTCATTTTTAGGGGACTTCATTTCTTTGGAACCCAATTTCCAATCTGGCCAATTATTTAATTTGATGTGTCATATCATAGTAACATAGTAGATGTCGGCAGAGACCTATATTGCCCATCCAGTCTGCCTAACAAGACAAACTCGTTATTTGATCTTGATTTGCCCTTGCCATTTTCAGGGCACAGACCGTAGAAGTCTGCTTGGCACTGGCCTTGTTCTCCAGTTAATGAAGCTGAATCTTTCCAGCCACTAGCAGGGTGCAGACCCTCAAAGTCTGCCCAGCCCAGCACTAGTTTTGCTTTCCAATTTCCCATATGCCAAATTTGGCCCTTTTCTGTTAAATTGTCAGAGTTTTTATGGCCCCATATAGACATATGGACAGACATTATCAACCCCTTAAAAAACAAAACTCATATAAATTAACCAGACATACAGTTCTATGCAAGAGTTTAGGCACCTCTGGTCAAATTGTATGTTTCAGTGAATCCTTAAGTGAATAAAATTTAACATAATCTCTACATAGTACAGAGCTAAACCTGACATCTTTCTGCAACTGTTAATGCAAAAATTAGGATTTAATGATTTTACCATTTTAAAAATAATAGGGAAGAATATAGCAGGTGTGAAATTTGACACTCTTCTAGTTGATTTATGACTATTTTTTGAAGTTGTTGATAAGGTCTAAAACGTTTTATGACTTGATAGGCTTTTAGCTAGTCATGTGAAGGCAATTCCAGAGTAGACAAGTACTCTAATCCTTCTAACCTCTCAGGTTGTAATTGCTGTTCTGTCTATTTTCAACAGCCATTGGCTTCTCTAAGCAGTTGTCTGAGCATTTGAAAATGAAGATAATTCACTCTTACAAAGCAAGGGAAAGCTATAAAAAAAATCTCTAATGCTTCCAGATAGCTATTTTGATGGTCAGAAGCACTCTTAAGTAATGGAAGTTAAATGCAACTGGTGAAGTATGGAAGACCAATAAAATCTCTGACAGAACTTCACCAAACTGGTCAGATTTGCAGAATAGAACCTACAAATGACCTGCTAAAACATTTAGGGGTTAATATTCAGCCTGCGACAGGAAGTGGTTTATAAGCTGCTCCCAGCCGTGGGCTGATCTAATCCGGGATATTCAATGCTGGAGTATGCATGGTTCTCAGCACTGGATATCTGGGTATGTGCGCTGACCAAGAAGTTAACTGGACAACAGCTGATATTCAGGCTGGTGCCCGGTAAATTCAGTGCATAAAGTTAGGGCAGCCTTTTTTCTGTCCTAAATTTATATGCTTGCTTAGCTAGTTAGCGGACTGAATGTCGCTGCTAGCCAGTTTATGCTGGCTCCGTCCAAGCTCTTTCCCAGACTGCCTCTAACCTAACCGGTTAGAGCATGGCTGGTTAGCGGAGATAGTCAGCAACATTACCCAGTTAAGTGCCACTGAATATAAGCAATACTTTTGGTTATAAAATATTATCCCAAGTCTGCATGATATTTAACTACCTATCCCCGCTGTTTACTAAGCTGCGCTAGCGGCTGCCGTGCACTAATGCCAACACAGCCCTTTCATGTTGAATGGGCTGTGCCGGCATTGCCATGTGGCAGCTGCTAGCATGGCTTAGTAAACAGGGGGGTATATGCGGTTGGTATAATGGCAAATTGCCAATCAGTGTTTAAGCCTGAATGGCTTGTTGGGCATGAACGTGCGGGTCTTTATCTGCCGCAGTGACATAGCAAGGGCAGGGCGGTGGGGGCAGTCTGCCCCGGGTGCATGCTGCTGGAGGGGTGCAGAGAGCAGCCGCGCACCTGTCAGTTCCGCTGGTTTCTTGCTCCCTCTGCCCTGGAACAGGTTACTTCCTGGTTCGGGGCAGAGGGAGCAGGGAGCCAGAGGAGCTGAGAGCTGCGCGGCTGCTCTCAGCAGCTAGGAATGCACCCAGGGGAGTTTGATGCACCAGGAACACCACATTCTCGGGGGCTTACCTTGTTGGGGCGCTGGAAGATCCAAATTGTCCTCGACAGGAGGCGGCTCTGTTGTTGCGCGTGGCGCTCTGCCTTGTGGTTCGTTCACTTGCGGGAGTTCTATTTTGTAGGGCAGGTCATATGATGGCAGTGTCCCCATGTGTTTCAGGGAGAGGTGAGCAGGGGAACCGTAGATGGTTTCGCTATTAGCACAGCAGGGCAGCCCACTGGGAGAGGGAGCATGCAACATCCACAACGACTTGCGACGCGGTTTGCCACCATTCTTGTTCATCCCGGGGCAGTGATCAGGTCATGGGGGCTTATTTGGTTTCTCTCAGGGCGGAAGGGGAGGCAAGTGAGTTTTCGTTGTGGCCAGGCATGGGGGAGCACTGGTTTTCACCAAACAGTAAACCCGAATAGGCTGCCCTGTGCTGATGAGGGAGGCGCACAAGTGCCTTTACCTGGCTCCTTTACCATATAGTATATTTTACAAACACACCTTTTATTGCATCTGTGTGTCCTTACAAATCGAATGACACAAATAATCTACAAAAAAACATAGATACACCACCATTCATTCACCATTCACCAGTTGTAACAAACACAAACAGTATAGATTAAATATCGTTAATCATCATAAATATGATTAAAACTATTATATACTTAGAAACCCATGCAGTATGGCTACTATAGTTCACAAATTTCCATCAAAAGTAGGCTGGCACTTATCTTCTTCTATAGTGCTGCTTCTGTAAAAAATGTTCAATGTCGCTGATCGTGAACTCATGCATCAATAAGCATGACCATGCTTCGTACTCCTCAAACAGTATGAGGCTTACCGGCCTCTATCTGCTGCGGTGTTCGTTAACGCTCGGAATGGATACAGCTGCAGAACTCAAATAATGCACTGCCAGATTCCATACTTTACAAGCAACTGTGGATGACAGGTGAAGGGTGACTAAAACCACCTTCAGGACAGATGTACTTCTCCTGTTCATCATGGTTCCCCAATGCTGGACTGCATTTCGTTTCACTTCCTCAGGAGGAACCACCTTTTCATCTATAACATTATAATGATAATCTTATCACCATCAGAACAAACCCTTAGCATACAATCCTGCTTATAATCGAAAGAGAAAAACGCCTATATTGTGACCCAAATCGAGAGATAGACGTTTATCTCACAAAAACGAATAAAGCGGTATAATCAAAAGCCGAATTTGGACGTTTTCAACTGCACTCCGTCGTGGATGCGGACAAAGTTGATGGGGGCGTGTCAAAGGCGTGGTGAAGGTGGAACTGGGGCGTGGTTATCGGCCGATCAGAGATGGGCGCCTTTCGCCGATAATGGAAAAAAAATATGCGTTTTTAGCGAGAATTTAGGGCACTTTTCCTGGACCCTATTTTTCCACGAATAAGGCCCCTAAAAAGTGCCCTAAATGACCAGATGACCACTGGAGGGAATCGGAGATGACCTCCCCTGACTCCCCCAGTGGTCACAAACCCCCTCCCACCAAAAAATATGCTGTTTCACAACTTTTTATATTCACCCTCAAATGTCATACCCACCTCCCAAGCAGCAGTATGCAGGTCACTGGAGCAGTTATTAGGGGGTGCAGTGGACTTCAGGCAGGTGGACCCAGGCCCATCCCCCCCACCTGTTACACTTGTGCTGGTAAATGGGAGCCCTCCAAACCGCCCCCCAAACCCACTGTACCCACATGTAGGTGCCCCCCTTCACCCCTTAGGGCTATAGCAATGGTGTAGACTTGTGGGCAGTGGGTTTGGGGGGCTCAACACCCAAGGGAAGGGTGCTGTGCACCTGGGAGCTGTTTTACCTTTTTTTTTTTTGTAAAAGTGCTCCCTAGGGTGCCCGGTTGGTGTCCTGGCATGTGAGGGGGACCAGTGCAGTACGAATCCTGGCCCCTCCCACGAATAAATGTCTTGGAGTTATTCGTTTTTGAGCTGGGCGCTTTCGGTTTCCATTATCGCTGAAAAACAAAAACGCCCAGCTCAAAAAAAGATAAACGTCCATGTTTTTCGAAAATACGGTTCGGTCTGCCCCTTCACGGACCCGTTCTCGGAGATAAACGCCCATGGAGATAGGCGTTTCCATTCGATTATGCCCCTCCACATCACCTGAATATTACTCAAATTACATATCACTTACTATCATTCTTCTAAGTGACTGCTTGCCAGGTGGAGACTCGCATTAGCGAGGGTCAAGAACCGCACCACTGAACTTTACAAATTGGGCGTATGCGTCTCAGTTTAAATACCGGGCATTTCTAACCATGCCCAGTAACATTTAAAGGCACACACTATTACACCCATTCCACCTCATGATTGAGGCCATAAGGGGCCACCATCCCCCAGGTAAATATATACAGTTGCACAATAACCAGCAGCCGAGCGCTAATGTCTCCCCCTCTATTGAGGGGAGGAACCTGCGCCAATATCACACAGCGAAACTGATCAATTGAGTGATTACATTCCCTCCAATGAGCCACAAGAGGTGTTTCCAATTTGTTATGACGTATATTGCTGATATGCTCAGCCAGCCTATTTTTTAATTGCCTCTTAGTGTGCCCAATGTAGTACAAATCACACGGACATGTGATACAGTATATTACTCGTTCGCTGACTTAACCTTATTTGGTTGTCAAACTACTACCATCTTTCTTCTCAGTTTCATGTTACCCAAAAATCTTTTTGTTATCACTAAATGCACACTCTCCTTAATTCTTATATTTCTCCTATATATCTCTTATTATGTTTGCTTGTTATAATATTACCATGTCATTTCACTATCATGTACCAAAACACTTCTGCTATTACTAAATGTATAATTCCTTATATATTACTACTATTCATGATGTATTGTAAGCCACATTGAGCCTGCAAAGAGGTGGGATAATGTGGGATACAAATGCAACAAATAAATAAATAAATAAATGACGTATTGTGTCTCAACAAAAACTGTCTATTAGTGCGGGGGATGGTAACCATACTGGTGTCCCGAGAGTACTGGCAGTACACGCATCTGCCACAAGGGGAGTGCCTGCCACTGCCAGTATCTTTTCTAGGTCTTTTTAATAACTCTCCTATGTTGGATTGTCGTTTGTATGCCACTTTCGGGTGCTCCCTAAACTCGAGATGAATCGCTAGAACATGCCAGTACTTGTGTATAATCGAGCAGATGCCGGCAGCTCTTTGAGAAAACGGAATGACACATGCCATAGTGTTCTGAGGGGTTTTGCACCTAGGTAAAAATAACCACGGACGATGGGCATACAAGCACTTCTGAGGACCCTCATGGGGTATCCACGGGTTATAAATCTATTCATCATGACCGCCGCTTGTTTTTTGAAATCAGCAGTGGAGGAACATAAACGACGTAATCGCAAAAATTGACTGACAGGAACACCCCTCTTCAGAGCACCGTGGTGAAAACTCCAATAATGAAGTAGGGTGTTCCTGTCAGTAGGCTTGCGAAAGATGGTTGTAGCAAACC
Source organism: Microcaecilia unicolor (assembly GCF_901765095.1). Classification (NCBI taxonomy): domain Eukaryota; kingdom Metazoa; phylum Chordata; class Amphibia; order Gymnophiona; family Siphonopidae; genus Microcaecilia; species Microcaecilia unicolor. The sequence goes on from NC_044033.1 coordinate 325,085,282, forward strand.
AACCATCCATAGATCTAACAATTTTTATGTCTAAAATATCGATCTCCACTTGATTTATCCTCAAAGTAAATTTAATGTGAGAATCAGCCATGTTAAGGACCTCCATGAAGGTCCTCAGTTTGCTCCACCCTCCCCATTAGCAACTATATCAGTTAGACTAGATATCATGTTGCCTTGATTGCACAAATACCCAAGGTAGCAAGATGCATGTTTCCTCGAGAATGGTTTTACATACGGTTTCCTGATCCCCTATAAAGGCCCCACGCTCAGAGAACTGGAGCTCCCACCTAATTCCAACTCAGTTCACATGCGCTTCCACATTGCCAAGCATAAGAGGAGACAGAACTGGGTAGGGTAGGGACCCTTTAATACTAAGCCTTTCCTAGATCTCCTTCTTTCCCCGTTGAGCGTCATTCCCAAAAAGGAGCCAGGTAAATTCAAGCTAATACACAACCTGTCTTACCCAACATGCTCTTCAGTAAATGACTATTGATCCTGACCTTTCCATCATTAAATACTCTTTCCTGGACAACGCCATCTGAGTCATTAAGAGTAGAGGCACGCAGGTTCAACTGGCCAAGGCTAACACTGAGTCAGCCTTTCGCCTCTTGCCAGTTCACCCCAACTCCTTCTGCCTGTTGGGCTTCACAATGGGCCAACAATATTTTTATGACCGCTGCCTGCCCGTGGGATGCTTGTTCTCCTGCCATTATTTCAAGCAGTTCAGCTAATTCCTTCACTGGGTGTTCGAGCAGGTCATAGGCTTCCCTTGTCTTATTCATTAGCTACAATAATTGTAGTACTTCACATGATGATTAGTTTTTAATCATTGGCAGGTCAAAAACAGAATGCACAGCAGCACTAGATATATTCCAGAGGATCGCCTGTTGATTCGGAATTCCCCTGGCCCATGACAAAACGACAGGACTGGTGTCCAAACTTACCTTCTTGAACATCAAGATTGACGCCGAACAATAGCTATTATGGCTTCCTCAGGACAAGCTGCTGAAGCTTAGGCAAGAGTTAATACAGGTCAAAACAACCAAAAAAGCTTCCTTCAGACAATTTCAATCATTGCTGGGCTTACTTAACTTCACATCCGGCATTATCCCCATGAGCAGGATATTCTCAAGATGCCTTGTGCTTGCCACCACAGAGGTCAAGAAAGGGCACCACTTCATATGCCTAACGAGGCAGCTTAAAAATGACCTCGCTATATGATAGCATTTCCTCGAATCGCTCAACGGGTGGGCCTTCTGGCAGGGTACCCCGGTGAGCAATGCTGACTTCCAGCTGTTCATGGACGCATTGGGCATTTATTTCCACAATGCATGGTACTCTGAATGATGGCCTTTAGGTCAGACAATATGGCAGTGGTGGAAATACTTAACTGGTTATCATCCAGAACACAGTCAGTGATCACGTTACTTAGGCAGATTGTTCTACTAGGCATGCATTTTAACATAATATGTAAAGCACTACATGTGCCAGAGGAACATAACACCACTGCAGATACCCTATCTTGCTTTAAGTTTGCAGAATTTCGGTGGACGGCACCAATAGCAGACAGTGCAGTGATGTGGGTGCCCAACTCAGTATGGCGGTTTGGTCCCCACAGGCCTGGAGCATGATGCATTGAGGAAGTTCTTTGACTTCTGCGTCTGCAATCAGATACCTCAAGAACGTTGGTTACTGCCCGGCATGTTTCTTCACTTCTTAGTTCATGAGAAGGAATGAGGTTCCAGCCTTCAAAGGGTGCGTACACACTTAGCTATTGTGTTCTCCTTGAACGTAATGGGGCTACCTACTCCTTCTAGTCACTTCGATTTCAGGCAGAATTTGAAAGGTTGGGTAAAAAGTGTGCCAAAACTGGTGGACCACAGGCATCCTATTACACAAGATTCCTTATCATGGTTGATCCATGTCCATGACCGTATATTACAACCACTTCGAGAAGACTCTGTTTTGATGTGCCTTTTTTGGGGCATTCCAGTTAGCAAGTTGGTTGCACCTGGACCAGCACAAACAGAACCCACAGGGCTCTTAGAAGTTGATTGTAGGCTGGCTACAGGCCTCCTTGGCATCAGAATATGAAAGTCCAAGACCGATCAAATAGGCCGGGGGTTCCGTTATCAAGCTAGGAAAGATGATACATAGGCATAATCGAACGGGGCACCCATGTTTTCCTGGGGCTGTCCTCGCAGGACGGCTCCGTGAAGGGGCGGGGAAACCCATATTATCGAAACAAGATGGGCGTCCATGTTTTGTTTCGATAATACGGTTGAGGACGAACAAATCTCAACATTTAGGTCGACCTTAGAGATGGTCATCCCTGGTTTTCGATGATAATGGAAACCGAGGACGCCCATCTCATAAACGACCAAATCCAAGACATTTGGTTGTGGGAGGAGCCAGCATTCGTAGTGCACTGGTCCCCCTCACATGCCAGGACACCAACCGGGCACCCTAGGGGTCACTGCAGTGGACTTCAGAAATTGCTCCCAGGAACATGGCTCCCTTACCTTGTGTGCTGAGCCCCCCAACCCCCCCCCCCGAAAACCCCCCCACTTACCACAACTGTACACCACTACCATAGCCCTAAGGGGTGAAGGGGGCACCTACATGTGGGTACAGTGGGTTTGTGGTGGGTTTTGAAGGGCTCACATTTACCACCACAAGTATAATAGGTAGGGGGAATGGGCCTGGGCTCACCTGCCTGAAGTGCACTGCACCCACTAAAACTGCTCCAGGGACCTGCATACTGCTGTCATGGAGCTGGGTATGCTATTTGAGGCTGGCAAAAAAAAAATTTTAAGTTTTTTTTGAGGGTTGGGGGGGGGGGGGGGTTGGTGACCACTGGGGGAGTAAGGGGAGGTCATCCCCGATTCCCTCCGGTGGTCATCTGGTCAGTTCAGGCACCTTTTTGAGGCCTGGTCGCAAGAAAAAATGGACCAAGGAAAGTCGCCCAAGTGCTCATCAGGGACGCCCTTCTTTTTTCCATTATCGGCTTAGGACGCCCATGTGTTAAGCAAGCCCCAGTCCTGCCTTCGCTACGCTGCCAACACCCCCCCCCCCCCCGTGAACTTTGGTCGTCCCCGCAATGGAAAGCAGTTGAGGGTGCCCAAAATCGGCTTTCGATTATGCTGATTTGGGCGACCCTGAGAGAAGGACAACCATCTCCTGATTTGTGTCGGAAGATGGGCGCCCTTCTCTTTCGAAAATAAGCCTGATAGTGACACATGCCCAGTGTGGAAATCCAACAGCTACATGGAAATAAGACCAAAGCATGCCCCTTGGCTACTAGTACATGTGGATAGTCACCCTCTCAGCTGCTACCAGTTCTCCAAGGTTCTAAAATTAGGGCTAGGCTCTATAGGTATAGGCACAATGTCCTGTAGCACCCAATCATTTAGGATAGGGGTAGTCACGACAGCAAGCCAGATTGGTCTGACTAGGGAGCAAGTTATATCAGTGGGCAGATGGTCCTCAGACAGGTACAAAATATACATCAGACATTAAGTTGTCAGCCTCCCCTTGCTTCTGTAACATAATAATATTATGGGTTATGAGCGTTCACCACTGTCTATTTATGTTTGCAGAGACTACATCAAGTGGTCACACAAATTGATTCAAGTGGTGCACAGTGGATCGGGCAATACTTTTGATATATATATTTTTTGATTAACGGGTTTGGAGGGTAGTTAGTGAGTATTTGTATTAGATAGTATCCTTAATGTGTGAAGTAGTATGAATGAAGGGTGAAAGATTATGAATGTAGAATATGTTGATATTTTGAGGAAATATATAGGATATACTTTCTGTATTAAGAAATAAATGAGCATAAAATAACTGGTTTAGTTTCGTATATTAATATATATGGTGCAGTTATTTTGAAGATTTGTTACCCCATCATTGATTAGTGTTAGTAAGAAAGATTATAGAGAAACTGTGGCATCTCAGCTTTTGGGATTTATGATTGATATTGTTGCTAAAATAACCTGACTTGTGGTAAAATATATTCTGACTTAACAGTAGCTTATGTTGATAACTTCCCCTTTATCCAGATTAATCTGGGAGGGATGGTGTTGGGGTGCTCATGATTTTTGGTGGGGGAGGGCATGGGCCTAAAAGTTAACTGCCAGGAGCACCAGCCTTGCTTCCTTATCATATTTGCCTACTGAAAGATAATTTGCTGTTTCAGAAAAGGTTAAATCAGGGCTGTTTCAACAAGGTTATAATTTAAGATTGTGATTCTGCAGTGCCAGCAATGGGGGTTGGGATTCCTTATCTTTTGGTTACCTTTGCTAAGGCAGTTTTGTTAAGAAAGGTCTACTATGTTTTGCTGTGTGAATGAAATTTTATATGAAATAAGTATGCAAACTTTTGTAAATTGCAGTGAACTCTGTTTGAGGAAGCTGCAATAAGTAAATAAATGATGACTGCTAATGGAAAAAAAATGAGTGTTAAAAGCCTTTCAAATCAGGGTGTAATTTGTTTCAATTTACACTATGGAATTAAAAGAGCTTGTTGGTTCTTACCACAGTCTGCTTGCTGTAAACTCAGATTGTACACACAGCTTGGTTGAATGTGTTTTGCTGAGCCAAACAACACATGGTGCCAAGCATAACTTGTGAAGAATGTAAGGAAGAAGCAAAGAAAATAAAAGCCATGAAAAACAGTGAAATAGCAGGGACAAGATGCATCCAAAGCCTAAAAACTACGGAGCCAATGTCCAACCAAGTGATATCTGGTTAAAGATAACTGAACAACTCAGCCTGTTATCTTTAACCAGATATTCAAAAACATATCTGGATAGTCAATGTCACTGAATATAGCTGGTTAAAGAGATATGGATATCTTTATCTTAGGTCTGCTATACCTGCTGTTGACTTATCCATATAACTTTTAGACATTGGCTGAATATTGCCTCTTGATGGCTGAAGTTTAAATCCCTCCCCCGGCACAGGGTCAAAATATCTGGCCAAAATGTATCCGTTTGGTGGCCCAGTAAATTTTAAAACAGACATTTATCTGGTTAACTGTAGAAGTTAAAAGGATACATTGTTTTGGATTGTGATCCCTATAGGGGCAACAGCAAAAATCGACAAAACTAACAAAAAATACAGATCCCCCCAAAAGGTCATTATTCAGATCCTAATTCTGTTATCCATGCCACATATTACACCTAAGTAAGTATACACAATTAAAATAATCAAGAAGTAGTTGGATATAAGATACAACATGTCACTGTATTAGGTTGTAACTATAGAGCGTTTCTTGCCTGTTATTCTTTCCAACCCAAGGGAATGTTAGAAAGAAATTATAGATACAGGAAGAAACAGAACATCTCTTTCTTTCTGTTGATCTGGGGACAAAATAACTCTCTGAAAATTTAGAGGGGCATAATCAAACGAGGCGCCCAAGTTTTCCTGAGGGCGTCCTCGTAGGACGTCTCCGCGAAGGGGTGGGGAAACCCGTATTATTGAAACAAGATGGGCGTCCATCGTTCATTTCGATAATACGGTCGGGGACACCCAAATCTCAACATTTAGGTCGACCTTAGAGATGGTCGTCCTTAGAGATGGTCATCCCTGGTTTTCGGCGATAATGGAAACCGAGGACGCCCATCTCAGAAATGACCAAATCCAAGCCATTTGGTTGTGGGAGGAGCCAGCATTCGTAGTGCACTGGTCCCCCTCACATGCCAGGACACCAACCGGGCACCCTAGGGGGCACTGCAGTGGACTTCAGAAAAAGCTCCCAGGTACATAGCTCCCTTACCTTGTGTGCTGAGCCCACCGACCCAACCCCCCCCAAACCCACTCCCCACAATTGTACACCACTACCATAGCCCTTAGGGATGAAGGGGGGCACCTACATGTGGGTACAGTGGGTTTGTGCTGGGTTTTGGAGGGCTCACATTTACCACCACAAGTGTAACAGGTAGGGGGGATGGGCCTGGGTCCACCTGCCTGAAGTGCACTGCAGTACCCACTAAAACTGCTCCAGGGACCTGCATACTGCTGCTATGGAGCTGGGTATGATATTTGAGGCTGGCATAGAGGCTGGAAAAATATTTTAAAATTTTTTTTAGGGTGGGAGGGGGTTAGTGACCACTGGGGGAGTAAGGGGAGGTCATCTCCGATTCCCTCCAGTGGTCATCTGGTCATTTAGGGCACATTTTTGTGGCTTGGTCATAAAAAAAAAAGGACCAAGTAAAGTCGCCCAAGTGTTTGTCAGGGATGCCCTTCTTTTTTCCATTATCGGCCGAGGACGCCCTTGTGTTAGGCACACCCCGTCCCGCCTTCGCTATGCTTCTGACAAGCCCCCATGAACTTTGGTCATCCCTGCGACAGAAAGCAGTTGAGGACGCCCCAAATCGGCTTTCGATTCTGCCAATTTAGGCGACCCTGTGAGAAGGACGCCCATCTTCCGATTTGTGTCGAAAGATGGGCGCCCTTCTCTTTCGAAAATAAGCCTGTTAATGAACCAGGGTCCAGACTTGGTGTGATCTAAAACCAGTGAAAAGACACAATCTGCCCGATATTCAAAAGGTTTTAAGCAGACAGGAGAGGCTGCTGCCCGGTTAAACCCTGCTGTCCTACCTACCTCCACTGCACAAACAAACAAAGCAGATCAGTGGTAAATCCAAACAAATCTTTATTGCAGAATTTCAGTCTAACAGAATGCCTGACACAGGTCGTGTTTCGCTCAAAGGGGCTGTGTCAGGGGCTAGAAAATAATAAATAATTAAAAATTATACATATAAACACAAGATAAAAAATATGAAAACCATGACTTGTAAATTCCAATATACATATGTATAACATATACATGCATATAAAAGATTAGTAATAGTAATTAAAAATAAAATATGTATATTGGTATTTACATGTCATGGAGGGGAATAATCGAACGAAAACGTCTATCTCCATGGGCGTTTATCTCCGAGAACGGGTCCGTGAAGGGGCGGACCGAACCGTATTTTCGAAAAAAATAGACGTCCATGTTTTATTCGACAATTTGTGAGCTGGGCGTTTTTGTTTTTCAGCAATAATGGAAAATGAAAGCGCCCAGCTCAAAAACGAATAAATCCAAGGCATTTGTTCGTGGGAGGGGCCAGGATTCGTAGTGCACTGGTCCCCCTCACATGCCAGGACACCAACCGGGCACCCTAGGGGGCACTTTTACAAAAACAAAAAAAAAGGTAAAAGAGCTCCCAGGTGCATAGCACCCTTCCCTTGTGTGCTGAGCCCCCCAAATCCCCCTCAAAACCCACTGCCCACAAGTCTACACCATTACTATAGCCCTAAGGGGTGAAGGGGGGCACCTACATGTGGGTACAGTGGGTTTGGGGGGGGGGGGGGGTTGGACGACTAAGCATTAAGCAGCACAATTGTAACAGGTGGGGGGGGGGGGATGAGCCTGGGTCCACCTGCCTGAAGTCCACTGCACCCCCTAACAACTGCTCCAGGGACCTGCATACTGCTGCCAGGGAGGTGGGTATGACATTTGAGGGTGAAAATAAAAAGTTGTGAAACATCATTTTTTGTGGTGGGAGGCGGTTAGTGACCACTGGGGGAGTCAGGGGGGGGTCATCCCCGATTCCCTCTGGGGGTAATCTAGTCATTTAGGGCACTTTTTGGGGCCTTATTCGTGAAAAAACAGGGTCCAGGAAAAGTGCCCTAAATTCTAGCTACAAACGCATACTTTTTTTCTATTATCGGCGAAAGGCGCCCATCTCTGTTCGGGTGATAACCATGCCCCAGTCCCGTCTTCACCATGCCTCCGACACGCCCCTGTCAACTTTGTACGCTTCCGCGATGGAGTGCAGTTGAAAACGTCCAAGTTCGGCTTTCGATTATACCGCATTATTCGTTTTTGTGAGATAAATGTCCATCTCCCGATTTAGGTCGGAACTTGGGCATTTTTCTCGTTCGATTATAAGCAGGATAGTTTTCCTTTTTTGTATATTAACGTGATTTTTATATGTGTTTAATATGATATTTCACCTTTATGTATTACTATATATTTAATTTTTAATGATTTACTTTTAATCATTACTATTATTAATATTTTATATGGATATATATGTTATACATATGTATATTGGTATTTACATGTCATGGTTTTCATGTTTTTTTAAATCTTGTGTTTATATGTATAATTTTTGATTATTTATTATTTTGTAGCCCCTGATGCAGCCCCTTTGAACGAAACACGGCCAGTGTCGGACATTCTATTACATTAAAATCCTGCAATAAAAATTTGTTCGGATTTACCACTGATCTGCTTTGTTTGTTTCCACATTGGAGTCTGCGTATTGTCTGCCTTGTTATTTTTGCTACCTCCATTGCATGCAAATCTTTCTCATGAATATTCATTGTGGATATCCTGAAAACCTGACTGGCTAGGGTGTCTCCAGGATCAGGTTTGAGAACCGTCCTAGTGAATGAAATGTGCAGTCTGCTACTGGTTTCTATGTGTACTGCCAGCTAGTAGTGGACAAGCACAACAATACCAGTTATCATGAGATGGTGACACCTTGTGGTTAAACTATAAATTCCATCCTCTAATTCTTTTGATAGTGACATCTAATGGTTAGATATTGGAATGGATTGTTTGGATGCTGCTGTATTCATACTGCCTCATCCTTCTCCCTGCAGGTCAGAGATATACACAGAGACAACGCAGACAAACACACATGTAGAAGTTGGAAAGAATTTCATGAGCCTTGCTCTGCATGTTTTCTAAGTAATCAAAGAAAATGAAAGACACAGGCAACATAGAATGCATTTGTAAAAGATTTACATTTAACATTAAATTCCTATATTACCCCAAAGCAATTGATCCATAAGGGTACATTGATACATTAAAGACACCATTAGTTCTCTTCAAAGCAATTGTAGGTACACATGAGGACTTGCTGAACCCAACTTCAGGGTTTTGAAAATAGTTCTGCAAGAATCAAAGAATTCACATTTAACCATTAAAATGTATAGAATGAATGTGTCCGGCTGGTTACCACTAAGACATGAAAAAAGGGCTTTAGTGACTCATGCCTTGCTTTATTGAGTCACTGGAGGATACTGACAAAGGCAGACATGTGGAAGAGCATTTTCGATGGTGTGTCTAAGTCGGACTTTGGACATTTTGTGCTAAACATATCAAATCTGAATAGGAAATATACCCATTTTTGAAAAAAGGAAAACATCTTATCTTTTTTTTTTTTAATACCCTTTCGAACAAGGTTTTGTGCTTTGTGTATTTTTCTTTTCAGGCCATTAAAAAAAATGCACATGTTAAAAACGCACATAATCAAGCCATTGGGATGTAGGAGAGGTCAGCATTTTTAGCAGACTGATCCTCCCTGAGACATCCCAGGAGAACAGTGGGGCACCCTAGGGGGCACTGCTGAGGACTTCATATAAATGTTGCCAGGTACACATCTCATCGTTGCTCCATTATCTTGTCTGCTGAGCACTCCAAACCCACCCAAAACCCACTACCCACAACTGTACACCACTATAATTGTCCTTATGGGTGAAGGGGGCACTTATATGTGGGTACAGAGGGTTTCTGGTGAGTTTTGGAGGGCTAACAGTTCACCACATGTGCAACAGGTAGGAGGAGATATGGGCCTGGGTCCACCTGTCTACAGTGCACTGCACCCACCACTAGACTACTCCAGGGACCTGCATGCTGCTCTAATGGACCTGGCATCTGATGCTGCCATAGAGGCTGGTGAATACTACTTTTATTCACATTTTTTGGGATGGGAGGGGGTCAGTGACCACTGGGAGAGTAAGGGGGGGTCATCCCCGAATCCCTCCAGTGGTTGTTTGGTCATTTAGGGTACTTTTTTGTGTCTTATTCATTGGAAAAACAGGTGTAGACCAAAACATTGAAGTTTTCATTCTAGATGTTTTGTTTTCCATTATGGCTGTAAAATGTCCAAGTGATAGGCATGCATTAATTCCATAAAAACAGAGAATCATGATGGCAGATAAAGGCCAAATGGCCCGTCCAGTCTTCCCTTCCTCACTAGCTCCTCCTTTTCCTAAGGGATCCCACATGCCTATCCCACACTTTCTTAAATTCCGACACAGTCCTCGTCTCCAAGACCTCCACCAGGAGGCCATTCCAAGCATTCAACACCCTTTCTGCCTTCGAAATGCCCCAACACACCCCCTTGTGATTTGGATGCAATGCAGATGAAATACATAGATAGACATCTGCAAAACAGGTTTCAAAAATACCAATTTGGACATTTTGAGAAGAAACCTGTCCAAATGGTGCTTTATGACACTTTTTGGACATTTTTCTCTTTCAAAAATGAGCCCCATAATAACATAGTAGATGACGGCATATAAAGACCTGTATGATCCATCCAGTTTATCCAAGAAGATAAACTTATAGCATATGGTATGACGTGATACTACATATGCATTCTTGTCTTTGCCATTTTCAGGGCACAGACCATAGAAGTCTGCCCAGCACTGGTCTATCTGTCCAGCCTCTAGTAGTGCACAGACCATAGAAGTCTGCCTGGCACTGGCCTTGTTCTCCAGCTACTAAAGCTGAACCAGTCTAGCCACAATCAGGGCACAGACTGTAGAAGTCTGTCCAGCACTGACTTTGCTTCCCAATTAGGAGTGGCCTAGTGGTTAGGGTGGTGGACTTTGGTTCTGGGGAACTGAGGAACTGAGTTCGACTCCCACTTCAGGCACAAGCATCTCCTTGTGACTCTGGGCAAGTCACTTAACCCTCCATTGCCCCATGTAAGCTGCATTGAGCCTGCCATGAGTGGGAAAGCATGGGGTACAAATGTAACAAAAAAAAATTACTGATGTTGCATCTAATCACCACTAAGCTTATTTGGATCAATGCCTTCCATACAGGATTCCTTTGTGTTTATCCCACACATTTTTGAATTCTGTTACTCTTTGCATCTCTATCACCTCCCGTAGGAGGGCATTCCAGGCATCTACCACCCTCTCCGTGAAAAAGTACTTCCTGACATTATTCCTGAGTCGTCCTCCATGCAATCTAAATTCATGTCCTCTAATTCTACTACCTTCTCTCCTCTGGAAAAGGTTTGTTTGTATATTAATACTTTCAAGTATTTGATTGCCTGTATTGTATCATCCCTGTCTTTCCTTTCCTCCAGGGTATGCATGTTTAGATCAGCAAGTCTCTCCATGTATGTCTTGCTACATAAACCCCCTACTATTTTCATTGCTTTTCTCTGAACTGCTTCAAGTCTTTTTATATTCTTGACAAGATATGGCCTCCAAAACTGAACACATTACTCCAAGTAGGACCTCACCAGTGCTTTTTTTCTGCCAGTATGCGCCGTTATGGCATACCGACACCTTTTTTCCCAGGGCCGGCTCAGCTCCCAGAGAGTCCTACTTTCTGTTCCTACTGCCCCGTGTTTAAATCCTTTATTTTTTTTACCTGAAGTCGCAGCGCCGGCGTTAGTGAAAACAGAAGACTCGCCTCCTCCAGCCTTCCCTTCCTTCAGTGTCCCGCCTTCCTCTGATGTAGTTTCCTGTTTCCATGAGGGCGGGACACTGAGTGAGAGGGAAGGCTGGAGGAGGTGAACCTGCTGCTTTCAGTAACGCCGCCGCTGTGACTTCAGGTAAAAAAAAAAATAAAAAATTTAAACGTGAGGCGGCAGGAACAGAAAGCAGGGCTGTCGGGCAGCTGAGGATGGGCAGGTGGGCCTGGGGTTGGAACTGGAACTCAACGGGGGCTGAAAAGGGGGGCAGGTGACGGGGCAGGTGAAGGTGGAGGGGAGGGGGAGAGGAAAAATGCTGGACATGGATCGAAAGAGGAAGGAGATACATACTGATGAGATGAGGGAAAGGGAAAAGAGGAGAAAAACTGCACATGAATGGATAAAATAGGCAAAAGTTGGATCCACTCTATACCTCCTCTAGTTAAGTCTGCAGAGGACCCAGCTTTTACCTATGGATGTAGGGCAAGAAATGAAGAAAGGAGGAAAGTACAGAAATAAATTGAAAGGAAGCCCTGGAAACTGTTAAGGGAACAAATAGAGCGCAGCAGAATCAGAGACTAGGACCAACATGATCAGAAAAACAAATTCACCAGATAACAAAGGTAGAAAAAAAATCATTTTATTTTCATTTTAGTGTTTGGAAGATGTCCAATTTGAGAATTTATATCTGCTGTCTTATTTTGCACTGGGTATACTGGAGCTGTAACAGTAATCACAAGTTATTTTTCTCCTATACTGGTATAGTATTTTCAGTGATACTGCTTATATGCACCATAGCTGGTATAAGGGGTGTGGCTACTGTGGGTGTGGTTACCATAGGGGCAGAGCCACAGATGGTGACCCCACCCATAATGAGTACCGGTACCTTTTTCCTACAAAAAAGCACTGGACCTCACCAATTACTTTAATAGATGAGGAGATCTGACATGCTTGATGGAAGAGCCAGAAACCATGCTACTGAGAAACTGGATTTGTCCCAGTTACTGAAGCAAGGCTTGCTGGTAACAGTAGCATGAGTGCTGCCAAGCCACTGTAGATCATAGATTTGGAGATCTGGCTAGCATCTCTGAAATTTATGGATCACTTCTAACTCCCGGTGTCCTATCTCATTGCTATTGACAAGGTACCATACTTTATGCCAGGGGATATCTATACCCATAATAACTTGTGTTCCTAGTGAAGCTTGTGGCTGAGCACTGCATAACTTACATCATTCTCTGGGAGAAGTAGAAAGCTAAGAGTTATACATTAGTACATTATTTTTCATTATTTTTCTGAAAATTATAATTATTCACAGCGTTTTATATGGATTGCAATGAAAATTTGCCAAGAAGTTGAAAAAAAAAATCAGATAAAAAATATTCCTGGAATAAAATGCCATGCTAGACTTCCAATGATGTTGAGCAGCTGAGCAGGCATGGGTGGTGGAGCTCTCAGGTGATCTTCTGTACATCACAATATTTGGAGCTGATCATGTTAAAAGGCTAGATTATAACCTGCAAAGAAATGAGGTGGAGGGACAACTCTCCTCCAGTGGCACAGATGGGCTGGATATGATAGGAAATCTCCCGAGGTAAGGTAAAGAGAAGGCATGTGTATAAGAGCCTAAGAGGGTTTTGGAGAGTGAAAGGGCCGCACAGCTAGTGAGTGCAGATTTAATACAAGAAATAGCTAAAAGTATGTCTCCAGCATTAGAGGACAAAGTTAATAAAATGTGCAGGATGACAAAGGAGGCCAGTTGTCCCAGCAAGTACAAGAACCTAGACAAGAGATGGCAAAGTTGAAGGAGAGATTTGAGGACCAAGAAAATAGAAATTGGTGAAATAATGTACGTCTTATTGGTCTTCCAGAGATCGTGAATGACTTTGAGTGCTGGGTCCAGACTTCGCGCCTTCTGTCTCGCTGCACCCTACACCTGGAATAAACTTCCTGAGCCCCTACGTCTTGCCCCATCCTTGGCCACCTTTAAATCTAGACTGAAAGACCACCTCTTTAACATTGCTTTTGACTCGTAACCACTTGTAACCACTCGCCTCCACCTACCCTCCTCTCCTCCTTCCTGTACACATTAATTGATTTGATTTGCTTACTTTATTTTTTGTCTATTAGATTGTAAGCTCTTTGAGCAGGGACTGTCTTTCTTCTATGTTTGTGCAGCGCTGCGTACGCCTTGTAGCGCTATAGAAATGCTAAATAGTAGTAGTAGGGTCCCAGAAAAATTAGGCCTGGATATAAGTGCTGTGGTGTGAGTAAGCTTGCAGGCTGGGCCTGCTATGGAAGCGAGGAAGTCAACTGAGGTCTGAGGCCAGTGATTGCCCGCTTTCTAAACTAGGCCAAAAATGGTGAGGTTGATGTGAGTATACTAGAGAGAGCAAAATGTGGAGAATCCAGAGCCAAACCCGAAGCTGCTACTGAAACTGAACACTTTTGGCTGAAACTGAAACTGCAATCAAAAATTAAAGTTTGGTTGTGTGAATGTGAACCAATGAGGCCCACTGGGGATTGTCAGAGCTTGCAGTGGGCAGCCCTTTGCTAAACCCACAGGAGATTAATACCCTCCAGGCCCAGGAACTGCAAGTACAGGCTGACAACTGGGAGATCCATTTTAACAAGGACTTCTCAACAAGTCTGGCATGTTTTGGGCAGATTTAGTTAAATATCCTCTCTGAGACAGGAACTTTGTGAGAACATGTTAAAAAAAAAATATCATGATTACCAGCTTTTTATGCTTACCCAAACTGTGCACAGTTAACAAGAGAAAATAGCATTGAGATGTTCCCCATTTTGTATTTAGCTATAAAACTGATTAAGGGCAAGCAAGATATAGATTATTCCTAAAATAGGGTAAAGGAGTCCAGACACTGATCTACACTGCGGACATTATAGCAGTCTGATGCACGATCCAGAATAAAAAAAGCACATTGATGTTACTGAATGCGAGGACTATATGCTCTGAAAAATTACAATCAAGAGCAATTCATTTCTCAGATTATTTTCTAACATATAAACTTCATTTCCTTGTAATATCATTTCCCTACTAACACTATAAGCAGACCAGTACTTGCAAACAATCACTGCAGGTTCCTTTCTCATAGAAACTTGCTTCTGCATGCCACAAGTTTGATTAAAATGCTACATCTTCATCATACCCAAGAGTCAGGAAATTCTTTAGAATCACCCAAATAGTAACCAAGCCAGATTATATATAATACTTTAAATAATGAAAGACCATATTTTACCTCCAAACAAAATAGCCTCTGTGTAACCCACTCCTCTCTCAACAGGATTACTTGGGGTTTGGATGACTGGGTATGCACTATTCACTTCAGGTTCCCTCCGAGTCCATCCCAGGAACCATACGATAGTCAGGAGAGTCAAGAAAATTAATTAAACTTTATTTAATAAATTAGAACTCGGAAGCGATTGTCATGAAAGTCCTCAGCACACAATGATGGTACACAGGTTTTGGTTTTACAAAGTCACAAGAGCAGATGGTCATTCCTTCTTGGGTTCTGCATGTGAGCAAAAACCCTTCAGCCTGACCTGTAGCCAGACAACACCACACAGTAAATCTCTCCGATGCAACACCACTATCATCGGAGGATTGGATCCAGCATTACTGTCCCAGCCTTTCAGGGGTGTACCTTGAAATAAATCACCAGCCGCGGGCAGACAGCGTCCTACCCTTGAGCCCGGTTTGCGGCAAGACTCCCCAATCTCAGCTCACAGGTCGGCTCCTCTGTTGGCTAAAAAGATTGACAGCAATGACCCTGATCTCACTGTTCTATCAAGGGTTGACTCAGCAGGTACCCTACTTTCTTTCCAATGGATGACTTGGCGGGGGTAAAAGATTCTTAAACACGGGCTACCAAGGATAAATCTTACAGCACTGTTCTTCCTTATATAGTGACTATCAGTTCCACCCCACACTGAGAGTCCACGAATCAGGGCATTCTCAAGTGTGAGATGGACTCATGACTTACTCCCATACTGAGCTCCTCCCACCCAGGGCTCACATATAACAAAGGGTTACATCAGCACACATGGACCTCAGCTAATGAAAACTGAAAATCGTAGTGCTTTTACAATGGCTGACATTGTGTCATGTTTTGAGTGGCAACTGATGTCATATCTCCACAGACAGGCTAATTTCTAAGGAGCTTATCATCCCAAATTTACAGACTTAAAATTCCTGCTAAAGCTTTTCATTATAAGCATTTATTTGGAGTACTCTATTTAGCATATATACTACTATGCAAGACAAGATAGGGGCTGGAATTTGATATATCACCCTTCTGTGGATATATTCAAGGTGGAATTGAACCCATTTCCCCTTGGTCTCAAGGCCCTGTATCAACCATTATGCTGCTCCTCCACTCCCCCCCCCCCCCAAATAAAAACAATGGGAATTAAACCCATGTCCTCTGCACCCAGGGAACACAGCCCTAACCCCTAAAGCAAACACACATCTAAGACAGATCAGAACTGCATTACTTGCAATCACATTACAAAAAGAAAAGCATGCAAAGAGTAGCTCCCCCTACCCCTGGTGGTCTAGTGATGTAGTCAGGGCAGGAGTAATCCACTCTTGCCCATATCAGTTCTACTTTCAAAATGGCTACTGTGACCTCTTACAGCAGTCTTGCAAGATTGCCACTACACAGGCAATGGTGGCCATCTTGAGAGAAGAGCCAACATGAGCAGGAGTACCTGGGGATCACTCTGGTCCTAACTACACCCCTAGACTGCCAGGGATTATAAGATAGGCTCAAGGGGGGGCGCCTACAGGTAGGCGGGGAGGAGGCAACTCCTGTTCAGAAGGGAGGGGGAGGGAAGAAGACAAATAGGACAAACTACAAATTTTCAGTTTTCACAGAAAACACACAATCAGTTTTGGCTGAAACTGAAACCATGGCTATGGCTTTTTGGCTGAAACCAGGCAGAAAAAGGATTTTGGGCCAGTTTCGGCACTATAACCAAAACCGAAACCAAAATTCATTTCTGCCTCTAATGCAAACTGTTATTTTTGTTGCACGATTACTTGGTGCATATGGCCAAACAACAGAGAGCAACTGCACCCATATGCAATGGAATTCATTAGTGAGGGCTGCAGTTTGTTCTATTGTTCCTGATGAAAATATGATTACGCCATGACAACAAGGTGATGTTTCTGTTCTCTTTGGAAAAAGGCAGACACTTTCTGTGCAAGCTAGGTCTGACCGGAGGAAAGGAGAGAGACTAGGCCTGAGCATAAGTATCTTTAATAGACAGCATGAACTGAGAGGCCATGAACAAAATGGAAGTAATGGTTATAGCAAGTGCCTTGAGATGCTGCTGTTTCTGGTTTCTGAATTGCCTTTCGGCACTACCTGAAAGAGGAAAAATGGCAGGTACTGTGTGAGAAATTTATAGCCAGAGAGACAATGAGAAGAACACATTTTTACCTCAGGTGTAGAACTAAGTCTTGGTTATTAGAGGGGGCAAACTGACAATTGCCTTATGACACTCAACATAACAGGAACTTTAGAACTGGTCAGGCTGTAACATCCGAATGAGGATTGCCTGGAAAGATTTGTGGAAGAGGGACTGGGAAGACAGGAAGGAGTAGCTGACATGGAAGGAGATAGTTATTGGGACGGGGAGGAGATAGTTATAGGGATGGGGAGAGGGTGGAAGGTGGGAATGAAGAGTAGGAGGGGTTAGAGAAGGGGGGAGAAGGGCTATGTATCCTTATATGATGCCCAGAGCAATGAGTCTAATGGAACGACAAATAGGAGGTGAGTGACTTGTAACACAATGGTTGCAGTGGGGTGCAGGGAGGGAGATTGTTATTGTTGCAGAGGTGTATCACATGGGAAAGCTCAATAAGAGGTATAATTGGTCACAGGGGGAGGGGTACCACAGAGCATCTCCTAACAGATAAAGGAAGTGTTTTGAGATGCTCTATGGATCATGTGTGGTGGTAGGGGAGTTGGGGGATGGGAGGAAAAGGGTGTGAGTGGGGGATGTATATATAGGATGCTGTGTGGTGACAGATGTAAAATGGGAGGTGTGCCTTGAGATGAGAAGATTCAGAGGGTGAGACCTTTGACACCTAGTTTGGAGGGTGCTGAAGGTAGCAATACATGTAGGCTTTGAGAGAAGTGCCATGATACAATGTCTCTATGGTGAAGCTAAAGATAATTACAGTGAATGAATGGTATAGAGAGACTTGTTAAATGGAAAACTTTGTCCGATAAATTTATCAAAGGTAAATTTGATAAAGCTTTTTGGCAAGAGACACATCTCACAGAAGATGAGCACAGAAAGCTTAAAAAGGTAGTGGGTAGGATACTGTGGCTCTGCATCATAAACCACTCCCCTTTGAAATGGAAGCACAAGTGCAGACCTGAAAGGCCGCTATGTTCTAATGGGTGGGAGGATATATGGACAAAAAATACTGCTTGGCAATATTTACTCATCCAGTGTGTACTCCTTGGAGTTTTATGCCCATCTGCTTGGAGAGGTGGTGAAATTCCCTGAATACCAAATAGTCTTAGGCAGATATTTCGATACTGTGACAGATTTGTTAGTGGATTGTAAACCCCCTAGAGAGGTTCTAAAAGAAGAGAGCAGCAGAGGGATTAATTAGTCAGTGAAGGAATGAAGCATTTTACTTTGACTATTTGTTGGTTGCTGATTTTCTGCATGGGACAGATATCGGAAGTAAGAGAGTGACAGACCGTGCCCCAATATCAGTAGAGCAGAGGTGGGAGAGTGGGCAGCAGGGATTTAATTGGATGATAAGTCCAGGATTAGCAAAGGAGAATTACTTTTGTTTGTTCTAGCAAGAGAAATGGGATGAGTATGACAGCCCAGAGATAATCCCCCTACTACTCTGGATGGCCAGAAAGGTGGTAATGAGAGGCCATGTTCTTGCATACATGGCAGATAAAAAGAAGCAGAGACTCAGAGATTTTGTGGCTAACAAAAGTGGTACAATAGCTCAGATACTATGTGCAAGGCCTGCAATGGGAACCAGGAGAGCTAGAAGAACAAATAAGGATAACAGATTTGATGGAGATAAGGAGGATACGGGCAAACATCATCACCCACTGGTACAGGAGAGACAGGATAGTAGAGGAAGAGATAGAAGCTTTGGATTATATTGTAGTTTATTGGCAGAAGATATAAGGGAGACAAATGACAAATAACCAAATGCAGGGACTGTTCTGCGGGGATCCATAAAGGAATAATGATGTGCAATTAAGAGAAATGTAATAAAAATTCCTGGCGTATTGTGTTCAGTTTTGGAGGCCGTATCTTGCTGAAGACGTAAAAACACTGGAAGCTGTATTAGGCTGCGTTTGGTTTGCTAGTCGCTAAAACAACTTATGAAATTTTATAAAATATTATAGAAAAAAGTTTACAGGAATTAGAGAGAATTCATTGTCTTTAATTACTCACCCACCATCACAGCATCAGACATCAGCTGTAAAGTTATAACAAAATTTACAAATCTAACATCAGTACCTCTGGTAATTATAAGTAATTAGACTAATTATATGAAGGAAGAAACGTTTGTTCCTCATACAAAAGTCACAGAACAGAGAGAAGGCAGAGAAAGAAAGAATGAATGAAAGAAAGATTCATAGTTATAGAGAATTAGATTCTACGAAGGGGGGAAAGTAAAACCCCTTCGGGAAAACCATAGGCCATTGGACGGATCTGAAACTCTCTCCAAGCATGCCTGGTTTTTCAAAGTTTCTTTGTCTGCAGCGTGGTTTTATAGACTGTGGTGAGCATCCACCTCTCCTTTACCCTGGACCAATCATAGGTGCTGCATATGGGCTGGAGACTTGTAATTGGGACTTTCATATTTGCTGGACACTTGCACTTGGTCCTTGCCATACCTTTTATCAGTAACTCACTTTTGTAACAGGATATACCAGGTATCTGAGTTGCCTTAGCAACATTTTCACCATCAGAGCATGTGACCAGCCAGAAATTCCTTCATGTGGCTGATAGGAAAAGAGAGATGGGGGATGGGAAATAGTGCAGTATATCTGAAGTAAAACTTAATTATAGACAAAGGGGTGCAAATAAAAGATACAAAAATGGTATGGGATTTGCATTGCAAACCATACAAGGAGAGACTTGCCAACCTGAACATGTATACCTTGGAGGAAAGAAGAAACAGGGGTGACATGATACAGATGTTCAAATATTTGAAAGGTATTAATCTGCAAACGAACCTTTTCCAGAGACGGGAAGGTGGTAGAACTAGAGGACATGAATTGAGGTTGAAGGGGGGCAGACTCAGGAGTAATGTCAGGAAGTATTTTTTCACAGAAAGGGTGGTAGATACGTGGAATGCCCTCCCACGGGAGGTGGTGGAGATGAAAACGGTAATGGAATTCAAACGTGCATGGGATAAACACAAAGGAATCCTGTTTGGAAGGAATGGATCTATGGAATCTTAGTGGAGATTGGGTGGGAACACCGGTAATTGGAAAGTAAAACCAATGCTAGGCGGACTTCTATGGTTTGTGCCCTGATTGTGGCTGAATAGATATGGATGGGCTGGAGTGTAAATTTTAAGGGGCTTCGACGTTAGCTTCAGAACGTTTAGTATAGGAACAGCGCTGGCCAGACTTTTACGGCCTATGCCCTGAGAAAGGCAGGAACAAATCAAGTAAAATGAGTTTATCTTGTTGGGCAGACTGGATGGACTGTTCAGGTCTTTATCTGCCATCATTTACTATGTTACCACGTTACTTTGTTACTACACCAATGTTCTCTGTGTCTCAGGATAATAAGTACATAAGTAATGCCACACTGGGAAAAGACCAAGAGTCCATCGAGCCCAGCATCCTGTCCACAACAGCGGCCAATCCAGGCCAAGGGCACCTGGCAAGCTTCCCAAATGTACAAACATTCTATACATGTTATTCCTGGAATTGTGGATTTTTCCCCCAAGTCCATTTAGTAGTGGTTTATGGACTTGTCCTTTAGGAAACCGTCTAACCCCTTTTAAAACTCTGCCAAGCTAACCGCCTTCACCACATTCTCCGGCAATGAATTCCAGAGTTTAATTATGCGTTGGGTGAAGAAATATTTTCTCCGATTTGTTTTAAATTTACTACACTGTAGTTTCATCGCATGCCCCCTAGTCCTAGTATTTTTGGAAAGCGTGAACAGACGCTTCACATCCACCTGTTCCACTCCACTCATTATTTTATATACCTCTATCATGTCTCCCCTCAGCCATCTCTTCTCCAAGCTGAAAAGCCCTAGCCTCCTTAGTCTTTCTTCATAGGGAAGTTGTCCCATCCCCGCTATCATTTTAGTTGCCCTTCGCTGCATCTTTTCCAATTCTACTATATCTTTCTTGAGATGCGGCGACCAGAATTGAACACAATACTCAAGGTGCGGTCGCACCATGGAGCGATACAATGGCATTATAACATCACACCCGTTTTCCATACCTTTCCTAATAATACCCAACAATTTATTCGCTTTCCTAGCCATAGCAGCACATTAAGCAGAAGGTTTCAGTATATTATCTTTTGGATATTTGCAAAGCTGCTACATGGTCCAGACTTCATACCTTTTCTAAACATTACTGTCTGGACACTGCCGCAAGAAATGATGCAAAATTTGGACAAGCTGTCCATCAATCTCTGTTCTCATAATCCACCACCCTTCCTGTTTTACTGAGTTGCTTTCAACTATATTTTCAACAAATGCAACACTTAGCTAGGGAGTCACCAAGTGTGTCTGCATTATCCTGAGACATGGAGAAAGCATAGTTGCTTACCTATAGCAGGTGTTCTCAGTGGACTTCAGGATAACACAGACACACCTTCCTGCCCTCCGTCTCCTTCCATCAATTTTCTCCAGAGGCAATTTGGATTATATCCTCCTTCCAATGACTTACAATTGACTACTGACCCTGCTTGATTACTTCCTCTTGGGTGCTATTCACTGAACTGAGAGGCTGCTGATGTTGGCAGAGGAAGGTGACCTACTCACACAATTGGCTGGAGTCTCTAGATATCAACATAGGGACACATCAGGATAGGCAGCCTGCAGAGAAGGCTACCAAATCTGTCTGCATTATCCTGAGGTTCACAGAGAACACCTGCTACAGTTAAGCAACTACGCTTTATGTGAATAAAGCACTGAGCCTGCAAATAGGTGGGAAAATGTGAGATACAAATGTAACAAATATTTCCAAGTGGATTAGAATAGGGTTGTCAATACCATTAGCATTTCTGCTTGTCTGTAAACCTGCCTTGCCTTTGGCACATTGCCATTGCTTTTCTTACAGGCTTTTGCCCAGGACATTCATTGAACTGCCAACTTTGGTAGCCAGCCTATAACTCTCAAACTTCATTGAGAAGTGTCTTTTCCTGATTCTCTACCCTTTGTTTCTGCTTGCATCTAGGGGTTCAAGTCAAGAAAGGTCACTTAAAGTTGACGTCAAAATGTCTAGCACTAAGTGCAAATTTTATAATACAGTATAGTCTCGATTATCCAGTGTAAATGGGATCGAGCTGTTGTCGGATAAGTGAAAAGTCAGATAATATGGAAAACAAAAGTAACCCCTTAAAAATGCACAGAAAACATACTTTATGCATACAGAACAGGTATTGGGTATCTGCATTTTTAAAAATGCTGATCATTGTTGGCTAGATTAACCCTCGATATTCAGTTCCGGGCCATGACTGGGCGCTGGAACTGAATACTGAGGGTAAACGTGATGAAGATAGCCACTAGAGCCTGTTGCGGGTTCCGGACAATATTTAGCCAGGATCTGCATAAATATATTTTAACTGGAAAATATCCCCGATCCCTCACCCGGCCCCCCAAATAACCCCCTCTTTCCTATCCCCTCCCCCAGCCCACCAGACTCAAAGCACCTCTCCTCCCCCACTGGAATGAGCCTCTTCACTCCATGTTCAGCATCTCTCCTATGTGTCCCTGTCTTACTCTGTCCTCCATACCTCTCTGTGTTCCTATTCATCCCCTTGTGTCCAGTATTGCCTCTCTGTATTCATGTCCCTATGCTCCATTCACTACTAGTATATCTTCTAAGTGGAGCGCAGATCTGGTGCGGGAGGTAATGGTGCTGGGGCTGCTTGATAACAGTGATCAAAATATGATCAAATTTGATACTAGCTTTGAAGTAAGTATACACAGGAAATCCAATACGTTACTGTTTAACTTTAAAAAAGGACACTATGATAAAATGAGAAGAACGGTGAAAAGAAAAAATTAGAGGAGCAGGTTCGAGGGTCAAAAATTTACATCAGGCGTGGATGCTGTTCAAAAACACCATCCTGGAAGCCCAGGCCAAATATATTCCGTGTATTAAAAAAGGAGGACAGAAGACCAAACGACAGCCAGCATGGTTAAAAAGTGAGGTGAAGGAAGCTATAAGAGCTAAAAGAAAATCCTTCAGAAAATGGAAGAAGGAACGGACTAAAAATAATAAGAAACATCATAAGGAATGTCAAGTCAAATGCAAAGCCCTGATAAGGAAGGCAAAGAGGGACTTTGAAAAAAAGATTGTGTTGGAGGCAAAAACACTTAGTAAAATTTTCTTAGATATATTAAAAGCAGGAAGCCAGCAAAAGAATCAGTTGGACCGCTAGATGACCCAGGGGTAAAAGGGTCGATCGGGCAAGACAAAGCCATAGTGGAGAGATTAAATGAATTCTTTGCTTTGGTCTTCACTGAGGAAGATTTGGGAGAGATACCGGTGCCAGAAATGGTATTCAAAGCTGACGAGTCGGAGAAACTGAATGAAATCTCTATAGACCTAGAGGATGTAATAGGGCAATTTGACAAATTGAAGAGAAGCAAATCTCCTGGCCCAGATGGTATTCATCCCAGAGTACTGATAGAACTGAAAAATGAACTTGTGGAACTACTGTTAGTAATATGTAATTTATCCTTAAAATCAAGCGTGGTACCAGAAGATTGGAGGGTGGCCAATGTAACGCCGATTTTTAAAATAGGTTCCAGGGGAGATCCGGGAAATTATAGACCGGTGAGTCTTACGTCGGTGCTGGGCAAAATCGTAGAGACTATTATAAAGAACACAATTACAGAACATATTCAAAAACATAGATTAATGAGACAAAGCCAACATGGATTTAGTGAAGGGAAATCTTGCCTAACCAATCTATTACATTTCTTTGAAGGGGTGAACAAACATGTGGATAAAGGTAAGACGGTTGATATTGTGTATCTGGATTTTCAGAAGGCGTTTGACAAAGTACCTCATGAAAGACTCTAGAGGAAATTGGAGAGTCATGGCATAGAAGGTAGTGTCCTATTGTGGATTAAAAACTGGTTAAAAGATAGAAAATAGAGTAGGGTTAATTGGTCAGTATTCTTAATGGAGAAGGGTAGTTAATGGGATTCCACAGGGGTCTGTGCTGGGACCGATGCTTTTTAACATATTTATAAATGACCTAGAGATGGGTGTAACTAGTGAGGTAATTAAATTTGCTAATGATACAAAGTTATTCAAAGTCATTAAATCGCAAGAGCATTGTGAAAAATTACAAGAGGACCTTATGAGACTGGGCGTCTAAATGACAGATGACGTTTAATGTGAGCAAGTGCAAAGTGATGCATGTGGGAAAGAGGAACCTAAATTATAGCTACATCAATTAAGGTTCTACGTTAGGAGTCACCGACCGAAAAAGGGATCTAGGTGTCCTCGTTGAGGATACGCTGAAACCTTCTGCTCAGTGTGCTGCGGCGGCTAAGACAGCAAATAGAATGTAAGGTATTATTATGAAAGGAATGGAAAACAAAAATGAGGACGTTATAATGCCTTTGTATTGCTCCATGGTGCGACTGCACCTCGAATATCATGTTCAATTCTGGTCGCCGCATCTCAAAAAGGATATAGTGGAATTAGAAAAGGTGTAGAGAAGGGTGACGAAAATGATAAAGGGGATGGGACGACTTCTGTATGAGGAAAGGCTAAAGCGGCTGGGGCTCTTCAGCTTGGAGAAAAGACAGCAGAGGGGAGATATGATAGAGGTCTATAAAATAATGAGTGGAGTGGAATGGGTAGATGTGAAGTGTCTGTTTACACTTTCCAAAAATACTAGGACTAGGGGGCATGCGATGAAGCTACAAAGTAGTAAATTTAAAATGAATTGGAGAAAATATTTCTTCACTCAACGTATAATTCAATTCTGGAATTCATTGCCAGAAAATGTGGTAAAGGTGGTTAGCTTAGTGGAGTTTAAAAAAAGATTTGGACTGCTTCCTAAAGAAAAAGTCCATAGACCATTATTAAATTGGACTTGGGGAAAATATTTCTGGGAAAAGCAGCATAAAATATTTTGTACTTTTTTAGGGATCTTGCCAGGTATTTGTGACCTGGATTATCCACTGTTGGAAACAGGATGCTGGGCTTGATGGCTTTGGTCTGTCCCAGTATGGCAATATTTATGTACTTCTGTATCTTTCTCTTTCCACGTGTCCAGATTCACTCCTCCCTTCTTCCTTCACTCCCCACCCTTGGCCCCTCCTACCCTCCCTGTTCTGACATCTCTCTCTCAGTCCCTCTGTTGGTCCAGCACCTCACTCTCTATCTTCCCTCTTTTTCCTCCCACCCCAGTCCAGCATCTAGCTCCTTTCTTCCCATCCCAAGGTCTAGTAACTCTCCCCCTCACTTCCCTCTCTGCTTTGCTCCAGTTCTCGCTTTCTTTCTTTTCCCAAGTCCAGCATCTCTCCTCCTTCCTTGCTTGGTCCATCATATTTCCACCCCCCCCACACCTGGGACCAGCATCTATTTAGTACCTCCCCCCACCAGTCCTCCAAATGCTGAAGCATGTTGCCAGAAGAGGCAGCAGTGAAAGCAGCCTCTCTCTGGCTGGCAGAGCATTTCCTCTGCGCATCCTGTCTCAATAATGCAATTTCTTGTGGGTGGATTGAGGCGAGGAAAGGCTCCACCAGTTTGCGAGATGCTGCTTTTAGTTCTGCTTCTGCTGGCGATGCACTACAGCATTTGGAAGACCAGTGGGAGGGGGAGCTACACAAATGCTAAACCTGGGTGCCGGGGGGGGGGGGGGGGAGATGGAGGGAGGGGGCAACTTCAGGTGGCCCCTACCATTGGGTGGCCCTGAGCATTTTGCTGGGCTTGCTCAATGATATCTACGCCCCTGCCAGGAAGCACCTGCATGCAGACCACAATCTTGCAGTGAGCTTACTGTTTATGCATGTAACCCCATGTGCAAAATATCCTATATATTCTGAAAGAACTTTATGACATTACCCCCATATGAGAATATTGTGAGGCATTTGTGATCATCAAAGGTTCAAGCCATGAAATGCATTAGCTACTTCATTACTCTTGGCATGAGTCCAATTATCCCTTCTCAGACATGCAGTCTTTTGGGTGATTTTGAATCTCTATAGGAAAAGGCAGGAAACTGCGCCAAGCATGAACAAACAGAGGGCAAGAAGCCAAAAATGCCTTCCTACATTTTCTAGCTCTAATGGAGAAAACCTTAGTAATTACTCATGGTAAAACGCTGATTAAATTCAGAAAACAAACTGCCAGTGCTTCACTAAGCTGCACTTCATGAGGAACTGCCAGCATGCAAGGCCATCATGTGTCGAAATGTAAAATTAAATACTTTTCCTACATCTATGCAATTCATTCATTCACAGTTGTCTCCTTCATGGAGGAATAGCATTTATTCATAGCCCTTCATGAATGGACAGCATTCATACGATTCTGCTTTTATCCATGCGTTCCTGCATGCGCCATGACACATTTACAGTACACCCATCCTATATTTTGGATGAAGTAAAAGGCATTTTCAATATGATGTCTAAGTTGGACTTTGGACGTTTTGCGCTAAACGTCCCAAATCCAAATAGGAAATATAGTCATTTTCGAAACAGCAAAATGTCTATCTTTGTTTTTTGAAAATGGCCACATACAAGATGGTTTTGTGTTGTGTGCTTTTATTGTTTTGGTCCATTTTCGAAAAAACAGTCCAAGTGCAAAATGTACAAAATCAAGCCATTGGGATGAAGGAAGATCCAGCAATCTTGGTAGACTGGCCACACAGACATCCCAGAACTGCAATGGAGCACTCTAGGTGGCACTGCTATGGACGTCATATAAAAACTCCCAAGTACACATCTTACTATTACTCCCTTGTCTGCTGAGCCCTCCAAAACCCACCACTCCCAACTGTACAGCACTACAACAGCCTTTATGGGTGAAGGGGTCACTTATAAATATGTACAGTAGGTTTTTGGTGAGTTTTGGAGGGCTCACAGTTTCCACCACAAGTGTGACAGGTAGAGTGAGATATGGGCTTGGGTACTGTTCTCTACTGTTTACTGCACCAACCACTGTACTACCCTGGGGACCTGCATGCTACTCTAATATTACTGGCTATAATATCTGTAGCTGTCATAGAGGCTGGTAATTACTATTTTTATTCACATTTTTGGGGGGTCAGTGACTACTGGAGGAGTAAAGAGGGGTCATTCCTGAAGCCCTCCAGTAGTTCTCTGCTTATTTAGGGCACCTTTTTGTGTCTTATTCGTTAATAAAAAAACAGGTATAGACCAAAATATTGAAGTTTCAGCTCTAGACGTTTTCATTTTGTTCCATTATGGCTGGAAAACGTCCGAGTGTTAGGAATGCCCTAATCCTGGCCCCGAAATGCCCCAAACATGCTCCCCTGTTATTTGGATGCACGGCAGAAAAATTGCATAGATAAACATCTGCAAAATAGGTTTTGAGAATACTGATTTGGATGTTTTGAGAAGAAATTTGTCCAAATGCTACTTTATGACACTTTGATGGGCATGATCGAACAGGGCGCCCAAGTTTTCCTGAGGATGCCCTCGCAGGACGTCCCAGCGAAGGGGCGGGGAAACACGTATTATCGAAACAAGATGGGCGTCCATCTTTTGTTTCAATAATATGGTCAGGGACGCCCAAATCTCCACATTTAGGTTGACCTTAGAGATGGTTGTCCCCGATTTTCGACGATAATGGAAACCGAGGACACCCAACTCAGAAATGACCAAATGCAAGCCCTTTGGTCATGGGAGGAGCCAGCATTCATAGTGCACTGGTCCCCCTCACATGTCAGGACACCAACCGGGCACCCTAGGGGGCACTGCAGTGGACTTCAGAAAAAGTTCCCAGGTGCATAGCTCCCTTACCTTGTATGCTGACCCCCCCAACCCCCCCCCAAAACCCACTCCCCACAACTGTACACCACTACCATAGCCCTTAGGGATGAAGGGGGGCACCTACATGTGGGTACAGTGGGTTTATGCTGGGTTTTGGAGGGCTCACATTTACCACCACAAGTTTAACAGGTGGGGGGAGATGGGCCTGGGTCCATCTGCCTGAAGTGCACTGTAGTACCCACTAAAACTGCTCCAGGGACCTGCATACTGCTGTCATGGAGCTGGGTATGATATTTCAGGCTGGCATAGAGGCTGGAAAATATATTTTAAAATTTTTTTAGGGTGGGAGGGGGTTAGTGACCACTGGGGGAATAGGGGGAGGTCATCCTCGATTCCCTCCGGTGGTCATCTGGTCATTTAGGGCACATTTTTGTGGCTTGGTTGTAAAAAAAAGGACCAAGTAAAGTCAGCCAAGTGTTCGTCAGGGACGGCCTTCTTTTTTCCATTATCGGCCGAGGACGCCCATGTGTTAAGCACGCCCAAGTCCCGCCTTCGCTATGCTTCCAACACGCCCCTGGGAACTTTGGCTATCCCCGCGATGGAAAGAATTTGAGGATGCCCAAAATCGGCTTTCGATTTGTGTCAACAGATGGGCGCCCTTCTCTTTCGAAAATAAGCATGTTTTTGGACGTTTCTGTCTTTCGAAAATGAGCCCCATAGTGTCTTCTAAGTCAGGATGCTCTGTACACCTGTAGTTTTTACTGATCTAAACAGTGATGCATATCAGTATTTCTGGGGGTAAATCATGTCATGGACAAACAAATGGACGCATGTGGAAGACATTTCTATAACAATGCCGTTGTACAGTGGGGGAAATAAGTATTTGATCCCTTGCTGATTTTGTAAGTTTGCCCACTGACAAAGACATGAGCAGCCCATAATTGAAGGGTAGGTTATTGGTAACAGTGAGAGATAGCACATCACAAATTAAATCCGGAAAATCACATTGTGGAAAGTATATGAATTTATTTGCATTCTGCAGAGGGAAATAAGTATTTGATCCCCCACCAACCAGTAAGAGATCTGGCCCCTACAGACCAGGTAGATGCTCCAAATCAACTCGTTACCTGCATGACAGACAGCTGTCGGCAATGGTCACCTGTATGAAAGACACCTGTCCACAGACTCAGTGAATCAGTCAGACTCTAACCTCTACAAAATGGCCAAGAGCAAGGAGCTGTCTAAGGATGTCAGGGACAAGATCATACACCTGCACAAGGCTGGAATGGGCTACAAAACCATCAGTAAGACGCTGGGCGAGAAGGAGACAACTGTTGGTGCCATAGTAAGAAAATGGAAGAAGTACAAAATGACTGTCAATCGACAAAGATCTGGGGCTCCACGCAAAATCTCACCTCGTGGGGTATCCTTGATCATGAGGAAGGTTAGAAATCAGCCTACAACTACAAGGGGGGAACTTGTCAATGATCTCAAGGCAGCTGGGACCACTGTCACCACGAAAACCATTGGTAACACATTACGACATAACGGATTGCAATCCTGCAGTGCCCGCAAGGTCCCCCTGCTCCGGAAGGCACATGTGACGGCCCGTCTGAAGTTTGCCAGTGAACACCTGGATGATGCCGAGAGTGATTGGGAGAAGGTGCTGTGGTCAGATGAGACAAAAATTGAGCTCTTTGGCATGAACTCAACTCGCCGTGTTTGGAGGAAGAGAAATGCTGCCTATGACCCAAAGAACACCGTCCCCACTGTCAAGCATGGAGGTGGAAATGTTATGTTTTGGGGGTGTTTCTCTGCTAAGGGCACAGGACTACTTCACCACATCAATGGGAGAATGGATGGGGCCATGTACCGTACAATTCTGAGTGACAACCTCCTTCCCTCCGCCAGGGCCTTAAAAATGGGTCGTGGCTGGGTCTTCCAGCACGACAATGACCCAAAACATACAGCCAAGGCAACAAAGGAGTGGCTCAGGAAGAAGCACATTAGGGTCATGGAGTGGCCTAGCCAGTCACCAGACCTTAATCCCATTGAAAACTTATGGAGGGAGCTGAAGATGCGAGTTGCCAAGCGACAGCCCAGAACTCTTAATGATTTAGAGATGATCTGCAAAGAGGAGTGGACCAAAATTCCTCCTGACATGTGTGCAAACCTCATCATCAACTACAGAAGACGTCTGACCGCTGTGCTTGCCAACAAGGGTTTTGCCACCAAGTATTAGGTCTTGTTTGCCAGAGGGATTAAATACTTATTTCCCTCTGCAGAATGCAAATAAATTCATATACTTTCCACAATGTGATTTTCCGGATTTAATTTGTGATGTGCTATCTCTCACTGTTACCAATAACCTACCCTTCAATTATGGGCTGCTCATGTCTTTGTCAGTGGGCAAACTTACAAAATCAGCAAGGGATCAAATACTTATTTCCCCCACTGTATGTAGGCCACCTGTTCTATGAAGAAAAGTAGAATCTACTTTCCTTTATAGAAAACTAGAATAAGGTGAAATAGGCAGCTTTAATTTAGGCATGAGCACTTTGCCAACCCTAAAGCTGGTGAAAATGATGATACCTAAATTGGTAAAACACACATGTAAATTGTAAGTTATCTGTGTGCCTCACCCACACTCCACCCAGACTCTGCTCAGGGGGATGTCTGTCTTCAAACTACATGCGATTGCATTTAGGTGCCATTTTAAAGACTAGCATATAGCTGGAATTTTGGCATTTTAGTCTTTTCTTCCTGCTTTTAAAGAGAGAGCACCTCTGCTGCTAGAGCACATCATGACCCCTTATCTGTGTACACATCTGCATATATGACAGTATTCTGGTCATTTACACACACCCAATAACAGAGTTGGCACCTTTAGAGACCAAAGAATGACTGAACTCAATCTGCCCAGCATAGCTAACAAAATCTCAGGATGGGACAGAAATAATATGACATCTACGTCTTCTGCCAATTTACATTTAGTAGCTGCATTTGTGAAGCCTGTGATATTATTATCTTGTTGAATAGCAATTAGGAGGGGTTAGAGAGCCAGACTGAATAGAAGTAGTGAGAAAGGACAATTTTATTTGGTGCCCCTCTGGAGATGAAAAGAGTCCAAAAGTGTGTAACCCCCATCCCACTCAATACAGTTCCGGATGCTAGCTATGCTCTATGGGATAGGCACCCAGATCAGGATTCACAAAATGTCAGCTTAGGATGGACTGGGGGCCGAGGCCGGGTGTAACCCCGGTAGGCCAGGGGATCTCGCCTCCACCATTCAGTCTCTCACAGGTTCTGTTCCAAGAATTCCACTCACACACCAGAGATACAGATGACTCACTCTGCCCCTGCTCACTCATCTGCACCAAGCGTTCATGGTCCCACTGCCTCAACCACATGTGACAAGCTGTGCCCACGCCACGGTCTCTAACAACTCCTCCCTCATGTATATTGGCCATCATGCACCACCATATTCCAACATTAAACCGCTCCCCAAATTCCTGCTTACCTCCTCCTCTTCTGCCTCCTCACCATGATGACGGAGACAGAGGCCGTATTATCCATGTCTGTTTTCCCATCAAACACACCCCAGCAACTCACAACTTGGACAGCGGCCCCAGCTCCTTTCCCCAGACTAGGTTTGGTCCTCCTGGGTTCTTCTGGCATCACGGGATACCACCCAGCTCCGCAAGAAATACAATGCTGCTTCAAATGTTTAGGTAATATACAGTCTCTCCGGTTTGTGAGTGAAAAATAGTCTCTGAAGAAAATAATCTCCCCGGTGGGGTTTAATCCTTTCACCCCTTCACACTATCTCAGTGTGTAGAGGGATCTCCTTCTAGACAAAAAAATCAATATGGTTACTGTTCTGTCCACGTATTTCTGTGGTGTATTCTATATCTTGGGGCTTCCTAAAGTACCTGATAGGTCCCCTCATACATTCCTCCTCAGAGTCCTACTACTAATCATTTCTATAGCGCTACTAGATGTACATAGTGCTGCACACATTATATGTAGGTGTTTTCTTTGTCCCTAGAAGGCTCACAATCTAAGTTTTTGTACCTGGGGCAATAGAGGGTTAAATGACTTGCCCAAGGACACAAGGAGCTGCAGTGGGAATCAAACCAGGTTGTCGGGATCAAAGCTCACTGCACTAACCATTAGGTTACTCCTTCACTCTTTTGCCAGCTTCTTGCTTTTGATATGCCTAAAAAGTTATTTACTATGTGTTTTTTCCTCCAACGCAATCTTTTTTTCAAAGTCCCTCTTTGCCTTCCTTTTCAGCACTTTGCATGTGACTTGCCGTTCCTTATGCTGTTTCTTATTATTTTCAGTCGGATCCTTCTTCCATTTTCTGAAGGATTTTCTTTTTGCTCTAATAGCTTCCTTCATCTGACTTTTTAACCATGCTGGTTGTCGTTTGGTCTTTCCTTCTCCTTTTTTTCTACACGGAATATATTTAACCTGGGCTTCAAGGATGGTATTTTTGAACAGCATCCACACCTGATGTAAATTTTTGACCATCACAGCTGCTCGTCTAAGTTTTTTTTTCACGTTCTTCTCATTTTATCAGTCTCCTTTTTGAAAGCTAAATGCTAACGTATTGGGTTTACTGTGTGTACTTACGCCAAAGCCAATATCAAAGTGATCATATTATGATCACTGTTATCAAGCGGCCCCAGTACCATTGCCTCCTGCATCAGATCATGCACTCCACTAAGGACTAGGTCTAGAATTATTCTCTCTCTTGTTGGCTCCTATACCAGCTGCTCCATAAAGCAGTCTTTGATTTCATCAAGAAATTTTATCTCCGTAGCATGCCTGATGTTACATTTACCTAGTCAATATTGGGGTAATTGAAATAGCCCATTATTATTGTGTTGCCTAGTTTGTTAGCCTCCCTATTTTCTGATAACATTTCTACATCTGTGTGTTCATGCTGGACAAATGGATGGTAGTACACTCCTATCACTTTCCTTTTCCCCTTAACACATGGAATTTCAATTCATAGGGATTCCAAGATGTGGTTTGTTTCCTGTAGAATTTTCATTCTATTTGATTCAAGACCCTCCTTAACATGCAATGTTACCCCTCCACCAAGTAGATCCACCCTATCACTACAATATAATTTGTACCCTGGTACAACAGTGTCCCACTGGTTATCCTCTTTCCTCAGGTCTCAGAGATGCCTATTATATCTAATTTTTCATTTAGTGCAATATAACTCTCTCATCCTATTTCTTAGGTTTCTGTCATTCGCATATAGACATTTCAAACTATGTTTGTTGTTCCTATTTGCATCTTGCTCAGCAGTTGACAGTGTTAATTTGCAATCTTTTGTCTGCTTTTTATTTAAAGACACCTGGTCTACTATGGTCTATATTGCAACTTCGCTATTGGGTACACTAACTTCCCTGTTTTGGAGATATCTTTGAAAGATACCTTGTTCCAAACCATATGCTTTTGAACGACTTTTGGCCTCCCCCAGGTTCTAGTTTAAAAGCTGCTCTATCTCCTTTTTAAATGCCAATGCCAGCAGCCTGGTCATACCCTGTTTAAGGTGGAGCCCATCATTCCGGAATAGGCTTCCCCAGAATGTTGCTCAGTTCCTTACAAATCTAAAACCCTCCTCCCTGCACCATCCCCTCATCCATGCATTGAGACTCCAGAGCTCTGCCTGTTTCTTGGGCCCTGTGCATGGAACGGAGAGCACTTCGGAAAATGCTACCCTAGACGTTCTGGATTTGAGAGCCTAAACTTGACTTCCAGAACCTCTCTCCCACATTTTCCTATGTCATTGGTACCCACATGTACCAAGACAGCCGGCTGCTCCCCAGCACTATCTGAATTTATATCTATGTGACATGTGAGGTCCGCCACCTTTGCACCAGGTAGGCAAGTGATCAGGCAATTCTCACGTCCACCAGTCACCCAGCTATCTACATGCCTAATAACCGAATCACCAACTACGAAAGCTGTCCTAACCCTTCCCTCCTGGGCAGAAGCTCCTGAAGACACATCCTTGGTGTGAGAGAATATTGCATCCCCTGGTGGGTTGGTCCTGGCTACAGGATTACTTCCAGCTGCACCAAGGTGATGCTTTCCTTTTAGAAGACCTTCCTCCTCCAAGGCAGACAGGACTGTTGCTATTTAACATATTTATAAAATCAGGCTGACAAGTGAGATGATTACATTTGCAGATGACAAAAAAAACGATTCAAAGTTGTTAAAACACAAGTGGATTGTGTAAAATTGCAGGAAGACCTTAGGAAATTGGAAGATTGGGCATCCAAATGGCAGATGAAATTTAATGTGGACAAATGCAAAGTGATGCACATGGAAGAATAATCTAAATCATAGTTACCTGAGGCTACTACTACTGTCTAGGGTCCACCTTTGGTATCAACACCCAAGAAAAAGATCTAGGTGTCATTGCAGACAATGTGCTGAAATCTTCTGCCCAGTGTGTGGTGGTGGTGGTGAAAAAAGCAAAGAGGATGTTAGGAATTATTAGGAAAGGGATGGTAAATAAGACCAAGAATACTATAATGCCTCTATATTGTTCCATGGTGCAACCTCACCTTGAGTACTGCGTTCAATTCTGGTCACTACATCTCAAAAAAGATATAATGGAATTAGAAAATGTTCAAAGAATAGCGACCAAAATGATAAAGGGACAGAACTCTCATATGAGGAAAGGCGAAATGATAAGTAGTAGTAGTAAAGAGGTAAGGGCTCTTCAGCTTGGAAAAGAGATGGCTAAGGGGGGATATGATTGAGGTCCACAAAATCCTGAGTGGAATAGAACGAGTAGAAGTGAATTGATTTTTTCCTCTTTCAAAAAGTACAAAGACCAGGGGACACTCAATTAAGTTACATGTAAATACTTTTAAAACAAATAGGAAGAAATATTTTTTCACTCAACGAATAGTTAAAGTTTGGAACTCATTGCCAGAGGATGTGGTAACAGTGGTTAGTACATCTGGGTTTAAAAAAGGTTTGGACAAGTTCCTGGAGGAAAAGTCCATAGTATGCTATTAAGATAGACATCGGGAAGCCACTGCTTACCCTGGGATTGGTAGCATGGGATGCTGCTACTATTTGGGTTTCTGTCAGGTACTCGTGACCTGGATTGGGCACTGTTGGGAACAGGATACTGGGTTAGATGGACCATTGGTCTGCCCTATATGGCTAGTCTTATGTTTTTAATCCATATCTGCATGTACACCAGTAAGTAATAATGCCTGATGTGGATCCACCCCTTTACCTCTACACCAGTTCCTCAACATTACCATTTCTTTGACATCCATCTTATCCCATAATATACCAGCCTTGTTCAGAGTTAATTTTTGTTTCAATCACAGCAAAAACATTTGATCCCAGCACTGCCTTCAAAATTTTATGTGATAACCCTTATGGGTGTCCAGGGCCCCATCTAGCTGAAGTCCCCCTAAGGTAAGGCTCCTTCGGTCCCTTAAGCTTCTGGTGCCTCAATCTGGCTAAGAACAGGATTAGAGGGTGAATTTTCCCTCTTTTCCCCTCAGGAAAACAAAAAGAAAATGACCTCTGTGAACAAGGCTGTAAACAAACAGGTTGAACTGTTTATTGAACTATGTACAAGTACATCTATACAGTTATATTTCAGTATTAAATGGTAAGTAATGATTAGGATGTCATATTGAATAAAACACTGAAACACATTGAGTTCAATGAGCAATACTCCAAATAGTCTATACACAAAACTCTTTTAACCAGTTAGTCTTTTTGCCAAGGTAGCAACTCCTGATCCCTCCCTATCTCTATGTTGAGTTTTTATGTGGGCGTGGCAGTGTGGTCTAAAACCCACCCCTTCATCCTCCCCTGAATTTCAACTCTTGTCCTTCCCACCAAGTTCCCAAATCTCACCCTCCTGCTGAAACTAGCTGGGGTGGTGGCTGCTCTGCTGGACGTCCAATGAGAGCATTGTCAGGTTGGTCAAGCCAGTTTCTGCTGCTCAGCTCTGAATGCTGATTGCACTCCCGAAAGCCTCTACCTCGCTCTTGGTGCCGATTGCATCGTGGGAGTCTCTGCCTCATTCCGGGTGCCGATTGCACCCCAGGAGCCTATTGCAACCTGGGAGCCTCTGCCTCACCCCAGGTGCTGATCACATCCTAGGAGCCTCTGCCTGGTGCTGATTGCACCACAGGAGTCCCTGCATGACATTGGGCCCAACTGGTTCCCAAGGCCACCGCCTTCCCTTGAGCTTCTCCAAAGGGCCAACTGCCCTGAGTGTGATCCCAAGGGTTGCTGGTCTTCTTGGCCTCAAGCATCAACTGTGCTCTCAACAGCCCCTTTTCTGCCCTTTTCCTGCTTGATCCAGAACTCCAGATCTCCCAGCTCTTTAAAAGAGTCTGTGACTGCCATTGCAGGGTTTCCCCAACAGAAGGCAAGCGCTCCTCTACCGGTCTTCAGTCAGAGCCCATAGGACACTTTTCACTGCTTGGCCAAGATTCCCAGGTTTTAAGAGTCTGAGATTGCAGTTCCAGGATTTTTCTACTAGAGAGCAACCTCCCACTTGAGTCAAAAGGCCAAGCACAATCTCCCTGGTAATTGAGGGGTAATTATCAGGCTGCCCCTCTAGACTCCTGATGAGGAGAATTTCTGATTACTTAATATGTTTCAATTATTCTTTCCCAGTATGTGCATTTATTTATTTATTAAGATTTATTTGCTGCCTTTTTGAAAGAATTCACTCAAGGCGGTGTACAGTAAGAATAAATCAAACATAAGCAATAGACAATTACAGCAGTAAAATATTCAAATAACAATACAAAGTAAGGCGTGGTATACTACTTACAATGTCAACACAATACCTAATAAAACATTTTAATAGACAGTGTAGGGTATAAGCAAAGATGGAACCTATTGATAGGTAAGAGAGTAAGAGGAGTTAGAAAATAAGGTGAACAATTTAAAGAAAGTTGCACATCAGGTCAGAGAGATGATTAAATGTTATCTCATCTAGGGTAGGAGTGGATAAACATGTCCTGCTGTAGTATGTGCAGCCTGTATCACTCGTGTGTGTATGTGAGACTAAGAAGGTAGTTACTTCTTCCATTAAAGGCCTGGTTGAAGAGCCAAGCTTTCACCTGCTTCCTGAAGTATGCCCTTTATATCACATCACTTTATTACATTTAATGGATAATATTCCCCTAGATGTGTAAGTGTGCCACTTTCAGTCTGCTTGTCTTTCCTTCAATGAATAATTAACATAACTAAGGTGCTACCCACCTCCCCTTCCTCAGCTCAGTGATGTAACATTTATCAAATTGATACATTTCTCTCACGCTCTGCTGCCAAGGCAAAATGACATTTAGAAACTTCTTATTTTCTCAGTATACTACAGACAGAGAGAACCTACTTTTAAAACCATTTAAGCGGCCTGGAATGGCTCCTGGCTGGTTAAATGGCAGTTAAACAGTTATCTGGCAAGATCCAGTGGGACATAGCTGGTTATCTCCCACTAAATATTGCCAGTCAGTGCTGGTTATATCATGCAATATAACTGGCTACCCACCGATATTCAGTGCATCACCGGCTAGAATAGCTGAAATATCTTTAGTCAGTTTAAACTTAACTGGCCAGTGCTGAATATTGGCTTTGCCAGTTAAATTTAAACCAGCCAAAAATCACTTGGATGTTCAATGCTGGTCATTGGAAATAGCCCAGCATTGAACACAGGGCCGTAGCCAGACTTCAGCGGGAGGGGGGTCCAGAACCTGAGGTGAGGGGGCGCATTTTAGCCCCCCCCCCGGTGCCGCCGACCCTCCCGCCACTTTTGACCCTCCCCCAGTGCCCCTCCCCTTTTGACCCCCCTTCCTGCCACCGCCAACCCTCCCCCGCTGCCGTCTTCAGGGCCGGTGCATTGCTGCAGCTGATCTGAATGGAACATGGAAGGATTCTGTTTTGTGTGAGTCGTCCTGCCGTCCTGCACGTTCCTACGTGCAGCACATAGGAACATGCAGGATGTCAGGACGACTCACACAGAAACAGAATCCTTCCATCCAGATCAGCTGCAGCAAGGTGCCGGCCCGGAGACCGGCGCTGAAGAGGACTTTGGCTGGCGGGGGTTGGGGACCCTCGTCAGCACAGGTACCTGACGGCGGTGGTGGGGGAGGGTTGGCAGGAAGGGGGGGGGGTCGAAAGGTTCAGCGGTGGGAGGGGGGCCAGGGCCAAATCTGGGAGGGCCCATGCCCCTGTGACCCCACGTAGCTACGCCCCTGATTTAACATCTGGTCTCAGAACTCCCATGGTCTGAATATCATGCCTACTGTGACCAAAGATCTCCTCTCTCCCCAGTTTCTCATTAAACCTTCCCTTTTGGGGGGGGGGGGGGGGGTTCAAGTGTATTGTTGATCAACATGTGGGAGGATAGATTTGTATATAAAACTGAAACCCATCTTATAAAGGATTTCTCACAGTCAAACCAATGGACGACCGCAAATAGATACAACCACTCTACCCAGTCAAATGCCTTCTTGGCATCTATGGATAATGCTACTATGGAACTGTGATGGCATTAAACTGTGACCAGCAGATTATGAATCTGACATTAATATAGCATGCCATATTTTGTATTGTTTTTGAATATTTTTACTGCTGAAATTGCCTATTGCTCATGTTTTATGTATTCTTACTGTATACCGCCTTGAGTGAATTCCTTCAAAAAGGCGGTAAATAAATCCTAATAAATAAAATAAATAATCTGATATGTAGCACCCTTGGATAAATCTGACTTGATCCAGATGTAAGGGATGACATCACAGAAGCCAGTCTTTCCGCCAAGGTCTTGGCATAGGTTTTATAGTCTGCATTTAACAACGAGATTGGTCTGTAATTTGCAACTAACGTAGGATCTCTGCCCAGCTTCTCTAGAACTGTAATGGTTGCCTTTGTAAAGCAACCAATGGTCACAGACTATGTTCCCAAATAGGCAAAATATTCATCCACTCAAGGTCGCAAAAGAGTAGAAAAAGGTTTATAGTTTTTAATAGGCAAACATTAGGGCTGATCGCCTTCTTGATTTCCTCATCCGTAAAAGCAGCACATAGATGCAAGTGTCAGATAGCCTAGGGTGATTTAGAGAGGCATAATTGAACGGCGCCGGCCAAATAGATGGCCAGTCATCTTCAGGGCCGGCTCCGCAAGGGGGCGGAGCCAACCATATTTTCAAAATACGGTTGGGGCCGGCTAAATCGATCGCTGGGTGTAGAGGAGATGGCTAGTTTCGTTTTTCAGCCATAATGGAAACCGGGCCCGGCCATCTCAAACCCGGCGAAATGCAAGGCATTTGGTTGTGGGAGGAGCCAGCATTTGTAGTGCACTGGCCCCCCTCACATGCCAGGGCACCCTAGGTGGCACTTCTAAAAATTAAAAAAAAAAAATTGCTCCCAGGTGCATAGCTCCCTTACCTTGTATGCTGAGCCCCCCAAATCCCCCCCCAAAACCCACTACCCACAACTGTACACCACTACCATAGCCCTTAGAGATGAAGGGGGGCACCTACATGTGGGTAGACTGGGTTTCGGGTGGGTTTTGGAGGGCTCACATTTACC
This sequence comes from Microcaecilia unicolor, assembly GCF_901765095.1. Taxonomy (NCBI): domain Eukaryota; kingdom Metazoa; phylum Chordata; class Amphibia; order Gymnophiona; family Siphonopidae; genus Microcaecilia; species Microcaecilia unicolor. The sequence continues at coordinate 325,124,588 of NC_044033.1, forward strand.
ATTACAAGTTTAACAGGTAGAGGGGGATGGGCCTGGGTCCGCCTGTCTGAAGTGCACTGCACCCACTAAAAACTGCTCCAGGGACCTGCATACTGCTGTCAGGGAGCTGGGTATGACATTTCACGCTGGCATAGAGGTTGGCAAAAAAGGTTTTTTTTTGTGTGGGAGGGGGTTGGTGACCACTGGGGGAGTAAGGGGAGGTGATCCCCGATTCCCTCTGGTGGTCATTTGGTCAGTTGGGGCTCGTTTTTGCAGTTTGGTCGTGAAAAAAAAAGGGACCAAGTAAAGCTGGCGAAATGCTCGTCAAGCCTGGCTTTTTTTTCATTATCAGGCGAAGTCGGCCATCTTGTGAGCATGCCCCTGTCCTGCCTTCACTACCCTACTGACATGCCCCCTTGAAGTTTCGCCGGCTCCGCGATGGAAAGCAGTTGAACCCGGCCAAAATCGGCTTTCGATTATACTGATTTGGCTGGTTTCAGGAGATCGCCGGCCATCTCCCGATTTGTGTCGGAAGATGGCCGGGGATCTCTTTCGAAAATGAGCTGGTTAGCCGCCCAAGAAAGGAAGCCAGTTGCTCTTCAGTGTCCCCTTTTCTGAGGTGTATAACTAGGAGTACAACTGCACAAACTGTTTAGCAATATCTAAATTCAATGTACAAAGAGACTTGCTGCATCTTTAATGCAGACTATATGTTGCTCGTTTAGCCTTCAAGCGTTGTGTCAAAAAACAACCTGTCTTGCCAGTAACGCACCCAATGCAAAAAGATGAAATGTCTTGCTTGATGACTTAAAAAGCAATTATATTTGTATTTGAATTTTTGTAGATCATAAAAAGTACTGGCACCACCAGACCCAATGTATTCCTTTTCTAATTGGGCAATCTTATCCTTCAGATCCTTAATTTGTACACATAAACCATTATAGCTTCTCCGTGTGTTATTGCTTTACAAGCTTCATGGTCACTAAAAGCTCTGCAATAACATTTCTGTCAAAATATTTCTTTTTCGCACACTGTATCTTTGCCACAAACTCCTCTTGGGCTAACAATTCAAGATTCAAATGGCAGGAAGAGGAGCTGCATGATCTGATATAAGAATAGACTGAATGTAAGCCTGACTCAAGGATAGCACCAGATCTTTTGAGGGCAAAAAGTAATCAATTCTGCTATAAGTGGAATGCGGATAGGAGTAGAAAGTAAAGTCTTTTGCTGCTGGATGTTGGCGACGTCATATTTATTTATGAAAGTTATATCCCACATTATCTCAAATAGAATTCAAGTTCAATGTAGCTGACATTATAACAAATTTGGAACTTACAAACCGTTCTGATTACATGGAATAAATTGAATATGATTTCAAATACAAGAAAATTCAGTAACTCGAAGTCTAGATCATATAGAAACATAGAAACATGACAGCAGATAAAGGCCATATGACCCATCCAGTCTGCCCATCCTCTGTAACCCCTAACTCTTGCTTTTCCTAAGCGATCCCACAATCTGTGAGCTAGGATATCCAGTTGATGGCTTTTATTATGTGATTGAGAGTTGGTGAGTGAATAAGAGAAATTGAGGAAGTTTATGCCTTGTAGTGCTATAGAAATGATAAGTAGTAGTAGTAATAGTAGTAGATTTTTGTATTGGGGTCATTTTGTTTGTCCTGATGTAAGTTAATATCTCCCAACAGTATAACATCATCTGAGTTGACACAAGCATTGGGTATAAATTCTGTGATGTCCTCTTCTGCTTTATTCCAATTTCCTGGTGGATGGTATAGTAATACTAAGTTGATATATTTGGATAATGTTTCATCTGAAATATTACATGAGATTGCTTCTAGATGGGGAGACTGCAGTCTTTGGATAGGAGTGGTGTTAAAGAAGAATTTATATATAATGGCTACTCCTCCTCATCTTTCATTGTGTCTGGATAGATGTTGAATTTTGTAGCTCCTACTACTACTACTTAGCATTTCTATAGCGCTACTAGGGTTACGCAGCGCTGTACAGCTCCAAGGACAAATGTTGAGAATTGGGTCATCTGGGGAATGTAGCCATGTTTCAGTTATTAAGGCTATGCCAAATTGTGACTCTTCTATCTAATCTCTGATGATGTCAGCTTTATTGACCACTGATCTTGAATTTATGTATCCTGTTGGAAGTGATAAGTAAGTTTTAGTTGATGTGGGAATTTGTGATATTTATTAGGTGTTGTCTATGTCGTGGTGGTTTTATAAAGGCTGTGTGGGAGGCATGAGGTATTGGATTAAAATTGTGGGATAAGTTGAGCATAGCTGGATTGTTAGTAAGTTTTAGCTCTGTTTGGGATCCAGTTATGATGTTGTCTGGGGCTAAATAGTATTGGAATGTTATGGAGTAGTTCATAGGCATGAGATCTAAAGCCTATTAGCCAAATTAGCACAATAATGTAAGTGATTCATTTTGGAGAATGATTGCACAGTTGTATAATAATAATAATTATTTTTTTTACATAGAGCTTATTAGCTATTTAGTAAGTGTACTATGATGGATTGACTGTAGAAGATTATATTACAGGTCAAATGAGGAGAGTGTATGTATATATATATATATATATATATATATATATATATAGATAGATAGATAGATAGATAGATAGATAGATAGATCTCTAGATTCACTGTTTAACGAATGCAAGTCATAACAGACAGTGTTATGGAGTCCAATTAAGAAGCAGTAGAATTTGGAAACTTTATATAGTTTGATTTTTCATTGGGTTATTTACCTGTAGGATGGTTAAATGTTCTTGTGTGAGAGATTAAGGTACAGGACATTAATTCACAAAGGTTCTCACAAAGGGGCAGGCCCCTTCAGTGCGATGCCTGAGGCGTGACGCCTCCGCTGCCTGCAGCAGTTTAAAAGCAGCGGGAGATGATGTCAGTGCTTACCCTGCTCTGCTGTTGGGTTGCAGTGTGGAATGGTAGCCAGTCAGAAGAGGAACCTTCTGGGTGGACTGGGGCTCTACTCCAGTGCAGCAGGATTCTCTCCGGTATTCCTTTGATGGTAATGAGACGCCTTCGCCGACTGCAACAGTCTGAAAGTTGCAACAGTTTGAAAGCAGCAAAAAATGATGTCAGCGCTTACTTTGCTGTGCTATTGGGTTGCTGTGTGGAATAGTAGCCAATCAGAAGAGGAGCCTTCCAGGTGGACTGGGGCTCTACTGTAGTGCAGTGGGATTCTCTCCGGTGTTCTCTTGATGGTAATATATCTCCTAGAGTCAGAGTTTCCATAAGCTGCACCAGCTTAAGTCTCGAATATGACATAGGTGGACTACAGTTGGACACTCTACCAAGAAATGCATCATGAAGCAAGTTGAGATCACCTTCCAGAATAATAGGCATACCAGCATTTTAGCCTGTAATTACAGCACACTGATGTCAACTGTATGTGTAAGTATACACTTATGCAAATGGATGGCAGTATTCTAAAAATTTAAGTGCACAAATGGCTTAAGTGTTATAGTATAAGAGGAATTATGCCATTACAGGCAGGAGTGGAGAACTATCCTAGAGGCTAGTATAGTGGGCAGGGAACCTGAGGAGCTGGGTTCAATTTCCACTGCAGCTCCTTGTGACTCTGGACAATAAATATAAACTGATTTGATTGCCCCACAGAAAGGCAGTATACCAAATCCCTTTACACTGATCAGTGTCTTATAAGAGGCCAATTATGTTTGTATTAAGCCACATACATGCAAAAATGACTTTATGAAATTACCCCTTTTATGTTACTGTTTGGATTATGGATATAACTTTCAGGACACATAGTTAATTGATTGCAATTTACTAGATACCTCAGTAAAATATTTTAATTTTGAAACAACACCTATTGGAGTGATTGTGTTTTTGTGCCTGGATCATCAGAATGTCCCATTCTCCAAGAACCTGAAACAAGTTATCCTTCCCCTGTTGGCAAAAACACCATAAACCTCCTGGGGTGCATAACGGCCCCACAACTCCCTAATGTTTACCTTGTCCTGTTCAGATGTGGAAGGGAGTTACATATGTAACTCCCTTTTTCTATCTTGGTGAGGTCACACCCCAGATAGAGTTTAGGGGAATGGGTCCACCTTCAGAGGCTGCAGGAACTGGGTGTTTCTCCAGTATCTGGAAACAGGTTCTGGTACAGGACCAGGAGATATAAAGAGATGCCTTTAGAGATCACTATTTCATTTTGCTCCCCTCCCACAGAGAAGATAGTCCAGTCCAGGCTTTTGTTCCAAACAGGACAGCTGCTAAAAGTTTTAAAAAATCAAACAATATAGTAAAAAAAGGTACTGACATACAAAATAAAAAATCTATAAAGTCATACATAAGACTTCAGTGAAAATCTACTAGTGTGGCAATGGAAACACACACATTTCATTGAGCATTCACTTCAAGCTTCTTGAGCGCTTAGGGTATAATTGTATAAGTAGGCATCCCCATTTAGGTGCCCTGAGGTCACATGGTAGGAGACTGGGTTCCATTATAGAATATTAATGTAATCCAGCATAGATGCACCTAATATTAGATGCCCACACTTACATCATCCATAGACCTGACATAAGTGCAGGTGCCTAGATGTAGCAGAGATGTATGTAACGTACAGTATTTTCTAAGTTGTGTATGTAAGTGGCAGGCCCCACAATGCTCCAACCATGTGTATGTCTTCTTTGCAAATAAATGTGTATGCAAGATAGTCATGTGCATACAGAATAGAGTTTAGGTGGCATAGCAGCATATATGCATGGAAGTAGAAGCTATACACACATATACTAATATTCTAAACATTTGCGCATGCAATGGGAGGGTAAATATTAGGGCCACTTTATAGAATTGTGTTTTTACTGACTGGAAACCTCGAGCATTGTTTCCTCTAAGGGGGTTTCTTCTCCTCTGACCCCTAGGAGGCTTTAGTAAGTCTCTGTCTCTTTTCTTTTCAGACAGAAATCACAAATTTCCCAGGATGAGACAAGTCTTGGGATCAGATTCCTACTCCTTGGATCTTAGGATCTTCACCTTCGTGGTACTCAGCTTCTTGGAGTCTTCTGATTGTTTATATTCTCTCTCCAGTTGAAAGGAAGAGCTCCTCTCCTAACTTCTTATGGAGTCCCTCAAGAGCACATTCCCCTTGGCTGCCATCCTAGTTCCAGCTGTGGAGTAAAAGAGAATACAGCTCTTCCCCCTCATTTGGTAACTTCACCCCTAGCAATTATACTATAAAACTACTGTAGGGGACAGAAGTATCATTTTCGGACGGGGAAGAAACGGCTGGGCATTACTTCTGATCTCTGGTAGACACCTGGGAGCCCTGGTAAGAACCATGAGGGTGTCAGGGGTGGGATTCACTTTTTAAAGGATGTCAGGAGATCTGGAGAGAAGCTTGAGAAATATAACAATCAGAACAGATTCCTTCACTACCACCCTACATACATTCTTCCCTTTGGTCCACATTTCAGATCAGACTTGCCCTTTAGTGCAGACAAACTGGTGTTATCCTGCTTGTTTCCTGCTGCGATTTATTAGCCTTTGTGTGTGAGGCGGTTGCATCCCCCAGTCACAGCCATGTTTACATTTCTGCTTCTATGCATGGAAGCCTGAACAGCTGAGAAAATGCATTTAGCACCAATAGAAAATGTAACACATTAAAATGAAAAATTATCACCTCCCTTGCACAGTGAAATGTCAATTTCAAGCCAGTTCATATATGGTTTAAAAAAAGAAAGAAAGAAAGAAACTACTTAACTCTTTCACTGTACAGGCACATCTTTGGATCTCTTTTCTTTCTATTATATTTAATATATTGCTCAAATGTAGCTGAAGGACTAAAACAGGACAGGAATGGTTTCAAGCAACTGCATTAATGTTTTAAAGCAAATCTACCTTATAAGTCAATATTTGTCCTCACTGTGATATTAACTTGCATTTTAAATTGGCAATGTTTTGGCAATGATTTTTGTATATTTTATGAAAACGTTTGGTCACATATTTGACTGCTGAACATTCTGACTCGTATCAATAATCCAGCATAATAGTAGAAATCCCCTTTACCCCGTGGGAATCACTTCTCCTGCTCAGCATCTGTTACCTTGACTATCCTTCCAGATTGTTTTTCCCCAAGAACCTCTTCCTCTTTTGGGCTTCCAGCCTAATCAGAAGCATCTAAACTGGGACTGCAACACCATGCAATTTCATTCGTGGCTATGCGTATTGTCTCTCTAATGAATTTCTTTTGCCATCTTCTGTCTTGCTCAGCTAGTCCTCCAACAGTCCTCTAATTGGGTGAGTGTGGTGTGGAGACACAGATTAGAACCCAGCCCAAGCTCAATGTTGAGCTAGTTGCAGGGCTGGGTTTATGTATAAACTAAAGCTTCTGGTTCATCCTTGGGCCTCATTATTATTATCTATTACTTTAATAATAGTTAATAAAAAAAGGTACCATTTTATACTCTGTCACAAGCAAAGAAAACTATTAAACCTAAAATTGACCTCCTATTTAATTGAAGGGGTCCTCTTAAATGTTACAGATTAGGTGCCACAATCATTATAACTCTGGCCCTGGCTAGTTGGTCGGAGCCACTGTTATGCAATTGGTGGAACTATCTATTCCAGGAGGAAGGATGGTGCTGTTAGTGCTGCTTCTATGTAGACTTCAGGCCCAGACCAAGTAAAAAGAAACTAAACTCATCAGTGCAGGGTTAGTGTTGGGAACGCCACATATCACAGGGGGCCTTAAGGCTGCCTGAGCTGTAGGAGACTTAGAGGGGCATTTTCGAAAGAAACGTCTAAGTTGGAATTTGGACGTCTTTGTAGAATGTCCAAATTTGGAGGCGGGGAAAAGGTCATTTTTGAAAAAAGATGGATGTCCATCTTTGTGTTCGAAAATACTTGGACGTCCTTTGATTTTCAGCCATTTTCGAAACCAAAGACGTCCAAGTCTAAAACATCCAAATTCAAGCCATTTGGATGTGGGAGGAGCCAGCATTTTTTGTAGACTGGTCCCCCTGACATGCCAGGACAGCAATTGGGCACCCTAGGGGGCACAGCAGTGGACTTCATAAACTGCTCCCAGGTACACAGCTCCCTTATCTTGTCTGTTGAGCCCCCCCAACCCCCCCAAAACCCACTAACCCCAACTGTACACCACTACCATAGCCCTTGCGGGTGAAGGTGGGCACCTATATGTGGGTACAGAGGGTTTCTGGCAGGTTTTTGTAGGGTTTGCTGTTTTCTCCACAAATGTAACAGGTAGGGGGGGTGTGGGCCTGGGTCCACCTGTCTGAAGCACTGCACCTACTACTAAACTACTCCAGGGACCTGCATGAGCTGTCATGGACATGAGTATCCAATTTATATAGTATCAGTATTTTCTCAGCGAGGGGGTCATGAGTTAGGTATTATATGATGGACATGAGTATGACATCTGAGGCTGGCATAGAGACTGGCAAGTAATATTTTTTATCATGTTTTTTGAGGATGGGAGGGGGTTAGTGACCACTGGGGGAGTAACGGAAGGTCATTCCCAATTCCCTCCAGTGGTCATCTGGTCATTTTGGGCACCTTTTTGTGTCTTATTCATAATAAAAACAGGTCTGGGTGAAAACATCTAAGTTTTAGTCCTGGACATCTTTGCTTTTTTCCATTATGGCTCAAAGTCACCTCGACCACGCCTCCAATATGCCCCCTTGAGATTTAGACATCCTTGCGACAGACCTCTGAGAAAGACATCCAAAATCGGGTTTCAATTATACCGATTTGGACGTCTCTGTGAGATGAACATCTAACTGCCGATTTATGTCACTTTTTGGACGTCCATCTCTTTTGAAAATGAGCCTGATAATATGCAGTTGGGATTTTGGGGGCCCCTTCCCAACATATCTAATCCTGTTTCTATATCTGTATGCTGTGTTGTCACTGGGTTCTCAGGCTGTTTTTTTTTTCTTCCTGCTATAATTAAATTTTACTTGAGGTGAGCAGGAGGAACTATCTAATTTTATTTAGTAATTTTAAGTTCCTCAGCAACCCCATATTGGTGACGATGCATGTATACCAGAAGAGGGAGACTGAGAACACCTGACTCTGAGTATTGTATAATAACCCTGTGCAGTTCTCAGCCAGCCAGTATTTCTCAGTTTCCAAGCAGAAAGTGGATGTCCAGCCTGTGCAGTCTGAGCAGATCTGGTAGACCCGAGAAGGGGTCTTTAGAAGATTTGTAATTACAAAGAAAAAATCATCTTTGGCTGTACCTTGGTCTGAGCTCAGTGCTTCGGGGGGACTACATTTACCTTCTGGGGTGTAACACCCAGGTGGCCAGATCCCTCCCCCTCCTCTGCACTCCTTACTGGAGTGAACTGCAGTGTGCCTTGGCTCCCATGCTCTATGGGAGCCTTCAGTGCCCATAAACAGCTTACAGCAACTTGTTCAATTTTGGAAAAAAAAAAAAAGGCAAACCTAGAGTTAGCTGTGTGGAGGGCAGAGGTCTGATTTTGGGTGCTTAGTGCTCTTTAGAGCTTTCCCACCTAGTTTCTCTGTTTCTAGCTACCACAGAGATAAGAAGATGGCAGAACCTCAGCCCAGCTGGGAGGAAAAGCTATGGTTCTCAAAGGACAATTTCCTGATTGATCTCAATGTCATGGTACCAAAGGAATCTCAAGTAGTTTCTATAGTCTGGGTGTACGACAAAAGCAGTAGACCATTTGCTAAATATCTGCTGTTATGGCAATAGGGTCCTTTCAGAAGCAAATCAAGACTCTTACTAGACTGTTGATCATGTGAGGCCTAGAAAGCAGCACATTGTTGAGTGAGATTCCTTGAAATTGAGCACTGGAATCAAGCACAATCCTGATCTGGCCTGGTTTTTGTGGGTGATACACCCCAAAGGTAGATAAGTACCAACATTCTTTGTTATCGTTTAATTGTTACCTTTTAATCTTTTTAATGCATGGCCATTATCCAGCATGTTCTGCATGAATGTTGTAAAGTGCTGTTCTCTCTCTTTTTCCTTCTCAGAGTGTTTTGCAATGAAGTGAGACAAAAGAGGACTTGCTTTCTGTTGTTAGGGTAAATAAAATGGGAATGACGGGGAGATGATGAAAAATCTTGATGGAATTACAGTAGATTAAGGAGGATTCAGCCTCCCTAGAACAGCTGCTAATCACCAAGTCTTGCAAAGAAAACTGGACTCATAGTTAACAGCTAATAGGGAAAGCTCACAAGGAGTCAATCACAGGATACTGCAAATGATAGGAAAAGTAGTCCTAATACACAATGCAATCTGTTACACAGACAATGCAATTAAATATAAATAATACTCTTATTAAATATACATCACAATATACTCTGCTTCCATGAATATGGGGGTAAACACTCCCTGCCTGATATCAGTAGATACCACTATTTATATCCTTAAAAATATAAACATAAGCATACAAAAGTCCAATTATATCTGAATCTTAAACTTGGCAGTGTCTTGCTTGTCTCTGAATCACTGTTGCTCTGTTGACTTCTCTCTTGCAGTCCCACAGAAGCTGAAACTAGAAACAGACAAAATAAATAAACAAACAAGAGAGAGAAAAGTCCTTGAGTCTCTGGAATGGACAACAGTCCATGGAGTTTTCATCTCATCATGGTGTGGATCACTGGCTCAGTAATGGCTCTGCTGAAAAAGACTGTTGTATTACAAGGAAGTCTAGTGTCGAAGATTTCAGGTGGTGCCAAGTTGTCATTGATGATCTGTAGTTCTGTATCTCTGATGGCACTTTGGTGATAGGTGTCCAATCAGCTGGTTGATGAAGTGAAGAGGCAGTCTCTTTGTGATAGGAAGTACTGGGTACTGCAGGACGTAAGTGTATGGGATGTGCAGTTATTCAAGAATCTTTAGAGAATCTTTTGATGTCTCCCATTCTTGTTGGTAGTGGAACATCTTACTCATCATTACTTTTGGAAAGTTCTCTCAGTAGGGATCTTCCTTGAATAGTGACTGGAGCCACAAACCCCAGTGGGTTGTACAGACTATTGACTGTAGACAAGATATCTCTGCGTATATATGGTTTATCCTGGGTGGAGACTTGAAAGGTAAAAATGTCTCTTTTTAGATCCCAATGTAATCCAAGGCTTCTCTGAAGCAGAGGGATGTCTATTCTTAGATTTAGATCCTTTAGATCTTTGGCATGGTCCTCTGCAGGAAATGCTTTCATTAACTCTGGACTGTTAGAGGCGATTTTATAAAGTCTCAGATTGGCCTCTGCCAGCATTGCTTGTGTTCTCGTCAAGAAGTCAGTGGCTTATTCTGAAGTAGGTAAAGACTTCAAACCATCGTCTATGTAAAAATCTCTCTCAATGAATCATCTGACATCTACTCCATATACTCTTTTGGGCTGTCCTAAGCCTGTAGGTTGCTACTGCAGGTGATGGACTGTTACCAAAGACATGAACTATCATTCTGTATTTGATGATTTCCTGGTTGATGCCGTTGCCATTTTACCACAGGAAACTCCTACTAGATTGTTGATCATGTCAGGCCTAGAATGCAGCACATTATTTAGAGAGATTCTTTGAAACTGAGCACTGGAACTGAACACAATCATGATCTGGCCTGGTTTTTGTGGGTGATACACCCCATAGGTAGATAAGTACCTTTTAACGGTGCAGCTGGCTCAGCATGGCCATTATCCATCATGTTCTGCATGAATGTTGTAAAAAGTGCTGTTCTCTTTCTCTGGTTTCCTTCTCCGAGTGTTTTGCAATGAAATGAGACAAGAGAGTAACATAGTAACATAGTAGATGATGGCAGAAAAAGACCTGCACAGTCCATCCAGTCTGCCCAACAAGATAACTCATATTTGCTGCTTTTTGTGTATACCTAGGGCTTGCTCTCTGTTGTTAGGTAGTTGTGTTCTGGGTGTCCAGAATGGTAGCAGGGCCACCCAGCTATTGGACTCATCCTTGTAGAATTCCTTATCCATAATTCTCAAGAACTCTCCGTCTTCTACTGAAAGAGTTGGTTTGTCATCATCCTTGGTGACTTGGAACACTGAGTTCCCAGATGTTCTCCTAAATCTGGTGGAAAGGTGTCCTGACAAATGATTGAGCCAGGGTCTGGTTCTTCCCATCTGTAAACCACCTTCATGTGCAGATAGTTAGGGCAAGGTTTGAACAAGGTGGTGCACCCATTTTCTAAGACACACATTTTGTAGCCATTTACACCTGATCTCCTCAGTTTGTTAAGAGAGACATCACCTACTATCACCCTTCCCAGGTCAAGTTGGTAGGCATATAGGGCATCAAGAAGACCTCCACATGACCATTGAACTCTGATAAATGTTGGTACATCTCTTCCCAACAAGAGTAAGATTTTGGCATTTGGATCCAAGGGCTGCAGATACTCTGCTATATGTTGGAGATGACAATGGTGTAGCGCAAACTCTGGTGTGGTAATTTCTTCCTGGTTATCAGGTATCCGATTATATTCAATAAGAGTTAGTAAATGGGTCTTGTTGCTACCATCCATCGCTTATATCAGGTACACACTTGATCTTCTCACTGTCCTCTTTGTCATTCCTGTATAGGTCTTGAGGTGGTAAGGTTAGCAAGCTCCTGTAAAATAGCTCAAAGAACTCTGTCCTTGCCAAGGACTGATTACTCTGCTCATTTATGATGACATACATCTTTACTGCCTTTTCTGGTTGCTTTTTTGGATATACATTAGCTACACATATCTTGGGGTTCCTGTAGAAGTAGGCTTACTCTTGTCAGGGTGTAAGGCACTGACATGCTGGCCATTATTGCACTCCACACTTGATGGCTGCTTTACAGTCTTTAGCCATGTGCTTGGATGAAGAGCAACATGTGCAGCAAATCCTGAACTTTATCAACAGATCTTTAGTTTCTCTCAAGGGTTTCTCCCTAAACCCTCTACGTTTCTTGAGAAGATGAGGTTACTTATATATAGGACACTGTCTGGTTTCTATACTTTCTCTGTAGTAGGAGGACAATCGGTAAGATTTCTGTGGGTGACACATCTGTCATGTATACAGCTATAGGCTTCTTGGTGTTGCTGTACTTCTTGACTGGCCTTTCACTAGGAAAGTAGCCTGTCTTGATGGCTTCAAGTATATCAAACATGAAGATGGAGTCATTTCTCCCCTTTGCCAAATCTTGGATGAACTTCACAAAGACTGTGAACAGAGGAAACCTCTCTTGATGGTTGTCTTTATACTTGGTACCTACTGATGACCATTTTACTCTTATGTCATACAGCAGCTTTGATATAATCTCATTTATGCCCCAAGCTATATCCAAGTAATACAGGCCAGGAAGATTTGGCTCAGCCTTGAGTGCTTCCAGTTTCTGGAGGAGATTTCCTAATTCTTGTAACTTGTCATTACCTCTATCTGTCACCTTTGGATAACTCCTTATTCTTTTCATCAAAGCCTATTGGACATTTTCTTGGCTGCCTAACAGATTCCACCCCTGACATTCCCCTTGTGATTTGAACGCACTTGTGACAGACTTTATAGAAAAACATCTAAAAATTGGTTTTAAAAATACCAATTTGGACATTTTTGTGAGAAAAACGTTCCAATGCAGATTTATGCCACTTTTGGACATTTTTCTCTTTTGAAAATGAGATCCCTGGTCATTTAGGGAACTTTTTTTTGGCTTAGTCATTTTTTTTGTGGACATTTTAAGCCATAATAGAACAAAACAAAAACATCCAGGACTAAAACTAAGTTGTTCTATTTTTGTCTATTAGATTGTAAGCTCTTTGAGCAGGGACTGTCTTTCTTCTATGTTTGTGCAGCGCTGCGTACGCCTTGTAGCGCTATAGAAATGCTAAATAGTAGTAGTAGTAGTAGTAATGTTTTGAGCTAGACCTGTTTTTATCACAAATAAGGCATAAAAAGGTGCCCTAAATGACCACTGGACAGAATCATGGATGACCTCCCCTTACTCCCAAAGTGATCAGTAACCCCCTCCCACCCCCCCAAAAGTGTGATTAAAAACATTACTTGCCAGCCTCAGCTGTTATACTCAGGTCCATTAGAACAGCATTCAGGTCCCTGGAGTAGTCTAGTGGTGGGTGCAGTGCACTGCAGACAGGTGGACCCAGGCCCATACCTCCCCCTACCTGTTACACTTGTGAAGGAAACTGTGAGCCCTCCAAAACTTACCAGAAACCCACTGTACCCACATATAGGTGCCCTCTTCACCAGTAAGGGCTATTGTAGTTGTGTACAGTTGGGGTGGTTTTTTGGGGTGGTTTTGGGGGGGCTCAGCAGACAAGATAAGGGAGCAATGGTCAGATGTGTACCTGGGAGCACTGCAGTGCCCCCTAGGGTGCCCTATTGCTTTCCTGGGATGTCTGAGGGACCAGTATACTAAAAATGCTGGCTCCTCAACATCCAAATGGTTTGATTGTGTGTGTGTCTTGCACTTGGATGGGTTTTGTTTTGTGAAAATGGACCAAAAATCAAAACATCCAAATCACAAAACCTTGTTCAAAACAGTATTTAAAAAAAAAAAAAAAAAGATAGACGTTTTTCTTTTTTGAAAATGACCTTCTTTCCTATTCAGATTTTGGACATTTTAATTGGACTTAGACATCATATCGAAAATGTCCCTCCAGATGACCACTGGAGGAACAAATGGTTACTGATCCCCTCTCACCCCTCAAAGATGTGAAAGAAACAGTACATCAGCCTCTATGACAGCCTCAGATGTTATACCTAATCCTATTAGAGCAGCAAGCAGGTCCCTGGAGTAACCTAGTGGTTGGTGCAGTGGACTATGGAGAAGGGAAACCAGGCCTATAATCCACTCTAACTGGAAAGTGTGACCCCCCCCAAATCCACCAAAAGCCTACTATACTCACATATAGATGGCACCTGCAACCATAAGGGCTATAGTAGTGGTGTATAGTTGGATACAGTAGGGTTTGGTGTTTTTGTGTGTGTGTGTGGGTGTCACCATACAATATAAGGGAGCAATGGTGAGTTGTGTATCTGGGACCTTTTATGTGGAGTGCACTGCAGTGCCCACTAAGGTACCCCACTGCTCTGCTGGGATGTCTGTGTGGCCAGTCTACTAAGAATGCTGGCTCCTCCTACATCCCAATGGCTTGATTTTATAACTTTTCTATTATTTTCTATGAAAAGCTATTTTACAAAATGAAGACTGTGAAAAAATGTTAAATAGGGTCCACCCTTATATGGTGCATAGCCCTACCCAGCGCATCCCAGGATACACTGGGCAGGGCTGGGCGCCGCCATTTTGCGGCATCATAGGAAGAGGAGGGAGGCAGGCTACCCTCCCTCATCCAACCCAAAAGGTAGGGGGGACTGAGCCACCAGGGACCGCTTGCTGGGGGACAAGGAGGGGGGGCTGGAGACCCACCGGATCTCCAGCCCTCCCTGAACCTGGGGGGGGATCATCGGGGGGGGGGGGACCGGAGGCCCGGCGGACCTCCAGCCCCCCTGTGGCGGGGGGGGGGGGGTTGGTAAGTAACCCACTAGGCCACCAGGGACCCTTTGCAGGGGGAGTTAGGGAGGCTGGAGACCCACCAGATCTCTAGCCTTCCCTGAACCGGGGGGGGGGGGGGGGATTATCATGGGGGACTGGAGGTGCAGTGACTGGGGGGGGGGTTGGTTGGTCACCCACTAGGCCACCAAGGACCTTTTGCTGGGGGAGATAGGGGGGCTGGAGACCCACCGGATCTCCAGCCCTCCCTGAACCTGGGGGGGGGGGGGATCGTCGGTGGGGACTGGAGGTCCAGCTGGCTGACATCCTAGAACACCCATCTCCCTGAAGGTGGACTCTCATTGGCTGGCTGCTGTCCGAGCTCCTCCTCCCTGCAGGGCTTCCCTGATGACATCACTTGAGAGCTGTGAACTGATTGGATCAGAACTTCCTGGTGTCCCCCTCCACAGAGAGGGGCTAAACCAATTGGATAGCATCAGCCTGGGATGTCCTGCCCAGTGGCGTAGCAAGGGCGGGGCGGTGGGGGCGATCCGCCCCGGGTGCACGCCGCTGGGGGGGGTGTCGGCTCCACTGGTTCCCTGTTCCCTCTGCCCCGGAAAAAGGTTACTTCCTGTTCCAGGGCAGAGGGAGCAGGGAACCAGCGGAACCAACACCCCCCAGTGGCGTGCACATGGCACAGGCAAGAATGCACTCGGGGGGGGGGGGCTTGGGTGATGCGCCAAGGGGGGGGGGGGTTGATGCACCGAGGGGGGGGGGGTGTCATGCTGCACCTGGGGGGGGGGTGCACAATGGCGAACCGCCCCAGGTAGCAGCTGCCCTCGCTACGCCACTGGTCCTGCCCACTCATTACTGGAGGGAACACAAGGAAGTTCGGATCCAATCAGTTCACAGCTCTAAAGTGATGTAATCAGGGAAGTCCTACAGGGAGGAGGAGGTGGGACAGCAGCCAGCCAATGAGAGTCCATCTTCAGGGAGATGGGCATTCTAGGATGTCAGCCAGCCAATAGAAGGAAGAAGCAGGAACAGCTGGGGGTGGAACCAAGCCCTGATGCTGCTAATTCCTCACAGAAGAGCGGAGAGCAGCAAAGCTAGGTTTTTCTCACTTTTTTCCAGCAGCCAGAGGCAGGGAGCTGCAATACAGGTATGCCCATCCAAAAAAATGTGCTTTTGTGTTTGCAAAAAAAAAAAAAAAAGGGTAAATCACATGTAGCTTGTCTGCGTGTATGAGAGCCGTCTGTAGCATGCGCAGAACAGCCACGCATAGCGATTGACTGTTCTGCGCATGCTCAGCTTACCGACTTGCTTCCCCCATCTTGCATGCAAATGAGCTGGGTCGCAAAAGCAACGAGCAGCTCATCTGCATGTGATTTTCTTAGTGAATCCCTCTGTGTTTCTAAATCGGTAAATTTTTACTGATTTGGAAACGCAGATGGATCCTTAACGGGACCTTAGTGCATCTGGCTGTCAGTATATTCAAAGGAAAGGTCTAATTCGCTAAGCTTTCTTTTCCATACATGCAGAACAGAAAAAACAAGCCTCAGGCCCTAAGGGTTTTGTTCCTCCATATCACTGTCTCTTTCAGGCACTACGTAGACATTCAAATGAAACACCAGCCACCAGAACAGAATTAAAAATAATCAGTCACGTAGAAATGCAAAAGCCTGAATATTTTGACAGCGTTCCTAAAAAGGCATCAGTAAAAAAAAAAAAAAAAATTATTCAGCTACTTTTAAGGATCCAGGCGAAGCCCTGGAGATAAATTCCATACACGGTATTCCATCAAAATTGGTACTTTTGAGTACAGCTGAAAATTACTTTTTTATGTAGAACTTAATGCCCTAAAGAATTATCAGTTGTCTCCTTTTTGCCTTGCTTGCCTGCATAAATGAAAAATAATAAAAAATGATAACAAGGGAAAGACAAAAAAGATTCTCAGACTACCATGACACTAACTAAAAGGAAATGTCTTAGGCTCTCTACTGACAGTTTCTGCGCAAAACCGTGTTGGTGTATCTTGGCCAGAAACCTTACAGAAAACTGGAGTTTGAGAAACATATTCTTAATGTTTACCCTGCAAGTGAAAGATACTGCATTCACCACGGGACCAACAAACTAGTGAATCATGCTTGATGTTGGATATGATGCAAAAGGTGCACATTGCGGCAACTGTGAGGAAAAAAAAAAACCTGATTGGGCAGATGATTGAAAGCCCTACGCTGTTCCAAACAGTGCTCCAAAAATAGCAATGGAACAATGCGGGGCTTTACTGCCCCTATAATCAGAGATAATAGCATGCAAATTTAAGCACGCGCTCAGGCACAATCCTCCCGCACTTGTTGACAGGTCTAGGCTGTCAAAAGCTCAGACCTGTCAAACATAGGGGCTGGAGGTCTATGGAACCACCAGACCCCAAGTACCCCCAGCCTGTGCCAAGCAACAAGGGGGCTGATCCAGTGGGTCTCCAGCCCCCTTAACCATGGGCGTAGACTGGGGGGGCGAGGGGGGGCAATGCCCCCCCAAACGCAGGGCTGGCACCAGGCAGCTCTTCCTTCGCCCCGCCCTCTCCCCGTTCCTTCTCCTCCCTCCCTCCGGATCCGTCCCTCACCGACCTGATCTTCGAATCCTTTGTCTGCCCGGCACGCTAGCGCTCTCTCCCCTGCTGGTTCGCGCTTTAAAAGTGGCCGCCGAGACTTCCAGAGGCGGCCTCGCGAGACTTAGTCTTGGCGGCCATTTTGAAGCGCAAACCGGCAGGGGAGAGTCAGCGCTAGCGGGCAGGCGAAGAATTCAAAGATCGAGTTGGTGAGGGATGGATCCGGAGGGAGGGAGGAGAACTGGCTCGCTGCGGGGGGGGGGGGGGGTGGGGGGAGAAGGAACAGGGAGAGGGTGGGATGAAGAGAGGGCAGGGGAGAGGAGGGTCACTGCTGGACTGGGTGGATAGAGGGAAGGGGAAAGGAGGGCCACTGGGTATGGGGACAGGGGAGAGGAGGGTCACTGCTGGACTGAGTGGATGGAGGGAAGGGGAAAGGAGGGCCACTGGGCATGGGGGCAGGGGAGAGGAGGGTCACTGCTGGACTGAGTGGATGGAGGGAAGGGGAAAGGAGGGCCACTGGGCATGGGGGCAGGGGAGAGGAGGGTCACTGCTGGACTGAGCGGATGGAGGGCAGGGGAAAGGAGGGGCATGGGGACAGGGGAGAGGAGGGTCACTGCTGGACTGGGTGGATGGAGGGCAGGGGAAAGGAGGGCCACTGGGCATGAGGACAGGGGAGAGGAGGGTCACTGCTGGACTGAGTGGATAGAGGGAAGGGGAAAGGAGGGCCACTGGGCATGGGGGCAGGGGAGAGGAGGGTCACTGCTGGACTGAGTGGATGGAGGGAAGGGGAAAGGAGGGCCACTGGGCATGGGGGCAGGGGAGAGGAGGGTCACTGCTGGACTGAGTGGATGGAGGGCAGGGGAAAGGAGGGCCACTGGGCATGGGGGAAGGGGAAAGGAGGGTCGCTGGGTATGGGTGCTTGCAGGGCAAAGGGAGAGAAGGGTCGCTGGACATGGGTGGATGGAGGGCAGGGGAGAGAAAAGAAATGCTGGACATGGATGGAGGGGAGGAAAGAGTGAGGAAGGAGATGAGATGAGGGGAAAGGAAGAGAGGAGAAAAACTGCACATGGATGAAGAAAATAGGCAGAAGCTGAGGACCAGAAATGAAGAAGAAAGGAGGAAAGGAAAATAATAAATGGAAAGGAAGCACTGGAAACTGAGTTAAGAGGACAGATAGCAGCAGAATCAGATACTGGACCAGCATGATCAGAAAAACAGTCACCAGACAACAAAGGTAGAAAAAAATTATTTTATTTTCATTCTAGTGTTTGGAATATGTTCACTTTGAGAATCAGGTGCTCAACATTAAAAGTTTATATTTACTTATTTATACCCCCCCCCCAGGCTCTCTCCCTGGCTAAAGCCAGCTCTGGAATTTGGGGGGGGGGGGCGCAGAGGGGGACCGGGGGGGAGAGTCTGTTGTTAAACATTTACCAGCACACCACTGCCTGCCGCCAAACCCGCTGCCTCTCCGATTCAGTGGCTATCCATCGTCAAACGAACACTGGTTATTCCCAAAAAAGCCAGCTCTTGCTCCCTTCCTCCATATTAGCATAATTTGCATATACATATATGCAAATGAATATGCTAATATGCCCCGCCCCTTCCTTTGCCCCCCCAAATGAAACAGTCAAACTACGCCTATGCCCTTAACCCTCCCTAGCATACCCTCAAATAGGGCCCAGTGGTCTGCGAGTGAACCCCCTGGTCTCCCCAACCCAGGTTCAGGGGGGCTAGAGATCCGGTGGCCCCCTAACCCCCCTGGCATCCCCTCACATGGAGCCCTGGTGGCCCAATGGGCCGTGAGTCAATCCCTCCCTCAACCTGGAGGTCTAGCGGCCCTTCCCAACCCCCTACCTTCATAAGTACATAAGCACTGCCACACTGGGAAAAGACCAAAGGTCCATCAAGCCCAGCACTCTGTCTCCGACAGCGGCCAATCCAGGCCCCAAGAAACTGGCAAAAACCCAAAATTTAATAATGATCAATAGACTTTTCCTTCAGGAATCTGTCCAGACCCTCTTTAAACGCAGCAAGTCCTTAATTGGAGGAGGGAGGTTGCCTCTGTCCACTTCCATCTGCACTACCAAGAAAATGGCAGCGCCCAGCCCTGCCCAGTGCATCCTGGGATGCGCTGGGCAGAGCTTCACACCATATAAGGGTGTGAAGCCCCGCCCAGCACATCTCAGGATGCACTGGGTAGGGCTGGGCACCGCCATTTTCGAGGCAGCACCGAAGAAAGAGGAGGGAGGCCACCTCCTGCCTCCAACCAAAGGTAGGGGGTGGGAAAGGGCCACTAGACCACCAGGTTGGGGGGGATTGAGCCCCCCTGATCTCCAGCCCCTGTGTCGCTGGGGGGGGGGGATTGGGTAGGGGTTCCTGCCTCTGCAGGGGGGGGGGGAAGGAGGGGGCACGTTCTGATGCATTGAGGGGAATGGGGGGCCTGATAGCATGCAAACGCATGCTGGACAGGGCTCACCATTCCTCCCCAATGGTCTGAAAACCCTAACGCCAGCTCCAAGCTGGTGTAGGGCTTTCCATAGACAGCGCACCAATGTTTGGCACGCTGGTCACTGATCATTGGGGAGGAATAGGTTTAGCATGCATTTGCATGCTACTTGTGCTCAGAGACCTCTTTTGCATCCATTTGCATGCTAGTTGCATTCAGAGCCCGCAAATGTGTTGTTTCACGCGCTTGGTGGCTCTGATCATGGAGTGGTAGCAAATGCAGGTGCTAGTTTGGCACTAACAGCCTCTAATGCTTGTGTTTTCTTCTAATCATCAGCCCAATTGTATTTTTTAGCTTGCTTGTTTTGCACAGAAATGTGAAAAATGTTTCAATCTATGGAGTCCATATATTTTTGTTTGTGTGTGGTAGTTTTGATTTTCTTATTTATGCATGTATATGATTATGTTTGTGGGTAGAAAATCACCTATTTTCCAAGTTATTACATTGTTCTAAAAGAGATCACTGATGTGAGCTTTCTCACTGCAGTGTTCCTTGTTAGTGAGACTCCAGAAGTGAGAGCTTCCTCATAGCTGTGCCCTGTCAGTGGGACTGCTACAACACAAGCTCCCCCACAGCATTGTCACTTTCCCTGTGCCTTAGGGTATTGTTGCTCTGCTGCTGCTGCTGCCCTGCCTCTCTTGCTGTTTTGAAATGTCAATACCATTGCAGCTACTGTCCAGCTCCTCTGGTGCTTTGAGATGGTGTTGTCTCTGCTGTTATCTGCCTGCAGGTTTCCTAAAAACTGGATAGAAACCACAATGCTTGAGGCAAAAATGACATCATTGTGTTCCCCTCAGTGGGTGGTGGTAAGTGCTCCCCCTCCACATGGCCATGTGGTAAGAATAACGTAACCACGTGGCCATGTCTCTTTTAGAAGCTTTTTACCTGCTGCGGTAAAAAGGGCCCTGGCGTGCGGCAAAAATGGCCCCCGCCACTACTACAGGGCCCTTTTTATCACACCTTGGTGAAAAGATTCCTTCATTTGGTGTTAATTGGTGCTAATTGGCACCAGTTAGCATTTGAGTGCACTACTGCCCTTTGTCACTGATTCCATCATGTGCAACTTCTAGGGGGACATTGGTGGGGGAGGGGCATACCTAGGAGTTAGGAGTATGTAACGCCCCCTAGGTTTCAGCAGATGATTTGCTTCTCTGCAACAGCTAAATCAGCTGTTGGTCACAGTGTTGGGGTAAGATGATTTCCACCTTTACACCACAGCCGCTAAAGAAAACCAGTGCTGATTTCAGAGTGATGGTAACACCAACTTACAGGAGCCAAGCAATGAGCCACAACTAATAAAAATAACAAAAATTGCTTTTATTGCACAGTTAGTAGCGCTTTAGAAATGTTAAGTAGTAGTAGTAGTTATTCCCATCAACTGTGACGGTAAAGTGCTTCTCAAGTTAAAAACGTTTCTTAAATAGTTTAAAAACACTTTTTAAACTCATTAAAAAAAAACATATCTGTGTCACACTAAAGTGCAGTTCAATTCAAACTATTTTTTTCCCTTTTGCAGGTATTGTTCCAGCTTAAAAGGTAAGTTAATCCAGCTTTCTTTCCCAAATTGTACTTATTGCTGAAACCTGGGTTTTCCCTTTGAGATCTCCCAAGTGATTTGGTAAGTATCAAAGTGTTTTTCAATATTCTCCCACAGTTGCTGTTACCCTTGTACTTGTGACTATATCCTCAAATTTAACTTTTCTCCTGCAGGTGATTTCTCCTCTAATTACAGGTGAGTATTGCTCAAACCCAGGTAAGTATCCTCCCCAGTAGTGTCCATTTAAAAGAAATGCATCAAAATAATTAAAACCCAAAAATAAATCAGTGTGCACACCTAAATGAGAATAACACTGAAACCCCCCCCCCCCCCCTCTCTTCACCAGCTTTGCTACTCTCTTGTGTTAGGTACCATGAAATCAGGAACCAGGCAATGATGCTCTCAAGGACAGGAACCAGATGGCACGCTTCAAGACAGGATCCTTGGAACCTACTAGCCTGCTTTAAGAAATCAACAAAGGAAAACCCTATCTCCCTAATGTATGCTTACTAATATCAGTGTCTTCTTATGTGGGCAGGACATTATACTAACTTCTTTTGAAAATAAAAGCTAATTCACGGAACCCTATTCTAGACTTCACACAGTTAAGGCTGGCTCATACAATTCAGTTGGTTCAGACTCACTCTCTCTTTCACCCCCACTCTAACTCAGACGGCAACATTCTATTTCACCTCCAAGTCACAGTGCTTCACTGTTCTCAATTAGGCCTTGCACCCTAATCTCCAATGCAGCACCTTAGTTTAGGTTCAAAAAGTAGGCTGTGCTTCACTTTGCTCTGCCACTGCAGACTTCCAGAAATCCAGCTTCACTTCAGAGCCACTTTCAGGCAGCCTTGGCTTAATAGAACTCTGTCTCTTTAATTGGAATTCTCTGCCTTAACAGTGCACAGCACTACTCCTCAAAGTTCTAAAGCAGCTCTGCTTTTAAAACAGCAGTTTCATTGCCAAAGTTCTAAGTCTCTATTTTTTTTTTCCAAAACTCAGCTAAAGTTTCACAAATCCTATGTGTTTTATAACAACCTTTTTCCCCTTCACACCTGTTCCTAGTGATTTGCTCAAAGTTCAGCTTAGGAAAATTTATTTTCCCTTGAGACCATAATAGTCATTTTTAAATGATTAAATTCCACAGATTTCATCCAAAACTCACCAGAACCAGGTTTTCCTGAGAAATCTTGGCTAATTCTGCCAAATGCTAAAGCTCTCATCAATCTGAGCTTCATGAGCCAACTAAACATTTTTTTTTACCAGAAAGAATTTAACAGCTTTCTGCCTCTAAAAGGACAGCTAGCTTACCCTAGCCTCTTAAACATTGAAACCTCCCAAATAAATGTACTTTCACACAATTTCCCATTAAATGATCTTAATATTCAGGCACACATCTCTCTCACATCTGGATTTTACCTTAGCCTTACTCCAACTGCCAAAACATTTTTTTCACCAGCCAGTAACCTCATACCACTAGCACAAGGCTCTATTTCCATATATTCCTTCATAATTCAAATAAAGCTAAGGTACTTACCTGTAGCAGGTGTTCTCCGAGGACAGCAGGCCTTATATTCAAACAAGTGGGTGACACCGACCGGCATTGCCTGGTCCGGAATTTATAAAAGTATAAACAGAGCTTTGTGGAGCGTGAGAGCCTTCCAGCCCGCTGCGTGAACACGGTCTCCTCAGTTTTATACTACAGCAAAAATAAAGTAAAAATAACAAAGGAGACAACTCCAAGGGGAGGTGGGAGGGATTGTAAGAATATAAAGCCTGCTACAGATAAGTACCTTAGTTTTCTCCAAGGACAAGCAGGCTTATTAATTCTCACAAGTAGGGAATCGCTAGCATCCAGGCTCACCAAAAACAGCAAACATTGGTCAATTGGGCCTTGCAACGGTGAGGACATAACACAGATTAACCTGAAACTATATACAATCTGAATGAGATTGCAGTCTGGAACAGAATAAAACAGGCCTGGGAAAGCAGAGTTGGATTCTAGACCCCAAACAGATTCTGCAACACTGTCTGCCTGAACCGTTCATATCTTAATCTTCATTACCCAAACTGCAACTGGTTTAAGTATAAATCCACATATGCTTCATCCTTCTCCTTTATAAGCTCATATTTATGGAATTCTTTACCAAAACCTATAAAAATCATCCACAACCATCTGAGTTTCAGGAAATCTCTTAAGACTATATCACTTTAGCTGTCTTTCAACCTGCCCCAGAGCTCTAATATGCCCCAGAGCCATACTAAAGCTCCGGGGACTTTTAAAAATTCAGCCACAGGCAAATGCAACTGTACAAAATGCAGCCTGCATTCTCCTCTCTAGCCCCTGCAAACTCCCATGCACGTGCTCTTACAGCGCTCTGTAACGGCCTGCTCTATCCCCGCCCCCCTTGCTGGGCATTCTCTGGCTAATCAGGGACCCATTTCTTCAGCGCTTTCTCCTAGCCTCCACCTTGATGCTGAGCCCATCTGGACCAATCAGAGCTCTCCTTGCCCGGCACCTTTAACATTCGAGACCTCAGGCCCGATCCTGCTTCTCACCCCTTCCCACAGAGGCTTTTCTCCTTACAGTGGGCATGTGCACCGATCACGCATGTGTGAACGGCGCTCTCCTGAGGCCTGCGGCCCCCCAGGACTGCCGTGGCAGCAGTCCTGCAGCTTCCCTTGTTCCCCTGCCTCCGGGACACCAAATTGCAGCCTCCCAGTGATGGAGCATGGGTCCCACGAGCCCGGAGCGCCTCCCTTTACCGGCAAGGGAGCACTTCTGGGTCGCGGGTACCTGTGACTCCGCCCCCATGCCGGCATGGTCACTGCCAGTGCTGCCTCTTCCCAAAGCTCAGGTGAGCACTCTTATTTTTTTTACCCCCTCACAAATACAAAGAGTTATGTGAGCTATGCGAGGCACAAGCACTTGCACCAAAGTGCTAGCACCTAAAGTCAGACACGAAACTACAGACCTCAGGTAGTATTCTATAATGGCAGTTTTGCATGGAACTGCTATTGTAGAATTTGCGCTTAGCGTACATCATCCCGGCGCCTACAGTTTATTGTTCTTTCTTGAATCTACCCCATAATCAATAAACAATAGAGACATACCAGCACTGCAATGCAACCTGCATGTGCAAGTGGTAGATTTCATAAAATTGATCACCACAGAAGAGCCCTTTAAGGACTCAAAAAACATGAAGTTTGAAATGGTTTTTACTACCATAGAGGTAAGTGCAGTTGTCCCCTCGAAAACTGTTGCAAACCCTAGGTCCAAAAAGCTGATGCTTACTCCTGTCTCAGATCATTGTGCAGAATTTTAAAATATGCATGTGTTACCTTTGTATTTGCGTACTTTTTAGCTTGCTCAAACCACTCCACAGCACATCCCCTTCCCAACTGCATGCTGCAGATCAAGAGGCAGGTCACCACATTGAACAATGTTCATAGTCACATAACATACCACTTGCACTTTTGGGGAGTGAAAGTGTTTGGGTATAAGGAAGGATTCCTTACCTTAGCCAGATGGTGCTAGCATTGCCTATGGCTATGGCAAAGAAATCGTGGACAAGAAGCAGGTGTAGAGCCTGACTGAACCCAGAATCTTCAGTTTCAGCAGAAACTGAAACTGTAAACGAAACAGTTCCCCCACTCTTGTTTTTATCAGTGCAGAGAGTTAATGGTCACATTTTCATAATTTGTATCTCATTAACTATACTACGTAGATTATATAATAATATTCATATTACCCAATTAATAGGCACAAGCACTAGCAAATGAAAATTTGCACATTAATTGCTGGCTTATTGCACTTGCCAAACATTCATTTGAATACATTGGCCTCCAAGCCTGAATCAGTAGAGCAGGTAGGTAAGTAGCCCCAGTGGCGTTCCTAGGGGGGCTGACACCCGGGGTGGATCGTCGACGCGCCCCGCCCCCTGGGTGCAGCGCGGACCCCCCCCCGGCAAAAGGACACCCCCTGCAAAGGACCCCCCCCGGGTGCATGCCGCTGGGGGGTGCTGCGCGCGCCTGTCCTCCGTTGTTCCATGCTTCTTCTCTGCCCCGGAACAGGAAGTAACCTGTTCCGGGGCAGAGAAGAAGCATGGAACAACAGAGGACAGGTGCGCGTGGCACCCCCCCAGCGGCGTGCACCCGGGGCGGACCGCACCTACCGCCCCCCCCCCTAGGAACACCACTGAGTAGCCCTAATAATGCTAGAGCTGAAGCATAGCAGCAGTTTCATAATGCATACATAAACCTCCAAATTTCTGAAGGATTTGTCAAAATGTTTTAATACCCATACTGACTACAGAGAAATGTTCAGTGTCAGTGAAAAGAGAACTTGAGAAATGTATATTGCTATGGTTGTAAATGTATTGCATGAATTTTCAGATTGGAATCTGGCAACTATTTCTCAACCTTCTGGAAATGCAATTGCATTTAAAAAGGTTTATCTATTCCTTAGTATTTCTATCCATATAATTCTTTTGACCTGGAAGTACTGTACTTCTATACAGTAACTGTACTTCTGAATAACAGGCTGATGTAATCTCATTTTAGTGCATATTTTTGTGTTAAATTTTGCTACCAGTTTTTTTATAAGGTTTTTAGCATACAGACAAACATACTAAACTGGGAGTAAAAAATATGCTTTTAAGACGAGCATACCTTCATCCAAATACCATGGAAATAGATTGTGAAATTACACCACCAGTGTGTACTGTCAGCCTCAGTTCCTGGAAGAAGTATGAACCTCTTACCTTCAGCTACCAGGTATCAGTAGGCTCCACTCAGTTGACTGTCCACCCTAGCCTGCTACTGCCTTATGGAAGCCATCTTGCTCTTATTTAGAGTCTGTATATAAACCTAGTTCGGGCTAGACCAGTTTGCCAGAGGCTGCCCTGCAATACTTGCTATTGCCTTGTACTGTGACTGCTTGCTTCAGATTCTCTTTATCTTGTTAGACATTCTTTGATCCCAGCTCCAGGCTCTGCTGGACCTTGGCCTTACTCCTGCTTTCCTTCTCCTTGCTAAGCGCTCGTGTCTCCAGTTTCTTTTTGGGGATCCTTTGTTTTCTGGCTATCACCTCAGGTCTTGGGTTAGGGCAACAAAGCAGTGGCGTAGCCACAGGTGGGCCTGGGTGGGCCAGGGCCCACCCACTTAGGGCACAGGCCCACCTAACAGTAGCACACGTTTAGTGGTAGCTGGTGGGGATCCCAAGCTCCACCAGCTGAAGACTTCCCCATGATGCTATTGAAAACGCTACTCTCCATGATACCGGCACCTGTATGCTCAGTTTTCAGTGCATGCCTGCTGCAGACTGCCAAGTTGGAAAGAAGCATTTTTCTGCTAGCTGAGATATTTTTTTGGTGGTGGTGGTGGTGGGGGTGGGGGGGGGAGAACACTTGGTGCCCACCCACTTCTTGTCTAGGCCCACCCAAAATCTGTTGTCTGGCTATGCCCCTGCAACAAAGACCTGGAAGTCACCATCAGTGGAGTGTTCAACCTGAAGGGAAGGTAGCCTCTTCAGGTGGAAGAGACTGCCCTATCTTTCCCTCAACCTGGCGTCCCATGCCCTATGGAAAACCTGTCTGTTGACCTTGCTCACCCGGGTAAACAAAAAAATAAATACTGGGCCTTCAGGATTGAGAAAAATGTAGTCCCTTAATATAACAAAGACCCGACACGGGCCGTGTTTCGGCGTACAACTGCCTGCATCAGGGGTCAATAAAATCCTATTGGTCAACTTGCGGACTATTGCGCAAGAGGTAAGTAAAACAATCGAAGTAGTACTCTCGTTATGTTAACAGCTTATCTGTATTCAAAAAGACGCCACCAATAATGAAAACCGCATCGTTTTGAATACAGACGAGCTGTTAACACAACGGGAGTACTACCTCAATGTTACAGTTTTCCTTTTTCCCAGACCAAAGTCCAGGGTGGTTTGCACCATTTTGATATTGATTGGGGAAGAACTGACATGGACTTTGCCACAGTGGGATAGACAAGAGATGATGATTATTACAAATTATGATGCTTTTATCCATGTCTTCAAGAGAGGTTTTGATGATCTTGTCCATTTGGTCCCACCTCTTCTGCAGTCTTCAGATGAAACAAGGAACTATATGGTTGACCAGTATATGATGGAGTTCCAGACTGATGCACGCTAGAAAAACTATGGCTATTCTATTGAAAGTTAAGATTCGGGCCTAGGCTAACACTGCTAAAGTACTGTCTTTTTAAGCCACATATTTTCTACTCTAAGGGAAATTTCCTGAAGTGGTGCAAAAACATGTTTTTCTTGCATACTTTTATCAGCAGTGCCTTGAGCAAGCTGACACTGGCAGACACAGAGATGGGGAAACCATCTCTATTTTCTCATTCATCTTATGCACCTGTTATAAACAAGTTTGTTTCACAGTTTTTTCATAGTTCTATGCCTTCTGATTCTAGGTTATTGGGGCCACACTCCCAGTGGTCCCACAGTTCCCAGAAAGCACTCACAGACCTAACATACAAACCACCAAGATTCTTTATCACTCCAGACAGGAAGAGTCAACAAACTAAATATTATTTAATGTCAGAATTTGAACAGTGAAACAAAAAAGTGCAATCAGAAACAATAACAGGTAACTGAAATTTGGATCAATTATAAAACTAACTAAACATTTGTTTACTTTCTAAAATATATCTGGGAAGATCAGGGCATATAACTGTTCGTCTGTTGAGCCTCAGCAAAGAGATCCTGTTTTCTTTTCTTCCAGGCTAAGAATGGAGGCAAAACCAGTACACTCTAAAGGAAATGAGCTCCAGTGCCAATCAAAGCCCAGAACAACAAAATTCAAAAGTATACTGCTTCTTATTTCCTATCTGTGTGCTAAAACTAAAGAAAGAACATTCACATCTCTGTAACAGCTTTACAGCAAAGAAACACCACCTGCTGGTAAAATAGGAGAAATACATTTCAGGACAAAATTAAGGCAGGAAAATACCCAATATATTTTACAGGCTTAAAACACACTGTTTCTTCTAGAACCGTGCTCCCATATTCATTCCACATTTGGAGGTGGCCCATATAGGGCTACGATTGTCTTCTGCAGAGAAAGACCAAAGGAAGATTCAAGGCCTGTGTCTGTATCATGTGGGACACTATTCCTCTAAACCATGTGCCTCAATACCTTTCTGTCTCACTCACCCTGTGTTGGTTCATTGATCGTGTGGAAATATTATCCCTTATTGATTCAGAGGCTGCTGTTGTTATTTTGCCTGCTTGCATGGGATACTACTGAAGTCAAACCCATTGCCAGCTCCTATCATAGCCATTGATGGCATGCCTGGGCCAAGGAGATTGCAGCCAGTCACCATGGATCTGAATTCAATGGTAGGTACCAGGCACCAGTGGCATAACTACGTGGGGCCACGGGGACCTGGGCCCCCCTCAAATTTCCTCTGGGCCCCTGGTTTTGCTGGCGGGGGTCCCCAACCCCTGCCAGCTAAAGCCTTGTCCAGTGCTGGTTGTGGCGCCGGAGACTGGTGCTGGAGAAGGCTTCAGATGGCAGGGGCGGCAGATTAAAATTACCCCCCCACCTCGGGCTATGGCTCCCTCCCACTGCGAGGCCAGGCTACGCCCCTGCCAGGCACTGAGAGACCATTTTATTATGAGTCATTGATAATTCATCTTGTTCGGGATACCTTGACTTCAGGAGTTTACCCTTCTCCGCCACCGCCAACTCCAGGCTCCGCTCATTCTGCCTCGCCTCATCCTATGCTTGGAACAGCCTTCCTGAGCCCTTACGCCAAGCCCCCTCCCTGCCCATTTTCAAGTCTTTGCTTAAAACCCACCTCTTCAATGCTGCATTCGGCACCTAACTCTTACTGTTCAGTGAATCCAGACTGCCCCAATTTGACCGCCCCTATCGGACTGACCGTTCACTTGTCTCTTAGATTGTAAACTCTTTGAGCAGGGACCGTCCCTCTATGTTAAATTGTACAGCGCTGCGTAACCCTAGTAGCGCTTTAGAAATGTAAAGTAGTAGTAGTAGTAGTACTTGGTGACAGGGACAGAATGTTTCCTGGTCTCCTTACTGCTTTTCTTTCTTTGTCTTAGATCCTAGATCCATGGATGCAGTTCTCTTAGCCTCCACCTTTGAGGTGCCTCCTGTGTTTGCTGATGTTTTCAGTAAGAAACAAATCAAGATTGTACCCAAACATTGCAAATACAGTTGTGCCATTGAACTACTGTCTGAGATGATACCACCTTGTTCACATTCATATCCATTATCTGGACAATAAACCAAGGTCATATCAAGGAAAATCTAGTGTGGAGCTCTAGTCATCATTCTAAATCTCCTACTGGGGTGGGGCTTTTCTTTGTGCAAAAGAAGGATGGGTGTCTCAGGTCCTGCATCAATTATTGAGGCCTTAATAAAATTACTGTTAAGGATAGATATATCCCTGCCATTGATCTAAGGATTGTTTGACAGGCTCCAAGATGCCAAGATTTTCTCCTAGTTGGTTCTTCACGGCATTAACAACTTCATTTGGATCAGACCAGAGTGATGAGTGAAAGACTGCCTTCAATAAAAAGATGGCCAGAGGAAGTGACATCATCACTGAGTAATGGACGTCTAGGAGCTTTGCTTCGCCTGAACGCTAGCTTAATTGGGAGGAATCATACCCCTTGCCTTTTGTGACTCCCTTCGAACCATCTTACCTAATTACCATAGCTACAGTGATGGCTATTTGCAAAAAGCTGTAAAAATTAAAATATTGTATAGATGTCTGGGACAGCTTGCAAGGAGCTGCGCAGGAGGCTGTGTGTCATCAGAAAATGGAGGATACCGAATCAGAAGGATTTGGTGGAGACAACTGGGCCCGAGAGTGAAGTCACTAAGGGTGATGTGACCTGATGGTGTCAAGCGCTGAAAGAGGAAATGTGGGTGGTTTGCAAGGACATTTCCAACTCTAAACTGTGCTAAATCTGTTTCAGTACACTTGTGGTACTTCTACAATGAGTTAAAAAATAGGAGGAAAAGACCTCAGAAGCCCCTGGTGCTCAGTGCAGAAGCACAGACAATTCTAGCACTCAGTGGGCAACCTGCTTAATCACAGGTCAGAAAAACCTCCACATTACTTTAATCTTTAATTTTTTTTTTAAGTTTTCAGTTTTGCGTTTAAAACATCAAAATAATCAAAAGCACTTAGCTTCAGGCGCTTAACGTCAGGCACTTGACCCATTTCGTCCTCTGGCTTTTTCAAGGAAATCGCATTGTTCACTGTGCGCTTATTCCACTGAAAAAACAAAATCAGTTGTAAGACCACAAAAAGCCACGAACCCAGCCAGAACTTGGAACATATCATACTTGTCATTCTAGACTAACATTGTCTCGGCATAACAACTTCAAAATGGTGCCCGAGATTTAACAGGATGCCAATTCTTCAAGCAGCTAACTAAAATAAGTTTTAACCTATTGAAGTGATTTAAAGGGAAAGAGCATTTTGCAAAACCACTTTCCATTCTGAAGATGTATTCAAATCTTTTGGTTCAATAGTTTGTAGCTGGTGAATCTGTTGCACCAGTTGAAACAGTGTAGATCTGAGCTACATTGCTTACAGTTAGAACAAGTGGAATTCATGAGACACTTGGTGCAGCAGAAATTTTTTAAATTTGGAAATAAGTCCAGGAGAATGCTGGCAAGACACTTGCGGCAACATTAGGAGGCATATTTTCAAAGCACTTTGGGAGGCTAAGTTCCATAGGTTTCTATGGAACTTTGGGAGGCTAAGTGCTTTGAAAATGAGCCTGCAAGTCTCCCAGACTATATTTAAGATAAATGGGGAGGGGGAAGTATTGTTTTACAAAGATGATAGTGCTCCCTTAGGTTTCTGTAGCCCAAGTGCATGACCCTATACTTTTTAGCATTAAATCTTGGTACCAAATTTCTGGAGCATTTTTCTATCATAGCTAGATCCCTCATCATGCTATCCACACCATCAGGGGTGTCTACCCTATTACAGAATTTTGTATCATCCGCAAAGAGGCTAGCCTGGATATCATCCTTGAGTGAATTCCAGTTACCACCAACCTCTGTCTTCCTCCACTTAACCAGTTTCTAACCCTGTTCAGAAGGAATGGATCCTAAGGAGCTTAGCCGAGATTGGGTGGCAGAGCCGGTGGCGGGAGGTGGGGATAGTGCTGGGCAGACTTATACGGTCTGTGCCAGAGCCGGTGGTGGGAGGCGGGGCTGGTGGTTGGGAGGCGGGGATAGTGCTGGGCAGACTTACACGGTCTGTGCCCTGAAAAGGACAGGTACAAATCAAGCTAAGGTATACACAAAAAGTAGCACATATGAGTTTATCTTGTTGGGCAGACTGGATGGACCATGCAGGTTTTTTTCTGCCGTCATCTACTATGTATGTTACAATGTTTTTGGTCCCGATGAGAGCACTAAGTTTATTTATAAGTTGCCTATGTGGAAACTTGTCAAAGGCATTTCTGAAATCCAACTACACCAGATCTAGCACTCCTGCTAAATCCAACTGTTTGGTCACCCAGTCAAATAAGTTAATTAGATTATTCTGACAAGATCTTCCTCTAATAAAACCATGCTGACTCGGGTCCTGTAATCCATTTGATTTCAGAAACCTCTCTATCCTCTGTTTTAGAAATGTTTCCATTAATTTACTTATCACTGAGGTAAGACTAACCGGCCTGTTGTTCCCAACCTCTTCCTTATTTCCTCTTTTGTGGAGAGGGATCATATCTGCCCTTCTCAGGTCTTCTGGGACCACTCCCAACTCTAGAAAAGCACTGAAATGGTCAGACAGCTGAGCCACCAGAACTTCCCTAAATTTCTTCAGTACCCTTGGATAGATCCCATCCTGCCCCATCGCTTTGTCTACATTTAGTTTAGCTAGCCCCTGCAGAACACAGCATTTGTCTTCTCTGGTCCTACTCCCAGCCTTTCATCTATGAACACAGAACAGAAATATTGAGGAATTCCACTTTATCCTTATCAGTGTCTATGTACTATTCTTCTTCACTTTTGAGCCTCACAATGCCACTTCTGCACTTCCTTTCGTTCTGTGTCAGGGATTAGAATGGATTGCTCCTTTACATGAGATCTCTACCCAGATGGCTTCTCTTTGAGCGCTCTATTCTATACCCCTTATCGCATGTTTACCTTATTGATATGCATCTCCCCATTGCTGTTACCTCCAACCCCATTGTCAGAACTACTCATCGGCTGCTGCCCTCCTTTGACAGATCTTTGGATACTCCGTGGGCCGAAACTTCACTTATGTCCATCTGGCATAATCCTAGGTTTCGAATTGATAATAGGCAAGTCTCTTGGGCCCACTGGCAGCGTATAGGAATATGGACCCTTAAAGATTTTATTGATGTTAATAGCCATGCGTGGAAATCTTTTCCAGATATGTGCGTGGAGTTTCCATTACAAAGCTCTCAGTTCTATCAATGGCTGCAGCTTAGTTCTATGATTAGAAAGAGTAAACTCCGCATTCAGCAAATGCCACAAATTCCCGATATTATCACCATTGCTCAACGGGTCCAATCTAGCGGGCATGTCACATCTCATATCTATAAAATGATGCTAGAACGCTTCCCCTCTAGATGTGCAGGCCTGCGACAATGCTAGGAAGACGATATCCAGAAGTCTATCTCAGATACAATGTGGGAGCGGACTTGGTGATCCTTGTTTAGATACTCCAAATCCTCGTTGGTGTTGCAATCTATGTATTTTTTCCTGCATAGGGCACTGTGGACGCCTCTTAGACTCCATGTACTCGACTCCTCAAAGTCTAGTCTCTGTTGGACTTGCCAGTCTCAGCCAGAGGCGTATCTGGACTTCGGCGGGAGGGGGAGCCAGAGCCAGAGTGAGGGGGCACATTTTAGCCCCCCCGGCACTGCCGACCTCCCGCCCCCCGCCATTGCTGGACCCCCACCCCCCGCTGCCAACTTTGACACCCCCCCGCCGCCGATGCTCTCCACCCCCTCCCGCCGCCAGCCCTCCCCCGCCGCGGTCACCCCGCCAGCCGAGGTCCTCTCTTCCGTTGCAGCAAAGCTTCTTTCAGTTTCAAATTCTGAGTCTGACGTCCTGCAAGTTGTTCATTAATGCATCATACATCCACTTCTGAACTCTCATCCCCCGTAATCTCACATCACTCATACCTTTACTCACAGAAATATGTATACCATATGTTTTTATGCCTTAATATTGCCCTCTAAGCTCCCATTGTCTCCTTCCAATGTTTGTGCTCCATTGTTACATTCCTTAACGACACTTCGATTGTCTAGCATAACTCTGCACAATGTAATCCATAACCAATTTGTAACAAATTGTATTTCCATCATTCATTTCATATTGTAAGCCACACTGAGCCCGCAAAAAGGTGGGAAAATGTGGGATACAAATGCAATAAATAAATAATGAAACTTATCTTGCAAAAAAATCATTTAAGTTTGCCTTGCATGAGGAGAAATGGTCTCCACTTGTGACTTATTTTCAAACTGTGCCACGCTGTGCCTAATGTTATTTGCTGCTTCTCATTAGTTGTATATAGTTTGTGCATTTGCCTTTTCTTTTTTTTCTCCCTTCTCCCTTTCTTTTTCTCTTCTTTTTCTTAAGTAGCCTTGTATATTGTTTATGACTGCTACTGTATAGTTGTTGTTTTTCTCTTGTACTGTTTTGGAAATCAATAAAAATATAAAAACCCCCAAAAAAGAAAAAAAAGAAAATGTGTTGTACTTAGATACAGATCTGATCCAAAAATCAAAACAGTTTATGATGGGCTTGAAATTGCCTTCTTCCAGTGCATGCAACACTGCAGCTATTTGCTCAGCAGGCTTGTTTGACTTTCTTGTCTGACACTTGGGTTGACTGGAGACAAGTCTGCGATGCTTTGACAGTTCTGATGTTCCAAGTTTAGGCTGGTCAGCTTCAGCACCAATCATCTGTTGCAACAGTTTCTGTGGAGATGAAACTTCATCACTGCGTGTTGGTGCAGTAGAGTTTTCTTGAGACATCAAGAACCTATGTAATTCAGTTTTTCCATGCTGAAACAACTCTTGTAAAGGTTCCGCTGATTTTTCTGGATTGAGCATGGTGCGGATCAGCATAGTTGGATTGAAACTTTTGCTGCCTGGATCCATGACACTGGCAAAACAGTGTTCATATTCCTTTAGCAGGTTGCGTGCCACTGGACCAAAACAACTGAAATGACCTTCTGGATCTGCCAAGTATTCTTTAATTGTCAGAAGACATGGAATAACTACTGATGCTGTTGTGTACTCACTAGCTTCTAAATACGCTGTAATATCAGCCAAGAGTTTCAGTAGATCTCAACACAGTTCCTTTGTTTTGATAGTTGCTGTCTTTCTGCTGGCAGACTGAATAAACTTCAAAGAACAAAACAGGGGATACCTCTATGACAGGAAATGAACAGACCCTACAGTGCTTGCCAGTGGCGGTCTACTTGCGATTGAGCTCCGAATAGCTTGACCCCTTTCACAACTCTTCGATTCTATATACATGCAGAGTTGAGTACCAGTACTTTGACTAGAGTTAATAATTTGACCCCTGATGTAGGCGTTGATATATGCCGAAACATGGACCGTGTCGGGTCCCTTCTTATCTGCATCAATTAAAGATTGTTGGATAACATCTCCAGTATTGGATTCGTCCTTGTTCAGTCTCTACATTTGCAGACTGAGTAAACTTCACATACCACTTTAACTTCTGTGAAGAAGTCCTATAGTGGTGTACCTTTTTTTAGGCCCACATAGGCCAACCATGTGTGAAAGGGAGTGAGTGTCAGTGATGGATGGAGGGAGAGAAAGCTGATGCCAGTCTGAGGGGATGGGAAGAAAGATCACCCTCCCCCCACCACTAATTTGAACTCCCCTACCCCTTCCTTGCCTTTCCACATGAATCAAACTATGTCTATGCTTACCTTCCACTGTTCCAGCAAATTCTAGCAATGTTCTATACAAACTTGCAGTGACTTTTTTCTGAACATATTTAAAATGTCTTACCATAAAGCGACTTACTTAGGCTCCTCTACAGGGTACTTTCAGGACTGTAAGAAAAAAAAGGCATGAATATCCCTACGCAAACACTATTGGTATATGAGGTTGAGCCAAAATCCAATTTAGCTTCAAGCCAAGAAAAACAACCAAAATAGGAATTCCAAATCCTAATAAGGAACACTGTTCAGCTTATTTTCTGCAGGGCTTTAATGACTGGATTGAAGAGCGAGTCCCAGACCATATGCAGCCGCTCAATTCAGGCTAATGCTCAGAACATAACCCTTAGCACTTACTGCCAAGAAGGGAATTATTTCTAAACAATGTTTAGTGGCACTAGCTATTCATAAGAAATTCCCTCCAGTGCAGCACTTGGGTATCATTGTAATGAGAAATTTAGGCTTTGCTCGACTCTATTTCCCATTGCACAACAAAAGTCTGTTTAAACAAATCTAACATGCCACTAGGTAACTGGATTATAGTTCACGTCACAAGATAAACTGACTGCACCCTACTGTCTAAATTAATCTAAATATAGTTATTACTGCTAAATGGCTGAAACATGATAACAAAACTTGAAAGTGCCGTATGGCCAAATGATAGCTTAGAAGTGATGGAAACCTAATGCCTCAGTTAATGGAAATTGTAACATGATGTATAAAGTCCTTTTAGTCTTCCAGTCTGTTTTATATGTAAATGTTTAACTGCAGGAATAGAGGAAGAAGGGTTACGTTTTCTGGCTGACAGGAATCATGTCATGCTAACCTTGTCATGCTTACTTTCTAAGGCTATCCCTAATGACCAAGGATTGTGTACTCCCTTGACAATAATTTCCAGGCAGCTAATGGCTATGGAAAAGTTCACAGGCACTTTTCTTGCCATTCCTCATGTCCTCCATCCACATTTCACTAGTAACTGCTTTCCTTGACTGCATTATGACCTAGGTAATTGTATTTTGACCTTAATGGTTACTTCTTTTGTAAATCAGGAAAATATTAGCTCTCATTTTCAATTCAGCTCAGCTATGTTTATCACTACAAGACTCAGCACTGAGGCAAAAGTCCTTTTACCTTCAAGTTAAATTTGACCCCCCCCCCCCACACACACACACAAACAAATGTGTAATCCCATTCATTCCCAAATCCAGACAAATAAATAAAATTAACTTCAAGACAGCCAGTTGACATGCAAAAGGAATATTCAAAAATGCTTGGACATGGCTAGTTTAAATATGCCTTAAGAGAAAGTTGCACGCTCAGTGTGTAGTATTTCATATGTGCACATGGCAAATAAGAACATCTCCACCCCTCAATGTCATTTACAAATTCTACTTTTAAATGTCTGGCACAATTTGCAAGCTAGATGACACTCCACTTTCCTTACGCTGAAAATGGAGGTAAGTAAAGGAGGTGCCCTGATGCAGCTCAGGGAGTGTCAGTTCTATAATGTAACCAGGATGCCCTGATTCCATTATAGAATACTGGCACAAACCTACATTGGTGCCCCCAAAAGGAAGATGCATCCATTTACGCCAAGTTGATGGCAGGTGTGTGGGTGTGCCTAAATGTGCCATTGAATGCACACATCTGATAGAATTTTATAAGATGTGCGTGTTGATGGTGCACATTCCCATACATTGCTCCTGTATATACCCCTTTGCAGTAGCACACTAAGAGGGACATTTTCAATATGATGCCCAAATCTGACTTTGGACATTTTTCAGAAAACATCCAAAAATCCGGTAGTGAACACGACCATTTTTGAACCTGAAAATTTTTTAAAGTGGCCATTTCCTAGATGATTTGTAGATGTTTTGTGCTTAGTGCATGTATCTTTTTGGATCATTTTTGAAAAAAAAAAAAATCCAAGTGAAAAACACACAAAATCAACCATTGGGATGTAGGAGGAGCCAGCATTGTTAGTAGACTGGCCACATAGATATCTCAGCAAAGCAGTGGGTCACCCTAGGGAGCACTGCAGTGGACTTCACATAAAAGGTCCGAGGTATACATCTTAATGTTACCCCTTATATTGTATGGTGAGCCCTCCAAAACCCACCAAAAACCTATTGTACCAACTGTATACCACTACAATAGCCCTTATGGCTGAAGGTGTCAGCTATATGTGGGTACAGTGGGTTTTTGGTGGGTTTTGCAGGGCTCACACTTTTCACCAAAAGTGTATCAGTTAGAATTTATTTATTTATTTATTTGTTGCTTATATCCCACATTTTCCCACTCATGCAGGCGCATTGTGGCTTACAGAGAATTAAATTAAGAGTACAAACTTAAAGGTTAGGCAAGCATAAAAGAAGCAATTAGGAGGGGAGAAACTAACAGCGTGAACTAAGTAGGGTAAGGGACAAGGGATGCATTAATCAACATGGTAAGATGAGGGGTAAGTCTTTGCAAAGAAAAATGTCTTTAACAACTTCTTAATGGGATATGGGCTTGGGTTCCCTTCTCTACAATATTTCACCGACCACTATGCTACTCCAGGGACCTGCTTACTGCTCTAATAGGACTGGCCATAACATCTGAAGCTGCCATAGAGGCTGATATGTATTGTTTCTTTTATATCTTTGGGGGTGGGGGTGAGTGGGAGGGGGGTCAGTGACCACTGGGGAAGTAAGGGGAGTCAAGCCTTAATCCCTCCAATGGTCATTTGGTCATTTGTGACTTAGTTGTTATTAAAGCAGGTGTAGCCCAAAATGTCCAGGTTTTAGCCTTGGACATTTTTGCTTTGTTCAATTATAGCAGAAAATGTATTAGGAACATTCAAACCCCACCTTCAACATACCCCTTGTGATTTGGATGCACTGCAGAAATACCTGCATAGAAAAATGTTTGAAAATGTGTTTTGATAATAACGATTGGAACGCTTTTGTAAGAAAACGTCCATCTGCCATTTTGAGACATTTTTTGGATGTTTTTCTCTTTTGAAAATGAGCCCCTAAGACTCTTATGTGCTATCTTACAGAATAGCGCATAGTACATTAACGTGCATAACTGACAATATGGGGTGCCCCCTTGCCCATTTAAGGCATACGTACCCGCTGTGCTCCATTTCTTGAATGGCTTTTATTACGATTAAAAGGATGAACTAAAGCCTAGAAGTAAGGAGCTTTCATACAGTGCCACTGAAAATTTGCTCCAAACACTGCCAGATAGTGCTGGGTAATGACTTTTCTTCAAGGACAAGCAGGTCTTTCTATTCTCACAAGTGGGTAATGCAGGCCTCGTTGCCCAGTCCGGGCAGTGGTGTGCTGGAGCCTGCTCGCACCGGCTCGCAAGAGCTGGTTGTTAAATTTTCTTCTGACTTGTGAGCCGGTTGTTAAAAAGCACGAGCCGGCTCTCCTCCCTCCCTCCGGATCCGGTCCCTCACCGACCTGACTCTGAGTCACCCTGCCTTATCCTTCGAATTCTTAGGGGCAGGCAGTCTTGCCTGCCCGCTGCCAGCGCTGACTCTCCCCCGCTGCCGGTTCGTGCTTTAAAAATGGCCACTGAGACTTCCAGAGGCAGCCTCGCGAGACTTCTGCTGAAGTCTTGGAGGCCGCCCTTGTAAGTCTCGGCGACCATTTTGAAACGCGATCTGGCAGCGGGGGAGAGTCAGCGCTGGCAGCAGGCAGGCAAGACTGTCTGCCCCAAAGAATTCAAAGGATAAGGCAGGGTGACTCAGAGTCAGGTCGATGAGGGACTTTATCCGGAGGGAGGAGAATTCGCTGAACAACTCGGGAGGGGGTGGCAGGGGAGAGAAAGGAGTCTCTGGGCATGGGTGGATGGAGGGGAGAGAAGGGTCGCTGGGTATGGGTGCATGCAGGGCAGGGGAGAGGAGGGTCACTGGGTATGGGTGCATGCAGGGCAGGGGAGAGGAGGGTTGCTGGGTATGGGTGCATGCAGGGCAGGGGGAGAGAAGGGTGGCTGGACATGGGTGGATCGAAGGCAGGGGAGAGGAGGGGAGAGAGAAGAAATGCTGGACATGGATGGAGGGGAGGGAAGAGTGAGGAAGGAGATGAGATGAGGGAAAAGGAAGAGAGGAGGAAAAACTGCACATGGATGAAGAAAATAGGCAGAAGCTGAGGACCAGACATGAAGAAGGAAGGAGGAAAGGAAAGAAATAAATGGAAAGGAAGCCCTGGAACAGAGTTATGAGGACAGATAGCAGCAGAATCAGATACTGGGCCAGCATGATCAGAAAAACAGTCACCAGACAACAAAGGTAGAAAAATCATTTTATTTTCATTATAGTGTTTGGAATATGTTCACTTTGAGAATCAGGTGCTCAATATTAAAAGTTTATATTTATTTACTTATTTATGGCATTTTATCGCACATTACACATGAATTAGATTGGAACCTGGGATCACTTAATTTTTTTTACTGGAGTAATGCATTGCCCCCCCCCCCCCCCCAGGCTCTCTCCCCGGCTATAGCCAGCTCTGCAATTGGGGGGGGGGGGGGCGCAGAGGGGGACCGGGGAGAGAGCCTGTTGTTAAACATTTACCGGCACACCACTGAGTCCGGGTCTTATGACAAGCATAAGAAGAGCTGTGTGGAGCATGAGACACACTCCACCATGCATGTGCAAGTGCCTTCTCACTCAGTTGCTTTTTTTACCACCGTGAGGAGAGGGTGTACTTTTTTCACCATCTCCACACTTGCTTGGTCCAAGAGCTTCTTTTGTGCCTCTGGTGTGTTTTCTTCGCTTTGTTGGCAGTCTTTCCATGCGCAGAACTTTGTTTTACCCCTTCCTTTTTAGGTTTTTGCTAAATTTGTAAGTTTCCTTAATTTTTCATCATCACAAGGCAGTTTTTGCGCCTTGGCCTCGGCCGGGTTTACTTCCTATTTTTTCTCGTATGCCTTGTCCCTTTTCCCGGCACCATTGCTTCTTTTAATTTAGCCAAGGAGGTTTTACCGTCCATGTCCACTAAAGTTCCCAGTGGCTTCAAGCGCTGTACCCAGTGCAATCGGATGATCTCTGGAACAGACACCCATTCTTGATGTCTCCAGTGTTTAGGGCCAAACCATAGTCCTGAAAACTGCAATCTTTGTCTTTGTATGAAGAAAAGGAGCCAGATTTCCAGAGAGGCTCAACGTGAGAAACGTTTTAGAGCCAACTCCGGTTCCTCATTGTCAACATTGCGATCGAGGTCGGAGGTGTCAGCATTGACATCGAGCATCACACTGGCATCTGGAGCATCAGTAAGCATGGCTGCTGATAGATCTGCAAACACTGGGAGCAGTGGTGCATTGAGTGGTGCAGAGATCCTAATACTGGCTATCGTTAGACCTTACCCCAAGGCACCGTGGGGATTCGACATCATCCTCATTGGCACTGAGGAGCCAAGGTGATAAGCTTCAGGTGAAGTTTCATCACAACGGATTAGTCCTTCGCACGCACCCTAAGTTCCTGCTGACAGTGGTGTCAGAATTCCATCTGAACCAGTTGATTGTCTTGCCAGCATTCTGCCCCCGACTTCATGTCCATCCTGGTGAAAGCACTTTGCACACCTTGGATTGGCCTACTACAGGGAGTGAACCAGGCTACACAAACAGTCCACCCAACTTTTTATTTCTTTTGATCCCAATAGGATGGGGGTCACCATCTGGAAACACACCATTTCTAATTGGCTGGCAGATTGCATTTCCTTCACTAATGCCCAGGCTGGGCTGGCCCTAGAGGGTCAAGTCACAGCTCACAATGTCAGAGCCATGGCTACGTCGGTAGCCCACTTGAGGTCAGCCTCCACTGAAGAAATTTGCAAGGCTGCGACGTGGTCTTCAGCCCACACATTCACATCACATTACTGCCTTGAGCAGGACACCCAACACGACAGTCGGTTAGGGCAGACAGTATTGCAGAATCTGTTTGAGGTGTAGAATCCAACTCTACCCTTCTAGGCCCATTTAATTTTGTTCTAGATTCATTCTCATTCAGATTGTATATAGCTTCAGTTTAATCTGTGTTATGTTCTCACCATTGCGAGACCCAATTGACCAATGTTTGTTGTTTTTAGTGAACTTGGATGCTAGGGATTCCCCACTTGTGAGAATAGATAGGCTTGCTTGCTTGTCCTCAGAGAATGCGAAGATACTTACCTATAGTAGATATTCTCTGAGGACAGAAGGCTTTATATTCTCACAGTCCCTCCCACCTTCCCTTGGAGTTGTCTCCTTGATAATTTTTCCTTTTTGGCTGTTATGCTCAACTGAGGTGACTGCGTTCACATAGTGGGCGGGAAGGCACTCGCACATGTGAAGTGAAGCGTATCTTGTGCTCCACAAAGCTCTTCTTATGCTTGTCGTAAGACCCGTACCGGGCAATAAGGCCTGTGTTACCCACTTGTGAGAATATAAGGTCTGCTGTCCTCAGAGAATACCTGCTACAGTTAAGTATCTTCGCTTTTCTGTGATATGCACTCCATTCAGTGGCGTACCGAGGGCGGGGCGGTGGGGGTGGCAAACCAACCCAAACTTCAGGCATCGTATGGCTCAAGCTTACAAAGAGCTGAGTCACATTGGGGAAGCAGGTATCCTGCTGTAGGCCTTGCCTGGGGAGTTGGGGGAAAGCAAGGACAGGGTGGCATTGAAGCCATCCATGCTGTTAACTAGGGAGACAGCCAGGTCAGACATGTGTACTCAAAGGACCTCTATGCGCTCATCTCCCCTACGAGGGCATGAAGCCTCCTGTTGACCCCTGCAACCTTCATCCTGCTCAGGGCAGCCTGTATGTAATTGGGGGTCATCCTCCTCCCCCCCAGCTGATGGTTATCCTCCTCCTCCTCTTCCTCCTTATGCCCAAGTACATCCTCCTTCAGCTCGTCCCAGTCCTTCTGCTGAGCCACCTCTATCTCCTCCTTTGCCTCTGGTGGTGCAGCTGTTGGTGGAAGGGCTCCTGCTTCTCCTGCTTCCTTCAGCTGTGGTTTTTCCTCCTCCTCTTCCTGCAGTGGGGCCTCTGCAGCCCACCCCTGGACAGCCTGCGCATCTGTATTAAGTGAGAACATGTGACATTAACATGTGCAGATGTACCAAATCATTGGTATGTGGGCACATAGCAAGAACCTGGCACAAAGAGGACTGCAATGGACACATTTGACATAGTTCCGGGCAGTCAGGGTAATTGTACTGGTGGTGCCTCTTCTTCTGGTTGTTTTTGTTGTGGATCTTGCTATACATATGCCGCCATTTTTTCTTTAGATCCTCCACCTGACGGTTTTGATGGAACATTGCGTTGAGCTTATGGCAGATGCTCCACCAGATAGCAAGTTGAGCACTGGCACTTGTTCTGTCAGCTGCATCCCCATACAGAACATTGCAGTTGGCCTTTGCCTCCCTTACCAGGAGGCCTAGTTCCCCAGGCAGAAAGTTTACCTTCCTTCTGCCAGCCATTGTCAAGTTCTACTCTGATACTAGAATTTTGGATTCCAGAATATTCAGCATGGAACTTGACATCTAGGTCCCCGTCCCTTTAATATTTTTGCATGAAATGGCATGGTGTGGTGATGTTTCACTCTCAGCACTGATTTCTCATAAATAGCGTTCTGCTGCAGGTTACTTTGTACTTAGGACTTAGAGGGTGTGTTTGCATTGTCTGGTGCTTTCTTGTGGTATTTCTGGACCTTGATGTGTGCTCTTTTGATATTTTGCGATTGTGTGTTCTGACCCTATCCTATGCCCATATCCTTGGATTACTGCCCCTGCTGCTCCAGCCTACTCCCTTCTCACCTATATCACCTCCACTTCTGTCCATTCATCCCTTCTCAATACCATGCTGTCCTTTTTCCCCTCTCTTGCCCCACTCTCCCATCCTATATACCATCTCTGTGTGCCAGTTGCTGTGTTTGTGGGTGGGTATGTTAGTGTGTGTGTGTGTGGAGCTGCAGCCACTTGTATTGTATTGTATTGGGTATGTCCCTTTACATGTTAGTGTTCTTTTGTGTGTGTGTGTGTGTGTTTGTGGAGCTCAGCCGCTTCTGTCTGTTTTGGGTGTGTTCCTGTCCGTGTTGGCATTCCATTGTGTGTGTTTAAGAGTACTCAGAGTGATAGCTGAAGTCTTCATGGAATAGCTTATGGTAGGTCAGGGGCAGAGGCAACAGAGGAGAGGCTGAAGCTGAGGCCAGGTGCATCAGGTGTACAAGCCCAGGGACAACTTACTGGACATGACAGATGAGCACCACTACTGCTTTAATAGCGAGACCATTGTACACATGTGTGAACAATTGGAAGAAGACCTGGAGCCCATCAATTGGAGGGGGCATGCCCTTCCAGCCCATGTGTGAGTAATCATGGCCCTGGTCTTTCTGGCGACCAGCACCTTCCAAAGGCTTCTGGAAGCTGCAGCAGACATCAGCCAGCCATCTGCCTCATGCATCACAAACCAGTTTCTTCAGGCCTTTTTGAAAAGGGACACCTTGTACATCCAGTTCCCCATGTGTGATGCAGAACAGCAACAGACAATGATGGTCTTTTATCAGCTAGCCCAATTCCCCTCTGTCCTGGGTGCAATCAACTACACACTGTAACCCTCAAGCTATCTGCAGCCACTGAGCAAGAATACAGAAACTGAAGAGCCTATCACTCGCTCAACATGCAGGTGGTCTGTAACACAGCAATGGAGATCACGGATGTGTGTGCAAACTTCCCAGGATCATGCCATGATGTATATATCTTTTCCTGCTCTGGCATCCATGATGCTTTTCAGAGAACAGAGATCAGAGGTGGTTGGTTACTAGGTAAGGACCATCCTACAACCCAAACACCCTTTTAATCATTGACTAAATCTCTCTCTTTTCATAACATGTGCATGGCCAGCGTAGGCCCAGAGGTCTGGAGGATGACACAGAATACACTTGTGGGACCTGACAACATATAAGGGAAAGGGAAATGGGACTTGATATACCGCCTTTCTGAGGTTTTTGCAACTACATTCAAAGTGGTCAAAAGTTGTGTGTCCTTTCTCTAACATTATCTGTCCTAAATGCAGGTGACTGTG
Source organism: Microcaecilia unicolor (assembly GCF_901765095.1). Lineage (NCBI taxonomy): Eukaryota > Metazoa > Chordata > Amphibia > Gymnophiona > Siphonopidae > Microcaecilia > Microcaecilia unicolor. Next base: position 325,168,758 of record NC_044033.1, read on the forward strand.
GCTATCCACTCAGGAGCTGGCTTATGACCCACACAGTGAATCTCCAGATTCCAGAGGAGGTGCACTAGAATAGGGCACAAAGTGCAACCTGAGTAGTCATCGAAAGGGCAATTGGCCTCTTCAATTCCTGGTACTGATGCCTCGACCACTCTGGGGGTGAGCTATTTTATAGCCTGGCCAAGGTCTGTGACATATTCATAGCTTGCTGCATATTGCACAGTGTGGATATATCACAGCATATGCCTGAACTGAAACATCAGGCCAGAGCAGAAAACGAGGATGAGGATGAGGAACCCAAGGTCCCCTTAGAAGATCTCACCAGGTATGATGGAGAGGCCAGGAGGTCTGGGATCATATAATCCGTAAATAATCAATTGGACTCAACCACAATATTTGATATAGATATTACTTAAATTCATGAGAGAGGCTGTAAATGGCGTGGTTACAATTGTTTTATTCTTATGGAGGAAAAAGCCTCTGTATTCCCGATCTAGAAAATGTTATATTCAGATTATACGGGATGGAATCTTCATCGGCTAAAAATCCTCCTTTTTACAAACTATGGTATTTCTTTTTGTTACATTTGTACCCCGCGCTTTCCCACTCATGGCAGGCTCAATGCGGCTTACATATTGTATACAGGTACTTATTTGTACCTGGGGCAATGGAGGGTTAAGTGACTTGCCCAGAGTCACAAGGAGCTGCCTGTGCCTGAAGTGGGAATCGAACTCAGTTCCTCAGTTCCCCATAACTTTTAATCTGCTGTGTGTTTGTACATATCATAAAGTGTCTAGCACTTATCTTAGTGTTGCAGTATTGTTCCCGACGGGGTCCCGTTAAGGAAAATGACCTCGTACTGCATGTGCTGATATTTTTTTCTCAGCGTGATTTCTCCTTGTTTCGCTGAGAATTAAAATATCATGAAATTGAAACTCAAATAAAACTATACTGAAATACACAGTAAAATTATTATTATTATTATTACTAGTAAAAAAGGCCCGTTTCCGAAACCAATGAAACGGGCGCTAGCATGTGTTTTTTTTTTTGTGTGTGTGTGTATGTGTCACAGAGTTATTTTGTGTGTGTGTGTGTGTGTGTGTGTGTGTGAGGGTGCGGTGTGTGTGCAGGTTGTTGATGTGTGTCTTTTTTTGTTTTGTTTTGTTTTTTGCTTGGGGGTTGGGGGATGTGCTGTGCTGTGCTGGCCAGTGGGTTGGATTGGTGTGTGGCTTTGAGGGTGTGTTTCTGTTGTATTGTGTGTGTGTGGTTTTGTCTGTCAAGGAGGTTTATGGAGGGGGGTCTTTCTGTTGGTGAAATGTAAATGTGGTTGTAGGGGGGTCAGCCTTTGTTGAGTGTTGTTTTTTTTTCCATGTTTTTTTTTTTTTGTGTTGTGCTGAGGCAGCAGTGTTATTTTAGATGGGCGGAAGGTAGAGGAGCACGTTCTTTGTCTGTCGGTATTTTTTGGCCGTTTCAGGGCTGCTGTAGGGGAATGCTGGAAGAGAAATGTGCTGTTGGAAGCAGCGCCATCTTTATCCATTGGGCTGGGGTTCTGGGCATCCAGGAGGTGGGTGACGGCTTGCCTGAGGACGGGGATGGTTGTTTTAAGTTGGCGGAAGGGAGAAGAGCACGGTCTCGGGCCGTCGGGGGGTGATCCGGTATGTTTGGTCCATTTCAGGCCGGCTGCAGGGGAATGCTGGAACATTTATGCGCTGCAGGAATCAGCGCCGTCTTTTTCCGGGTGCTCGGGGAATCCCCGAGGTGGGAGACAGCTTGCCTGAGGCTGGGGATGGTTGGGCACGTCCTTGGCCGCTTCGGCAAAAGGGGAAGAGGAAGGGGGTGGGGAGTTACCTGCAGCCGCCTGAGAAACCATGTATTCTTTGTTTGTTTTGTATTATTAGTTTGCATTTCTGTTGAAGAAAGAGTGGATGCCTTTCGAATGATGGAGGTGGTGCGTCGGTGTGTGGTTGTTTCGTTAGTTTGGCAGCCAGTCTCCAGCAATTCCTAGGCAGGGAAGGAGTACTCCTCCCCCTTCCTTGGTCGCTGTTTGCTGCTGGCTGGGTCGTGGGTAATCCTTCCAGCTGGGCCGCAGCTTGTCCTGTTCGCCCATGTCCCAGATGGTGACGGGCACGTTGTTTTCCGGCTCCTCTGACTCCATGTCAAGAGATCCCAAATATAGTCTGTGCTATAGGCCCTCTGGCACTCTTCAGTACTGGCATTAGGCATTTAAAAATTTCTCCCCCCCCCCCTCCCACGGTCTATTTTTGCACATACCCACAGCAGGAATATTCTTCTCTCGTTCCAGCGGTGGTTCTGTGCTCTCCGTGCTGCACAGGTAATGAGCCATTCTGCTGGGGAATGCTCCTCCCTTATTGTCACGTAGTTTCCTCTGATTGGTCCGTCTTACGTTGCCTAGTGTTGCCTGGGAACGGTGTTGTGATGGTCCTTTGTGTTTCAGAATGTTGAGGGTGTTTTTTCTGATTGGTCCGTCATGCAAGGGCGGGGCAGAGAGACATGGTCAGTGTTGTGGCTTCACCACCATGAATCCATGAACCCTTCAGTGAGTGACTGAGTGACTTCAGAACGTTGTCTTCAGAACGTTGAGGGTGAGTTTTATTATAGTAGATTTGTTACATTTGTATCCCACATTTCCCACCTTTTGCAGGCTCAATATGGCTTACCTATTACTGTTAACGGCGTTAGCTGATTACGGTCTGAACAAATACATGGTATGAATGAATACAAAGTGATATTGTAGTAGAATGAGGTACATGTAAGGTAGTTACATGTATTGTAGGTGCGGTTGGGGGGAAGTTAGAGAGGGAAAGGGGGAAAAAGAGTCAGATAATGTCTGTTATGGTCTTTGGTTACATTGAGTTGCATGTGACCAGGTATTTTTATGTTGGGTCAGTGGGGTATGCTCTTCTGAACAGGTCTGTCTTTAGTGCTTTCCGAAAATTTAGGTGGTCGAGTGTAGTTTTTACTGCTTTTGGCAGTGCATTCCATAGTTGTGCGCTTAGGTAGGAAAAGCTGGTTGCATAGGTGGATTTGTATTTGAGTCCTTTGCTGCTTGGGTAGTGGAGGTGATGGTGCAGATTTTGTAGTGTTTCTGGTTGGCAAGTCGATGAGGTCTGTCATGTATCCTGGTGCCTCTCTGTAAATAATTTTATAAACATTCGTGCAGATTTTGAAAGTGATGCGTTCTTTGATTGGTAGCCAATGCAGTTTTTCTCTGAGTGGTTTGGCGCTGTCAAAATGTGTTTTTCCAAATATAAGCCTGGCTGCTGTGTTTTGGGCAGTCTGGAGTTTCTTTATGATTTGGTCCTTGTGTCCCGCATAGATTCCATTGCAGTAATCTGCGTGGCTTAGTCCCATGGAATCATAGGTGGTCGGTGGCCCAACTGTTTGGGGAGGCTAAAGGGGGCGGGGTTAGGGGTGGGCCAGGGGCGGAGCTTACCTCCATAATTGTTTGACAACACACAGAAAAAAATAAGTAAAAATAAAATAGTCACAGTTATTAAATTTAGATATTAGATATGTATCATATGTCAAAGAATAAAATGGTTGCTCAAAGCATATACTAAACACAATCACTCAACTGCAAAATATTATGCACAACTTTGTGCAAAAACACACTCAGAACCTTACTGTACCATAAATATTACACTGGGAAGACCCTAATACACCACCATACGGAACATGCAGACCGTCAACAATATGAAACAAGGGATCATAATATCATGATACGTGTAGAGCCAAAAAACACCCTTTTAGGGTGGCTAGTGTTCACAATGAGCTCCTTTTATTAACGACCATATGTAGATCCTTCAAGAGGTAGTGTGTCATGATTTACGCTGTACACCCTTTCTGATGTTTTGGTGCCACCTCAGTAAGGCCAACACACAATCTCTCCACTGCAAAACACTATATACAAACTTGTGCAAAAACACACTCATAGCCTTACCAAACCATAACAGCACTAATTCCAAGGACAGGACGAGCTACAACCTTTATGTGTGGAAAGGCAGCACTATAATTACACCGGGCTCTAAAACACCAGTACACAACCTAGTGAAACCAAAACAAAACAAAAAGGGCTGCAAATACTTCACGCTAGCAGAATACTGCATCTTGATCACACATGAAAAGCACATGGCTTAACAGATATGAAGGCAAAATACAAGAAGTCAGACTCAGCATGCAGCAATACTAGAAACATTGAAACTTACATGCAAAATATCACAGATGTACATTTCCAAAAGCTGACATATTCCAATTAATAAATTAAAAATGTTTTCTACCTTTGCTGTCTGAGCACTTAGTTTTTCTATTAGCTTTGGTCCCAGTGTCTTCTTTCCATTTGATATTTTTTTCTCTCACCATGTCCACCATCTTTCTGTGTCCTTATGCGTCCTGTCTACCACCCTATCCTTTCTCCAGTTTCAACATCTGCCCTCAAAGTGTTCCAATCCAGCCTTTAAATTCAGCAATTTCCCCTCCATCCATATAAAGCATTTCTCCTCACTCCCCTCCCCTCCATCCATGTGCATCTACAACCTCTGTCTTCTCTCCCCTCCATCCATGTCCAGCATTTCTCCTCTCTCCCTTCCACTCCATCCGTGTGCATCTCCTTCCTTTATCTTTCCTTCCCTCCATCCTTGTCCAACATTTCTCCTCTCTTCCCTGCCCTCCACTCCATCCATGTCCAGCATTTCTCCTCTCTTCCCTCCCCTCCATCCATGTGCATCTCCTTCCTGACTTCCCTCCCCTCCATCCATCCATGTCCAGAATTCTCCGTTCTCCCCTGCCCTCTCCTCCATCCATCTCCAGAAAATTTCCTCTCTCCCCTGCCCCCTCGATCTATGCCCAGCAATTCTCCTCTCTCCCCTGCCTTCCCCTCCATCCATGTCAGCAATTCTCCTCTCCCCTGCTCTGCCCTCTCTCCTCCTGTCCAGCGATTTCTTCTCTCTCCCTGCCCTGCATCCATACATGGCCAGCAATTCTCCTCTCCTCTCCCCTGCCCTCCCCTCCTCTCCCCTACAGCAGTCTGCTCTCTCCCCTGCCGTCGCCTTCTCTCCACATCCAGCGATTCCCCCTGCCTCCCTCAGCTCCCCAACAGCCCTCCTCTCTGTTCCTTTCTCCCCCCCAACCCTTTTACTCTCTGTGGCAAGCTACAGCGTTTTTGCGAGGCAGCTCTGGCTCTCCCTCCTTCCTTCCTTGGTTCCCGCTCTGGCTCCCCGATCAGCAGCCCCCCCCCCCACGCATTTTAACCTTTACTCTCCGACGTGGCAGCGATGTCAATCAATGAAGAAGGCACAACAGACTCGCTTCCAGCTTCTCTCTTCACACAGTGTCCCGCCTTCAGCATCAGCGATGATGCATTTCCTGTTCCCTCGAGGACGGGACACGTCAGAGAGTAAAGGTTAAAACGCGTGGGGGGGGGGGGCTGCTGATCGGGGAGCCAGAGCGGGAACCAAGGAAGGAAGGAGGGAGAGCCAGAGCTGCCTCGCAAAAGCACTGCGCTTGTGAGGGCAGCAGGGAAGTCAGAAGTCCACGATTGGGCTGGGGAGGCTTAGCCTCCCCAAGCCTCTTATACGGGGTGCCTATGCATGGACTGTACCAGGTTACAAAATATTTCCCTCGGGAAAATTGGTTTTACGCGTTTGAGTTTCCACATTGAGAAAAACATTTTCTTTATGGTGGATTTTGTTTGTGTCTCTAGTGATAGGTTATGGTCGATTTGTTACTCCGAGAATTTTCAGGCTGTCTGAGACAGGGAGGGTGTATCCTGGGGTGTTAATGTTTGTGGGTTGTTAAGTATTGCATCGGGATGAGATGATGAGACAGTGTGTTTTTTCTGTATTGAGTTTTAATTGGAATGCATTTGCCCATGAGTTCATGATGTTTAAGCTTAGCTTGATTTTGTTGGTGATTTCTGCCAGATCATGTTTGTATGGGATGTATAATGTAACGTCATCAGCATAGATAAATTAGGTTGAGGCCTTGGGTGGATAGGGTCTTGGCTAGTGGAGTCATCATGAGGTTGAAAAGGATCGGTGATAGTGGTGATCCTTGCGGTACTCCACAACTTGGTTTCCACGGTGACGATATATTAGTTTTTGATTTCACTTGATATGTTCTAGTGGTTAGAAAACCCTTAATCCAGTTGAGAGTGCCACCACTGATTCCAAAGTAATCTAGGAGTCTTAGCAATATGTTATGGTTAACCATGTCGAATGCACTTGACATGTCAAATTGGAGGAGGAGAATGCTCTTGCCTATTGCTATTTCCTGCTTGAATTTGGTTAGGAGAGTGAGTAGTACTACTACTACTACTTAACATTTCTAAAGCGCTACTAGGGTTACGCAGCGCTGTACAGTTTAGCAAAGAAGGACAGTCCCTGCTCAAAGGAGCTTGTACTGTTTTGGTGCTGTGTAGGGATCGGAATCCTGATTGTAACTCATGTAGTATAGTGAATTTGTTTATGTAGTCATTGAGTTGTTTGGTCACTAGTCCTTCCATTAGTTTGACTACTGGGTGGTAGTTGGTGATGTTGTTTGTTTTTTTCTTGGTGTCTTTTTGTATTGGGGTGAGCAGGATGCTTCCTTTTTCTTGAGGGTAGATACCCTGTTGAAGCATGAAGTTTAAGTGGGATGTGAGATCTATTTTGAAGCAGTGGGGGGCAGATTGTATTAGGTAGCTGGGGCAGGTGTCCATTTGACAATGGCTGTTTGAGTATTGTTTAATCACCTGGGTAACTGTGCCATATTCAGTCAGCAGGGTATTCACCAGGGGTTGGGTCTAGACCATTAATGAAGTTTTCTGTGTCCATGTTGTTCTGAGGTAGGGTTTTGCGTAGGTTTATGATTTTTTTCATTGAAATATTTAGCGAGGCTGTCTGCAGATGGGATGTCAGTGTTGGTTGTTGTGACCGGTGTTGTGTCTAGTAGTTTGTTCACGAGATGGTATAGTTTCTTCGTGTTTTTGTAGTCCGGCCCAATTTTAGTTTTGTAGTATGACCTTTTGGTCTGTTTTATTGCATATTTGTATTTCCTTTGTAGTTGTTTCCATACGTTGAGTGTTTGTTCGTCCTTTTTTTCCCTTGCGCGTTCCAGTTTCCTTTATTGTGTTTTTAGTTTTTTCAGTTCTTCATTGAACTATGGTGTCGAGTTGTGTCTATGTGAAGTTCTTATTTGTAAGGGCGCTATTTCGTCTAGTATGTGTCTGCATCTTTTGTGCCATTCTGAGAGGTAATATATGGATTCCGTTTGTGCTGTCCAATCGTTGTTCTATATCTGTTGCCAGAAAGTATCCAGGCCTATTTGACCTCTCGTGGTATAAGTTGTGTGTACTTGTGTGTGGGGAGAACCCCTTTTTCGCCATTTTAGGGATAGGTTTAGTTTGTAATGGTCTGTCCATGGGTTTCTGTCCATCTAGTTTGTGTTAAGGTTAGGTTCTGATCAGTGGACAATTTATATGAGATGAGGTCGAGTGTGTGACCCTTCATGTGAGTTGTTTGCATGTGTGGCCATGTAAGGTCACATAGTTGAAGGAAGTCCTTGCAATCTTGTGCGTTGGTAGAGTTTGGGTCTTCAAGGTGAAGGTTAATGTCTCCTAATACTTGTGTATTGGAGTTTGATACACATGCATTTGAAACAAAGTCCATGAAGTCCGCCTGGCTTTCATTCCAGTATAATGATAAAACTGTAAAATATTATAAAGGTTGCTTATATGTATGAGGACACAATATGATGAGGATTATAAACATAATATAGACAAAATGTGCATGTATATGGAATATGCTCAAGGTACCTTTCATGCAGAATCAAAATTGTGCATAGACTCTGTATGGGTGCAAATAAGATGAGGACGGATGTAAAACAAATCCTAAAGGCATGGGCGGAAATCAATTTCATTGTTGAGACCATGGGGACTGAGCGTGTTCAATTCAAAGATCTGTTTCTGTTCTTCTTGCAGTAGGAGTTTGTCAAAATTACCTCCCCTCCATTTTTTAGTGAAAGTCTTAAACACAATGAAACGTAAGTCTGCTGCAGTGTGATTAGCTGGCATACTAATGTTGGACAAGAGGTGCAGATTCTACTTTCCTGTTGATGCAGCTCCTGTGCTCTATGATGCACATTTTAATTGCTCTGATGGTTTTTCCCACGTACAAAAGAGGACATGGGCATTGAATGATATAGATAACTGAGGCAGTGTTACAGTCAGATGTGTGCTTCAAAGAAAAGGTTTTGCTCGTAATGGGATGGGTGAAAACAGTGGCCTCAAGACATAGATTGCAGACACTACAGTGTCCACATTTCCTATGTCCTATGTGGAGTACCTAATATGGTTATAATTTCTGGTAAGGTGAAAGGAACCAGATGTTCTCTAAGATTTTTATTTCTAGAGTATGCACAGAGTGAACATGCTAAGATTGGGAACTGTGCTTAGTTTTTGCAATTGATGAGAGTTGAATGGAAACCTTCCTCATTTTGACTATGGGCCTCTTTTACTAAACTGCATTAGCAATTCCCGGCATGGTAAATGTGCAACAGCCCGTCGCATTTGCTGTGTGGGAATTTCTAGTGCATTTTAGTAAAAGAGGCCCTATCTCTGGTCTCTACAGCTTTATATATTTAGAAATAAGAGAAATTGAATATTTAAGTAGAGCTTTGATAATTAGTTGTGCTATGGTCTTTTGTCTGATTGACAGTTTGAGTACTGGTGAGCACTATTTGACTGAGGTCTTTTTTCTCTTTTTTATTATTATTATTATTATGTATTATTTTTATTTTTGATTAAGGGGTATTTAAACTGTAGAGATAGAGATGCTCTGTCTTCCTCACTGAACCATGGTCTCCTGGAACCCTGAACTCATTTAAGAGCTGATCTGCATCCTTTCTAAATGTTAGCATTAGCGACTTGGTTCTAGCCTGGTTATGGTGGTGCCCATCCTTTTCCAATAGGCTCCTCCTTTCACAAAATGTTCCTAGTTCCTAATGAATATGTCTTGTATAATTATCTCATCACATACTTAGAATGAAGCTCAGCTGAAAATTTTTGCCTTTAATTGCATGCTAGTGACTTCTGAAATCAGTGTGACAGTATTTATTTTATTTAAATCCACTTACAGTTCTAGGTGAGGTAAAAGGTAACATACATACAATCAACATAAAAACAATACTTCAATACAAATATGCCAACAATACTCTAGTATATAAAACAATTATCATAACGAAACATAAAAACTAATTTGTATACAGAAATATACACAAAACATTAGAGTCAGGTGCCATTACATTAAATCACACAAAAATTCATTTATCAACAAAATTAGAAAGCTTGCATAAAAAAAATAATTACTTGTTTCCAAAAACCATAGTAATTTTCCAGCACACATACCTCAGTGGGTATGTTGTTCCATTGTGTTGGCCCAGCTATGAGATGAAAGTAATTGCAATAACCTTGTGTCATCAAAACACAAACTCTGACCAACTGATATAACTGGCGTACTGTGAGGAAAGTTTGTGATGCCTCACCAGACAGTGCCCCATGGATCAAGGAAAGCACCCTATATTTATTTAATTTTATATCTTTATCTATCTATGTTACTTTTATATATTGCTTTCCTGAACAAATCAATCAAACTGGTTTGCATAATAACCATTAGAATACAATGAAAACATCAGGGAAGGGATTGTGGATTTCATTCATCTCTTTTTTTTCCCCAGCTGTAGCTAAAGGTAAGTTGCAGTAGGGTAACAGTACATTTGGCAAAGCAGGTATTCTTCTGTCCCTAGAGGGCTTATAAATCCATGGTTGTATACCTGATGCCATGGATATTTAAGTGAGTTACCCAGAATAACACGACCACAGTGGAATTTGAATGGGATTTTCCTGGGTCTCAGCCAATTCTAACCATTAGTCTACTATGCTCCATGAAACATAGAACAAAATACAACAAATAAAAAACATAAGCAAAAGAAATAGAAATGATATGTTTATAGTCACTAATCACTTAAATCTAGCAGCACATATCATATCATATTGCCTGACCACAGACCAAGGTATTCAGCTTTGTTGCTTGTGAATAACCCTGGTGAACATTAGGTTCTGGGAATAGGAGGGTTTTCACTTCCCCCCCCCCCAAAAAAAAAAAAAAAAAAACTAGATTTGTTTCTTATTTAATATGCATTGGGAGACTGATCTACAATTACAGAAAAGGCTCTTGCTCTTAGCCTGGCATGTGTTATAAATGGAGGGGATACAGTACTTACAGAAGTAGACAGGCCTGACCAGAGCACAGCTGTTGACTGAGAACTTAGCACTGAAATTTATTCCTGAAATATAATAGCCTTCCTGTTGTTAAAATATAACATGGCAACTTTAAAAGCTTAAATTTATTCATTTGATTAATCACAAACCAAAGAAATCCCATTAGCAATGGACAGGCATTAGCCCATCTGGAACTCCCAGTAGCTACGTTCTGAAAATTCTTATTATTACACTGTCCTCTCTACTAAAGTGCAGATAACCATCTTTTCTGTGTGTCATGCTACAATGGATTATTTTTAATGTTTTGCTCTCAGTCTAGAAAGATCCTGGTAGTATATATCAAGAATGGCCCTTGGAGGAGTAGCTTAGTGGTTAGTGCAGCAGACTCTGATCCTGGGGACCTGGGTTCAATTCCCACTGCAGCTCCTTGTGACTCTGGGCAAGTCAGTTAACCCTCCATTGTCCCAGGTACAAATAAGTACCTGTATATAATATGTAAACCACCTTGAATGTAGTTGGAAAAACCACAGAAAGGCAGTATATAAGTCCCATTCCCTTTCCCCTTCTGTCCTCTCACTGAATGAAATACCATGGACAAACACAACTGTGTCAAATTGTAACCCCCAGCTGCAATTACAGTGCACTACACCACATGTGTCATTGGCAGTGAAAGAACATTCTACCTTGTTCCCCAGACCATTATTAATTACCCTGGATATTGTTCTTATAATTAGTCCTGCTATTACCAGCACTCTTGCTACTTATTATTATATATCTTTAGAGGCTTATAACGTTGACTTGTGCCAATCCTAGAACAGCAGGAAAGAGAAATCAGCATCAGTAAACAGTTGTGGAGAAAACCTGGTAAGAACAGCTGGATTGCTCTCTCAACTAAATATTTACAAAAGGCATGATTATATCACCCAGTGATGCCATGTGAATGTAACAATTTATCAATCTTCTTGTTTGCTCGTAGTCCCGGTGGGAGGTACCGCTTTCTGCACTGTATAATAATCAATGTATTTATCATCACCTTAGATAATCTCAGGCATATTTAGTTTAGTGCTATTTAAAAATGAGAAAGCCTGTGCTCCACTACATGACTGACTTCATGCACAAAATAAGCCCACAACCCCCAATGGGTCAATTTATTCCCACTTTAAATTTAGAAAATTACCAGCAAGCATTTATTTGCTGGCTTGGATGAATAAAAATAATCATATGTTATGTTCTGAAGCATGCTGAAATGGTCTGTGCACCATAAACCTCACAAATAACACTTTCCCCCCTCTTGTGGAGAGTAATATTATAAACATTTCTCATGCAATAAAATGTTTTATACACAGAAAAGGTCGCTTATAAAATTAGTCTACAGAAAAAGAGGTAAGGGATCCACAGCAGATAGATAGACACAAGGGTCCAGAAGAACGCCAGAGAAAAAGATAAACCCCAAAACTTGTACTGTGTTACATTAGGGATACAGTGGTTCCACACAGCTGAATGTTTGGTAAAAGCACTAAATAATGGCAAATGATCTCTTAGTCCCAGATCAGGAAACTATACACTCCTCCAACTTGTTAAACCTTAACATTCAAGATGGAACCACTATACTCCTTATGAAGATGCATCAAAACATGGCCATGTCAGGTATTTAGGTTTTGTAATACAGTAACCCCCTCATTCTATAATTTTGTGTGTACATGTTCATGCTTCGCATGCAAAATTACACACACAGGTGATAGAATAGTGCTAGCTATGCATGTAAGTTAATTGGCAAATTAGGTGTCTATTGGTTGTACCATCTAATAATCACTTATAATTGGAGTTAATTTGCAGTTATGTGTGTAACTGCACTTAGGACTAAATTCTATATATCATGCCTAAAAACTCATTGCCAAAATGAAATTCGCTTAGGCGTATTCTATAAATTACGCTTTAATTTTGGTGTACTTTATAGAAAATAAGCCTAAATGTCCACGTGGTTTATAGAATATGTCGAGTTCTGGTCCACGTGACTAAATTTAGTTGCAGTCAATTATGCCAAGAAAACCTGGTGTAAATTCTGATGCCTAAATTAAGTGCAGAGAGAGTGTATTCTATAACAACACGCATAGATTTAAAAAATGCCCACAACCTACTACTACTACTACTTATCATTTCTAAAGCGCTACTAGACGTACGCAGCGCTGTACACTTGAACATGAAGAGACAGTCCCCGCTTGACAGAGTTTACAATCTAATTAGGGCAGACAAACAGGACAAACAAGAGATAAGGAAATATTAAAGTGAGGATGATAAAATAAAGGTTCTGAACAAGTGAATATGGGTTAGGAGTTAAAAGCAGCATCAAAAATGTGGGCTTTTAGCTTAGATTTGAAGACAGCCAGAGGTGGAGCTTGACATACCAGCTCAGGAAGTCTATTCCAGGCATATGGTGCAGCAAGATAAAAGGAACAGAGTCTGGAGTTAGCAGTGGAGGAGATGGGTGCAGATAAGAGAGATTTACCCAGTGAACGGAGTTCCCGGGGAGGAATGTAGGGAGAGATGAGAGTGGAGAGGTACTGAGGAGCTGCAGAGTGAATGCACTTATAGGTCAATAAGAGGAGTTTGAACTGTATGCGGAAACGGATAGGAAGCCAGGAAGCCAGTGAAGTGACTTGAGGAGAGGGCTAATATGAGCATAATGACACTGGCGGAATATTAGTCGTGCAGCAGAATTTTGAACAGATTGAAGAGGAGAGAGATGGCTAAGTGGGAGACCTGTGAGAAGCAAGTTGCAATATTCTAAGCGAGAGGTGATAAGAGTGTGAATGAGGGTTCTGGTAGGGTGCTCAGAAAGGAAAGGGTACATTTTGGTCATATTATAGAGAAAGAAACGACAGGTTCCATGCCCATAATCGCATCTACTTTTCAACTATGTGACATATTTACACGTACCACGTTACAGAATACGCTTAGCAAGTAGTGTGCATAAATTCTAATTAATGCTGTTAATTGGTTGTTAACAATCAATTATCATTGCTGATTAACTTGTTAACAAATTAAGTTATGTGCATTGTTATGGGAATGGGACTTGATATACTGCTTTTCTGTGGTTTTTTGCAACTACACTCAAAGCAGTTTACATTGTATTAACAGGGACATATTTGTACCTGGGGCAATGGAGGATTAAGTAACTTGCCCAGAGTCATAAGGAGCTGTAGTGGGAATTGTGCACAGTTCCCCAGGATTGAGGTCCACTGCACTAACCACTAACCTAATCCTCCACTTCAGTTTTACCACAGAAATCTCGGCACAATATACAAAATCCAAGGGTTAGTGGCTATTCTAGAAACTTGTCCCCGGATTCTCTATAAGGTGCGGTGAGTACATAAGTACATAAGTATTGCCATACTGGGAAAGACCAAAGGTCCATCAAGCCCAGCATCCTTTATCCAACAGTGGCCAATCCAGGTCACAAATACCTGGCAAGATCCCAAAAAAGTACAAAACATTTTATACTGCTTATCTCAGCTCTGAACATGCATCTTCTAGTCTTTGGTAACATACATCTTCCAGTCTTTGGTATCCTTGGTCACCCTCCCACTCCTACTTTTTATACTGCTTATCCCAGAAATAGTGGATTTTCGCCAAGTCCATTTAATAATGGCCTATGGACTTTTCCTTTAGGAAGCCGCCCAAACCTTTTTTAAACTCCGCTAAGCTAACCGCCTTTACCACATTCTCTGGCAACAAATTCCAGAGTTTAATTACACGTTGAGTGAAGAAAAACTTTCTCCGATTCGTTTTAAATTTACTACATTGTAGCTTCATCGCATGCCTCCTAGTCCTAGTATTTTTGGAAAGCGTAAACAGACGCTTCACACCTACCCGTTCAACTACACCCATTATTTTATAGAACTCTATCATATCTCCCCTCAGCAGCCTTTTCTCCAAGCTGAAGAGCCCTAGCCGCTTTAGCCTTTCCTCATAGGGAAGTCGTCCCATCCCCTTTATCATTTTCATCGCCCTTCTCTGCACCTTTTCTAATTCTACTGTATCTTTTTTTAGATGAGGCGACCATAATTGAATACAATATTCGAGATGCGGTCGCACCATGGAGCGATACAAAGGCATTATAACATCCTCATTTTTGTTTTCCATTCCTTTCCTAATAATACCTAACATTCTATTTGCTTTCTTAGCCGCAGCAGCACACTGAGCAGAAGGTTTCAACGTATCATCAACGACGACACCTAGATCCCTTTTGCAGTCTGTGGCTCCTAACGTGGAACCTTGCATGACATAGAGGCTTATTTTAAAAGCACTTAGACTTACAAAGTTCCATAGTAACCTATGGAACTTTGTAAGTCTAAGTGCTTTCAAAAATGAGCCCCATAGCTATAATTCAGGTTTCTCTTTCCCACATGCACCACTTTGCAGTTGCTCACATTAAACGTCATCTGCCATTTGGAGGCTCAGTCTCCCAGTCTCGTAAGGTCCTCTTGTAATTTTTCACAATCCTTCTGCGAATTAACGACTTTGAATAACTTTGTGTCATCAGCAAATTTAATTACCTCACTAGTTACTCCCATTTCTAGGTCATTTATAAATATAAAAAAGCAGCGGTACTAGCACAGACCCCTGGGGAACCCCACTAACTACCCTTCTCCATTGAGAATACTGACCATTTAACCCTATTCTCTGTTTTCTATCTTTTAACCAGTTTTTATTCCACAATAGAACACTACCTCCTATCCTATTATTCTCCAATTTCCTCTGGAGTCTTTCATGACGTACTTTGTCAAGCACCTTTTGGAAATCCAGATACACAATTTTACTAGCTCACCTTTATCCACATGTTTGTTCACCCCTTCAAAGAAATGTAGTAGATTGGTGAGGCAAGATTTCCCACTAAATCCATGTTGACTTTGTCTCATTAATCCATGCTTTTGAATATGCTCTGAAATTTTGTTCTTAATAATAGTCTCTACCATATTGCCAGGCACCAACATCAGACTTACCGGTCTATAATTTCCCAGATCTCCTCTGGAATCTTTTTTAAAAATCGGCGTTACATTGGCCACCCTCCAATCCTCTGGTACCACGCTTGATTTTAAGGATAACTTACATATTACTAACAATAGCTCCACAAGCTCATTTTCTATCAGTTCTATCAGTACTCTGGGATGAATACCATCCGGTCCAGGAGATTTGCTACTCTTCAGTTTGTAGAACTGCCCCATTACATCCTCCAGATTTACAGAGAATTCATTAAGTTTCTCTGACTCGTCAGCTTCGAATACCATTTCCGGCACTGGTATCCCACCCAAATTCTCCTCGGTGAAGACTGAAGCAAAGAATTCATTTACTCTCTCTGCTACGGCTTTGTCTTCCCTGATCGCCCCTTTTACTCCTCAGTCATCTAGCAGTCCAACCGATTCTTTTGCCGGCTTCCTGCTTTTAATATACCTAAAACATTTTTTACTATGTGTTTTTGCCTCCAACGCAATCTTTTTTCGAAGTCCTTCTTTGCCTTCCTTATCAGCGCTTTGCATTATACTTGACATTCCTTATGCTGTTTCTTATTATTTTCAGTCGGTTCCTTCTTCCATTTTCTGAACGATTTTCTTTTAGCTCTAATAGCTTCCTTCACCTCACTTTTTAACCACGCTGGCTGTCGTTTGGTCTTCCATCCTCCTTTTTTAAGATGCGGAATATATTTGGCCTGGGCTTCCAGGATGGTGTTTTTGAACAGCATCCATGAATGATGTAAATTTTTGACCCTTCCCTGATGTTTTCATTGTATTCTAATGGTTCTTATGCAAACCAGTTTGAATGATTTGTTCAGGAAAGCCTAAGACATAAGATGGGAGAATATATTGCATTAATGAAAAAATAGATATAATAGGCATCTCTGAGACCTGGTAGAAGGAGGATAACCAGTGGGACACTGTCATACCAGGATAGAAATGATATCACAGTGATAGGGTGGATCAGCTTGGTGGAGGGGTAGCATTGTATGTTAAGGAGGGCCTTGAACTGAAGACTAAAAATTCTGTAGGACACAATTTCTTAAAATTCTTATGGATTGAAATTCCATGTGCAAAGTGGAAACGTATAGTGATAGGAGTGTACTACCGTCCAGCTGGCCAGGATGAACAGACAGATGTAGAAATGTTATCAGAATTTAAGGAGCCTAGCAAACTAGGGAACACAATAATAACGGGTGATTTTAATTACCCCAATATTGACTGGGTAAATGTAACATCAGGGAATGTAGAGAGGTAAAATTCCTTGATAAAATCAAAGTCTGCTTTATGGAGCAGCTGGTTCAGGAGCCAACAAGAGGAGGAACAATTCTAGACCTAGTCCTTAGTGAAATGCATGATCTGATGCAGGAGGTAATAGTGTTGGGGCTGCTTGATAACAGTGATCTTAACATGATCAGATTTGATATAAGCTCTGGAACAAGTACGCACAGGAAATCCAATATGTTAGCATTTAACTTTCAAAAGGGAAACTGTAAGAAATGAGAAGAACAGTGGAAAAAAAAAACTTAAGCAGCTGCAAAGGTCAAACAATTTACAACAGGTGTGGATGCTGTTCAAAAATACCATCCTGGAAGCCCAGGCCAAATATATACCGTGTATTAAAAAATGGAGGAAGGAAGAACAAATGACAGCTGGCATGGTTAAAAAGTGAGGTGAAGAAAGCTATTAGAGCTAAAAGAAAATCCTTCAGAATATGGAAGAAGGATCTGACTGAAAATAATAAGAAACAGCATAAGGAATGGCAAGTCAAATGCAAAGCGCAGATAAGGAAGGCAAAGAGACAATTTGAAAAGAAAATTGTACTGGAGGCAAACATGCATAGTAAAAACTTTTTTAGGTATATTAAAATCAAGAAGCTGGCAAAATAATCAGTTGGACCATTAGATGACTGAAGAGCAAAAGGAGCACTCAGGAAAGACAAGGCCATAGCGGAGAGATTAAATGAATTCTTTGCTTGGTCTTCACCAAGGAAGATGTGGGACAGATACCGGTGCCAGAAATGGTATTCAATGCTGACAAGTCAGAGAAATTGAATCCAATCTCTGTAAACCTGGAAGATTTAATGAGACAATTTGACAAATTAAAGAGTAGCAAATCACCTGGACCAGATGGTATACATCTCAGAGTATTGATAGAATTTAAATATGAATTTGCAGAACTATTGTTAGTAATATGTCATTTATCTTTAAAATCAATCACTGTACAGGAAGATTTGAAGGTGGCCAATGTAACGCTGATTTTTAAAAAGGGTTCCAGAAGTGATCCGGGAAATTTCAGACTGGTAAGCCTGACATCGGTGCTGGGCAAAATGGTAGAGACTATTATAAAGAACAAAATTACAGAGCATATACAGTACATAAGCATGGATTAATGAGACAAAGCCAACATGGATATAGTGATCTTGCCTCACCTCACATTTCTTTGAAGGGGTGAACAAACATGTAGGTAAAGGTGAGCCAGTTGATATTGTGTATCTGGATTTTCAAAAGCAATTTGACAAAGTACCTCATGAAAGACTCCAGAGGAAACTGGAGAGCCATGGGATAGGAGGTAGTGTTCTACTGTGGATTAAAAACTGGCTAAAAGATAGAAAACAAAGAGTAGGGTTAAATGGCCACTTGTAAGTCAGTAAGGGAAATTTGAACTGTATATGGAAATGGATAGGGAGATGATGAAGTAACTTGATGGAAGGGGTTAAGTTGTGTAGCAGAATTATGAACAGATTGAAGGGGAGAGCAATTGTTTAGTGGGAGATCTGTGAAGAGCAAGTTGACTAATCTATGTGGGAGGTGATGAATATGGATAAGGTTTTTGTTAGTGTGCTCATAAATGAAGGGGCATTCTAGTGATGTTATACATAAGTACATAAGTATTGCCATACTGGGAAAGACCAAAGGTCCATCAAGCCCAGCATTCTGTTTCCAACAGTGGCCAATCCAGATCACAAATACCTGGCAAGAAATGTCCAATTTTAGCAGTCTGTTGGATATTTACAGAGAAAGAAGAGTCAAATATAATTCCAGTGTTAGAAGCTGATGAGACAATGAAGATGACAGCGTTAAACACAGTAAGAAAGAATGGGGGAAGACGAGAGGTGGTATTAGGGGAAAAGATAAGTTCAGTAGTTGCCATGTTCAGTTTCAGATGGTGGTAGGCATTCAGGCAGAAATGTCAGACAAGCAGGCTAAGACTTGGGCTTGGATTCTTGGTGAAATTTCTGCTGTGGAGAGGTAGATCTGGAAGTCATCAGTGTACAGATGTTACTGAAAACCATGGAAGGAGATCAGAGCATCCAGGGAACAAGTCTATAAAGAGAAGGGGTCCCATGACTGAGCCCTGAGGTACACTGACTGATAGTGGGATAGCACTGGAGGAAGATCAAATAGAGTGCACACTAAACAGGCAATGGCAGAGATAAGAAGAAAAGCAAGGCAGAACAGAGATCCAAAATCCAAGTGAAGACTGTGTATCAGTGAATAGGTGGTGATCAACAGTGTCAGAAGCAGCAGATAGGTCAAGAAGGATGAAGACTGAGTAAAGTCCTTTGAATTTGGCCAGGGACAGACCACTAGAGACTTTGACAAGAGTTGTTTCTGTAGAATGTACAGCACAAAGGCTAGATTGTAATGGTTAAAGAATAGATTGTGATGAAAGGGAGTCAGGGGAGCTGCTGGGAATAGAACATTCAAGTAGTTTGGATGTGAAAGGGAGGAGGGAGATGGGATAATAGTTGGGAGGCCAGGTAGGGTCCAGTGAAGGCTTTTTGAGGAATGGTGTAACCACAGCATGTTTGAAGGCATCAAGAACAGTTACATAGTAAAATAGTAAATGACGGCAGATAAAAACCTGTACGGTCCATCCAGTCTGCCCAACAAGATAAACTCATTTTATATGGAATGTGATACTTTATATGTATAGCTGAGTTTGATTTGTCCGTGCCTTTCTCAGGGCACAGACTGTAGAAGTCTGCCCAGTACTGTTCTTGTACTAAGTTCTGAAGCTAACGTCGAAGCCCCTTAAAATTTACACTCCAGCCCATCCCTATCTATTCAGTCACGATCAGGGCCTAGACCGTAGAAGTCTGCCCAGCTCCTGTTTTGTTTCCCAATTACTGGCGTCGCCACCCAATCTCCGCTAAGATTCCATGGAACCATTTCTTCTAAACAGGATTCCTTTGTGTGTATCCCACGCATCTTTGAATTCCATTACCGTTTTCATCTTCACCACCTCCCGCGGGAAGGCATTCCTCATATCCACCACCCTCTCCGTGAAAAAATACTTCCTGATATTAGTCCTGAGTCTGCTCCCCTTCAACCTCAATTCATGTTCTCTAGTTCTACCGCCTTCCCGTCTCCGGAAAAGGTTCATTTGCGGATTAATACCTTTCAAATATTTGCACATCTGTATCATATCACCCCTGTTTCTCCTTTCCTCCAAGGTATACATGTTCAGGTCAGCAAGTCTCTCCTCGTACGGTTTGCAACACAAATCCCATACCATTTTTGTAGCTTTTCTTTGCACCGCTTCCAGTCTTTTTACATCTTAAGCAAGATATGGCCTCCAAAACTGAACACAATACTCCAAGTGGGGCCTCAACAATGACTTGTAGAGGGGCATCAACACCTCCTTTCTTCTGCTGGTTTTGCCCCTCTTTACGCAGCCTAGCATCCTTCTGGCCACGGCCGTTGCCTTGTCGCATTGTTTTTTTCACCTTCAGATCCTCAGACACCAATACCCCAAGGTCTCTTTCCTGAGTCAAGCTTACTAATCTCTCCCTTCCTAACCGGTATCTCTCTTTTGGGTTTCTGCACCCCAAGTGCATCACTCTACACTTCTTGGAATTAAATTTTAACTAAACCTACTAACTAGGGGAAAATGCTGAAACACCAGAGTCATACCATTAATATTCACATTGAGACTCCAGTGGTATATTTTACAAACACACCTTTTATTGCATCTGTGTGTCCTTACAAATCGAATGACACAAATAATCTACAAAAAAGCATAGATGCACCACCATTCATTCACCATTCACCAGTTGTAATAAACGTATAGATTAAATATCGTTAATCATCATAAATATGATTAAATCTATCATATACTTAGAAACCCTTGCAGTATGGCTACTATAGTTCACAAATGTCCATCAAAAGTAGACTGGCACTTATCTTCTTGTATAGTGATGAACAGGAGAAGTACATCTGTCCTGAAGGTGGTTTTAGTCACCCTTCACCTGTGATCCACAGTTGCTTGTAAAGTATGGACTCTGGCAGTGCATTATTTGAGTTCTGCAGCTGTATCCATTCTGAGCATTAACGAACACCGCAGCAGATAGAGGCCGGTATGCCTCATACTGTTTGAGGAGTATGAAGCATGGTCATGCATATTGATGCATGAGTTCAGGATCAGCTACATTGAACATTTTTTACAGAAGCAGCACTATACAAGAAGATTATTTGTGTCATTCGATTTGTAAGGACACACAGATGCAATAAAAGGTGTGTTTGTAAAATATACCACTGGAGTCTCAATGTGAATATTAAATTTTAACTGCCAGATCCTCAACCATTCTTCTAACGTTCGGAGATCCCTTCTTATCGTTTCTATAGTTGCAATAAAAGTGATAGATTGAGGATATATACTGTAACAGAAGGGATGATAGAGCTGAATAGATATGTGGGAATGGGATCAAAGGAACAGGTAGCATATTTGGAGAGAAGACATTCAGTCTCCTCTTCTGTGATTTGAGAAAAGGTCACTACGTCTGAAAAAAATATATAGTGGAATTAGAAAAGGTACAGAGAAGGGTGATGAAAATGATAAAGAGGAAGGGGGGACTTCCCTGTGAGGAAAGGTTAACGAGGCTAGGGCTCTTCAACTTGGAATTATTTGCCTCAGAATGTGGTAAAAGCAGTTAGCTTAGCAAGGTTTAAAAAAGGTTTCTATAATTTCCTAATAGAAAAGTTCATAAGCCATTATTAAGATGGACTTGGGAAAATCCACTATTTTTTTCCAGGACAACCTGCATAAAATCTGTTTTACTCTTTTGGTATATTGGCGGGTACTTGTGACCTGGATTGGCCACTGTTGGGAAACAGGCTACTGGGCTTGATGGACTTTTGGTCTGTCCCAGTATGGCAAGGTTTATGTCTTCAAGAAAGGGTGACAGGGGTTGAAAGAAGACTGTGAGAATTAAGAAAGGGAAGGAGAAATGGAGGTGACATGTTGGAGAATTCAAGATTAACCTTGTGAACTTATCAATGTATATGTCCTGTTATAAAATTACTTCAAAGAGGATAGTTGTATAGTAGGTTTTCTATGTAGAGAGTGCAAGCAAGTATCTATTTTGGGATTATTTTATAAAGATACATAGATGCCTATATAACTATGAAACAGCATCACATAAATCATAGCTAAAATGCAGCTATATACATTTGTACTTGTCAGGGAATAGGGTGTAATTGCACATGGGTAAAGTACTCATGCACATTTGTATCTTATAAATTACTTCTGTACTTTGCAACTCTGCCTGTATTCCATCCAGATCTATACCCCCAAACCTGCCTACATGCATGTTCTGTTAAATTGTGTGCTTTCTTATTGCCTTGGAGTAATTTTCTAAAAAACCCTTTTTTACATGTAAAACAGGTTTTACCCACACAACAGAACCTACACACTGTATTATTCATTTACTACTCTTCCCAATACACTCTTTTCCATTATGGGTCTGGTGTTGTGGAATTCTATCCCCTTAGACCTCCACCAGGGGCAATCGTTAGTCATTTTCAAGTCTAAGCTTAAGACGTACTTATTTGTTAAAGCTTACGAGGCCTAGTTCACTCTTTTCACCCTTCTCTGGCTGGAACTCTGGGGTCTGGCAGTGTTGGTAAGGTTTGCTTATTTTCTCCTTTCTCTATCCTGTAATTTGTTGTAGATCTTTTTCTTGCTCTTCATTGATTGTTTTTTATAAACCACCTTGATGGTTTTCCCTAAGGTGGTATACCAAGTTTGTGATAAACCTAAACCTAAAAGAAACTTCTTAAATTTACCCCCAGGTCACATATGTGAAGAACAAGTAGGTGCCTATATTAAGCCTATTTAAAAAAGACATGCTTGCAACAGGAGGGGATTTTGGATACTCAGAGTAATAGATGAATTCTAGCATTGTATTCCATACCAGCCCGTTGAGTAATGGGGTAATGCAGAAAAAACACGGATGTGGAAAGAATACCAGAATCCCACAGAGAAACACATAGCAGAAATCAGGAGAGGGAGGCGGATCAGGCACTTCAAAAACAGACCAAGGAGCACCAAATGTAGAGTTAAAACTTTTATTGATAACTCTTAATGATGACTTGACACGGTACCATATTTTCAGGAGTCTATATGAACACAAATAATAAAACAGCATAATTACAAATAAATAAAAAAATACACAAACACAATATTACATCAATGAACATTAGAAAAAATGTTTAAAAATGATATAAAATATAAAATCATATAGTGAAGAACAAGTGATAAAAGATAAATTATAAATTTAAAAAGTCAAGAGTGACATCAAAAAGTAATCTCATTGTCAGAAACAAAAGATCTTAATAACAACAACAACAACAACAACAACAACAACAACAACAACAATAATAATAAAAGATTGATTAAAGTGTTAAAAAACACCAAAAATTATGGTAACAAACACTTAGAAGGTGTGTACATATGTGGATGTGCATAAAAATAAACAACTAACCTCTTATTAGTATAAATAACAGTCACAATTGAATCTGTCCTCAGTGGTGAAAATCACACATGAGCCTGTCTTCAAAGACTGAAATGCTAAAAGAGGTCTGAAAAAACAAAAAAAAAAGAATCATGTGGAGAAACATACCAGATAAAAGAGACAAGATACTGAATGAAAAAATGAGTGAAAAAAAAGAAAAAAGAGACGAAATATGAAAGCCTTAACAATCACCAATAGAAAAACAGGAAAACAAGTGTATATGATAAATGTGAGTATAAGTTCATGAATATTACTAATATCCTAAGACAGGTGCAGGAATAATAAGAGAAATAACATTTCAAAAAGTGAACAGAGAAAATGAGTCACATCAAATTTCAAGACAATAGTGTAGAAATTGTGGAGCTGGAAGGTAAATTCTGAATGACAAATTTAATAAAGGAAAAATGCAAAAAAGCATTCATAAATGTGGTCAAGTGCTAAAATATTGAAACGCTGTAAATGAATAGTAGGACTATGTCTCTAAAAAATGTCAAAAATGATAAACCGTATCAAAGTGAAGGGAGTGATGCAGTGCAAATGTGTGAACACCTACAACATATTTGTGAGGAAAAAAAACAGTACATTTTAAGGGAGAAGCTATGAAAAAAAGTCAAGTAATGGGCTAACACATCATATGGTTTTAAGTCATCATGTTTACTGATGCTCTAGTCCAATGTGCATGTATCATTCAGCACATGGTACTGTGGCCAGCTGCCATAGCTGAAATGTTTGAGGGAAGATACTGTTGTATTCATTTCACTAATCATGACATTAGTCTGAAGCTCTCTAGCTTATTCTGTTCTGGGTTCGTATATGTGAAATCTTTCAGGACTATGATATTCATTCTGGAAAAGCAGTGCATCCTTTGAAAATGCTTTTGTTTTCTACAACGTTGTTAGGTTTAACCTTTAGCTGGCAAGTGTTTTGGTGAAAGAAAGTCCCATAAACCCAATTAGCATTTGACAATTTGGGCCTATCAATTTGCGTGCATTAAAGAGTTCTAATGTACGTTATTTTTTTATGTTGGACACAAAACTTAAAAAAAAAACCTACCCCAAATCAAAAAAATTTCAGAACATTTAGAAAATGAGCCAAACATATTTTGTGCATTATTTTGCACTTGTCCACATAAATCTTTCATTAACGATTTGGACTTCCAGTCTCTCACTCTTGCAAGGTCCTCCTGCAATTTCTCACAACCTGCTTGTGATTTAACTTCTAATTTGTGTCATCAGCAGATTAGCTCACCTCACTCATTACTCCCATTTCCAGATCATTTATAAATATGTTAAAAGCACCAGTCCCAGTACAGATCCCTCAGGCGCTCTTCTATTTACTTTTCTTCATTGAGAAAATTGATCATTTAGTCCTGTTCTCTGCTATTTATCTTTTAACCAGTCCCTAATCTACAATAGGACATTGCCTCTCATCCCAAGACTTTAATTTCCCCAGAGTTTCTCATGAGGGACTTTGTCAAATGCCTTCTAAAAGTCCAGATACACTATCAGCCCCATTTTAGACAGGATGCGGAAGCAGGAATTGAGCAGTGCAGGTCAGTATTTTAAAACAAAATCTGCTGACATAGAGCCTGTTCTAAAATACAAAAGAAATGCAGCATAAACATTCATTTTAGAAAATAAAATGTCCTTTCACCAAGGTGTGCTGAAAAATGGCTTGCAGTAGTGTAGGCGCAGGTTTTGGGTGCGCGCCGATCCATTTTTCAGCGCACCTGTGAAAAAAAGGGCTTTTAAAAATTTTTGCCGAAAATGGACGTGCGGCAAAATCAAAATTGCCGCTTGTCCATTTTGGGTCTGAGACTTTACTGCCAGCCATTGACCTAGCAGTAAAGACTCACATGATAATCGTGTGGTAATGACCTACGCGCGTCCGATACTCGCGTCCAAAAATAAAAATTATTTTTCGGACACGCATATCGGATGCAAGCCACAAATGAAATTACTGCGAGCCACATGGTAGCTGTGTGGTAACTCCATTTTGGCACGTGTTGAGCGCATGTAGACGCTTTCATGGCTTAGTAAAGGCCTCTAAATGTATATAACATTGATGGATTCAAAGCCAGCACATAATCGATTATATCTTTGCTGGCACATAACCGTTTATCTGTGCGACCTTAGATATATAACCTTACCCTTCACTACCAATTATAATGTTCTGGTACATATTATGTTGTCATTGCAAGTAGTATACCATGCCATACTTTGTATTGTTGTTCAAATATTTTTACTGCTCTAATTGCCTCCTGTTGATGTTTGATCTATTCTTACTGTACACCGCCTTGAGTGAATTCCTTCAAAAGGCGGTAAATAAATCCTAATAAATAAATAAATAAATAAATAACCAGGTATTATCTCGATGCTGTCACAGTGACTGGTTTCACTTGTCAGCTTGGCATGGGGGGGAGGGGGTCAAAACCACCGGGGAAGCACAATGCTTGCTAGCAGGTGTAACTCTTGACATCAGTCTTTTAGGACTTAGATGTTTAGTCCCCTTTTGAAATGGGGAATGCATGTCTATGAACTTGGCATTCCTTTGTCTCACCAAAAACATGACCAGACCACGTTTCCTTTGCTATTGCATGCACTTGGGGTTCATACGTGCATATCCCGGCCCTGTAAAATGGGGACTTAGATGTTTATGCAAGATAACTATTTAAGTGCCAGTTTATGCACATATCAAATACGAATAGGGGTCGTAAATGAGGGCCTATATTAGCCAGCTCACCTTTATCCAAATACTTATTAATTCTTTCGAATTAGATAACAGATTGGTGAGGCAAGAGGTCCCTTACCTAAATCAAGATCTCAATAAACCATGTCTATCTATATGTTCCATAATGTATTTCATCAGGTCTGTCCTAGCTTTTGGTGTGATCAACATTACAAACATCGATACGATCTTGAAGATTTTTCTACACTTTGTAGGTCTCTGTGTATATTTGATATACACGGAGACCTACAAAGTATAGAAAAATGGAACGCAGCCCTTTTTTTTTTACTTTTACCATCACTGCAAACAGATTTTCTGGCTCTTGTGGTCCCAATGATTTTTGACTTCCGAAATATGAAAGACTGCAATAGGTTGCAAAATAGCATAGCAGCTTCTCTTTTCTCTCAGCACTGCAGCTGACCTTGCCTGTAGACAGAAGGAATGATTTATTGGTTTGTTTCAGGCAAACCTGGACTTGAATCTACTCTGCTGGAGGAAAGCTTCATTGGAAATTTGGTTCAGGTTTTGTCATCTTCATTGGCAATGTAGTATCCCAGTGTGTTTCAGAAATCAGAACTGAGGATCAAGACTGACAAATTAATTAAGATCCAGTCAATATTCAGCCCATGGCAGTCACTGTGTTTTAAAATATTGACCACTGGAAGCAGAATTAGCCCTTGATATTCAGTGCAGGGCCATGTCAGGGCACTAATATTGAATATTCAATGCTAATCTCATCTCCCCTTATGCTCCCATCCGAAACCTCCGCTCACAGGACAAATCCCTCCTCTCAGTACCCTTCTCCACCACCGCCAACTCCAGGCTCCGCCCTTTCTGCCTCACCTCACCCTATGCTTGGAATAAACTTCCAGAGCCCATTCGCCAAGCCCCCTCCCTGCCCATCTTCAAATCCTTGCTCAAAGCCCACCTCTTCAATGTCGCCTTCGGCACCTAACCTTCATACCTCTATTCAGGTAACCTAGACTGCCCCAATTTGACTGCCCTATTTGTCTGACTGTACATTTGTCCTTTAGATTGTAATCTCCTTGAGCAGGGAATGTCCTTATCTGTTAAACTGTACAGTGCTGCGTAACCCTAGTAGCGTTTTAGAAATGTTAAGTAGTAGTAGTAGTAGTAATTCAGCATGTAGAAGCTGTCGGAGCCAATATTCAGTCAGGAATCACATAAGACAATTATGTGGGCCTTGACTAAATATCAGTTGGGACCCGCAAAAGTACAAGCAGGTTCCCTCCCTCCTGAAGCAGATAAGCCCCAGTCCAGGCTCCTCCTACCCCTCTCCCATCTCCATAGGTCCCCCAGGCCTACCCTTTCTATTCTTGGTGGTTTGGCAGGGTTCTACAAGCAGGAATGATGCCTACTTGCTTCTGCCCATCATAGTTCCATTCTCAAAATGGCTGCTGCGACCTCTAATGGCAGCCTCCTGGTATCAGCGTTATCTGCCATTGCATGTACCCATGCCCCAAAGGCAACACAAACTCACCCAATCCCCTTGCATCAATTGCCCCCCTACCCTTGAAGCACCCTCTTTCCTATTCCTGAAGCATATCAGAAAGACCCACCCTTTCTCCTGCCTCCCCCAGTCATATCAGAAAGACTCCTCCTCTCAAGAGGCAGTTGACTATCACTCATTCTCCTAATACCCATCCCCAGGATCTACTGAGGGCTTCAAGGAGTGATCCCCAGTCATTCCTGCCCTCTCTGGGACTGGCTTCAAAAATGGAAGCTATGACCACTAGCAGTAGTCTTGCAGTATTACTATTAAGGATCAATGTGCCAAATAAGAGCTATTTCTCCTTATTTAGCACCATCTTTTGTGGAGATACATAAGTACATAAGTAATGTCACACTGGGAAAAGACCAAGGGTCCATCGAGCCCAGCATCCTGTCCACGACAGCGGCCAATCCAGGCCAAGGGCACCCGGCAAGCTTCCCAAACGTACAAACATTCTATACATGTTATTCCTGGAATTGTGGATTTTTCCCAAGTCCATTTAGTAGTGGTTCATGGACTTGTCCTTTAGGAAACCATCTAACCCCTTTTTAAACTCTGCCAAGCTAACCGCCTTCATCACATTCTCCGGCAACGAATTCCAGAGTTTAATTATGCGTTGGGTGAAGAAACATTTTCTCTGATTTGTTTTAAATTTACTACACTGTAGTTTCATTGCATGCCCCCTAGTCCTAGTATTTTTGGAAAGCGTGAACAGACAATTCACATCCACCTGTTCTACTCCACTCATTATTTTATATGCCTCTATCATGTCTCCCCTCAGCCGTCTGTTCTCCAAGCTGAAAAGCCCTAGCCTCCTTAGTCTTTCTTCATAGGGAAGTTGTCCCATCCCCGCTATCATGTTAGTCGCCCTTCGCTGCACCTTTTCCAATTCTACTATATCTTTCTTGAGATGCGGCGACCAGAATTGAACACAATACTCAAGGTGCGGTCGCACCATGGAGCGATACAACGGCATTATAACATCCTCACACCTGTTTTCCATACCTTTCCTAATAATACCCAAAATTCTATTCGCTTTCCTAGCTGCAGCAGCACACTGAGCAGAAGGTTTCAGTGTATTATCGACGACAACACCCAGATCCCTTTCTTGGTCCGTAACTCCTAATGTGGAACCTTGCATGACATAGCTATAATTCGGGTTCTTTTTTCCCACATGCATCACCTTGCACTTGCTCATATTAAACGTCATCTGCCATTTAGCCGCCCAGTCTCCCAGTCTCGTAAGGTCCTTGTGTAATTTTTCACAATTCTGTCGCGAGTTAATGACTTTGAATAACTTTGTGTCATCAGCAAATTTAATTACCTCGCTAGTTACTCCCATCTCTAAATCATTTATAAATATATTAAAAAGCAGCGGTCCTAGCACAGACCCCTGAGGAACCCCACTAGCTACCCTTCTCCATTGTGAATACTGCCCATTTAACCCCACTCTCTGTTTCCTATCCTTCAACCAGTTTTTAATCCACAATAGGACATTTCCTCCTATCCCATGACCCTCCAATTTCCTCTGTAGCCTTTCATGAGGTACCTTGTCAAACGCCTTTTGAAAATCCAGATACACAATATCAACCGGCTCTCCTTTGTCCACATGTTTGTTTACTCCTTCAAAGAATTGAAGTAATTTTGAAGGCTATTTTGGCAGCCTTGATGGTTAATGCTCAGTTACTTACTGCATGCTAACTGTAGGCACTATCCACACTCCATCTCTACCCATTACCTTCTCCATTTCCATCCCAACCTGTGCAAAACAGTTAGTGTGGGAATTTTACCACAATGGTTGGTTTTAGAGTGCAGTAGCCATTAGCATGAGTCCATTGTTTAGCACAGTTTAGTAAATATGCTCCTTCTTCAGAGTTCTTGCTATAGTGCAGGCGTGGAAAGCCTACAGCCCATGGGCCAAACTCAGCAACTGGGTGTATTCCCTCAGGACCTTGGTGACATCATTGGCTGTATCCTACAGCCGTGTGCTTCCTTTTACCTGTCTGCCACCACTGCTTCCTCTGGTCCCTTTGATGAGCTATGTCCAAGGACAGTTAGGGGGCATGCAATGAAGCTAAAGTAGTAAATTTAAAACGAATCAGAGAAAAATTTTCTTCACTCAACATGTAATTAAACTCTGGAATTCGTTGCCAGAGAATGTGGTAAAGGTGGTTAGCTTAGCGGGGTTTAAAAAGGTTTGGACGGCTTCCTAAAGAAAACTTCATAGACCATTATTAAAAAGGAGTTGGAGAAAATGCACTGCTTATTTTTGAGATAAGCAGCATAAAATGTTTTGTACTTTTTTGGGATCTTGCCAGGTATTTGTGACCTGGATTAGCAACTGTTGGAAACAGGATGCTGAGCTGATGGACTTTTGGTCTGTCCCAGTATGGCACTACTTATGTACTTATGTAGCTAATTTGACTTTTCTCTGAAATCACAACAGGCCCAGTGTTTGAGTTTGCTGCTGTCAGTATCAGCCAATAAGATGATAGGGAACCCTAAAGCTGGGTCCTTGACAGTTTAAAAAACAACAACAACAACAACAACAACAACAGTGAAATCAACTATTTCTGCAAACAGCTCATTGTATTCTAGTTGAGAAAACACTATAGGGGATAGATTACTTGGAGGGTTGATTTGTGCTACTGGACTGTTGATAGGCTGGGTAGATCAGATCACATGGTATTGGCTATGCCTGGGACTGGGAATCATGTGCAGGCAGAAGCTCCACAGTTCATTCATGCATGTGGTGCCAGTTGGGGAGGAGCAGATATCTTGCAGGTAATAAGACTCATTAAAATATGGAATGGTGGGTCAAACCTTTGCCTCTCAAATGTTCTACTAATATTTTTAAATATTATTTGCATTGTATCAAGAGGTTCTTCCTTCTGGATTTCTTGTGCTGTAATATATTTATAGATATCAAAAGCAATCCAAAAGTACAGGGCAATACCCAATCAGATAATTATCAAAAATACCCACGCAATATAACTTAATGGAGGAAGCTGAGACACATGAAACAGAAATAGGAGCTGCTGGAAAGACTATTACTGAAATTAATATGCTATGATGCTTTACTGAATGAAAATTTCCCTGAAGCAGAGCAGTTGCTCGAAGCATGATCATGCCTAATTTCACCAATGAAAAGCCTCTGTATGTTACAGATAAGTAAAACTTTTTGAAATTTATGTATAGTGTTTGAAGAAATAATTATTGTTTATTTTTGGAAGAGATGATTTTCATACATTTAATTCACTTGGAAGTCTTTATTGCTTATGTTTGACTTATCCTTCAAGGCTCATCTTCGGGAAAACGCGATTTGAAAGTGCAAAACCCCTCCGTGAAAAATTACAATGGCTCCCAATCAAAGAATGCATTGCTTTCAAAATCTGCACTATGGTATACAAAATAATCTACGGTGAAGCCCTGGGATACATGACAGACTTGATCGACCTACCAACTAGAAACACATTTGAATCATCACAAATGTACCTAAACCTGCACTACCCAAGCTGCAAAGGAATGAAATACAAATCAACTTACACATCCAGTTTTTCCTACATAAGCACACAACTGTGGAACGCACTACCAAAAGCCTTGAAAACCATGTACGACCATCTACACTTCCGGAGAACACTAAAAACTTACCTGTTTAAAAGGCATACCCTACCAATCCAACATAAATGCCTGATCTCTGCAAAAAAAAAAAAATGGACATAACACAACCCTTCCGAGTACAATTCCCTAATGTGGCTATACCACATGAACGTTATCTTACCACAACTTCACTATGTATTTGGTTACACCGGAGTCTGCAATCGCCTCTCCGGTACTATGTAAGCCACATTGAGCCTGCAAATAGGTGGGAAAATGTGGGATACAAATGTAACAAATAAAATAAAAAGGCTGTAAATAAATTCTAATACATAAATAAATAGGAAAAAGCTTGCTTCTGAGTTGACATCAGCCTATTAGTGTTCAAACCAGGTAGTTTAAGAAGTCCTTTCTGTGAAGAATGCAATTCGCTTGAAGGAGAATACTTAGGGGTCCTTTCAGAGGCACACTAGTGTTTTTAGCGCACACTAAAAATAAGCGTGTGCTAAATGTTAGAGATGCCCACAGGGCTGCCGAGAGGGGGAGGGTGACAGGGGGGGCAAAATTCCCCGGTCCTCCAAGGGGGGGCCTGGCGCCAGGGTCAGGCCGCCGGCGCTGTAGTCCCCGGTCTCACCTGCCTGCCTCCACGGCTCTGGGCCCCCTTCATTCAAAGCGGCAGTCGCCGATCGCCTTTCTTCTGGCCTTCCCTTCCTGTGTCCCGCCCTCGCGGAAACCGGTAGTTACATCAGAGGAGGGCGGGACACAGGGAGGGAAGGCCAGAAGAGATGCGATCTGCGACTGCCACTTTGAATGAAGGGGGCCCGGAGCTGTGGAGGCAGGCAGGTGAGACCACGGACTGCAGCGGCAGGGGGAGGCAGTGACAGGGAGGGGGGGCGGAGGCGGGGCGGCCTTGCCCCGGGCTAGTCTCTTGGCGGCCCTGGATGCCCATATATTCCTATGGGCACCTCTAGTGTTTAGCATGCGCTAAAAACACTAGTGAGCCTTTGTAAAAGACTCCCTTAATTATTTAAATGGGTATTTAGGACATCCTTAGTTCACAGCTGTAAAAGCAAGGGGAAAACAGGTTACCAATGCAATTCATACAAAATTGGTGTAATATAATCTGATTTTTTTGCTCCAATTATCAACTGTGCAGTGGTATTTTGTACCAGCTGCAAGAATTGTAAACTGGCTTTACTGGAACCAATCAGTAATGAATTACAGTAGTCTAACCTACTAGTAATAAATGCATGAACTAACAGTCAAATTTTGGGGTCTTTTACTAAAGTGCACTAGCGTTTTTAGCTGCGCTAAACGCTGAGACGCCCACTATATTCCTATGGGTGTCTCAGCATTTTGCATCAACTGTCTTTTAGTGTAAGCTAAAAATGCTAGCATACCTTAGTAAAAGACCCCCTTTCTTTGGTAAGTGTTGATTTTAATTACCTTAATAATACAAACACAATTTTACTATATAGCTTATCTAAATTAAAAGTCAAGTTACTGTCACAACGAACACCCAAGGGGACTATATTCTGGTAAAGTTACAGTGAATGACCACCAATCTCAGGTGGGACTCTCAAAACATTATCCCTCCTGTTTACTAAACCGCGGGCTAATGAATGGGCTGTGTTGCAGCTTAGTAAACAGGGGAGTATGTCTGCATGAAAGTCACATGACTGAAGACTTATCTGTATTTAAAACTAAATCCTTAGAACACATCCAGTCCGCACAAATGCTAAGCTTATTATTAAAATGGAAGATAATTTCTTCCTGATTATCTTTCATAAAGACAATAAGCTGAATGTCATCTGCAAAAAAGAAAATCCACTTGCCAGTTATCTAATAGTCTGGCCAAAGGATCGAGATACAAATTAAAATTAACTGGTGGCCAAAGATAACCTTGAGGAACTCCTCTCTGAGAAACCCCTTTTTGAAAAAAGCTCTGAATTCCAGTAGACTGAATGAGTTAGACTTGAAAAATATGAATTAAACAATTGTAATACTGTAGAATCAATACCAATATCCCTGAGATACTGCAACAATTTAATGAGAAATTGTATCAAAGCTGCAGTAAGGTCTAGCTTCGCCCAAAGGGCATCAAACCCTTGATCGACTTTGAGTCGTATTTCATCAGCTATCTCCAGCAACAGGGATTCTGTACTATGATCACATCGATAGCCAGATTGTTGAGAATATAGAATTTTATAGGTATTCAGATCAACCAGAACAACTGAAGAGTCAGTGATCTGCAGACAGGTGGAACAGTGAACAGCAAGAAGCAGACCAACCAAAGTAGAGATAGATAATTTATTATACACGTCAGGTATTTGTATAATACATTATCTTCACATCGGCTGGTCTGCTTCTTGGGGTCTTAATCAACCGCAGAACACCCAGCACTGCTGTATTTACCATTCAAAATAAAATCTCCTAAAATGACTAATTTATTAAATTTGAGTGCCGGTTGAAAAACGTCTTCAAGCAAAGAATAAACCAAAGACCCTTTAGTACCTGGAGGAATATATACTAACAAAAAAGAAATAGACAACTTGTCTGATATTACAAGAAGACTTTCAAATGGCCTCAAATCTTAACAACTTTTCTGATAAAACTGAAAGTCACATTTTCAAAATCAAAGCTAAACTTCCACTTCTCTTAAAATCTCTAATAGGTTTACCAATATATTTGTATCCTACTACTACTACTACTACTACTATCATTTCTATAGCGCTACTAGACGTACACAGCGCTGTACACTTCAACATGAAGAGACAGTCCCTGCTCGACAGAGCTTACAATCTAATTAGGACAGACAAACAGGACAAACAAGAGATAAGGGAATATTAAGGTGAGGATGATAAAATAAGGGTTCTGAACAAGTGAATAAGGGTTAGGAGTTAAAAGCAGCATCAAAACGGTGGGCTTTTAGCTTAGATTTGAAGATGGCCAGAGATGGAGCTTGACGTACCTGAAGGACAAATTTACAAAGGAGAAACTGAATCACCCTCTACCGTCCAAGTTTCTGTTAAAGAAGCAATATCTAATTGATGTTCTAAAATCCAGTCATGAAGAAAACATTTTCTAGTATGAACAGCGCTGACATTACATAAGCCAACCTCAACCTTCACATTGTTCTGTGAAGCTATAGGAGTAAGAGTTCGGAACCTATCATAGGAGAAATAGCTAGGCCTTCCCATTCTTTGATCTAAAAATATAATCCTACCCGATTGTACAAATACTAACAAAACTCAATAAAATACTTCCCTCAAAAAAAAAAAACACCTAAAAAGTACTAAAGGTGTTAGAAGGCATGTAAGAAGTGGTTTCCCCTTCAGTGCAACACCTGAGGCATGCCCTAGTTAAATGCAAAGGCTGACTTCGCTATAAAGCGCTGAAAGTGCTAGGACACCGGTTCCTCCCATGATACTAGCTGAAACAGCATAGCTGAGCTGATAGTTTGTTTATTTATTTATTAGGATTTATTTACCACCTTTTTGAAGGAATTCACTCAAGGTGGTGTACAGTAAGAATAGATCAAACATGAGCAATAGGCAATTCCAGCAGTAAAAATATTCAAATAGCAATACAAAGTATAAGTACATAAGTACATAAATACATAAGTAATGCCACACTGGGAAAGAACAAGGGTCCATCGAGCCCAGCATCCTGTCCACGACAGCGGACAATCCAGGCCAAGGGCACCTGGGGAGCTTCCCAAACGTACAAACATTCTATACATGTTATTCCTGGAATTGTGGATTTTTCCCAAGTCCATTTAGTAGCGGTTTATGGACTTGTCCTTTAGGAAACCGTCTAACCCCTTTTTAAACTCTGCTAAGCTAACCGCCTTCACCACGTTCTCCGGCAACGAATTCCAGAGTTTAATTATGCGTTGGGTGAAGAAATATGGCATAGTATATACTACTTACAATGTCAACACAATACATAATAGAACATTTTAATTGATAGTGAAGGGTAAAGCAAAGATGGAACATATAGATAGGTAAGAGAGTACGAAGAGTTAGAAAGTAAGGTGACTGATTTAAAGAAAGTTACATATATGGTCAGAGAGATGGTTAAATATTATCTCAGCTAGGGTAGGAGTGGATAAACATGTCCTGCTGCAGTATGTGCAGCCTGAGTCACTCCTTGTGTGTGTGAGTGAGACTAACAAGTTAGTTACTTCTTCCATTAAAGGCCTGGTTGAAGAGCCAAGCTTTCACCTCCTTACTGAAGTAGAGATAATCTTGTGTTAAGCAGAGCCTTTCAGGCAGTATATTCCAGAGTGTGGGGACTACTCCGGAGAAGGCTCGCTTGCGGGTATCACATTGTGTAATGTCTTTTGGAGAGGGTGTGGTTAATGATAGTCCTTGAGAGGACCTTAGTGTCCCTGGCGGTGTGTAGAGGATCATCCTATTATTCAGGTACTCACGGCCATTTTCTTTGAGGGCGTTGAAGATCAGACATAGAGTTTTAAATTTAGCCCTGTATTATACTGGTAGCCAGTGAAGTGTTTGCAAAAATGGTGTGATGTGGTCACATCGCTTGGAACCTTCTATGAGTCTTGCTTGTCTTAGTAGAGGATGATGGTAAGATTGGATCTACCTTTGAAGTAAACTTTCACATCAGTGCACTATGGGAGCAATTCTATATGTGGGTCCCTCCATTTAGGTGCCCAAATGCTGCATGGTGCGAGCCTATTCTCTAATGATATCTGGACATCCAGATTCAGTTAGAGATCAATCTTATCAAGTGAGTTTTCAATGGTTTACGAAATATGAGATAGTCTTCAGTTTGGCGGAGTTGATTGGACAAAGAGTTCCATTTGGTTGTACCTTGGTATGAAAATTCAGCATTGTGGATAGTTTTATACTTGATTTTATTACATTGAGGGAAGTGTAATACAAGAAAGTCTGTGGATGATTTTTTTAGCATTACATGTTAGTGTACCAACCTGTTTGTATTCACTTTTGAAGTGCTGCCTTGAAATAATTGTTTTTTATGCCATGGGGCAGTTATATTAACAAGAGTCACAAACATTGGCATGGATTTATATTGATGTCACAAATTTGAACCACCACAATGGCTGCATTTATTCTGATACGTGATATCATTTGTGTCAAGTTTTTAGATTTGGCTGTCTCCAAGGATGCAGGGAGGCAGAGCAGAGCAACATAAAGACAGCTAAAATAATTAACAGTAAAAGGTTTTAACTAAGCATGCTCTTGCTTTCCTGTGTGTGCTTGTGACGCATTACGTGGTACTCGATGGGTACAATTTACTGTTAATAAAATGTTCACTGAATCAGCTGCTCCAGTGGTGAAGTGAAGCAGTAAATTAATTTCCCTTCTTGGTTTTAATTAAACCAAGCTTTAATTATTTTCTGCAAACAAATCTTCACTGAGGAAAGGTCAGCAACAAAATTGTTCCTACAGTGGAAATAGCAGTTTTCCAGTAGGCAGGAGTACTGTAGAATGCAGTGCTCTGCTAAGGTTTTTTGAATAAGCCATTGAAATATTTAACCTAATATTCATTTGCCAGGACAACTATTTGATCTGTACTTTGACCATAAAGGGGATACTTTTAAAACACTTGAAAAAAAAAAACACCTATTTTATCTCTTAAAAAAAACTTTTATTTGTGCTTTCAAGATGAATTCACCCAAAATTACAAAAGTGATTAAGGAAATCACAAAAAATCATTATAAGGAAATAGTAAACAAAAACATAATTTGCTGTTATTCTTAGTACAAAATATTCAGAGAAGAGCATACATTAAAATAAAGAAAACCTAAATAGTTTACAGCAGAGTTTACAGATCAGCCAACCTATCAGTAGAACTAATTCTGAGTTACTAAATCCTTAGGTGGTACACTTTCTTTTGAAATTACAAAATCAAGAAGCTGTTTTGGGTCAAAAACATAAAAAATTTACCTTTCAGAATTACAGAACATAAACAAGGAAATTTCAACATATAACTCGCTCTAAGAGCGAGATTTCTAGACTTAAAAGGTAAGAACTCTTGGCATCTCTTCTGTGGCGACCTTGACTAGTAAGGAAAAATACAAATATGAGACCTGAGAAAAGTTTCAGTCCAATGGCTGATGTATACAAATAATATTTGGTTCCGATCAGGCTCCAACATGAAGATAACTATTAAAGTAGTCCTTTGCATGAGTCCATCTACTTCTTCTCTTTCTCTCCTCTTTGCTCCAGGTCACTCTTTTCCTCTCCCCTCCGCTACCCCAGCCCTAGCCCACCATTTTTGCCCCTCCCTTTTGCTTCAGATCTCTCTATGCCCCACCCCCATTGGCCAGTTTGGCATCTCTCCATTCCCGCCCTCCCATGTCTGGGTCTGGCATATTTCCCTTCATGTCCTCCTCCCACCCTCCCGCCCTCATCGCTCCAAGTACCCCGTTGCCGGTCTTTCAAATGCAGCAGAGAGAGGGGGATGGAGAGATGCCAGACAGCTCTTCAGCAATATTGCTTACAAAAATGTTACAAGTAACTGGCCCAAGAACCAAATCTTGCAGCACACCACTGGTAACATCCCTTTTCTCAGAGTAAGCTCCATTTTCCACTAACTTCTGTCGCCTTCATGTTTCTAATCCAGTCAGTCACTTTGGGCACTCAGTTTGTTTCTAAGTCGTCTATGCACAATTGTTTCAAAGGCTTTGCTAAAATCTAAATACACCATATCTAGCACTCTTCCTCAATCCAACTCTCTGGTCATTCAGTCAAAGAAATCAGATTTTCTGACAAGATCTGACTCTTAAATCATGCTGTCTCGGGAATTTCAATGCATTAGATTCCAGAAACTCACTATTCTCTGATTTAAAAATGTTTCCATTAATTTACTTACTACAGAAGTCAGACTTATTAGCCTGTAGTTCCCAACCTCCTCCTTAATTGTGGAAAGGGACCATAACTGCCCTTCTCCAGTCTTCTGGGACCACTCCCAACTCAAGAGGAGCATTGAAAAGATAAGCCAGCAAAGCTGCCAGAACTTCTCTTTCCTTCAGTATCCTTGGACAGGGACATAGCCAGCCCTCCAATTTTTTTGAGTACTCAGGGGTGCACTGGGTGGTCAACACATTCCTCCCTACTCCTCTCTCCCCTCCAAATGCATGCAAGCTAAAAATACCTTTGCTAGTGAGGATTTCAAGGCCCAGGCAAAGAAATACAGTTTATGAGCTGCTCCCCTCCTTTTTGTGTTACTTCTTTAATGTAGAATCAGTGGAGTGCTTCCAGCCGCCAACTCCAGGTCTCCCTGAGCATGCTTAGTTCTTTCACAAACCATACATGAGAAATCCCGTCATCAGCAGTTGAAGGCACACCGCCAACCTCTGCATTAAAGATTCAACCCAAGGAGGGGGAGAGTGGCTCAGGAACTGTATTTCATTGGCTGGCAGGGCTTTAGCATTCCTGTCAGCTATTTGAAGGGGTGCTGCAGTTCTGGAAGGGGCCTGAGACCAAAGTGGGGGAGCCAGGGCCCCCTGTGTCTATGCAACTGCCCTTGGATGTATGCCATCTGGCTGCATCGCTTTTGTCCACTTTTAGTTTAGCTAGCTAGCTATCTCCTCATAAACACAGTCCTCTGAGGATCGTTTAGAGTCTACCACACCTCTATTGCTATGTGTGTTGGTCTTCTGTGGTTCTAATCTCAGCCCTTCAGCTGTGAACACAGAACAGAAATATTTGTTAAGCAGGTCCACCTTAACCCTATCAGTTTCTGCGTATTCTTCCCCTTCACCCTTGGTCTCATTACTCTTCACATTACAGGTCTCAGCATCCTTCAGTCTTACAATTCCATTTCTAGCCTTCCTCCAACCCTCAATATCTGAAAAGGTCTTGTCACCTCTCGTTACATCCTTAGCCATTTTTCTTCCACTTGTGCTTTTGTTAGCTGTATTTCTTTCTTCGCTTCTTTAAGTTTTACCTGTGTTCCTCTTGTAGGGCTCTTCTGTATTTCTTGAAGGCTACCTATTTTGCTTTTATTTTTCTGATCACTTGTTTAAACGGAGAACATTTTCTAATCAAATTTTCTATTAAGGACTACCTAAAGCAGATGGGCCCAACCAGTTTGGAAGGAAATTTGAGACATGAGAAATCTGACGGTTGATAACTTCCTAGAGGTCTTGCCCTACCCATATGTGGATGAAAAGATGACAAGAGTGTCAGAACAGGTTATCTGGAATGCACACTTAGCAATGGTATTAGAAAAAAATGGCCCCTCTAAAGAAGGTCTTATGCTCAGCAAAGATAGTACAACAAGTGAGCATAGGCTTCATTGAAGGGGCCACAAAAATTGTTAACTCCTTTCTTGTGGAAGGGTAGCTGCCATCAACATTAAAAAGAGCTGTGGTGCACCCCCTACTGAAAAAGATCTCCCTTGACCAGGACAAGCTCGAAAACGTCTGACCAGCCTCTAACATTCCTTT
This sequence comes from Microcaecilia unicolor, assembly GCF_901765095.1. Classification (NCBI taxonomy): domain Eukaryota; kingdom Metazoa; phylum Chordata; class Amphibia; order Gymnophiona; family Siphonopidae; genus Microcaecilia; species Microcaecilia unicolor. The sequence goes on from NC_044033.1 coordinate 325,208,118, forward strand.
CCTAGCAACACTTATAGAACAGACAATCTGCATCCAATTCAGTGAGAGGCTAAATGAAAGTAATTGGCTAGACCCATATCAGTTTGGCCTCAGACCTGGGTATGGAACAGAGACAGTTTCTGTGTCCCTTCTTGATATCCTGCGCAGAAACCGTGACAGAGGATACTCGACCCATTTTCATTTTTTTTCTCTTTATCTATTATGCTCCTTTGAGCAGGGACAGTCCTTCTTTGTTAAACTGTACAGCGCTGCGTAACCCTAGTAGCGCTTTAGAAATGTTAAGTAGTAGTAGTAGTATGGTGCAGTTAAATTGTTCAAACTACGCATTCCCCTGTGGGTGATACGCTGCTGTTCTGTTTTTTTTCATTCCATAGAGTTTACAAGCTGTTGTATAACTTCAGACTCAAAGTTTCACCCCTAGTATGAACGAATCTGCACTGGGCACCCATAATAATTAATCCATCTATGCATGATATTCTTGGCTGCTGTTACAGCTGTCTGGTTTCTGGTTGGAACAGCAAATCTGGTGAACATGTCCATCGGCACCAACATGTTTTCCATCCCATTAGAACTAGGCTCAAAGCTGGTGTAGTCTATTGCCAAGATTTAAACATTTAAACAAGGCTCGTACTTTTTGTCTCCAATGTACTTCTGTGTCGTTCAAGTGTCAAAACTGTTTCTTCCTCTTCCTCCTTCTTTGCCTGGTTTTTGGGTTCTTTCATTAGTAGCAGCTTTCGTTCTTTGGGAACTGATCTGTGGGGTGCTACAGGGATCTATACTGTCTCCCATTTTTATTTAATATTTACCTCAATTCTCTAGCTGAGCTGCTTCAGTTGATGGTCACAAAATTCTATATCTGTGCTGATGAGGCGGGGATAGTGCTGGGCAGACTTACACGGTCTGTGCCCTGAAAAGGACAGGTACAAATCAAGGTAAGGTATACACAAAAAGTAGCACATATGAGTTTATCTTGTAGGGCAGACTGGATGGACCATGCAGGTCTTTTTCTGCCGTCATTTACTATGTTACTATGTTACCCATTGAACAATACCCATAGCATTGAGTAAACTGACTGCTTGTCTAACTGCAGCTCAGGAATGGGCAAAAAAAACCCCCCCAAACAACAAACTCTGCCTGAACCCAAGCAAAACAGAGATTCTTTGGGTACCTAACACAAGTGGACAAATACCTGACTTCAAACTACCCTTTGGGAAGTATGAACGCCCCCTAAAATCACAGGTCAGGAATCTTAGGAGACTGCTAGATTCATCACGCACTCTGATCCTGCAAATTCAAACACTAGCGCAGGCCATTATTCAGCAAGTTGTGTGACTAAATTCTAATCAGTGCCAACTAGTGCTCATTATTGCTTGTTAAGTGCTGTTATCAGTGCTCATTAGCTTGTTAAGTTACTCGCATTGTTATAGAATCCATGCCAATTTTGGCGCAGATCTCTAGATGCATTATATAGAATCGGGGGGAAAAGTGACAGATCATTTTAACTTTAAAAGTTCCACATTACTGGATTGTTTTAAATGGGTAGATAGTGGAGTTCCACAGGGGTCTGTACTGGGACCGCTGCTTTTTAACATATTTATAAATGATCTAGAGATGGGAATAACTAGTGAGGTAATTAAATTTGTTGATGACACAAGGTTATTCAAAGTTGTTAAATTGCAAGAGAATTGTGAAAAATTACAAGAGGACCTTATGAGACTGGGAGACTGGGCATCCAAATAGCAGATGACGTTTAATTTGAGCAAGTGCAAAGTGATGCTTGTGGGAAAGAGGAACCCGAAATATAGCTATGTGATGTAAGGTTCCACGTTAGCAGTCGCTGACCAGGAAAAGGATCTAGGTATCTTCATTGATGATAAATTGAAACCCTCTGCTCAGTGTGCAGAGGCAGCTCAGAAGCGAAAAGAATGTTAGGTATTATTAGGAAAGGAATAGAAAACAAAACTGAGACTGTTATAATGCGACCACACCTTGAATACTGTGTGCAATTCTGGTCACCGCATCTCAAAAAAGATATATTGTAATTAGAAAAGGTTCAGAGAAGCGTGATGAAAATGGTAAAGGGGAAGGGAAGACTTCCCCATGAGGAAAGGGTAAAGCATCTAGGGCTCTTCAGCTTGGAGAAAAGATGGCCGAGGGAAGATATGATATAGGTCTATAAAAAATGAGTGGGGTGGAACGGGTAGAAGTGAATTGCTTGTTTACTCTTTCCAAAAAACCTAGGACTAGGGGACAGGACACACAATGAAGCTACAAAGTAGTAAATTTAAATCAAATCAGAGAAAATATTTCTTCACTCAAAGTGCAATTAAAGTATGGAATTTGTTCCCAGAGAATGTGGTAAAAGCAGTTAGCTTAGCGGTGTTTAAAAAAGGTTTGGCTAACTTCCTAGAAGTCCATAAACCATTATTAAGATGGTCTTTGGGGAAAATCCACTGCTTATTTCTAGGATAAGCAGCATAAAATGCATTGTACTGTGTTGGGATCTTGCCAGGTGCATGTAACCTGGATTGGCCACTGTTAAAAACAAGATGCGGGGCTTGAAGGGCCTTTGGTCTGTCCCAGTATGGCAACACTTATGTTCTTATAGTCACATTCTGATACAAAGTCATTGAAACAGAGCTCTAACCCTAAAAAGTGCTCTCCTATGGAGGTGTCACCTCAGTCTATTACATGGCAGGTGACCTTCCATCTTTGTAAGGTGATTCTTGTCTTTAAGATCAGCCTGTCTTTCTGATACAGCATCATTCTTCACTATTACTTTAGTGAAGAAGCAGGAATAGGATCCCCTTATGTAGAATCTCCTTCAACTGTGGGTTCCTGTGGGATATGTGTTGGCACAGTTTGCAGTGTATTATACTGAAGTGACTGGTGCCATTCTGTTCTTTTTCGGGTGATTTCAGAAGGCCATTACCAATGGAGCAGGTGATAAGTCCATTTTTTTATAGGTTGTCTAGGTGAAAAAAGGGATTTCCAGGTTGGGATATTCACAATTGGCAGTGTATTTTATTCAAGGCTTGCTGAACATGCATCTTTTTGTACAATGTGCATGAGACTATAGGTAACCACATGTATTTTGTGGCATTTACAATGGGAACAGCCATTTTACAAAATTATATGCTCAAAAAAGAGAGTATATGTAAATGCCAGTGCTTACACATGTAGATGGCTGATTTAGTGACAGATACATGTTAAGTACTGGCATTGACAGATGTTACCAACCTGTACATCCAAGTGGAATCCGTTAAGAAGCCAAGCTCCAAAACTCAGTTTTGGTGTTTGACGATCCAGACTAGCTTTTAGTTAGCAGTTATGCATGCATCGGTGCAGATCTAAATGCCGACAAGGAAATTTTTTAAGCACGTGCATTTCTAATACAAAATAGGAAATTTTTATATATATATAAATACTTTTTTAACATAGACCACAAATTTACAAAAAAGACCGGGGGGGGGGGGGGGGGGGGGGGGAGTGATGTAAATAATTAGGAGTATTCCAAAAGAAGAAAAATATTTCCAATTGTTAGTGGCTTAACTTCTGATGTTTCCTCATCTAATTCCATACCATTATTCCTTATTCAAGCTTTTCCTATCAACAAAAGTCTGTAACTGGTCTGGATCATAGAAAATATACTTATTACTCAAATATTTAACAATACATTTACAGGGATAGGCAAGTAGGAATGAAGCTCCGATTCCTCTAACTTTATCCCTCAGCAACAAAAATTTTCTTCTTCTTTCCTGCGTAGTTCTAGTAACGTCAGGGTAGATCCATATTTTTTGACCATAAAATGGTTTCATAGAGTTCTTAAAATAAAGTCTCATCAGTGCACTTAAATCTTGTTCGAATATTAGGGACACAATTAACGTTCCGCAAGTTTCCACTTCAGTAATGGATTCTTCCAAAATAGCAGTCAGATTTTGAAGATCTATTTCACTTCCCTCTTGTCCAGGTGCATCTTTTTTAAAGGCATTTTTAAGTAATAAATCTTATTGCAAGGAGGAATAGCTTGAGGAGATATACTCAGATTCTCCATTAAGAATTTTTTGAATATATCATTTGGTGTTATTTCTGGCACTTTGGGGAAATTTAATAGTCTCAAGGTTAATCTTCTATTGTAATTTTCTAACTGTTCATTTTTTTTTATGAACCATGAGTTTATCCTTTATCAGAGAGTCTGTGGTATTTTTTAAACTCCTTATCTCCTCATGATTTTGTGAAAGTTTTTCTGAAGTTTCAGAACGTACCTTTTCCAGGGATTCTGTTAATACAGTCATTTTAGTCATTATTGAAGTGGTTTCCTGAGCGGATTTAGTAACCGTTTGTTTTAAGTCCTGAAGAACTTTCCATATTAAAGTCAATGTTACCTCTGTAGGAATCGCTTCTTCCATGATTTTCTCCGTCTCAAATTCAGGAGGAGCACTGCCAGACTGAGTGGTTCTGTCGACTCCTTCCGTCGCATCCACCTCTCCTTGCTGACTCCTTAGTTTGGCCGGGCATGGAGGTGGAATAATCCCCGGGGGCGATAGAGTTGTATCCAGGCCTTGAGACATCGTCGCTCCTTCGTCGGCGTCTAATGCGGGTCGCACCACTCCGGCTTCACGAGGCTGACTCAGCACAAACCGCTCCAAAGTTTGCTGCACGGGGGATGAAGTCCTGGCCGTCGGCAGCTGGCCCTTGGAAACCCCCTTTCTCTTCGTATATGGCATCGCAGATTGCAAGAATTTACACAAAAATCAGAGAGCAGCAGGAGCGTTTGCTTGTAAGTACTAGATCGCCATCTTGCCACGCCCCCTACAGCGTTCTTATTGTTACTATATATTTTTAAAGTCTGCCTAAAATAATAAAAAAAAAGAAAACCAGCACAAAGGGCCTTCAAGATGGGACTAAAGACGAGTCCTTTATTCAGAGGCCCGACATAGGCTAAGGTCTGCTTAAACCAGGTCCAGAATACACCCTCTTCAAATCTGTGTGTGTCGGAGGTATAATGTGCCTGTACTGGTTTTTCTAACATTGCTGCTTATGTGTGTATGGCCATTTACATTTGTAAATCAGCTTTTCACACTTGCAAATAACACCTAACCCTTCTAAAACTATCTCCAATTATCTCTTTCAGTGACTTACCCTCCAGCAATAGTGGCTGTCAGTCTTTTATGATTTGTCTGTTTTTCCAGCTCTGGAGTTAAAAACTGTGTCATTTTTGAAGAGGACTGGATGTGTTTGAAATTCTGTGATATGTATTTTGTCAGTTGAAACAAAATGTTTCAGGTGAATGAGATCACAGGGTACCCCAGGCCCATACTATAGTATTTTATCATGGGCATTTTCCCTTGGAAACTCAAATAATGATTTATCATTATTATTTTTTATAAGGTGTCCCTTATAAAATCTCCCTCTTTAATGATAGTTCTATAAAAAGCCATCTAGTAGAAGGTAAATCCAATAAACAGGGCCAAAATTATGTGCACAGGAATCCAAAAAATGCAATCAAAACAATTCTCCCAGCAACCAAATAATAATAAACAGCAAGTCACATGTCACCATTCCTTAAAGGCAAATAATACTTTATTTCTATCAGGCATTCTTATATACTGCTAAACAGATAATCAGGTATAGAGGAATCTTCTGATCTCACAGCTTAGTTACTGCATTCCAACACTTTTCTTATGCAGTACTGTGTAATCCTCATTGATCCCAGATTTTTAAAAATGTTTCCGTAAAAAAATATAGGGGTCTTTTATTAAGGTGCACTAGCGTTTTTAGTGAGCACTAAACGTTAACGATGCCCATAGGAATATATGATATCAAGCTATAAGCACAATTGAAGGTAGTCTCTTCTTATGTTATGTTTAAATCATTTTTATTGAGACTGCAATTACACTAATAGCATGTACAACATACACAATTTTCTGTTTGCTGAACCCAACCTGTATGTTACAATCAATGTTTATAACATCTATCCAAAACAGTTACATGTCCCATGTGATTTGCTTTTTCTTTTTTTCCTAGATTCCTTCCCCACCCTTCCCTCCCTCTTCTCTAGCCCCCATGCTCATTCCGGTGTGTTCTTCACCCCCCTACATCCCTCCCCCTCCCCCCTTCCTGTATGTATCTCTTGTACATGTGCTCATCCATTTTCCTCCAAACCTCAGGGCAGCCCGTTGGTCTCTTCTTATGTTAAACTGCCTCAGGGGCAGGTGAACGAAACGCTGGCCATCGTAGGCCGTGGTCAGAATAAGCGTTGCAAGAAAGACCCATCAGAAGTAGGACACAACTGATAAAGCTAAGTTGTTTCCAACCTAAAAGAACGTGTTTAACTGTGATGAAGTAAATTAGCCTTATATAAAGGCTTTAAATATCACATGGTTTTCAGGCCAATGACGAAGCAGCCCAGCCCCCACAGCTAATAATTTAGTAGCTGGGGGCTTCTTGAGGCCTTTCCTCCAACCACACGGAAAGCGAGGTTTAATCATGTGTGATAAGGCTAGATATGCTGAATACATAGATATTAAGATCTCCCATTTTTTCTAGATCATAGGAATATATGGCCATTGCTAATGTGTGCCTTAGTAAAAGAGGCCCTTAGTGCAGTTTCATATTAAAAAATCAAAAAGCCACTGATGATGATGAGTGAAACACTTTGGACCTCTACCGTGAAGAAGAGTTTGAAACTTGGCCATGTCAGCAAAGGCTCAAGTTTTTTTTCTAAGCTAAGTGGCTTTTTGAATTTTTGTTATGAAACTGCAGTATATTTTTTTATGGAAAAGTTTTTAAATACCACTGAAATACTACTATCATATATGCTGAACTGAACAGGTCATGATTGCAGCAGCCTGCACTGTTCAGTCTAATCATGCTTTCATCCCTAACAATGTCCTACTGTTTATCTCCACCCTGCGCTTTCAGGCCTAAAGCAGATTATTGTAATTAAAAGCAAACAAAACACTTTGGATATTTTCAATGCAAAAGCATCCATCTCACAGTCATAATTGGACATGGAATCTAGACTTTTTCCTGTTTGATTATGGCTGTAAGAAGGCTGGGATGTTTTTTGGATGTTATAGCAGAACTTTTTTATTGGGGGGGGGGGGACTTAGACATTTCTTTGAAAATGTCCCTCTAAAAATTGCAGCTAACCAGTTAAGTGCTAGCTCCTCCCTATATTTATTCTAATACTAGTAAAAAGGGCCCGTTTCTGACACAAATGAAACGGGCGCTAGCAAGGTTTTCTTCGGCTCCCCTGCAGCCACCCATGTCCAGCGACCCTCCTCTCCCCCTGCGCCCACTGCAGCCACCCATGTCCAGCGAACCTCCTCTCTCCCCTGCCCCCCCTCCTGCCACCCATGTCCAGCGACCCTCCTTTCTCCCCTGCCCCCTCTCCAGCCACCCATGTCCAGCGACCCTCCTCTCTCCCCTGCCCCCCTCCAGCCACCCATGTCCAGCGACCCTCCTCTCTCCCACCACCCATATCCAGCGACCCTCCTCTGGACATGGTTCAGCTGTGAGGCATGTTTTATTTCCCCCCTGGGTTCTGAAGTTGACATCATAATGGCTACGGTGATGTCAGCCTGATCTATGGAGCCTACCAGACCAACTCGGAATGAGCCACAGACCCAGGCAAGTCAGAACGTTGGATGTGAGAATTATTATCTTCTATAATAAAACTCACCCTCAACATTCTGAAGACAATGTTCTGAAGTCACTCAGTCACTCCCTGAAGGGTTCGTCAGTTCATGGTGGTGAAGCCACAACACTGACCATGTCTCTCTGCCCCGCCCTCGCATGACGGACCAATCAGAAAAAACACCCTCAACGTTCTGAAACACAAAGGACCATCACAACACCGTTCCCAGGCAATGCTAGGCGACGTAAGACGGACCTATCAGAGGAAACTATGTGGCAATAAGGGAGGAGCATTCATCAGCAGAATGGCTCATTATCTGTGCAGCACGGAGAGCACAGAACCACCACTTGAACGAGAGAAGAATATTCCTGCTGTGGGTATGTGCAAAAATAAACCGGAGGGGGGGGGGGGAATTTTTAAATGCCTAATGCCGGTACTGAAGAGTGCCGGAGGGCCTATAGCATAGACTATATTTGGGTTCGCTTGACGTGGGGTCGGTGGAGCTGGAGAACAGTGTGCCTCTCACCATCTGGGACGTGGGCAAACAGGACAAGCTGCGGCCTAGCTGGAAGGATTACCCGCGACCCAGCCAGCAGCAAACAGCGACCAAGGAAGGGGGAGGAGTAGGGAAACACGCTCCGCGTGTTTCCCTACTCCTTTCCTGCCTAGGAATCGCTGGAGACTGGCTGCCAAACTAACGAAACAACCGCACACCGACGCACCACCTCCATCATTCGAAAGGCAACCACTCTTTCTTCAACAGAAATGCAAACTAATAATACAAAACAAACAAAGAATACCCGGTTTCTCACGCGGCTGCAGGTAACTCCCCACCCCCTTCCTCTTCCCCTTTTGCCGAAGTGGCCAAGGACGTGCCCAACCATCCCCAGCCTCAGGCAAGCTGTCTCCCACCTCGGGGATTCCCCGAGCACCCTGAAAAAGACGGCGCCGCTTCCTGCAGCGCATAAATGTTCCAGCATTCCCCTGCAGCTGGCCTGAAATGGACCGAACATACCGGATCACCCCCCGATGGCTCGAGACCGTGCTCCTCTCCCTTCCGCCAACTTAAAACAACCATCCCCGTCCTCAGGCAAGTTGTCTCCCACCTCCAGGATGCCCAGAACCCCAGCCCAATCGAAAAAGACGACACTGCTTCCCACAGCACATTTCTCTTCCAGCGTTCCCCTACAGCAGCCCTGAAACGTCCAAAAAATACCTACAGACCAAGAACGTGCTCCTCTACCTTCCGCCCATATAAAACAACACTGCTGCCTCAGCACAACACACAAAAAAAAAAAACCCCAGAAAAAACAATCCACCACTCAGCAAAGGCTGACCCCCCCTACAACCACATTTACATTTCACCAACAGAAAGACCCCCCTCCACAAACCTCCTTGACAGACAAAACCACACACACACAATACAACAGAAACACACCCTCAAAGCCACACACACCAATCCATCCCACTTTGCCAGGACAGCACATCCCCCAACTCCCCAAGCAAAAAACAAAACAAAAAAAAGACACACAATAACTCTGTGACACATACACACACAAAAAGAAAAGCCACATGCTAGCGCCCGTTTCATTGGTTTCGGAAACGGGCCTTTTTTACTAGTATAGGATAAGAACATTAGAATAGCCATACTGGGTCAGATTTATGGTCCATCTAGCCCTGTATCCTGCTTCTAACAGTGGCCAATCCAGGTGACAAGTACCTGGCAGAATACCAAATAATAGCAAGAGTCCATGCTACCAATCCCAGGGCAAGCAGTGACTTCTCTATGTGTGTCTCAATATGTGGGTCTTCACAGTGATGTCTAGATAAAGGCTGGACTTTGGTACTGTCGTCCTCATAGATCTTTTTCCCTTTGAAGGCATGGACTGCAATGGCCTCTACTGGAGCTTTGACCAGTGGGAAAAATAAGACACAGTACTGGTTTAGACCACAAGCTATTCTATAAAAATAACACAGAGGGATATTAGATAGTTGAATAAACTATATAAAGTTTCTTAGAACAAGAAACAAAAGTCTGTAGCTGAATCTGAAACTTGATCAAATAAAAATGTGGAGCAGGTGTCTAGATTAAAATACCTCTAGTTTTTTTTTTAATTTCAAAGATTTTTTCCCTCACCTAAAGAACTCTTTCTTCTTTAGGAAAACCTTGAAAGAACTTTTTCTGATTACCTGGTACTCTCTTTAATCCCCAGGAAATATCCCTTTACAACACTTTCAAGGAGATCTACTTGAAATAATTCTTTTCTTCTATGTGCCTGGTTCTATTTTAGTTTTAAACTTGTACCTTTTCTGAATTTGTAAAAAATGGAAGACATCTAATCAATGCCTTGCAAAGTGGCATGGCCAAGTCTGAAGACTTCTTTTATACAAGGGCTGTTTTGTAAAGGGACTTCATGGGAATGTGCAAGAAACTTTCATAGCTTTATAAAATTCTAATTAGACTGCAGAGAGGTAACCAACATTCCTAGGTTATAGAAATCTAAAAGCTATCTGGCTGGTTTATTATACTTCACTGTGATAAAGTGCACATTGAATAGACTTGGCACTAAATCAGTAGCATTCACTAATATAACCCAGACTCTAGTTGCTGGCAATTTTGCAGATGCAGAATGCATTTTACTACTGGACAATCCTTCTTTCCCACTCACATTCTCCCCACTGTTGTTTACAGTAGTTTTGCAGATCACTAGAGGCATTTGTGACCTTGTAAAAATCAAATTGTTCTCCTGGATGCAATTTTTGCTTCTTAATACCATAAACCTTTTAAGATTTTTTTTTTCTTTTTAAGAAGAGAAACTATGACCAGATTATTTTCCTGATTGTTAGTGCTGTCCTGACAAGCTAAAGATATAGATTCTTTCCCCACGGGCAATCTGGGAATTAGCCCAGCACTGCTCTAATGGAGGCACACAGGGCTCACTGTAACCCCTTTATGTGTTGGACACCCCCAGGAGCAAAGGAATTTGGCAATGGTGTTCCTAGGTTGGCTGCCACCTAGGGTGGATCGCCACTGTGCCCTTCCCGGTGCATCACCCCCCCCCCCCCCACGAATCACAACACCCCCCTGGTGCATCACCTCCACCCACCAAGCGCATCGCTCTTACCTCCTGGGGGTACAGGGAGCAGTCACACAGCTGTTGACTTCGCTGGACCCCTGTTCCAGAACAAGAAGTAACATCAGAGGGAGCAGGGAACCGGCGGAGCCGACAGCTGCACAGCTGTTCCCTGCACCCTCTTACAGCGTGCACCTGGGTCGGACAGTCCCTACCACTCCGCCCTTGGTACAACAGTGGAATTTGGTGTATTTTGAGAATGTAGCTTTCGAGCCACAAAATTGTATTCCTCTTTCGTGTGCTCTTGGGTATTTTACATATAGGACTAAATTCTATAAATTGCACCTAAAATATCAGTGCTGCTATTTTTAACTGGCACTCAAAGTTAGGTGCCGTTTATAGAATAGTGCTCAGCGTCGGGAACTGCAATTGCTTTTAGGTACAACCCTTTACACCAATGAAACCCTGGTGTAAATCCTCGTGGCTATATTAGGTGCAGATCGCCTTTATTCTATAACTATGTGCATAAATTAAAGGAACACCGCTGATCCGCCCATGTCTCTCCCGTGGCTGCTCCCCCTTTTTTTGTCCCATGCATAGGGTTTCCGCATGGATCTCAGCGTCTAAATTTACATCTGCAATTTCTAATTCAAACTAAATTAGCACTAATAATTGATAGGGTCCAATTATCGGCACTAATTGGCTCATTATTCAATTGAATAGCGCACGCCCAAATTTGTGCACATAATTTTTAAAGACTTTTATGGAACTTGGGGGATAATGTCAGTATAGCAAGTGCTTTCCGTTGATGCAAAGCTCATTGGCTGCCAGGTCACATTTACTGATTATTCCTCTCAACTGGAGATAATTTGTGGAACTAAAGCACTTTTCAGTAATAACATTCTCAGTGCATAGGGGATTATAAGCAGTTTTAGATAATATTTGTAGCAGAAACTGTGTATTCTGAAAAAGAAAATGGCAGGGGTATGAGACATTGTAGATACAAGCTTTTCCCTATCTTCTGTTAGAAATGGGAATGTGTTTGAAGAAGGCATCCAGTCACAGAGGCCTTTTTACAAATGTGTGGTAACAATTTGCAGTTAATACATGTTAGTTGTAAAAATGAATGCATGGTTAACAGCAACGTCTGCGAAGAGAAAAAAAAACTTGTCCAGTCATTAGGGGGGCAATTCTATAGGTGGCATCTCCTTCTAGGTGCCCCGAAGCTGCATGGTGATAGCCTATACCATAACAGCATCTAGTTGCCTGATCTCCATTATAGAATACAGTCATATACTGGAATCAGCATGCCTACATGCTCTAGTGTAACAAGGGCAGGGCAGTGGGGGCGGTCCACCCCGGGTACAGGCAGCAAGGGGGTACATGGAACAGGCGCATGGCTGTTGACTCTGCTGGTCCTTTGCCCCCTCTGACATCAACATCCTGTTCTGGGGCCGGGGACCGGCAGAGCTGACAACTGTGTGCCTACTCCAAGCACCCCCTTGCTCGGAGGAGGGGGGTGCTCTGCCCTGGGTGGCAACTAAGGTAGGTACGCCACTGCCTACATGTACTTGATTGCAGTTACGCCCACCACAGATCTGGTATAATTGTGGTTGTGTAAATGTGTCAATGGAATGCAAAACTGGCCGTATTATGTAAGTTATGTGTGTAAGTAGCAGCTCCACCCATGCTATGCCTGTTATGAGCGCCCTTAGAGAATACTGCTTAGTAGTCCTGCCACCACTTACGCGATGAAATGTACTTTTACTCACAAACATGCTAGTATTCTGTATATTTACATGCTCAAGTGACATATAAATATGAGCAGCTATAGCATTGTGCTTTTGATGCATGACATATGCCCCTGCATTCTATATATGGCACTGAAATATCGGCACAGGGATGTGCATGCAGATCGGAGATCGGTGAGCAACTTAATAGCTTAATTGGTGCAATAATTGTCTAATTGGTGGACCAACTGAATGGAACAATCTGCCATTGTGACTCAAGTGTGAGACCAGTGAGCCTGCATTCCGGAAGCAGCTCGAGGGACTTCCTTTTTTTTAAGGCTTTTTTTTTTTTTTGCTCTGATTGATTGCTGTACCTGTTATATGTTTGTTTTTTCTCTTGTGTTTTTGTTTGTTGATTATTTTATGGATGTTTTTATTATAATCCGCCCTGGATAAGGGAGGACTAGAAAAAAACAATACATCTAATCTAATCTATTAGTGTTAAGAAGCACTTAATTGACACCAATTGGAGGTTATGTGCAGATTTCTGATCCTCATGCTTCTCCACCAATGGTGCCTAACTGGACTTGTGTGGATCTCAAAAAGGGACTTGGCCATGAAAGTGGGATAGGTGGGTCAGGGACATTTCTAATAGTTAGGCATGGTTTTTACAGAATTAGGCCTATCTGCATCTAACTTTTGCACACGAATTACACCTGTTTTTATGAGGCGTATGTCCGGTGCCAAAAGTTAGGCACGACTTGTGTGCTAGGCTACTATTCTATAAAGGCTATCAGGAGCATTTTCGAAAGAGAAGGGCGCCCATCTTCCAACACAAATCAGAAGATGGGCGTCCTTCTCTCAGGGTCGCCCAAATCGGCATAATCGAAAGCCGATTTTGGGCGCCCTCAACTGCAGTCCGTCGCGTGGACGACCAAAGTTCCCGGGGGTGTGTCGGAGGCATAGCGAAGGCGGGACTGGGGCATGCTTAAGAGATGGGCGTCCTCGGCTGATAATGGAAAAAAGAAGGGCGTCCCTGATGAGCATTTGGTCGACTTTACTTGGTCCATTTTGTTTCACGACCAAGCCTCAAAAAGGTGCCCAAACTGACCAGATGACCACCGGAGGGAATCGGGGATCACCTCCCCTTACTCCCCCAGTGGTCACCAACCCCCTCCCACCCTAAAAAAAAATGTAAAAAACTTTTTTGACAGCCTCTATGCCAGCCTCAAATGTCATACCAAGCTCCATGACAGCAGTATGCAGGTCCCTGGAGCAGTTTTAGTGGGTGCAGTGCACTTCAGGCAGGCGGTCCCAGGTCCATCCCCCCCCCCCACCTGTTACTCTTGTGCTGGTAAATGTGATTCCTTCAAAACCCACCCGAAACCCACTGTACCCACATATAGTTGCCCCCCTTCACCCCTTAGGGCTATGGTAGTGGTGTACAGTTGTGGGGAGTGGGTTTTGGAGGGGGGCTTGGGGGGGGGGGCTCAGCACTGAACCTGGGAGCAATTTGTGAAGTCCACTGTAGTGCCCCTAGGGTGCCCGGTTGGTGTCCTGGCATGTGAGGGGGACCAGTGCACTATGAATGCTGGCTCCTCCCATGACCAAATGCCTTGGATTTGGTCGTTTTTGAGATGGGCGTCTTTGGTTTCCATTATCGCCGAAAACCGGGGACGACCATCTCTAAGGTCGACCATCTCAATATTTAGGTTGACCATCTCTAAGGTTGACCTAAATGTTGAGATTTGGGCGTCCCCGATCGTATTATCGAAACGAAAGATGGACGCCCATCTTGTTTCGATAATAGCGGTTTCCCCGCCCCTTCATGGGGCCGTCCTGCGGGGATGCCCTCAGGAAAACTTGGGCACCCTGTTCGAGAATGACCCTTATCGCTGACCATTTCTGGCACCAATTTTTCAGCACCATGTATAGAATCAGGCCCATTGTGCAGATGAACTTACTGCCACCTATTATGGTGACATTAAGTAATCTGTTTTATCTGTTGTGGTAACAGTTAATGAGCAGTAACTCAGAAGGCACAGTCCAAGCTAATTCCTCACCCCTTTCCTTGATTCCACTGGCTTCCTGTGGACTTCCAAATTACTTATAAAATCACCATGATGATATTCAAAGCTTTTAGTTTGGGTGTACCAGACTATCTTTCATGTCTTACTATTCTATATTCAGCAGCAAGAGTCCTTCGTTCTTTAAACGATAACTGTCTCGTTCTACTGAGTCCCAATCTTGCCAAGCTAGAAACAATAAGGCACCGTGCCCTTTTCTTTCTTCTCCTCATATTTGGAACTCTTTGCCTCTTTCCTTCATAGCAAACTCTCCCTTAACAACTTTAAGGCAAATCTGAAAGTCTGGCTTTTCAGACAAGCCTTTGGAGATTAAGATTAGCCAGAAGTTGCTGCCAGTTGGCTAGGTGAACCAACCCTTGCTCTTGGCTGTGTACTTTATAATTTCCTTTGCGTGATTGTATTATGCTTTTCTCTGCTTGAATGTATTTCTTTTCTATATGATTGGGCTTGCTTCTGTTTTCTCTTGCATGATTATGTTTCTTTCCTGTCAATAATTGGAGTTCCTTTCCTTTTTTCCTTATGTTTTAGTTATGCACACTGCACTGTTCTGCTCTGCCCAGGCAGCTAGAGCAGTCTAGCAATTCTAATAAAGTATAAGTAGAATATCATGCTTACAAGACTGGCAGAAATAGGTATCAGTGGCACAGTATTTACTTGGTTCAAATCCTATCTGTCAGATAGACAACAATCAGTTCTGTTCAGCAACAGCATATCATTACCTTGGGCACTGGACCGTGCGTGCCACAGGGATCCATACTGTCTCCCATTTTATTTAATATCTACCTCAAGCCTCTGGCTGTGCTGCTTCGATCAATGGACACAAAATTCTACATCTAAGCTGATGATGTGCAACTACTCATGCCCATTGATACAGATCTACCCAATGCTCTCAGTAAACTGTCTGCCTGCCTAACCGCAAATCAGAAATGGGCAAACAACAACAAACTTTGCCTGAACACAAATAAAACAGAGATTCTTTGGGTACCAAACACAAGTGCACAAATACCCAACTTCAAAATATCTTTTGGGAAGCATGAATTCTCCCTAAAATCACAGGTCAAGTATCTTGGGATGCTGCTAGACTCATCACTCACTCTGATTCCACAAATTCACCCTTCAAAAATTGTTTCTATCACCTACAGCAGCTACGAAGTCTCTCTCCATATATGGAAAAGACAAGTCTGACCACAGTGGTCCATGCTATGATAACATCACTACTAGATTACTGTAATGCCCATCCAGCCTCTCCCCTCTTACCATAGAGCCCCACAGCACAGAGTTGTGTAAATAATAGGTATGTTATCTAGCACTAGTGATCTGCCAAGTATAAACTTGCAGATAACCATAGGTAGCACCTGGACTATGTTTGCTCCGTGATGAGCAGACACCCTTACCCACAGCCAAACCACATTGGTGATGGCCAGGAAGGAGCTACAAACAGCTGGGTCATCTTTTCACATTCAATGCATCAGCAATGGTATATAGTGCTGAGGAGAAAAGGGAAAACAACAGTAAAAGCATTAGATGGATGTTTATTTATCATAATTGCAATATAATACATTTGGTACAGAAGGGCACAGGCTAGGGGAATTATATAGGCAACAGGCTGTAGCCACCTGCAGGTAATTTAGAATAGGAAGTGTAACCAGAACCCCTCTCCCTCACCATGACTTAAGGGCTCAAGGCCATGGTAAGCATGCACCTGTGGCCACCTAGAAAATGGTTTGCAGGATAGAATTTAAAAATGTTGTTGTTCCATAACTATGGAGGATTGTAGGTCTGTGTTCAATAACGTGGAAAAGGCATTCAGTGCATATACAGTGGGGGAAATAAGTATTTGATCCCTTGCTGATTTTGTAAGTTTGCCCACTGACAAAGACATGAGCAGCCCATAATTGAAGGGTAGGTTATTGGTAACAGTGAGAGATAGCACATCACAAATTAAATCCGGAAAATCACATTGTGGAAAGTATATGAATTTATTTGCATTCTGCAGAGGGAAATAAGTATTTGATCCCCCACCAACCAGTAAGAGATCTGGCCCCTACAGACCAGGTAGATGCTCCAAATCAACTCGTTACCTGCATGACAGACAGCTGTCGGCAATGGTCACCTGTATGAAAGACACCTGTCCACAGACTCAGTGAATCAGTCAGACTCTAACCTCTACAAAATGGCCAAGAGCAAGGAGCTGTCTAAGGATGTCAGGGACAAGATCATACACCTGCACAAGGCTGGAATGGGCTACAAAACCATCAGTAAGACGCTGGGCAAGAAGGAGACAACTGTTGGTGCCATAGTAAGAAAATGGAAGAAGTACAAAATGACTGTCAATCGACAAAGATCTGGGGCTCCACGCAAAATCTCACCTCGTGGGGTATCCTTGATCATGAGGAAGGTTAGAAATCAGCCTACAACTACAAGGGGGGAACTTGTCAATGATCTCAAGGCAGCTGGGACCACTGTCACCACGAAAACCATTGGTAACACATTACGACATAACGGATTGCAATCCTGCAGTGCCCGCAAGGTCCCCCTGCTCCGGAAGGCACATGTGAAGGCCCGTCTGAAGTTTGCCAGTGAACACCTGGATGATGCCGAGAGTGATTGGGAGAAGGTGCTGTGGTCAGATGAGACAAAAATTGAGCTCTTTGGCATGAACTCAACTCGCCGTGTTTGGAGGAAGAGAAATGCTGCCTATGACCCAAAGAACACCGTCCCCACTGTCAAGCATGGAGGTGGAAATGTTATGTTTTGGGGGTGTTTCTCTGCTAAGGGCACAGGACTACTTCACCGCATCAATGGGAGAATGGATGGGGCCATGTACCGTACAATTCTGAGTGACAACCTCCTTCCCTCCGCCAGGGCCTTAAAATGGGTCGTGGCTGGGTCTTCCAGCACGACAATGACCCAAAACATACAGCCAAGGCAACAAAGGAGTGGCTCAGGAAGAAGCACATTAGGGTCATGGAGTGGCCTAGCCAGTCACCAGACCTTAATCCCATTGAAAACTTATGGAGGGAGCTGAAGCTGCGAGTTGCCAAGCGACAGCCCAGAACTCTTAATGATTTAGAGATGATCTGCAAAGAGGAGTGGACCAAAATTCCTCCTGACATGTGTGCAAACCTCATAATCAACTACAGAAGACGTCTGACCGCTGTGCTTGCCAACAAGGGTTTTGCCACCAAGTATTAGGTCTTGTTTGCCAGAGGGATCAAATACTTATTTCCCTCTGCAGAATGCAAATAAATTCATATACTTTCCACAATGTGATTTTCTGGATTTAATTTGTGATGTGCTATCTCTCACTGTTACCAATAACCTACCCTTCAATTATGGGCTGCTCATGTCTTTGTCAGTGGGCAAACTTACAAAATCAGCAAGGGATCAAATACTTATTTCCCCCACTGTATGCTTCCCCCCCTCCCCATCCCCAACAACCTTGAGAATGGGTGGGTACTTCATAAAAGGGGACTGGGGTTCACCACATAAAGAAGGATGGAACCTACCGGGGAGCCGTACAGCAGCTCCAATGCTGGAGCACAGCATTGAGGGCCTATGGCGTGAACTGAAACACACAGTACAACCCTGATGCAGCAACAAATGGCGTCTCCTTCCACCACTGCACAGCAACCACCGGCAAACTTGGTGAAAATAGAGGTAAGATTTGAATGCAAAGAACATACAGAGAATGGAGAGCCCTTGACCATGAGGGATGCATACATCCATTCTCAGAGCCTCTTCCCCTCCTCCACCCCCACCCCACAAGCAGCCACAACTGAGTGTATCCAATAGAGAACAAGACATCTGTACAATGAATTGGAAGAAACAATCATCACGATCAGAGTCCAGTGTATTAGAGTCCACTGCTGTCCCTTGCAATCCTGTTGACCAGCTGCAGTGCAAGATGCAAGAAGTGTTTGTTTAGCACCTACACAGCAGAAGGAGAAGAGGTGGCTCAGAGGTATGAGCTTACCTTGAACTTGTGGTGCATGAATCTGTTTGCTCCAAGGGGCCAGAGGCTGGCTGCTTCAACTAAGGAGAGAGAATGGGGGTCAGTGAGGGACCGCATCAAACACAGCAAGCAGCTCCTGGAGGGATGGTCAGATGCAGAGTATATGTTAAGATGCTAGCTAACACCCAGTCAGAAACTTTTTTAAAGGAACAGAGCCCACACTCCAGTTATCTTTCAAGAATTGGCCAAAAGGTGCCCCCCACCCTTCAAAAAAAATTTAACTCCAAAAAGCAAACAGGTGTACAAAAGCATACAGTGCAAAAACAAGGTTTACTATAACTGAAGCTAAAACGCTTAGAAATACCACCCCATAATCTAAAGAAAAACCTCTAAAGTGCAAGCACAGAGAAAGTCATTTTAAAGAGGCGCCAATAAAGAGAATGCAAACTTCCGAACCGGAAGAGCAGCTGGGGACGTTTATCGTTTTCAACCCATAGTCGAAAATACAGAGCAGCTGGGGACGTCCATAGTTCCCACCCATAATGGAAATGAGGACGCCCAAATCAGAGGGAGCAGCTATGGACATTTAGGGATTTTGGCCATAATTGAAATTAGGACGTCCATCTTGGGGACGCTCATGGCCATCCTTGGGACGTCCTTCTCAGTATTTTTGAAGTTTTGCATCCCATTGTCAGAATGGCACCAAAACAGGCATCAACCCGCAAAGGTAATTTCACTGTGTCCTCTGCACTCCTTCCACAGTTCTATGTCTACCCACCTGCCTGTGTGGCTCTCTTGCACATCAGTCTCTAAAGTGCACTGTACTCCTTGTCTCCAGCTCTGTACCATCTACAGTCAGATCTGTGATTGCCTGCTAATGCCATTCTTCACCATCTGTTTCCTGGGTCTTCACATGTGGGCCTATGTATATGAATGCTGCAAAATAAAACTGGATTATTTTGACCAACACACTTCAGCCCCTTTTGCTATGCAGGTGATGACACCAGTCAGATACAGAAGCTGGTCTTAGTGGCCACCAGCCCCAGCATACTGAAGGGCATATAAAGCAGCAAACCAGGCATACAGACAAAGGTAACAGGGCACTGAACAACTCTCAACTTTCTTTCCCAACCATGACCTCGCCACTCTCCAACTCCACAAAATCGCTAATGGGTCTAAAGACGACTTCCCCCTTACCCTGGTCGCGAAAATGATAAAGGGAATGGAACGACTTCCCTATGACGAAAGGCTGAGAAGGTTAGGGCTCTTCAGCTTGGAGAAAAGGCGGCTGAGGGGTGATATGGTAGAAGTCTATAAGATAATGAGTGGAGTAGAGCGGACAGATGTGAAACGTTTGTTTACACTTTCAAACAACAACAAAACCAGGGGACACAAGATGAAGCTAGAATATGGTAGATTTAAAACAAATAGGAGAAAGTTTGTCTTTACTCAGCGTGTAGTTAGACTCTGGAACTCGTTGCCGGAGAATGTAGTGACAGCAGCTGGCCTTATGGAATTTAAAGGGGGTTTGGACAGATTCCTGAGGGAAAAGTCCATTGAACATTATTAATTTTATTTTATTGGGGGGGGGGGGGGGGGGTGTTGCCGGGTTCTTGAAGCCTGGATTGGCCGCTGTCGGAGACAGGATGCTGGGCTTGATGGACCCTTGGTCTTTTCCCAGTATGGCGGTGCTTATATACTTATGTAAGCACTCTAACACTATAAGAAGAAATAAAATATCTCTCTGTACCTGACTCATGGTGGATTATTTTGTTTAATTCCTATAAGTCAGTGTGCCTGACATGATGTTTATGCATATGCTTAACTGCTTTATAAACTGATAAAAAATAAAGCACAAATGTAAAAAGATTAATTCACTAGGATTTCTATCATCTATCTAAGGTATATTCTGAACTTTAGATTACTTCAATCAAAGTTTAATCTCCTTCCTCTATTAACTACAACACCACACCAGGTAGTACAAAACTCTTCAGAAAACACATTAACTTTCAATTAAAAAAATTACCAAAGCAGTGCTGGACTGAATTCAGTGCTTCCCTATATAATTACTTTTCTCTATGAAGTGGCTCATATAACTACCTTGTTACAGCTTCTGGTCTCCTGGTAATGCAGTACATTAAAACAAGGCCTTGTGCTTACATAGACCACTGTCCATGTCAAATCTCACCCCACAAACTAAGGTTAAGTTTATAAAAGAGTTTTTGCTTGTAAATCCTGTTACATGGACATAAAAGGCCCCTTATAAAATTACCCCATGCTTAAAGTATGTATAGTGACAAGAAGGCACATACTTTTATTAGACTCAAACAGGGGCGGTCCATGGCAAGATGCCAAGATGCCACCCCCCTCCCAGGCCATGGTCTGGCATCTCCCCCTTTCCTTCCTCCACCCCTTTCCCTGAGTTTACCTTCTTTTCCATTTTCCAAAAGGTGGCGGTGGCAGTGATTCCCATACACTACCCTGCCGCCAGCACCGGCTTCTTCTCTACTGTGGCTAATCTCTCTAATGTTACTTCCTGTTTCCTCAGAGGCAGGCCGCAGTAGAGAAGAGGCCGGTTCCGGCAGTAGATCAGCGTATGAGAACTGCTGCCGCCACCGCTACCTTTTGTAAAATGGAAGAAGAAGAAGGTCAACTCAGGGAAGGGGGTGGAGGAAGGAAGGGGGGAGATGCCACTACAGGAAGAGTGCCACCTGAGGCCCCAGCCTCAGTTGGCCTAATGGTAGGACTGCCACTGGATCCAAAGGTAGGCATGTTGAGAGGGGTATAGTTGGGTAGAAGATGAGCAGAATCATGAAGTATGTGTGGGTTATAAAATATTTACCTATATGCACATTGTGATGAGGTAGCCCCAAAGGCCTCCCCTAATGCACAGGTTCTAAGTAAAACTGCCCCCAGAAACAAACATATCATTGCTGAGGAAAGGAAAAGCTGGAGTATCCTTGGGAAGGGAAGACCAAGATTCCCCCCACTGAGATAGACAACGAGTTACCCCACTGGGTAGACAGGATGTGTGTTCTGTTCTTCTTTCGTCTGAAAGGATATAGACAGAACTGAGATAGCATTAGGAAAGTTTTCAAAGGAATATGCCCAGGTAAGCGAATAGTTAGCTGAGTGTGAAAAATCTGAGTTTATTTACAGTGTTCAAGTTAGATGTACATTTGGCATTTATGTGCATATATGCCTTATTCTAATGAGTTTTGCTCATAAATGGTGCATAACTGTTAGTTTATACTTTACAGATTTGCCTTCCAAGTAACTTACCCTGGTTCTCAGCCTGCTGCTCTAACTGCAAGTCTATTTTAAGTCATCCCAAGAAATATACTGAGAAAAAACAGCACACATAGGATTTATTAACATAAATCAGTTGCTGGGAAAAATGATTTTCTGCCAAGTCATGCTAGACTGCCAATCTGAAACCTTCTATTGCTGACCTGGAACCTTTTGAAACTTTGGCCCTTTTCCCCATTGCTGCTGGAAAAGAAGGTGGAAGCTGCCACTGGCTCTGATATAGTACTTTCCAAATTTTCAGAAAATCACACTGGAAGGAACCTTCAGTGTTCTGCCACATATTGGGGGTAGGATATATGTTGTTTGTATAGAGTATTCAGTGCTTGTATCTTTAAGAGATTAAATTGTGCCCTCGGACTACAGATTTGTGTAATTTTGTAGTTCTTTCTGATGGGGTCTTTCAGAACTCATGTACAGCTCCCTGTGGTTTATGGGAAGCTTCCTATTGGTTGCTTGACTTCTAGCATGCTGGGCCTTTAGTGCCCCCCTTCTTTTCTTTCTTTCTTTCTCCTTCTCCTCTTAGAGCATGGTGCCTCCAAAATCACTGTAATTCCATCAAGTCTTTTTATCACTCCTACTCTACTGTACAGCATTATCTCTCAGCGTGTGCTGAAAAATCACTCTCCTAGTCCCTGAATCTGGAGTACACTGGTTGAGAGTGGGCTCTGGTAGCAGCAGAAGCTACATACTTTTCATAAGTACATAAGTAATGGCATACTGGGAAAGACCAAGGCTCCATCGAGCCCAGCATCCTGTCCACGACAGCGGCCAATCCAGGCCAAGGGCACCTGGCAAGCTTCCCAAACGTACAGACATTCTATACATGTTATTCCTGGAATTGTGGATTTTTCCCAAGTCCATTTAGTAGCAGTTTATGGACTTGTCCTTTAGGAAACCGTCCAACCCCTTTTTAAACTCTGCTAAGCTAACCGCCTTCACCATTTTCTCCGGCAACGAATTCCAGAGTTTAATTACGCGTTGGGTGAAGAAAGATTTCTCCGATTTGTTTTAACCCTAGAACGCATATTGGGGGCCTTTTAGGCCCCCATGCTTACATTTTTGCTATTATCTGCAAAATTACTTTAGTTAGAATTTTGAAACTCAAGGTATTACTCAAGTATGTCATTGTTGATAATATCCAGTTGTTCATATAATTTTTTTTCATAGGCATTATGGTGTAACAATGCTTGTTTGGTGAAAACTACATCTGTACGAATTGGGGGCCTTTTAGGCCCCCGCTGTTTTTATCATGTTCTCAGAAGTGTTTGTGTCTCAAGTTACTTTATTTGTACTCAGTAATGCTGGTGGAGGGGCCAGGGTGTGGATAATAACATGTGAGGATGTCATGTGATTTTTGGAGGGAGTGATAAGGCCATGACATCACCTCAGGTCCTCTGAACACTGAGGACAGTATACACTGTGAGCTAATTGCTGAAGGACCTGTGATAAGATAAGCTGTTGAGAGGAAATCTGTTTCATTTTCTAACATCTAGTCAGCAATGGCACAGTCTTCCTCCAAGTGTCTGACTGACCAAGAGATTGAAGCGATTATGTTTCAAAGCGATGATGAAAGTGAACTATCTTTGTCTGATGAAGAATATCTGCCACCAGCTAATCAAACATCCTCATCCAGTGATTCTTCTGATGATGAAGAAGTGAATCTAGTGGATCCTCAAGAAGTGATAAGTAGAACATCCAAAACGAATGTTTTTTGGGACAGTAATCCTACATTAGTCGGACGTACTCCAATACACAATATTGTGAGACAGGCTCAAGGAGCTGTGGGAAGTCCCAGTTACTTTACCCCTAAAGATGTATTCTGTACTTATTTTTCTGACAATATTGCAGAAGAGGTCCTATTATGTTCAAACCTAGAAGGAAGACGTATCGCTTCAGCAAAAAATAAGTCCTGGAAAAATATCTCAAAAGAGGAACTTTATGCATATATTGGACTTTTCCTGCTGGCAGGGAGTCAAAAATCGTATGATGTCCCAATACGAGAATTATTTCTGGACCCACTTTCTGATCCACACTATAAGGCGACAATGTCAGTGGGCAGATATGAGGAAATTAGAAGGATCATTCGCTTTGATGATAAGCGAACTCGTGCAGCGAGGTTTGAAACAGACAAATTAGCCCCTATCAGTTATATCTGGAACATATTTATCAAAAATTGCACAAAACTTTACAATCCTAGTACTAATGTTACTGTAGATGAGCAACTTGTACCGTTCAGAGTACGCTGCAAATTCATACAATACATGCCCAGCAAGCCAGCCAAGTACGGTATAAAAATCTTCTGGATGTGTGATTCTGCAAATTATTATGGCATAAATGGCGTAATCTACTGTGGCAAAGAGGTTGGTGCACCAGTACAGAAAGATCTGGGGTCTGAAATAATCAAAACTCTTGCTGTTCCAATATTCAATTCAGGTAGAAACATCACCATGGACAATTATTTCACCAATGTTGAACTAGGCAATTTTCTGCTTGCAAAAGCTATTACACTTGTTGGTACTATAAAGCAAAACAGACGAGAAATTCCAGCAGCACTCAAACACAATCGTCAGCGAGCACTTTATGAGAGTGTCTTTGGATTCAATAACAAAGCGACTTTGGTATCTTACAAGGCAAAGAAGGAGAAATCTGTAATTTTACTCAGTACCATGCATCACGATTGCAGTGTTGACAGCAATAACCAAAAATTGAAACCAGAAATCATCCTGCATTACAATGCAACAAAAGGAGGTGTAGATAAAATGGATGAGATGGTGGGAGAATATTCGTGTAAGAGGCAAACAAAACGATGGCCTGTAGTACTATTTTCAAATATGCTTGATGTAGCAGCCCTAAATTCATTCATTATTTATACAGAAACTCATCCTGAATTTCATGCACAGAGGAAGGACAGGAGACGCTTATTCTTGAAGGACCTTTGTCATGAACTTGTAATACCTCACATGATAGAGCGAAGCGACTTGAAATGCTTGCCAAAGAAAACTAAAGAAGCAATGAAACGGTGTGGCGTACAGTTTCAGATTACTCCAGAGCCAGGAGAAAGAAAACGAAAGCGTTGTTTCATGTGTCCAAGAAACATAGAGAGGAAAACTGAGCGATATTGTTCCACTTGTAAGGAAACTGTTTGCAAAGAACACTCTTCTGAAAAAATAACATGTCAGAATTGTTTGGAAGACTAATATAATAGAAAAGAAAGTTAGAATAAAAATGTAGCTGCAGCTAGTTTGCTATAGATTTCTATGCATTTTTGTGTGTTTTCATGTCTTTGCGTGAAATTTGGGAAAAAAAAGATTTTTTGGTGTTTTCTGTGAAAAATTATAATTAAAATGTTGTCCACTATTCATATTTTATTGAGCAATTTTGAAATAAACTTGTGAAAGTTATTTAAGTGTGTTTTTCTACATTATGTGCATGGGGGCCTAAAAGGCCCCCATGACGTTAATATGTATATTTTTAACGTCATGCGTTCTAGGGTTAAATTTACTACACTGTAGTTTCATCGCATGCCCCCTAGTCCTAGTATTTTTGGAAAGCGTGAACAGACGCTTCACATCCACCTGTTCCACTCCACTCATTATTTTATATACCTCTATCATGTCTCCCCTCAGCCGTCTCTTTTCCAAGCTGAATCGCCCTAGCTTCCTTAACCTTTCTTCATAGGGAAGTCGTCCCATCCCCGCTATCATTTTAGTTGCCCTTCGCTGCACCTTTTCCAATTCTACTATAACGAACTGTTATTTTCTCCTTGTTCAAGTCACTATATTAAGATTTGCTTAAGAATTGAGACTCTACCTTGTTGATGTTGTATGCTTACAATATTAGAATTAAACTGTATGCTAATCATTCTGGGAGTGAGGTAGCAGGACAGTGATAAGGCTTACCTGAAACAACATAGTCATAAAACTTCCTGGAGTAATGAAGATTTGGGTTTTTAATATTGACTTGTTTGGCTGTTTCTTTTGGAACATAATTGAACTGATTGTCTTGTATGTACCTTGGTCAAAGCATACTATACTTCTAAAATCACTAAGCTCCCTAGTGCATGATATGTTTGTGACTTTGAATAGCTTTAAAAGATCACATGCTCTCTGGCATACAGAATCATCTTCGGACTTGCACCAGAATATATGACAAACCTAACAGAATTACCTATGCACAACGCAATCAAGGGTACAGGAACCTATCTCACCTTACACTTCCCCAGATGTCAAGGCCTAAAACACAAATCTTCATACTCAACCAGCTTCACATACATTTGCCTCAAAATATGGAACACAATACCGAAAGTCATAAAATGCACGAATGATTACATAACATTCCGAAAACACCTGAAAGCACACTTCTTTAGAAAATTCTTACTCGATGAACCTACATAGTCAAGATGACCACCAACAAACACACCACGGGCTTAACCACTAACAGAAATTGAATCGAGGCATGCGTCTACTCCAAACGTCTATGTAATATGTCTAACAGAAGTACATTTTAAGCCGCATTGAACCAAGAACTTGATTGGAAAATGTGGGCTACAAATGCAGAAATAAATAATAATAAAAATCACATTTGATATTTGAGAGGATGATGCCAATTTACACTTACAGAAGTGAATGCCATGGTTAGGAAACTCGTTACCTTCTTCAAGGCAGAGTGCAAAATATGCATGCACCAAAAAAACATGCAAAGCTCTCTTTGGCAAGGTTACTTTCTTACTACGTAGCCACAATTATAAATATTTGCAGTAAATATTGACACATTCAAGAAACAACATTAACCTATGTGCAGTCTGCAAAAAGGAAAATGGCTTTTCTTTATATAACAAACACTTAAGAAGCAGTCATAACAAACAAATATTTTATAAAGGAACCTGTCAAGTATGCAGGTTACATCATGTGGAATTTCACCTCTCCAACAAATGCTGCATAAGAATTATCCAAGAGCAGAAGGTTTCCATTTGTTATAACCAGGACTTGCAACATCAGATTTGTACCTTTGCATCTTTTTGACCTTGTTTTCAAAATGACCTGGCAATAGAATTTGGAAGGAATTAACTTTCGTCAATGCAGAACGTGTTAAATGCTCATGTCAAGTCCCTATCATGTTGTTGTATCTTTTAAGTAGCAGGATGTGGCTCACCAATATAATTCTTGTTCAGAGTTAAGTGGTCTCATCCATTGTTTGGGAAATTGCTCTTATTTTGAGGCTTCAAGTTCCAGTAATGGAACTCATAAGCAGCAGAATAATTGCCCTAAGCTTCATCTTTGTCAAATAATATTACAAGATAACAGCTACATATCTCAAACCACTTGTCTTATGATGCCTTTCTCTGTGCTCCCCACTTAAAGTGCCACTTATTACCTATTACTGTAAGAGTCACAATGTGCTGTGACTGGTAAAAAGTAAAACATCTCTCTGGATCTGCTAATCAATGCTAGATCTAACAAGAGACAGTTATTGCTCAAACATAGCTTTTGTGTATCAGAGGAGGTGCACATCACACAAGGATGAAACACTGTCAGGACTGCTGTCCAAAGGTGTTAGGGATGGGAGGAAGAACTATAAAGGAGAGGTAATTTGGCCATTCCCTCTTTGTTTGTTGACATTTAAGTTGGCCTCTATGAATTTGTAGTTGGCTGAATATAGAAACTATAAGGCCCTTTTACCAAATGACAATAAAATATTTATGTTTATTAAAATTTTCTGAAGCGCTTTTTTAAAATATATAAATCAAAGAGATGTACAATATAAAATAAAATTAAGGATAAAACGGAATATAGCAGTGGCTCCCAAACTTGGTCCTGCAGGCACCCCAGTCAGTCAGGTTTTCAGGATACCCACAATGAATATTCATGAGATAGATTTACATGCACTGCCTCCACTGCATGCAAATCTATCTCATGTGTAACACGGTCCCCATGCCTAGCCAAACATAGTACCCGGGCCGCGGTAATTTGGAGTGTCTGAAGGTGCTTTATTTCAAAATTGGGGAGCCCTGCATAAATAGTGTTGCAATAATCTATCTGCAAACTGACAAATGCATGAAACAAAGTATGGAATGCATCAGAATCAAGAATACCTTTGAGAGATTTCAACTTACGAAGAGCAAAGAACCCACTTTTCAAAACTGAGGATATGAGAGTTGAAAACCTTAAACTTGAATCTGGGATTACTCTTAAGTATTTGAATTGATTAACGGTAAAAAATGGCCTTAGCATGTCCTTTTGCAGGTCTTTCCTGCACACTAAGGCCATTTCTACTGCTGGGATAAAATATTGGAATTTCCTGTTTTTTTGTATTAATGGACATGCGCTAATTTTACCATTAACACGTGAGCCCCTACCACCACCCATTTCATAGGCGGTCAGGGCTCACATTCTAATCATGCGCTAATCGGCTAGCGTGTAGCAATGTAGCTGTTCTAACCAATTAGCACAGTACACGCCCAGTCTCCCCACCCCAGACACACCCCCACTGCCCCAAAAAATCATTTTTAGCACATGGGTAGTGTGTTCACATCCTAAAGTTACCGTGGGATTCCTGAGCACGCCCCGTGATATGCCATGTTTTGTTGTGGTAAACATGCGTTAGTGCTTATCGCAACTTTGCAAATGTCTGCCCCTCTTGTTAGTCATTTTTTTAAAACGTTCTCATCATTTTCTGGATTGCTATTGGAGAGTGATTGATCAGGTAGAAGAACTTACATATGGGGGCAATCACGAAAAATAATTTAAATATAGAGAACAGTTTCAGATCTACAAATTAGGCTGAGTCCAGCCAGAGGGAGGTAGGTAATTTGGAAGTTGCTTGGATATCTTTGCTATGAATGCCTGGTATTTCTTCAGCGGGAATGTCATGATTGGTTGAGTTGAATTCTGAATGGTTATTAAATGATCACAGATGCAACTGCATGATTAAGCCACAAAAACTGCAATTTGGATGGACCACGTATAAAAGAATGATGTGTCCTGAGGCAGTGCAATAGAACTTGAATCGTGATGTCATGTTGGCTTCCAGGTATCTGTAAGGAAGATCCAAATGTGTGCTGTTAGGAAATAGATCCTTCATTTAAAGATATTTATAGGCAAGTAATTATAATGATTTTTGACATTTTATTAATATGAAAGATAAGGAATTTTGAAGCATATAATTCACTTTTTGCACCTTAAGAATTTTGACTTTGATTATAAGTGAAGGAAGATATCATGGACACTAACATCCTTAGAGAGAAATTCTATATATGGTGCCTTAAAAACTGGCACCATAAAACCACATGGTTAGCGTGATTCTATAAACTACACCTAAAGTTAGGTGTAGTTTATAGCTAGCATACACTCACATGTGCCTAAACTTTAGGCCACCTATAACCAGGCCTAAATACCTGCACCTAAGTTAGGTGCAGATCGGATGTACCTAGTTTTTTTAAAATGCTCACAACCCGCCTATTCCATGCCCATGGCCATGCCCCCTTTTCACCTGTGCACATTAGAATTTATGTGCACCGCGTTATAGAATACTCCGAGAAAGTTGTGCATGTAAATTCTAATTAAAGACAATCATTGCTGCTAATTTGTTGTTAAGTACCAATTATCGGCACTGATTGGCTTGTTAATCTATTAGGTTGTGTGCAGAACATGGTCATGGGGCCAAATTATTACACACAACTTAAGGTGCCACATATAGAATTTGGAGGTTATTCTATACATGGTGCTCGAAACTGCGCCTGCAAATATGGGTGCACAACCAATTTGCATTACAGTTTAAATGATAAATGAGACAATTAGTGCCAAAATTGGGTGCTAATACTCAATGATCTGAGCTAAATGGCATTAATCTAAATTTGCACACATATCTTTAGGCAGCGGGATCCATATGCACATTTTAGACATGGATCTGAAAAAGGAGGCTTGGCCAAGGGAGGGGCGTGGACGGATCAGAGGTTTTCCTAGAATTTCTGTGCAGTGTTACAGAATAAGTGAGATCCACGCCTAAATTAGGAATGAGAATTTACACCAGGTTTTAGTTGGTGTAAATCCAGTTTTGGGTGCAGATCATATTCTATAAATGGTGCCCAATTCTGGGTGCTGTTTACAGAATAGCGCTTAATGCTAATTTTTATCGGCGCCCAAATTTGGGTGTCATTTATAGAATTGAGTCCTAAATTTAGTTTACAATGGTGTATATATAATGGTGTGTGCCATAGTGTTTGGCAACTGTGCAGATCCATATATGAAAGTCCATTTTATTCACTTATTCCATACTTCTGTTTAAGGAAAGAGTGTTTTAAAAATTTGTTTTCACAGAGCTGATTTTTGATTAGTAGATGACTTTATTTCACATTAGCATTTAGATGCTTGTTGCAACTGTTGACCAGATCTTGTAAGAACTTCCTTTATAAGTTTTGTGAATTGAGGCAAATTCCCTTTCATTTGCTAGGCAAAAGAACATGCTATTATACATTAAGACTACAAAGAAGCTTAATATAGTTGTTCCACTTTAAGGTGAGGGGCAGATTATATTTGTGATACATCCCTGCATGTGCTGTAATCCATGTAGCTCCTCACTTGACTTCTCTTATTTCTACTTGACCCAAGCAGGTAGGGCAGTGGTTCCCAGCTGGTGGTCTGCAGACCCTCTGTGGTCTTTGAGGCCATCACAAGGGATCCACAGGACACAAGAAGGAATCTGTGGGGACTACACAACTGTAGAACTGGCAGTGGCAGGAACAACAATAAATCTATGACTTAAAGGAGTAGAAAGCAGAAACATTTGGAACTGTGAAGGCCACAGGGATAGTGCAGCCTGAATCACAGGATTAGTGGTGGTAGGATCAGCTACATCAGCAAGGACCCTGAAGCAAGAGCCTTGACACCAAATGCAGACCTTAGGACCAGCAAATGTAGGTGACAGGATAGAGAGAGAGAGAGAGAGAGAGAGATGGGGACTAGTAGGTAGAGGGACCTCTGGGGGATTTGTTTTGGGAAAAAGAGGGATCGTGATAGTCATTAGCTGGGAAGAGAAAAAATGATGAGTAACTCCAGTGCAAGAGAAACTCTGATAAAGTATGCTGTATCTTCTGTTTGGATTAAACCACAGATGCCTAATCTCAGTCTTCTAGGGCCATAGTCAGCTTTTAAGGATTTCCCCAATGAATATGCATGAGATCTATTTACATTGTATGCAAATAGATCTCATGCATATTCATGGGCAAGGGCTGAGGTTGGACAGCTCTGGATTAAACAGATATATTAAATAGTGATTATTAACTTTTTCCCGTGGGAAAGTGACTTCTGTTTCAATCAACACTTTTGGAGTTAAAATTATTGTCCATATATCAGGTCATGGAGAAGGCTTTTGAGGGTGGAGGTAGCCATGTGATCATGTCAATTTATGGTATAGAAAGGAGAAACAGGGGTGATATGATACAGACGTTTAAATATTTGAAAGGCATTAATCCGCAAACAAACCTTTTCCATAGATGGGAAGGCAGTAGAACTAGAGGACATGAAATTAGATTGAAGGGGAGCAGACTCAAGAAAAATGTCAGGAAGTATTTTTTCATGGAGAGAGTGGTGGATACTTGGAATGCCCTCCCGCGGGAGGTGGTGGAGATGAAAACTGTAACGGAAGTCAAAATTGCGTGGGATAAACATAAAGGAATCCTGTTCAGAAGGAATGGATCCTCAGAAGCTTAGCGGAGATTGGGTGGCAGAGCCGGTGGTGGGAGGCGGGGCTGGTGGTTGGGAGGCGGGGCTAGTGCTTGGTAGACTTCTATGGTCTGTGCCGTGAAAATGGCAGATACAAATCAAGGTCAGGTATACACAAAAAGTAGCACATATGAGTTTATCTTGTTGGGGAGACTGGATGGACCATGCAGGTCTTTTTTCTGCCGTCATCTACTATGTTACTATTTGTTAGCATCCTCACCAGACCAGTCCAGAACCTGTAGGTTATACCCATCAACAGCAGATGGAGACAGAGAAACAAAGTAGTTCTGCGTGATTTGCCCCCCTTCATGGCACTATGCAGCCTTTGAATGCTCAGTATTTCTCTGTCTCCAGCAATAGATGATGGACTAACTGTGCAGTTCTTGGACTTGTCAATGAAATAGGTCCTCAGCCAGCTGGAAACTGAGATGGAGCTGAGATGAGAAGTACCTGTTAGGGTGTAGGCTCCACAAATGGCAAAAGTGGAAAAAATGCATAAAGGCTATATGTTGGCCTGGAGCCTGGGGTATAGCATAGAGAAGTTTGAGTTTCCCAACCCCCACATTTCCTCTTCTCCTACAGTTTTGCTTCCTGAGAGGGACTACAACTAGATAAGCAGCAGTGGGAAGCTTAATTTGAGGTCTCCATCTCCATTACAGAGAAGAGAATTTTGTGCTGAAGCAGAAAGAGTCTGAGTGATTCACCTTTCTCACCCCCTTTCACTTTCCCTTAACAGGGATTTTAAAAAAGGACCTTGTGACACTCTGCAAGTGTGGGGGGCCCACAACATTGAAGTAGTACATCTGTATTTTTCTTTCCTACAGTAACAGCCAGCTCTGAGAAAGCTGGGGTTCCTGAACCATATGCATTTTTTGCAGAGAACAGTTTTTTAGTAAGGTGCCTAGGCCAAAGGAGTGAGTTGAGTTACTATAATGGAGTAGCCCGCACACCTACAGTAATTCTCAGAGTGCAAGCTGCTGAGTGATCTCTGTGGTGCATACCAACTGTGTCCGCAATCAGCAACTCTTGAAATCCCTACAGGCAGAATTGCTTAGAGGCGCTGCACTACGTCAGACTCCGGAAGGCTCCAGGAGTTCAGATTACTTGATTTTTATTGAGGAAGTAAGTCATTTTTGGTGGCATTTATTTGGCCCGTGGTTTAAAAGAAAATTGTGCAGGAATGCATTTATCTCTCAACTTAAACTAGCAACACCAAACTCAGTATATGACCAGCAACATCCCGAAGCCAGTTATGTGGTCTTGAGAAGCCGAATCATGGATTCCTCACTATCCCGATTACACTTAGCTTATGTGCTAGAAATCATGAGAGCAAAGTTCAATTTTTCTTTTTCTTTCTTTTTTTTTGGTTTGCTGAAAGTTTTCTAAATTTGATCCTGTTTGTTCTATCTTTCCAGATAATTAGCTACTGCATCTTCTGCAGGTCAGATTATGCTGGGCTAGTGCTGGTGAAGCAATTTAAGCTGAAAGTTATTTTGCTATTAAAAAAAAAATAAAAAGACAAAGAAAGTAGAGAGTTTCCCGTGGGAGAGGCTTCTATTCCTTTTGAAATTATTACCTCTATTAATTTTTTCCGTGTAGAAATCATCTTGTCTAGGAGTTTCCATTTCTGGCTTTTGCAAGACCTTCCTAATCTTCCATGAATGTGACCATTGCAACTCTGTTTTTATGCAAGCTTAGATTCTCTTACAATAGAGTTTAATGCTTTCTTTTTCTTTAGGAATCAGTCAGAACCACTAACTGCTTTGGCTGTATGCCTCCATGGCAGTGATTAGCATTATTCTAAGCAGACTTTACCTGTTCTGTTGTGGGGCACTGCAATCATATATTGATGTGTGTATGTGGTGCACATGTGTCTGTGTGTGTGTATATATATATATAGTGATAAAGTCACCTCCAGGATAGTTGGGTTAAGGCGGCTTCGGTCTGAACTACAAGTCCCAGAAGGCATTGCAGGCAAGGAGCCAGGGGGTGAGATGGAAAACCTGGACTGGACTCCTAGCTGCAAGAAGGGAGGACATGGGTGTAAGCTAATAGGATGTGTAGATTGGCTGCCACTAGGGGGAAAGAGAGATAGGAAACCCTGTGTGCAGGAGCTCCTCATTAAGCTCATGCTCAACTCAGCTGGTATGGGTGTATAGAGAAGCTAATGAGTGGAGAATGATTGGTTGTGAAGGCAGAAGCCAGGGATTGATTAGGCAGGTGGGAAGGAGTCTCATTAGTTCAGTCCAGGAGAGAGAAGGAGAGAAGTATTTGCAGGCTGAAAATCCTTGGGCAGGGAGGTCCCTAAAGTACTGAAGCAGGCTGAGATTCCTTGGGTGAGAAGAAGTCCCAAAAGTATTGAATTCATTGTGAAGCTGATGCAGGGGAAAACCCTTGGGTAGAAGGAGTCCTTAAAATATTGAACTCTCCTGAAGGTAAAGAGGATAGAAGGTAGAAAATGCTGCTGTGTGACTGAACTGTGATGATGCACTAAAAGAACTGTTTGAATTGAATTACTGTTTATTGTGCACTGGATAAAGAGCCCAGACTGAAGCCTGTAAGCCTGTATTGAATCCTGGTATGTGCTATGCTGCCGTTGGAACTGCGTACTAGAAACCTGCATGGAATAAAAGTTCTTAAGATTGAAGTTACTGGTGGACATCTGTTTCTTCATTGTGCGGGGAGCCTGTGGCTGGAGGAGATTGTTCTATCCTTGGCTGCACCTAGGGGCACCTGGTTACTATATATATATATATATATATATATATATATATATATATATATATATATATATATATAATGTTAGTGCATATATGTATGTAAATATCTAGAGAGAGAGAGATCATCCTTCTCCTCCTCCTCATCAAGATTTATACCACTTTTATGGAAAAAATAATTCAAAGTGGTTTACATCATTAACAAAATATAATAAAAGGAAGACTAAAAGAAAATACTAGCCAGAAATTTTAAATCCCCAACCATGTGCGATGTACGTTATTTCTCCTTGGGCAGTTAAGCAGTCTTTTTCTGAATTTCTGCCACTGATAATGGCAGTTTGAATTTGGCTAGATGCCCTTGCATTTCATTTCAATTCAATTCGTCTGCAGTGTCCAGTCCCACTTCCTTAGTCTTTGTGGCATGGGGGCTTAAATTTAGACAAGCATAGTCTCATAGCAATGTGGGGGTCCTACACTCACACTTAACTGTAGTTATTTTCTAATCTCTACTATAGTTTCTTCATGCACAACTACTGAAAAGAGTTTCTGACCAATTTCTTCTGGATCCTTTTCAGGTGCCTGTGCCTTTAACGAATCAGGAAAAAAAATGTTAGGACATTATTTTCTTGGGAGCTTAACATCTCAGTTGTTCTTCTGCAGGTACTTAGTCATAGGGGAAGATAATTCTCCAATATCCAGAGTTACATAGGAGCAACAACCCTTTGGTTACACTAACAAGCTGGGAACCAAAACACTAAGGTGCAAATCTCATGGTAAATCCTTGTGGCTTTGAATAACATTCTTAACCCTTGGGGGCAATACTGGGCAAGTTTTGGACTTGCTGTCCTATGTTGGGTAGCAGTAAGAACATAACATAAGAACATAAGTGGTTGCCATAATGGGACAGACCGAAGGTCCATGAAGCCCAGCATCCTGTTTCCAACAGTGGCCAATCCAGGTTAGAAGTACCTGGCAAGATCCCAAAACAGTACAATACATTTTATACTGCTTATCCTAGAAATATACACAACAAACTGTCAGTGGAGCAGCTCAAACTTATTTATGCTTTAATGAGGGGATGTCTCATTCTGTCACACAGGCACTTCTTTTTTGTGCTTCCTTAAAGCCTCAGCTTTAGTGACTCAGTTATAATCATGGACTGCCCCCAACCACCGATAGTGCTGTCAACCACCTCAAAATAAGTGTTCTGCAATAAATTAATCCATATTTCAACTGTGCTTATATAACAAAAAGTTCTTCTTTAGTTTATATCAATTTTTTGTAAATTTTTTGCACTATCGTTTGTAGCTTATATACAGAGCTTAAACACGTGCAGAAACAATGTTTAAACTTGTCAAGCAGGATCAATGTTTTGACTTATCTGGCTGAAAAACCCCCTGCTGCTTTATTATCTGTAGCTCATGCTGTGGATTCAGCTGTCCTGCATTACTTAGATCTCACTTGTCAGCATTCCATTAAAGAGCTGGTGAATGTCTCCCCCCCCCCCCCCCCCGACAGGAACCTGTTTCGAGGTGCTTCGCTTTGTCAAGGGAACTTGCGTATACCTGTAT
This sequence comes from Microcaecilia unicolor, assembly GCF_901765095.1. Lineage (NCBI taxonomy): Eukaryota > Metazoa > Chordata > Amphibia > Gymnophiona > Siphonopidae > Microcaecilia > Microcaecilia unicolor. The sequence goes on from NC_044033.1 coordinate 325,243,922, forward strand.
AAACACAAAAGAATGCTCTTAGCTGTGTAATGCTGTCTGTAATATCAAAACAGAGTTTCAAACAAGGCAGAAGATCTCACTTCACCAGCGACGATGTGCAGACAAAGAGTCAGAAAAAAATGGCGCCAGCATTGTTTTAAAGTTTGTAGCACCTCCCTCTTTGGGATGACATCATCATCAGCTGGAAACCTTTAAAGAGACATCTAAAGAAAACAGTTCCAGTGGAGATACGTGTTTAACCCATTTGGTTCTATAGTATCAAGACGGTAAATCCACTGGGTTTCTCTTTGCAACAGTAATCTGTCAATGTTCCCACCATGGGCATTGGGTATAATACTATCAATAACCATACATCTCAGAGATTCCATGGAGTGTTGATTGTTAACACAGTGTTGTACAAGCGGAGCCCCTATGTTACGGCCGGCTAAACGTGATCTATGCTCGACCATCCTCGCATTGAGAGACCTGTTCGATTTCCCGATATAAACCTTCTGACATGGACAAATGATGTAATAAATGACATGAGGCGTACGACAGGTTGTTTGATGTTTAAGCTGGTAAGTTTGACCGTTATGTGTAAAAGAAGCAGCTTCAATAGTCAAATCACATGTTTTGCAGCCAGTCTTCCCACATTTTGAATGACCTGCATTGATCATACATGGAGCTCCAACTACATTTGAAAGATCAGCTGGATTCAATATTTCGCTCAAATTGCGAGCACGGGAAAAAGCGGTCCGCATGCGATATTGTGCAAAGACTGGGTGAGCTCGCATTATGTCCCAGTGTTGTTTAATGATCTTAGCCGCCGTCTCACTACCTGGCACATACCGCATGATAAAAGTCATAACTTGATCAACAGGCATATCTCATTTCTCATTCTGTAATAATAGATCTCAATTATTATATTTGGCCCTCGTATAAGCTTGTCTGAGGACCCTTTTTGGATAACTGCGATGTAACAGTTTTGTACCAAAGGAATGCGCCTGTTGTTTAAAATCACTAGCATCCGTACAGATTCTTTTGAAACGAAGGAATTGAGAAAAAGGTAAACTGTCACGTAGTGATTTAGGATGACAGCTCCCGTATTCTAGAATAGTATTCCTGTCCGTGGATTTCGTGTACACTTTAGTTGTGAACACCTGCTGAGTTAAACTGATTTCCACGTCAAGAAAATGAATGACCGTATCTGAGAAGGTAGCCGTAAACTGGATTTTGGGATGACACCGATTCAGCCATTGTACAAAATTCTGTAACTCAGTAATAGTACCATTCCATAATGCAAAAATGTCGTCTATGTAACGCCGCCAGACTACGATATTTTGTCTATAAGGTGAACTGGACAGCCATTTATTTTCAAAAGCTGCCATGTATAGGTTAGCCATGGTAGGGGCAAATGTAGCACCCATAGCTACCCCAGATGTTTGCATGTACAGCTGATCGCCAAATTTGAAAAAGTTCTTACATAGAGTTAATTTCAACAGGGATAGTAAAAAATCAGTAGGAACTTCATGAGGCCTCTGTCTGTCTTCTAGAGTTATAGTGACCACTTCAATTAACTCCTCCTGAGGAATTACAGTGTATAGAGATTTGATATCAAATGTTGCCATGATACACTGAGTGGTAGGTAGCTGTATATCATGTAGGATCCTCAAAAAATGGGTCATGTCCTTAATATAGGATGGACCCTGTTGTACTGCATCTTTTAAAAAAGAGTCCAAGTATATAGAAAGAGGTTCTAGCAGTGACCCCCTGGAGGACATAATTGGTCTCCCAGGGGGATTCTGCAGATCTTTATGTACCTTGGGCAACAGATATAAAACTGGAATCAATGGAGTTTTGTTATTCAAAAACTGGTGTTCTTTTTTAGTCAAAAAACCTTGTTCCAGGCCGTCTTGTGTGATATCATGTATAATCTGTTGCAAGTGTGCTGTACAATCCTGCTGTAACTCTTTATACGCTGTCGTATCAGCCAATTGTGCATTGGCTTCCGCTAGGTATTGAGTTTTATTTTGCACCATGACTGCTCCTCCCTTGTCAGCCCTCTTGATGATAATAGAGGGATCATTCTTTAATTCTTTCAATGCCCGACGTTCAAACTTTGTTATCTTGTGTGCCCCAGAATTCTTCATTATAAAATTTGTGTACATCACGTAATACTAATTGTTTAAATACATTCACAATGGGGTCCATGGGGACCGGTGGAATCCACTGCGATTTATTGAAAACCCTGGAGCGTGACTCTACTGGATCGGCTCCAGCGAAATAAATTTTCAATTGTAAACTTCTAATAAATTTCTCAAGATCCACCCTAAATTGAAAAGGGTCAAAAGTGTTAGCTGGTACAAACGACAACCCTTTAGCTAGTAGGGACTCTTGTGCTGCTGTTTAAGTATTACTGCCACATATCTAGTTTTATCTAACTCTCAAGTAAGCTGAACAGAAAAAGAAATTCAGGTAAAAAAAAAAATGGCTCAAACATATTTCTTGAAAACTACAGTGTTTGAACTGCAACCGCTGGAGAGTTTAGCTTCTTACTAACCAGACTTCTGCTCAGCCAAGGTGCTCATTCAGACTGAGACTCTCTCAGCGGATCTGAAAAGTTTCACTTTTCTCTTCCTTCCTCCTATGAGTTTCCAGTATGATTGGGAGAAAAACATATGTCATGCTATGTTATTTTCATTTGTGTGGAAGCCAGGATATTTGCCCTAGTCTGGGGGCACATGGCAGGCAGCAGCTTGGTGAGTAAATCATCGTCCTTCTACTTGCTTTTAGTATACCTATAAATAAGGGTGAGTGGCATGAGACAGGTAAATCTTGCTAATTCAACAAGTCTGTTTGTGCACTGGCCTGCCCTAGAGGAAGACAGACAAGTAGACGTTCTGCTTCTATCATTTGCTTCCAGTATGTCTGGAAATTAGGTATCTTTTGCTGCAACTATCTCATGTCTGTACAATGTGTTAGCTGGACAATGTGGAGGTGAAAAGGGTAATTGAGGACTGCTGGACATAGGAAGCTGAATGGAGTTATTGCAAGACATGTTGAATATGAGGAAGGTGGAAGAGATGATTAGGCACATGCTGGAAATGGGGGAGGTGGAAGGGGTGATCAGGGGATATGCTGTATATGGGGAAAGTGGAAAGGGTGATTGGGAGACATGCTAGACATGGGGAAAGTGGACAGAGAGATTGGGGGAGATGCTGGACATAGGGAAGGTGGAAGGGAAGATTTAGGGAATGCTTGACATGGGGAAGGCAGAGGGGAAGATTGGGGGAGTTGCTGGGAAAGGGTCAGGAAGGGTTGAGAAGAGAAGAGAACAGAGGAAAGATGCTAACATGGATGAAGGAGAAGGAGAGAGATAGGAGGATTCATAATATGGAAGGAGGGGAAGGGAAGAGAGGGAAGTGCCTGACATGGATGAAGGGGAAGAGGAAGGGAATAGAGAGAATAGATTTTGGACATAGGTGGGGGAGAAATGGAAAGCTATAGATAGAAGCAAAAAAGGGGAAAACTTGAAGACTGGATGGTAAGTTGGAGGGATGAAATATGAGTGGATTGAGAGGAAGAAAAATAAATGGAAGATTAATGTAAATGAGAAAGTGAAGAATACAGGAAGAGAGACAAAAATGGCAAATGGGCAGGACGCCCTGGGCAGTGAGCAAAAAGGATAGAGGAAAGAAGAAACAGAGACTGGGGCCAATATGACTAAAAAATGAAATCAACAAAGGTAGAAAAAAATGTTGTTTTCCATTTAGTGATTGGAATATGTCATCTTCTATCAAATACGTCTTCTTCTATTTATCTAGTATTGCGCAGCATGCAGAGTCTAGCTTCTTGAGATGGTTAATTTTTGTCCACATCTTTCTTTTATTATTGTGGCCATTTATTCTGTATTTGGAGATGGTTGATCTTTCTTCTGCATATGTGGCTGAGGGCAGGGATTTTATTAACATTGAGTGTCTGTAGGATTTGAGCTAATCTAGTGTGTTCAATTTTCCCAATAGTGTATTGATGTTCTAGGGCTCACTGCAATATTCACAATGTTTCCTTTTGATGCTGTTATGGAATGGTAGAACTGCAACTGGAGAGGGATTATGTTGCTGTTACTGAGATGAAATCAGTATCAGACTTTTTATTATAGTGAATTCTATGGGGAAATGGCCTAGTTCTGCTCTGTACCCATTGTAGGAGAATCTTAATTTTCCTGCCTGGTGCCCATTCAGTCCTAGCTACACCATTAACTACAAACCTTCAAATTAGGAAATTAAATTTAAAAAATGTGAGGAAGAAATTGGTATGTTTTTCCAATAAGACTGCTGAAATAAGTTCAAAAATATTACCGCTAAATCTATGGCTGACCGTACAGATTGCCTCTGCTTGATTCCATGTGACACCACATAGTTCAGAGTATATTTATCCAACTCTGCACTCTCTGCATTGGTTTCCTGCAAAATAGTGCATCAAATTTAAAATTATGTTGTAAAGTCACAAAGCCTTAAATGGTAATGCGTCGTTGCGTGCAGGTTCTGCATTGAAACTCGGAAAGCATCCTTTACATTCTGAAATCCACCAGACAAAAGCTTTTAGATATTTCTTTAAAATATTCTTTTTCTGTGCCTCACTGAGATGAGATCTCACTCTTTTTTCCCAATAGCCAGTCAGTCTTGGTAAAACTCTCTCTCTCTCTCTGACAATAGAAGAATAAAATATATCTCAAAAAATATATAGTGGAATTAGAAAAGGTTCAAAGAAGAGTGACCAAAATGATAAAAGGGATGGAACTCCTCTCATATGAGGAAAGGCCAAAGAGGTTAGGGCTCTTCAGCTTGGAAAAGAAACGGCTGGGGGGGGGGGGGGGGGGATATGGTTGAAGTCTATAAAATTCTGAGTGATGTAGAACAGGTAGAAGTGAATTGATTTTTCACTCTTTCAAAAAGTACAAAGACCAGGAGACACTCAATGAAGTTACATGGAAATACTTTTAAAACAAATAGGAGGGAATATGTTTTCACTCAAAGAATAGTTAAGCTCTGGAACTAGTTGCTGGAGGATGTGGTAACGGTGGTTAGTGTATCTGGGTTTAAAAAAGGATTTGGACAAGCTCGTGAAGGAAAGGTCCTTAGTCTGTTATTGAGATGGACATGGGAGAGGCCATTGCTTGCCCCGAGATTTGTAGCATGGAATGTTGCTACTAATTGGGTTTCTGCCTGGTACTTGTGACCTGGATTAGCCACTGTTGTACGCAGGATACTGAGCTGATCCAGTTTGGCTATTCTTATGTTCTTAACTGAAATGAGCATTTCCAAGATTAGAAAGAATTTTAAAGTGTATTTGTTTAGATCATTTCTTGGAAGGAGGTGATTAGTTTAGTTTGTTTCATTTGATATAATGCCTATCCAGTATTACAGCAAAGTGGGTTGCACAGTGGCGTACCAAGGCGGGGGGGGGGCAGTGTGGGCGGTCCACCCCGGGAGCACGCCGCTGGGGGGGGGGGGGGGGTGCTGCGCGCCTGTCGGCTCCGCTCATTCCCTGCTCCCTCTGCCCCGGAACAGGTTACTTCCTGTTCCGGGGCAGAGGGAGCAGGGAATGAGCGAAGCCGACAGGCGCGCGGCACCCACCCCCCCAGCAGGTAAAAATGTACTCGGGGGGGGGGGGGTGTCCTTTCACCGGGGGGAGGTGTCTGTCCTTTCGCCTGGGGTGGGGTGGGGTCGCGCTGCACCCGGGGGGGGGGTGGAGCGCATCGGCGATCCGCCCCGGGTGTCAGCCACCCTAGGAACGCCACTTGGGTTGCAAAAATGATAAAGGCAAAACAGACATTAAGGGGCCTGCTGACTTAGGGAGTCTTTTACTAAAGATTAGCTCAAGTTACCTACAGCAGGGCCCATAAGGATAAAATGGGACCTGCTGCAGATAACTCGAGCTAAACTTTAGTAACAACCTTAATCACGCTAAGCAGTAAAACTAGCTGTTTGCATGCAGTAGCTGGGAAAGGGTAGGATCTGGCAGGTCATGGGCAGAAAGTTACTGCATGCTACCTATCAGGACTGCTGATAGCATGGCTGTCCTTAATTCTACAAACAAAAAAAACAGCACCACGGGCCTTTAAAAATGGAACACAGTTCTTTAATGAATGAGCCTTGACAAAAAGACCCGACACGGGCCGTGTTTCGGTGACTAGCACCTGCGTCAGGGGTCACAGTGATGACGTGGAAAACTTGGGGAATAACTCGAATATATTCCTCTACAATATATTATTCCTTACCCCACGTCTCATGTAGTAAAAGCTACAAAGCACCAAGGCACTTTCACTTTCTGTTTGGACTTTAGTTTGTACTTTGTTCCCTCTCTTTTGTTATATTATGTCCTTAATTCTACCTCATCCCCTGTAATAAGGAACGTTTATTTGGATTACTGCGAGTTGAAAAGGATTATTTGAGATTTTGCAAACAATTAAAAGCTCTAAGATGAATTTTCAGCCAAATGTATAAGCATATGGTTGGCTGAAAATAGGGCACAAATTTAGGAACATGGCTTTTTGTGAATATTGGGCCCAATGCTTTCTGTAAAAGAGTAACTTGTTCAAATAATTTTCTCCATTACTACTTACTGTATACTACTTATATCAAGCAACTTTACTATTTACTAAGCTGTGGCAGTGCAAAGAATATAGAATGTCATTTAAAAAATGCATTAAAAGTAGACTCCAATGGTAGTTTTCTTACCCTGGCAAAAATCAGGTGTAGCAAGAGTGAGCAGTGTTTAATTCAAAACAGCTCAAATTGGAAACTGTACCAGCTGAATGTTGGCATTTATTTGGAAGTCAGGGCAAGGATGTGCATTTCTAGTACATAAGTACATAAGTATTGCCATACTGGGACAGACCAAAGGTCCATCAAGCTCAGCATCCTGTTTCCAACAGTGCCTAATCCAGGTCACAAAATACCGGGCAAGATCCCAAAAAAGTACAAAACATTTTATACTGCTTATTCCAGAAATAGTGGATTCTCCCCAAGTCCATTTAATAATGGTCTATGGACGTTTCCTTTAGGAAGCCGTCCAAACCTTTTTAAAACTCTGCTAATATAACTGCCTTTACCACATTCTCTGACAACGAATTCCAGAGTTTAATTACATGTTGAGTGAAGAAAAGTTTTCTCTGATTCGTTTTAAATTTACTACTTTGCAGCTTCATCGCATGCCCCCTAGTCATAGTAACATAGTAACATAGTAGATGACGGCAGAAAAAGACCTGCATGGTCCATCCAGTCTGCCCAAGACAAACTCATATGTCCTAGTATTTTTGGGAAGCGTAAACAGACACTTCGCATCTAGCCATTCAATTCCACTCATTATTTTATAGTCCGCTATCATATCTCCCCTCAGCCGCCTTTTCTCCAAACTGAAGAGCCCTAGCCACTTTAGCCTTTCCTCATAGGGAAGTCGTCCTATCCCCTTTATCATTTCCATCGCCCTTCTTTGTACCTTTTCTAATTCCACTATATCTTTCTTGAGATGCGGCGATCATAATTGAACACAATATTCGAGGTGTGGACACACCATGGAGCAATACAAAGGCATTATAATGTCCTCATTTTTGTTTTCCATTCCTTTCTTAATAATACCTAACATTATATTTGCTTTCTTAGCCACAGCAGCACACTGAGCAGAAGGTTTCAATATATTACCAACAATGACACCTAGATCCCTTTCTTGGTCTGTGACTCCTAACGTGGAACCTTGCATGAAGTAGTTATAATTTGGGTTCCTCTTTCCCAAATGCATCACTTTGCACTTGCTCACATTAAACATCATCTGCCATTTAGACGCCCAGTCTCCTAAGGTCCTCTTGTAATTTTTCACAATCCTCCCGCAATTTAACAACTTTGAATAACTTTGTGTCATCGGCAAATTTAATTACCTCACTAGTTACTCACATCTCTAGGTCATTTAAAAATATATTAAAAAGCAGTTGTCCCAGCACAGACTCTGGGGGAACCCCACTAACTACCCTTCTCCATTGAGAATACTGACTGTTTAACCCTACTCTCTGTTTTCTATCTTTTAACCAGTTTTTAATCCACAATAGAACACTACCTCCTATCCCATGATTCTCCAATTTCCTCTGGAATCTTTCATGAGGTACTTTTATATATTTATATTTTGCTTACACCTTTTTCAGTAGTAGCTCAAGGTGAGTTACATTCAGATACATTGGATATTTCTCTGTCGCAGGAGGGCTCACAATCTAATTTTGTACCTGAGGCAATGGAGGGTTAAGTGACTTGCCCAAGATCACAAGGAGCAGCAGTGGGATTTGAACCAGCCACCTCTGCAGTGTAAGACCAGTGCTCTAACCACTAGGCCACTCCTCCACTTTGTCAAACATCTTCTGAAAATCCAGATACACAATATCACTCACCTTTATCCACATGTTTGTTCACCCCTTCAAAGAAGTGTAGTAGATTGGTGTGGCAAGATTTTCCTTCACTAAATCCATGTTGACTTTGTCTCATTAATCCATTCTTTTGAATATGCTCTGTAATTCTGTCCTTTATAATAGTTTCTACCATTTTGCCCGGCACCGACGTCAGACTCACCGGTCTATAATTTCCCAGATCTCCTCTGGAACCTTTTAAAAAAATCAGCGTTACATTGGCCACCCTCCAATCTTCCGGTACCACGCTAGATTTTAAAGATAAATTACATATTACTAACGTTAGCTCCACAAGTTCATTTTTCAGTTCTATCAGTACTCTGGGATGAATATCATCCAGTCCAGGAGATTTTCTACTCTTCAATTTGTAGAACTGCCCCATTACATCTTCCAGGTTTATAGAGAATTCATTCAGTTTCTCCAACTCGTCAGCCTCGAATACCGTTTCTGGCACCGGTATCTCACCCAAATCGTCCTCGGTGAAGACCGAAGCAAATAATTCATTTAATCTCTCTGCTATGGCTTTGTCTTCCCTGATCACCCCTTTTACTCCTCGGTCATCTAGCAGTACAACCGGTCTTTTTGCCGGCTTCCTGCTTTTAATATACCTAAAAAAAGCTTTTTTTCTAAGTCCCTCTTAGCCTTCCTTATCAGCGCTTTGTATTTAACTTGACATTCCTTATGCTGTTTCTTATTATTTTCAGTTGGTTCCTTCTTCCATTTTCTGAAGGATTTTCTTTTAGCTCTAATAGCTTCATTCACCTCACTCTACCTAGTCCACTACATCACCTGATAGACCATGCTGAACAAAAAGAAACAGAACAAGCCCCTTGAGTGACAGGTTACAAAAGTGCAATTCCCTCTGTTCTGCTTACCTGTTTTTACTGAAAAGATAATGGGGTCCTTTTACTAAGGTGTATTGAAAAATAGCCTGCTGTAGTGTAGACGCGTGTTTGGGTGCACACAGAATTATTTTTTAGCGCATCTACAAAAAATGCCTTTTTAAAATTTTTGCCGAAAATGGACATGAGCAACATGAAAATTGCCACGTGTCCATTTTGGGTCTGAGACCTTACCGCAAGCCATTGACCTAGCGGTAAGGTCTCATGCGGTAACCAGGCGGTAATGGTCCACATGTGTCAAATTCCACTTGATGCACATAGCTGCCACGCGTCAGAAAATAAAAAATATTTTTCAGACCTGCATAGTGGATGCGCGCCAAAATTGAAATTACTGCTAGGGCCAAGCAGTAACCGGGCAGGAACTCCAACTTGGCGTGCATTGACCATGCATAGGCACCTACATGGCTTAGTAAAAGGGCCCCTATATTAAGACTATACTCCATGGGATTGATTGAACCACAGGGTTATGATCATTACAATATGTAGACCAAGATGTTTGAAGCCTGAAATTTTATTCCCTGGACTGCTTTTGTGCTCACAGCCTTCTAGCTCTTTCTCCTTCCCTCGATTTCCCTCTGTGTGCACCCCACTTTTCATTCCTTTTCTTTCCCTGTAGCCCAATGGAAGCCCATCTGATTATTGCCCCCTTTTCCCCGGATTCTATATAGCACATCTAGAGTTCTGTGCAGTTCTGTTCATAAATCTAGGTATATTCTATAATTATACGCATAGATTAATTGTTTTAACAAGCCATTAAGCACTAACAGCTCTTAGCAAGCAATAATGAGCACTAATTGGCAAAAATTAGAATTTATGCATGTACATTGCTAAGCATATTCTGGTATGTACTGTACCTAAATTCTAACGCACGCAGGCAAAAAAGGGTGTGGTTAGGGGGCGTGAAAATGGGCATTTTATGGGCATTCAAAAATCTACTTGTGGTGTTATAAAATATGGGCTAGTGAGCGTAAATGTACACGCAGCTTTTCATTGGCATAAATGGACACGTATAGATTTATGCATATGAACTATGCCTAAGCATATTCTAAATACTACGTGTAGATTTACACGCAGCATTTAGAATACTCTTAGGCATGATTGCCTAACACATGTTAATTTTAGGCGTCATATATAGAATTGGACCCTTTATGTGTGGATAAGCTTGAGCCAATATCAATTTTAGCTTACACAAATTTAACCAGATTAAGCGGAAGGCATTTTAAAAAGAAAAGCTTTCCCAGTGGAACTCCAATTGATTACTGTAAAATATGAAAAATATATGGAGGGAATTTTCTTTTATGTTAACTGATAGACTGATCAAATACAGTTGGGCAAAACACACTATGCCTACATGTGGGAGTCTCTAGGGTGATTTCACTAGCCCTGACTTTTTCAAGGAAAAATTCCTAAATGTAGTTTTGATGCAAAGTGACACAGGCTAATGAGAGTGTGGAAGTTTTTGGTCTGTACCATCGGTAGCTCAGTGGATTAATAGTTTAGAGCAATTGGTCCCTTTGGGAAAATTGCATTTACTATAAGGTAAAGAATCCCTGAATCTGCTGAAATCAGTTGGCTGTATCTAGTCTAAATATAAAACACATTTGAAAGTGGCCAGTAAAATTCATACAGTTCATATACATTTTAACAGGTATCTTGTACAGTACAACCAGTGGTGTGCTGGAGCCGGCTCGCACCGGCTCGCAAGAGCCGCTTGTTAAATTTTGACAGCTCTTGCGAGCCGTTTGTTGTTGGCGGCGAGCCGGCGCCATTGCGGGAGGTAAGCATGGCAGGAGGGCGCCATCACAGGCCATGCTTACCACCCCTGCCGTTCCATGTCCTTCGCCCCCACCCTCCCCTCCGTCTTTTTTTAATTACCTCCGTCGAAGCACCGCCATTTAAAGCCCTGCTACATGCTGGCTGTCTCCAGGCTTCCCCTGCTTGCTTCGGATGATGTTCGTGCCTTAGTCCCGCCTTCATTCTGACATCATTTCCTTTTTTCGCGAAGGTGGGACTAAGGCACGAATATCATCCGAAGCAAGCAGGGGAAGCCTGGAGATGGCCAGCACGCAGCAGGGCTTTAAATGGCGCACGCTTCGACGGAGGTAATTAAAAAAAGACAGAGGGGAGCGGGAGGGGAGGGTGGGAGTGAAGGACATCTTTGGACATGCTTTGGAGCAGCAGGGGAGGGAGGAGAATCACTGGATGAGTAGAGGGGGCAGGGGAGAGACCTGCTGGGCATGGGTAGGTAGAGGGGGGCAGGGGAGAGACTTGCTGGGCATGGGTGGGTAAAGGGGGGCAGGGGAGAGAAGAGAATTGCTGGGTATGGATGGATAGAGAGGGGCAGGGGAGAGAGGAGAGTTTCAGGACATGGATGGAGGGGAGAGCAAGAGAAATTCTGGACATGGATGGAGGGGAGGGAAGGGAGAGAGAAGAAATGCTGGACATGGAGGGAAGAAAGAGGAAGGAGATTAGATGAGGGAAAAGGAAGTGAGGAGAGAAACTGCACATGGATGGAGAAAATAGGTAGAAGCTGGATCCACTGTACAGTTAAGTATGCGGAGGACCAGAAATGAAGAAGAAAGGAGGAAAGAAAAGAAATAAATGGAAAGGAAGCCCTGGAAACGGAGTCAAGGGAACAGATAGAGAGCAGCAGAATCAGATACTGGACCAGCATGATCAGAGAAACAAAGTCACCAGACAACAAAGGTAGAAAAAAAAATAATTTTATTTTCATTATAGTGTTTGGAATATGTCCACTTTGAGAATCAGGTGCTGAACGTTAAAAGTTTATATTTATTTACTTATTTATGGCATTTTATCCCATATTAAACATGAATTAGATTGGAACCTGGGATAATTTAATTTTTTTTCCTGGAGAGAGTAATGTGTTGGCTGCCCCCCCCCCCCCCCCCCCGCGGTATAGCCAGCTCTGCAATTGTTTTTTTGGGGGGCGCAGAGGTGGGGGGGGCGCAGTGGTGGACGGGGGGGGGGGGGGGCGCGGAAGTGGACCAGGGAGACAGCCTGTTGTTAAAAATTTACCAGCACACCACTGAGTACAGCTTTGAGAAAATGGTTTATATTGTTTTAATTATGCTGTTAATAATTATAATTAAATATATACATCCTCACATAATAATAGCTCGATATTTACCATTTCCTACTGACTTAATTGAAACAGAGAGCATCTTTTAAAATCATATCTTTACTCGAGAGAGAGTGAACATTCAGTTTATATCTATGTTTAATGTCTCCCTTTGGGGACAAAAAGACCTTCTATTTCAGTTTTTTGTATTAGTCATAGCTAAAATTCATTTGCAGTTTTGGGAAAAACAGGGCCATTGACCATTGCTTGATGCGTGGACAACCCCAAAGCGAGTTGTTCTACCTTAATGTCTCCTGCAGTTAATTACCTCTGTGCTGTACTTAAGCTGCCCTTGGGATGCTCTGGCTTCCCTGGGCTGTAGAAGATTAATCCTTTAACTTGAGACATTACACCACATGTGGCACTGAGAGATATATCACAAAATAAATACTCATCTTTCTTCAGGGAGATAAGCAGCAAGCAAAACAGTTTTACTGGGAAAGAATTTTTCCTTTCCAGCAATGAATGACTTTTCTTTTTAACAATGAGACTTCATGTTAGGAAATGTGATTCTGTGTCTCTTTTTTTTTTCTGAGAAAAAAAAGGATCATTATTTTAACATGTATGGATCCCTTCAAATGCCTGAAGTACCAAAAATATCAGAGTATCTATAGAGCCTGTGTTGTTGTGATGTATGTAGGCACTTTCCTCCTCATTCTATAAACTTGCTTATCCAACCTGATGCTTAGGGCTACATTTATTTATTTGTTGCATTTGTATCCCACATTTCCCCACCTATTTGCAGGCTCAATGTGGCTTACATTATGCCGTTGTGGCGATCGCCATTTCCGGGATGAGAAATACAGAGTGGTGTTGTATTAAAGTTCACATCTAATAGAGTAAAGTATAGAGTAAGTTAGACAGTCAAATACAAAAGTTCATTTCGGCAAGAGGCATGAAGTGGTAGTGCGTTAGCATTCATTTGTAACACAGTATATGAAGCAGTCAAGTATAAAGAGTTTGGTTTTGTCTAGTTTTGGCAAAGGTTTCGTTGTCTAATATTTAGGATGGATCAATGTGGTATGCCTTTTTGAACAGGTTGGTTTTCAGTACTTTTCGGAAAATTGTTAGGTCGTGCATTGTTTTTATGGCATGTGGTAGTGTGTTCCATAGTTGCGTGCTTATGTAGGAAAAGCTGGATGCATATGTTGATTTATATTTAATTCCTGCATTCTATATATAGGGCCAGATTCTATATAAGGCACCTAAAAAATCCATGTGGTAAATATTTCTGCCTAAGCGTATTCTATAAGTAGTGCTTAGATTTAGGTACGGTATATAGAATATGCTTAGTCGATATTACAGTGCCTAAAAGTAGGTGTATCCATTTACACCAATGAAAATGTGGCGTAAATCCTTGTGCTTAGATTTATTCTCACTGGGCCATATTCTATAACAGTACGCATACATTTTGGAACACCCACGAAATGTCTATTTCCTTGCCCATAACCACACCCCTTTTTGCCTGCGCGCATTAAAATTTAGGAGCAGTGGATTACAGAATACAATTTGTGCATGTAAATTCTAATTATTGCCATTTAGTGCTCATTATTGCTTGTTAAATGCTGTTACCAATGCTGATTGGCTTGTTAAGCCAATTAAGTTACACGCGTTGTTATAGAATATGCTTGGATTTCGGCACTGAACACTAGGCACGCTATATAGAATCCGGCAGATGGTGCCTAAAAAATTAGTGCTGAAAAAGTGCTATTCTTTAAGCCACGCTTAAAGTTAGGTGCGGTTTATAGAATAGTGCTTATGCCCAGGAGTTGCGCCTAACTTTAGGTTCAGCTATTTGCACCAACTGAAATGTGGGGCAAATTTATATGCCTACATTAGGTGAATATCCCCTTTATTTTATAACAATGTGGATTAATTTTATGACCCTCACATTTCCGTATCCCTTTTTTTCAGATCATGTGTAAATTTTAGGCATGGATCCTGTGCCTAAATTTATGTGCATAAATGTCAGTTAAATATATTTAGTGCCAATAATTGCTTGTTAAAATGCCAAATACTATTTGGCTAATTATTTAATTAAATTGCTCGTAAATTTGGCACACTCCCAAATTTGCATTCACAACGTTTGGTGAATTTTATAGAATTAGGAGGTTAGCACACAAAGTTGTGTGCCCAAGATATAGAATAAAGTTAGTTACATGTGTAACTTACATGAATAATTAGAAGCTAATTGGCTTTAACAACCAATTATATTGGCAATAATTGTTAATTGAGACTAATTTAATTTGGCATTTATAACCCACTTTACATTTAACAGTATGTTATCAAAAGATTAGCTAACATTAATTAGTAATAAGTCACAGTGGAACTATTCAGTATACAGTAAACAATATTACATTACATCTTATTAACTAGCTGGACATGGTTGAGCATAATTGTTTCTGTAAGGTCATATTTAATATGAAACTTGATAGTCTTTGGAACATGTGGAGGGGCATAATTGAACGAAAATGTCTATCTCCATGGGTGTTTATCTCCGAGAACGGGTCCGTGAAGAGGCGGACCGAACCATATTTTCGAAAAAAAAAGACGTCCATGTTTTATTCGACAATTTGCGAGCTGGGCGTTTTTGTTTTTCAGCGATAATGGAAAATGGAAGCGCCCAGCTCAAAAACGAATAAATCCAAGGCATTTGTTCGTGGGAGGGGCCAGTATTCATAGTAACATAGTAGATGACGGCAGAAAAAGACCTGCACGGTCCATCCAGTCTGCCCAACAAGATAACTCATATTTGCTGCTTTTTGTGTATACCCTACTTTGATTTGTACCTGTGCTCTTCAGGGCACAGACCGTATAAGTCTGCCCCACCTCCCAACCACCGGCTCTGGCACAGGCACAGACCGTATAAGTCTGCCCAGCACTATCCTCATCTCCCCACCACCAGCCCTGCCTCCCAACCACCGGCTCTGGCACAGATCGCACAAGTCTGTCCAGCACTATCCCCGCCTCCCAACCACCAGTCCCGCTTCCCACCGCCGGCTCTGGTACAGACCGTGTAAGTAGTGCACTGGTCCCCCTCACATGCCAGGACACCAACCGGGCACCCTAGGGGGCACTTTTACAAAAACAAAAAAAAGGTAAAAGAGCTCCCAGGTGCATAGCACCCTTCCCTTGTGTGTTGAGCCCCCCAAATCCCCCTCAAAACCCACTGCCCACAAGTCTACACCATTACTATAGCCCTAAGGGGTGAAGGGGGGCACCTACATGTAGGTACAGTGGGTTTGGGGGGGGTTGGACGACTAAGCATTAAGCAGCACAATTGTAACAGGTAGGGGGGGATGGGCCTGGGTCCACCTGCCTGAAGTGCACTGCACCCCCTAACAACTGTTCCAGGGACCTGCATACTGCTGCCAGGGAGGTGGGTATGACATTTGAGGGTGAAAATAAAAAGTTGTGAAACATCATTTTTTGTGGTGGGTGGGGGTTAGTGACCACTGGGGGAGTCAGGGGAGGTCATCCCCGATTCCCTCTGGGGGTAATCTGGTCATTTAGGGCACTTTTTGGGGCCTTATTCGTGAAAAAACAGGGTCCAGGAAAAGTGCCCTAAATTCTAACTAAAAACGCATACTTTTTTCCCATTATCGGCGAAAGGCGCCCATCTCTGTTCGGGTGATAACCATGCCCCAGTCCCACCTTCACCATGCCTCCAACACGCTCCCGTGAACTTTGTACGCTTCTGCGATGGAGTGCAGTTGAAAACGTCCAAGTTCAGCTTTCGATTATACCGCGTTATTCGTTTTTGTGAGATAAACGTCCATCTCCTGATTTAGGTCTCGTTCGATTATAAGCAGGATAGTCTATAATGTAGAACCTTCGCCATTTTTATTGGGGCAAGTTTAGGTTCCGTGTGAGTGTGGTTTCATCTTTCATCTTCTGTGTCTTGTGTAGATGTGGGGCTAGTTTTCCTGAGGCTGAGCCAAAGTGTTTCTGGAATAACCAAATTTTAGCTGAGCGTCTGAAATGCAGGTCATTTATCTTATGTCTCGCAGTTCCACAGTTCCGCTCCTTTGCCTGTAATTGTCATGTTGTGAGTTTTCTTTCTTTGGCATTCTTGTGAAGTTGGTATAACCAGTTTGATTTCCTTTAAGGATCTTAGGGTTCTTTTGGGTTGATGTAGTTGGACAAGGTTTCAAATATAGGATGGTGTGAGGCCATAGAGACTTTTAAAGGTCATTGCTACTAATTGCCCTTAGTCAATATTCTACAAAATACACACATAATTTCCATAGTGCCCAACTGCAAGGGTACTGTGGTCCTGGGAGGGGCATTTGCGGGCTGGGGACATGCCTGGCATTTTTATTTATTTTATTACATTGGTACCCCGCGCTTTCCCACTCATAGCAGGTTCAATGCGGCTTACATATTATATACAGGTACTTATTTGTACCTGGGGCAATGGAGGGTTAAGTGACTTGCCCAGAGTCACAAGGAGCTGCCTGTGCCTGCAGTGGGAATCGAACCCAGTTCCCCAGGATCAAAGTCCACCACTCTAACCACTAGGCCACTCCTGTACACACACATCTTATAGAACATTTGCAGTTATGTATCTAACTGCCTACAGTTTGCTATGAACATTAACACCAGTCATTTAGCTAGCATAAGTGCTTTCACATAACTTTAGACTTACACTAGTATTCAAGAATGGCAACTGTACAAACAGTTGCACTAAGCACACATCATTATTTGTGTCTGAATTCCACTAAAATACAGGCTTTGCAGATTGTACAAAATGCGGCAGCTTGTTTACTTGCAGGAACAAAGAGATTTGAGCATGTTTCTCCTTACCTTAAAATGCCTTCATTGGCTGCCAGTGAATTTTTGTGTACAGTATAAAATATTCAACTCAAAACTGTGTTGAACTGTTCTTATATTCTTACGGTACTCCTATGATGAGTTAAAAAGTAGGAGGAAAAGACCTCAGAAGCCCTTGGGGCTCAGTGCAAAAGCACAGACAGTTCTAGCACTCAAATGGGCAGTTTGCTTAATCATAGGTCTTTAATTTGCGCTCTTTAATTTTTAATTTTCCAAATTTTGCATTTAAAATAACAACCCCCCCCCCCAAAAAAAAAATAATCAAAGCACTTAACATACATACATAGTAACATAGTAGATGACGGCAGAAAAAGACCTGCATGGTCCATCCAGTCTGCCCAACAAGATAAACTCATATGTGCTACTTTTTGTGTATACCCTACCTTGATTTGTACCTGCCTTTTTCAGGCAAAGCACTTAACTTAAGGCATTTAACGTCCGGCACTTAACTATACAGCGCTCCCAACGGGGACCCATTTTAACCTCTGGCTTTTTCAAGAAAACAGCACTGTTAACTATGCCCTTATGCCATTTATCATTTTAGTCCAACATTGTCTCAGCATTTAAAATATTGACATTGATTCATCAATGTATGTATGGTGTTACCGCACAATATTTTATGGATTCTTTGATCATATATGAACCACAACGAGATCTTCATTCCATGTCGAAGAAGTAGCTATCTGTGCCTGTTTGTCATTCAGAAATGCGGAATCACACTTTTTCAGTAGCTGGGGGGAATTTGTGGAACCATCTTATCTGACACTGTGCACTGACAACAATTTAAGAAATTGTAAAAAAAACCTTTTGCTTTGTAAAAGCATTTATTGCATAAGGGCAAGTCCATTTCTTTGTCAGTTTTCCCTATTTTATTTTTTGATAGTTGAGATTTTGTGATGTTATGTTTTTTTAATGTATGTTTTGATATTATGAATGTTTTTTTGTAACCCGCTTTGATGTTAAAGGAGGATATAAATCTTTGAAATAAATAAAATAAATAAATCCCAGCACACAACTTTTGGTGAGGTGTAAAGAATTACCCTATTTTAGCTGAAGTACATTGCAGCTGATTTTCAATGAGAAACTACTCATGCAGTGTGGGTGGACTGGGGGTGGGGACAATATTGCACATGAGCGTTTAAAAAATGCACACAGACCATTTCAATTCCTCAACTTAAACATTCCCCAATCCTCTTTTTAACCCAGATAAAGGCACTCTTTACCTATGCTCCCTTCCCTACTCACAATATGCTCCTCCATCCTTCACTTTTTTGTATCTCTTGTAACTGGTGCATCTATTTTATCTCTGCTGTTTTCTTTCTGGAAATACTATTCTCTTTTTATTTTTATGATGTTACTGTAACCGGTTTTACTCTTCACTCACATAATCTTTCTCTAGTCATGGTACACTCCTCTACACTTTCTTTTCATAGCTCCTGTAACTGATTCTTTTGATTTTTCTCTGTTGTCCCCCTTTTATATTTATAATATTTTGGGCCTGATGCTATAATAGGAGGCATTATTTGAGAAGTCCAAAAAGGTTTCTATTTTAGGCCTCTTTATAAAGGCAGAGAAAACAAACAGGAAACCAACTCTTCCACAGAAAAGCGATGGAACAAACAAAGGAGTGAAATTCACCACAAATCAGTTCCAATATGGCCAATGACAAAATGTATTCTTCAGATGAAATATACAGGGTGCGCTGAAAAGATGTACCCGACACGGGCCATGTTTCGACAGGCAGGCCTTAGTCAGAGGTCATGGCAATCAACAGACATCTTATGCAAACATACTGAATATATTTCCGCTATTGGAGCCCTAAGCACTGGAATGCTCTCCCTCAAAACTCAAGCGGACCACGCCCTCTTCAAGAAGTTGTTGAAGACCTACTTCTTTGCCACGACCTACTCCTCACAATATATCGCTGACTGATGTATCCTCCCTGACCCCTACCCTGCTAGTTCAACCTGTTAGATGCTTTTCCCCCTGCATACTCCTTGTATACCTTTCTAAGTTTCCTATTTTGTAATTTTATTTAACGTTTTATAAGCCACATTGTGCCTGCATGAGTGGGAAAATGTGGGATATAAGCGAACAATAAATAAATAAATAAAATAAAAGATATCAGTAGCATCAGTCTTCTACTGGAGACAGAAACATAGAAACATAACAGCAGATAAAGGCCAAATGGCCCATCCAGTCTACCCAAACTCCGTAACCACTAACTCTTCCTTTTTCTAATGGATCCCATGTGCTTGTCCCATGCTTTCATAAATTCTGACACTGTCCTCGTCTCCATGACCTCCACCAGGAGGCCATTTCACACATTTCATGCATCCACCATGCATCTACCACCCTTTCCCCCTAAACCTATTTCCTCTTAACTTCATCATATGCCTCCTTATTCCAAAGTTTTCTTTCATTTGAAAAAGGCTCAGTTCCTGTACATTAATGCTCCTGAGATATTTAAAGTCTCTTCATATTCTTCAATCTGAAGCCAACCAGTGTGTCCTCCAGTCCTGTATACCCAACAGGGATTCCCGTTTTGCCAAAGCTGCATCAGGGGTAGCATTAAGGAAAACTGTGTCCAAGTCACTGGTTAACAATCAGCAATGGGTAACCCCTGTTGCTAACCCTGACACAGCTTTGGCGAAACGGGGAATCCCTGTCGTGTATACGGGACCGGAGGACACACTGGTTGGCTTCAGATTGAAGAATATGAAGACTGAATGATGAGTATTACTTTAAGATGGTGTTATGCCTAAACCAGAACAGTGTTTGATGCCCATTGGACAATTGCTTTTCCTGTGTGTTTATCCCGACTCTAATGACTCTTACTGATACTTTGAATAGTTACTTCATGCACAGTAGGTAGTGGAGTTTTTTTTTCCTGTGATGGTGAGCTATGCCCACTCCTTAAAACTAATGTTGACTGGGTGGCTTAACTGAGGTTTTTTCTCCATTGCATGTGTGTGCTTGTAAGTTGTGGTGTCAGTGAGTCCTGGGTCTTGGGGTTCACCTAAAATGGCAGGTAGAAGGGGTACACAGGGGAGAGAGCCCAATTTTACACATCTAGGCACCCTGCTTTTGGCATCATAACCAAGACAGGTAAAGGCTCTGTGTTGGGCTCACAGAAGCAACTAAATGTGTAAAAATAAAGGTCGGGGGGGGGGGGGGGGGAAGGAGGCCTTGAGCAAGGGACTAGGAGGAGAACTGGGAGAACAAGGTAGCAGCAGCCATGAGACACAGGGTTGGATCAAGGGATGGTGTGAAATTTGGGGTGTCAGTGTGCAAAAAAAAAAAAAAAAAATTAAGGACAGTAAATAAGGTACACAAGTATTAGAGGGCAGTGGGGGAACCATGCAGCACATGTCCCCAGATAGCAACAGAACAACTGTTCTCTTCCAGATTGAAGATACGAAGAAAATAGCAAGGCACCCGATGAAGTACGAACCACGGTGACTGGAGGCAGTGAAAAGGGACCTCAAGATTTCAATAGGTGAGTGTTTTAGATTTGGCTGGGTTACAAGGCCATCTTTTCAATTGGCGGGTGAACTTTGTATCACCCATGTGCTGCAAGCTTGTCACTGTGACAGACTTCCCTTTTTTCAATGTGATTCTCCCTTATTTTTTAGTTCCTTGACAACTTTTTTACAGTGTTGTTATGTGCAAGACACACTCACATGGCACATTCAGCACACATATACAAATACTATTAAAATATGGCAGCAGACTGCTCCTCCGAGAAGTCACCATCATGCTCTGACACCTCCCAGAAAATTGTACATGTTAAAAATAGCTGTTCCTTTCTGTGCATTGCTCGGAATGCTCATTTTAATACTAATGAGCTCATTGT
This sequence comes from Microcaecilia unicolor, assembly GCF_901765095.1. Taxonomy (NCBI): domain Eukaryota; kingdom Metazoa; phylum Chordata; class Amphibia; order Gymnophiona; family Siphonopidae; genus Microcaecilia; species Microcaecilia unicolor. The sequence continues at coordinate 325,265,086 of NC_044033.1, forward strand.
AAAACATTTGTATAGGATTATCGTTGGCTGCTACTGCCAATGATAAAATCAATGCAGAACCCTTTTGTGCATTACTTGCTGAATAATGTGAACACTAAACTGGCTAGAACCAGTCTATATCAGATGTTGCTAGCATGGTAAGCTTTGAGCCTTGGCCCCTAAGTTTTGTGGTTCACTTTTATCCTGCACTTAAGAGCCAGGGTACATGTACACTGGGCAAAATGGGAAGGAGTCAATGTCTAGAGACTGAAGAAGAAATTCCTTGCCAGAGGAATGTGAAGTCTCCCAAGGAGGAGCAAGTAGCTTGAAAGAAGGTACTGGAGAAGAAATGGGGTACAAGGATAAGGAAATTCTGCCAGCTCTACAGAGGAGCTAGTGAGTACGATCCCCACATCAGAGGGATGGAAACAAGAGACAGAAGTCAGCTGACCCGCCAAGGCCTTTACCTTAGGAATATGGACAATGCCTTGAGTAAGGGAGGTCCAGAAAGGTCACTTGAAGGAAGACGCTTAAAGCCAGGAGTGGATGGATGTTATGGCTCAAGCATGGCTGTCCAAGAGTATCCTGGAGGCTTATATTAAGAACATAATATAAGTACCTAGGAAGAGCCTGGGGAAGAACAGTGGCCATAGCACAGAGTGCTACCCTGTAAGTGACAGAACCAGAATTGAGGTAGGATAAGTTTATCTTACAACTTGGTTGACAGTGTGACTTGGGAAGTCAAGGCCCAGCGGTATCCAGTGCGGAATATTGAAACTTGAACAGTGGGGATTCCAGGTCGAGACAAGGTGGTTGGGTTGCCTGGTAGAGGGACAACCAAGTGTGTGCAGGTCACAGGAAAGAGCTTGTAAGGATAAGAAGTGACTTTGTATGTGTAGTATCCATGACCTGTGTAGAGAACAGGTTACACATTTTCTGCATGTAAATAAATATTTTTCTTTTACCTTTAACCCCTGTGTGGTTGTGTTTACTAAGGGCCCAGGTCTGTCTGCAGAGCCATGCTATCACAGGCCCCTCGTAATTTTTTTTGCGTTGGTTGTATTTATAGCTTAAAACTAGTCAGAAAACAGCAAGGCAGTTGGTCCGCCAAATCAAATGCGGAAAATAAAACGACGCAGACCTTGTAAAAAAAAAAAAAGTCTTTATTAGTAGATTAAAAGCTCCCAGATATTCAACATAAAATGCCTGACATGGCCATGTTTTGCCAGTACAAGAATGGCTACGTCAGGAGCAAAAGGTCACTATGAAGGAAAATAAAACATTCAGTATCTAAAAAATGTATTATCATGTCTTTTATATGTTGTTTTTAGATTCTGAATGTTTTATTTTCCTTCATAGTGACCTATTGCTCCTGATGTAGCCATTCTTGTACTGGCGAAACTTGGCCATGTTGGGCATTTTATGTTGAATACCTAGGAACTTTTAATCTACTAATAAAGACTTTGTTTTTTTATTAGTTTAAAACTAGGGCTACATTTCCATTACAATTATTAATTGAGATTAATTGTGTGAATTTAAAAAATGTAAACATTATCAGTTGTACAATTAACGGTATTTTATTTATTTCCCACTGTAGCTCCTTGTGACTCTGGGCAAGTCATTGCCCCAGGTATAAAATAAGTACCTGTATATAATGGCGCTCATTTATGAAGTAACAAACACAAAGGGAAAGCTCGCTTAAAGTCAGTATAAACACTCAAAATATAACAGAAAGCGAGCTTGTATATTGGTATAGGTTAACACCGTAAAAAATAAAAAAATGAGGGAAAAGACCTCAGAAAATGGGGACCACCAGCTACAAAACTGAAGTGGCTGAATCTTGCTGGTCACAGTTCTTCTCTGTAATCATCGGTCGTAAAAAAAAAACCACAAACCAACCTACATGTGGTTGTGCAAATCTTTTTGATCTATTTTATTTTCTTCTTGCATTATTGGAAAAACAAAAAAAAGATTCCGTCCAGTCAGCAAACTCTCCCCAACGCAATGCTGTAGTTGTAGTTTATAAGTTCAACTTAACTGAACTGAGCTTGGCTGCGTGCAACTGTCCCAGGAGGTATCCAGTTGTAATCTGCACTTAGGAGTTTGATATCCAATATCCCCTGAAGAAGCCCCACGGTGAAACGAGTCTGTCGGGTCTGGATGCCTCCTGGGACAGTTGAACGCAGCCAAGCTCAGTTCAGTTAAGTTGAATTTATAAACTACGACTACAGCATTGCGTTGGGGAGAGTTTGCTGATTGGACGGAATCTTTTTTTTGTTTTTCACATAATGCAATAGGAAAATAAAATAGATCAAAAAGATTTGCACAACCACTCGTAGGTTGGTTTGGGGGTTTTTACGACTGATGATTACAGAGAAGAACTGTGACCAGCAAGATTCAGCTATTTCAGTTTTGTAGCTGGTAGTCACCATTTTTTGAGGTCTTTTCCCCCATCTTTTATTTTTTACGGTGTTAACCTATACCAATATATACGCTCGCTTTCTGTTATATTTTGAGTGTTTGCTCATTTATGAAGCACATACACATCTCAAAATGGCCAAATAAAGTCCATCTGCTGAAAAGTTTAAATCGCAATTTTCAAAATGCAAAATTAGGATTTAAAAAATTTTTTTTTACTGCAGTTCATCCAAATAGTAAGGGAGCATGTTGGAGACGTGTTTTGGGTGGGACTAGGGCAGGCACATAAGTTGGAAGTCTTTCAGTGATAATGCAACAGAAAAGAAATATCCAAGGCAAAAAAGGACGTTTTTATCTAGATCTATTTCAATCACATCTAAGTTACAAAAAAGGTGCTCTGGCTAATCAGCTGACCACTGGGGAGATTAAAACTTGACTCCTCATTAATCCCCTAGTGGAAGCTGTCTCCCTCTCACCCCCATAATAAGTGAAACTGAAAGGAGATACCAGGCTTTATGACAGCTGCAGGTATTATAGGCATACCCAACAAAGCAGCAAGCAGATCCAAGGAGTAGCCCAGTGGTTAGTGCAGTGGACTGTGAATAAGGGGATTCAGGTCCAAATCCCACTCCCCCTAGTACATTTCTGGTGGAAATCGTGAGCCCTCCAAAACCACCAAATTACCTACTGTACCTGAATATAGGACACACCTGAAGTGTGTAAGGCGATTCTAATGGTGTATATTTAGGAAGAGTAAGTTTTACTCTGTTCCTGGAGGCTCACAATACAAAATAAAGGAGTTATGGTGGGAATTGTACATAACAACCTAAGAATATAAAAATAGCCATACTGGGTCAGACCAATGGTCCATCTAGCCCAGTATCCTCTTTCCAATGGTGGCCAATCCAGGTCACAAGTACCTGGCAGAAACCCAATTAGTAACAACATTCCATGCTTCCAATCCCAGGGCAAGCAGTGGTGTCCCAAAACATCCCAATTTGGACTTGGATGACTTATTGAAAATGCCTCTCAATATGTACAATGCTTTAATTATAAGCACAGAAAGGCAGTATATTAAATCCCATCCCCCCTTCCTTCCTGAGAGAACTGATAATCTCCCTCCCTCCCACCTCCCAATCCATCATCTTTCCATTTCTCTTCCTTCCCTTCCTCTATTCTTCCCCCAGGTCCATTATCTCCTTCTTTCCTGGGATCCATTATCTCTCTCTCCCCCTTCCTCCCTCCCTCTCTCCCTTCCATTGTCCTTCCAAGGCCTTTCCCACATGTAAAACAACCTTTACACATAAAAAAAACCTTTGAAAAATTACCCCCTTTATTGTAAATCGCTTTAGTATATACAATAAAAGACAAAGTACAAAGTCAATAAACTAAACTATAAAAGCCAATGCATACTTTTAGCCAGGCAGAGAGGGGCAGTTATTTATTGTTTTACCCAGTTAAATAAATATTAGTTTATCCAGATAAATGACTTGGAAAACTATTCTTGTTATGATGCCTTTTTTTAACCCTCATATGTCTTTGTTCCTGAAAGACGGCACATATTGATCTCAGAAGGAAAGGAACTCCCAGTACCTTGTAATGCTGACTAGTGTTGTATTGGTATGAAGGGGGGAGGGGGGAGGGATGAGCGAGCTCAGCCTTTTTGAGATCTTCATGCATTTTAGTCTGGCTTTAAGCTGACTACTCTTTCATGTATTATTGACATCGGCATAAAAGTTACCAGTTAGCCCAGGGATTCCACTGGTCATAATGAAAGTTTCATGAGATGTGCTGGTAGGAGAATGAGGGGTTTATGCTATTTACAGTGAATTCTCAGCAATGCTAATGAATGCTAGAGTTACATAAAGTTAAGATACAGTAGGGTACAGCCAAAATGCTTTGGTTCTTCTAGACAGGCTGCCCTTTACGTATAGAGAATAGCTAATAATCATTAATTACTATTATTATTCACCTGAGTCTCTTTAAACAATTCAGTACTAGTTTAAATGAGCTGATTAACTATCTTGTTAAATGAAGAGAGTTTATTTAAGCTCCCATATATTTCTAACCACACAGGAGGGATAGAGCTGATTGATTTATAAAGTATAACTCAAATTATGAACTAGTACAATCTAAGTGGCACTTGCCAGTGAAAATTTACTGTATTGACTGCTTGAAATAGCAAGTTCTGCACATTGAACAGAGTGTATAACCCAGTGGCATGTCAATGCATTATAACTGGTGCATAACAGTGGCACATAGGTGAGAATTCCCGTAATAGTAATTCTCAGTAGGAAAGGATCTCAGAGTTGGCATTTTATTTATGAAGTATCTGGGAAATTCTGGAATTTAAAAGTTCCAGAATAATCAACTGTGAGTAAGATTGTGAGGGTTTAGAGGGTACAGCTCTCTGGAGAAACTAGATGGGGATTCCTTGTGCATGGGTTTGGAGTTCATGGAAGGAGGGTGAAAGGGGCAGACAATACGCATATGTGGTGAGTGAAAAAGAACATTTACAAATTATTTTCTATGATCTATAAAAATTTGGTACATTTTAAAATGTAAATGTAGGGAGCAGAGCCAAGATTTTGGACATCTGTTAGATGTTCACTGTGGGAGAACCACTGACTTGTACCTTTGCAAATGTCATATTTATTTATACAAATTTTTATATAGGATTAATTCAATAACTGGCACCCAAATTGAAAAAAATGCACGCCGAGCGCTATTCTATAATTGGTGTTCCGAGTTGGGCATCGTTTATAGAATATCACGTAGTGCCGGGATCTATGCCCAAGTTTTAGGAGTGAGGATTTACACCAGCTGAGCCCTGACATAAATCTCTGCACCTAAATTAGGCATAGATTCCGCAAATTCTATAATTCTGTGTGCATCTTAAGTGAACACCCTGACCTGCTCATACTCTTCCCATGGCCACCCTCCCCTGTTCAGTTGTGCACTAAAGGATTTGCACACGCATCTTTATAAAATAGTGCTTAGCGAGATGCATACCTAAATCCACATTCTTCTCAATTAATGCCAATAATTGATTGTTAGTGCCCAATAATTGGCACTAATAAGTTTGTTACAAATTTATTAAGGGCATATATTCTGCCCATCAAAGTAAAGTCTAGGTAGCTTACAATTAAAAGCAAGTAAGGAGGGGTGAGAAATAGAGCGACAGCCTGTGAGGAAAGGGGGGGGGGGGGAGGAAATACAATGTTCAATAGGATATGTGGGTGGGAGACACAAATGGGGAGGGGATTGTCTAGTTCAGATTAACATCCAGTACCCTTGTACAAGCAACATGAGTATCATTGGTCATAGGCATCTGCAAATAAGGACAAGATCAGTTTGAATTTCTGTAAGGAGGATGACAGATGAAGGTGGGTTGACAATTTGTTCTAGAGCTCAGTTCCTTGGACTGAAAAATGGAAAACAAAATAGTGTCGTGTGATATATCTAATTTCACGGAAGGTGGGGACTACAAGCTGGTTCTGTTGGGAGGATCTAAGTGTATGTGAGGGGCAGTAAAGTGTTGAAAGATGAGATATTCTGGTTCACCAGCGGCATGAACTTTGAATACAAGGAGCAGTAGTTTATAGGTTATTCGATGGGCCAGTGGGAGCCAGTGTGCTGCTTTCAATAGCGGGGTGACATGATCAAATTTCTTATGACCTGTAATTAACTTAATAGCAGTGTTTTGAATTAATTTCAAGTGTCTGCGATCCCTGATACGAATTTTAAGTGCCATTTATAGAATTCTCCATATACTATCTACATGTTAATGAAAACAATCAAAATGGTTCACAAATGAAATCAAAATTCAAAAGCTTCTCTTTTCTACCATCTCAAAAAAAACTTTCACATTTCCTGATTACAGATGATTTTCCAGTTCCTGACTTCTCTTGATCTAACCCCTTATTACTATCAATCATCTATATACCACCAAATCTACAATAGGTTCAGGTAGTTAACAACAAAAAAGTAAAGAGCAAGAAAAGAATACCAAAGTCAAATAAAAACTAAATGAAAACCCAACAGCTACCCCTGACTATCCACTATTCTGATACTATGGCTAAAGTCAAGTTTTTAGTGCTTTGTGAAAAGACCTGAAATGGCCCAGCAGGTGTAACTCAGGAGACATTGGAGACTGTTGTTAAGAATGCTCTAGAGCTACTTGAGTGCATCACAAGATTTGCAATGATGGGACTTCAAGTAAGCCCCCCAGGTTGCCCCCCTGGAACCGTCTTCCTGAGCCCATACATCTAGCTCCATCTCTACCTGTTTTAAAATCTATGCTGAAGGCTCACCTTTTCACTGCTGCCTTTGGCTCCTAACCGCTACTCATTTACTCTCCTCCTCCCCTGTTCCTCTTTACCCTGTAATTCCCTTGCCCGTAATGTCTTGTCTGTCTGTTTTACCTAGATTGTAAGCTCTTTGAGCAGGGACTGTCTCTCTATATCAAATGTTCAGCGCTGTGTGCGTCTGGTAGTGCTATATAAATGGTGGTAGTAGTAGTAGTTAGAGCACAAAATATGTTTCGGAGTGTAGAGCACTAAATTTTGGACCAGATATCTAGACCATTTTCATGAATAGCTGTAAACGATGGCTTGGTTCTATCAGCTGTCTTGAAAGGAGCACAGGAAGAACAGATCACCCAATCCATGCTGATAGTTCTTACCCTTAAATCCAGCATAGGCTGGATACTTACAGCTTGATATTTAACTCTTAAAGTTAGGCACCTTGATCAGGCTTATTACATAAGCCCCTGCTGAATTTCTCAATTTAAATGCCTAAAAAGTAGATAGGCAAGGGAAGAGGCCAGGTCAAGGTAACCTTATGATTCTAAACTTAGGAGAGTCCATTACTGGCTTAGATTTAAGGTTCCAAATTTAAAATATTTAGCTATATTCACTACAAAAAAATGAGGTGCTTATAATTAGCTAAATATAGGCAACTAGCTCTGGGGCCCTTATACTAAAGTGAGTTAAACACTTAGGGATAAATTCAATAAATGATGCCAAAATGTAGACACTGAGATGATGCGTGCTGAGCACAAATTCTATAACATCAGTCCTGCATGGAATTGCCATTAAAGAATACTAGCATAAGGTTGCACTTTTGTGCCTAACCTTAGGAGTGAGCACTTACGCCATGTCAAAGGATGGTATAAGCTCTTGCACCTAACTGTTGACAGTTGGGCACATAACTTCTAGTATTCTATAACCTGCTCACGTAACTCCCTGACTCATCCATGCCCCTCCCACAGTCACACCTTCCCTGGAAGTTGCGTGTGACAGAAATTGAGTATGAAGCTTTTAGAAGAGAGACTAAGGTCAGTTACATGTGCAGCTGCCAACTAGTGCCAATTAATGCCAATTCACGCCAGTTTAGCCAATAATTGGCTGGTAGCTCCAATTAACAGCAAATTATTAAATTAAGTTGCATGAGCAACTGACCTTATTCTGAGCCCCTTTTACAAAGCGGCGGTAAGCCCAATGTAGGCTTATCACTTGTTAAAAAGGAACTACCGTCAGGCTACTGCAGCAACCCGGCAGTAGTTCCCACCCCCAGCATGCTGTCATATCCGGTGCTACAAATATCTTTATTTTTGTAGCGTTGCTGCGTACCTGGTGGTAATCGGGAAGTGCCACTCGCTGTCCGGTTACTGCAAGGCTAGCACGGGAGCCTTTACTGCCACCTCAATGGATGGCGGTAACAGCTCGCCCTCCCTGAAATGGCTGCATAGCCATTTCTTTTAAAAAAAGAAAAATGTACCTTTTACTCACTGCAGTAAAATGGAGCCTTGGCGCACATTAAAACACACACCAATGCCAGTGCAGGCCCCCTTTTGCTGCAGCTTGGTAAAAGGGTCCCTTTATAAATTGAGTGCATGGTTAGGACTAGATTCTTTATATGGACACCATAAAACCAGCACTGAAAAATACGCTATTCTATAAGCCGCGCTTGATTTTATGTATGTTTAAACCCCTGAGAACATTTGAATTGTGCGATATATAAAAGTTTTAATAAATAAATAAATCTAGGTGCGGTTTATAGAATAGCACTTACGTCCGGGAATCATACCTAACTTTAGACGTGGCCATTTGCACCAACTGAAACGTGGTGCAAATCTTTATGTTTAAATTAGATGCGTATCCCCGTTATTCTATAACTAAGTGCATTAATATTAGGAATGCCCACGTTACACCCATGTCCCTCCCATTTCCATGCCCCCTTTTTCAGTTCACATGTAAATTTGAGGTGCATAAATGCTAATTAAATCTAATTAGTGCCATAAGTACATAAGTATTGCCATACTGGGAAAGACCAAAGGTCCATCAAGCCCAACATCCTGTTTCTAACAGTGGCCAATCCAGGTCACAAATACCTGGCAAAATCCACAAAAAGTACAAAACATTCTATACTGCTAATCCCAGAAATAGTGGATTGTTCCCCCCAAGTCCAATTTAATAATGGTCTATGGACTTTTTCTTTAGGAAGCCATCCAAATCTTTTTTTAAACTCTGTTAAGCTAACCGCCTTTACCACATTCTCTGGCAATTAATTCCAGAGTTTAATTACACGCTGAGTGAAGAAATATTTGCTCCGATTCATTTTAAATTTACTACATTGTAGCTTCATCGCATGCCCCCTAGTCCTAGTATTTTTGGAAAGCACTCCACTCATTATTTTATAGACCTCTATCATATCTCCCCTCAGCCACCTTTTCTCCAAGCTGAAGAGCCCAAGCCGCTTTAGCCTTTCCTCATAGGGAAGTCAACCTATCCCCTTTATCATATTTGTTGTCCTCCTCTGCACCTTTTCTAATTCCACTATATCTTTTTTGAGATACGGCGACCAGAATTGAACACAATATTTGAGGTGCGGTCGCACCATGGTGCGATACAAAGGCATTATAACATCCTCATTTTTGTTTTCCATTCCTTTCCTAATAATACCTAACATTCTATTTGCTTTCTTAGCCGCAGCAGCACACTGAGCAGAAGGTTTCAACGTATCATCGACGACACCTAGATCCCTTTCTTGGTCTGTGACTCCTAACGTAGAACCTTGCATGACGTAGCTATAATTCGGGTTCCTCTTTCCCACATGCATCACTTTGCACTTGCTGACATTAAACTTCATCTGCCATTTAGACACCCAGTCTCCCAGTCTCCTAAGGTCCTCTTGTAATTTTTCACAATCCTCCCGCGATTTAACGACTTTGAATAACGTTTGTGTTATCAGCAAATTTAATTACCTCACTAGTTACTCCCATCTCTAGGTCATTTATAAATATCTTTAAAAGCAGCGGACCCAGCACAGATCCCTGGGGAACCCCACTAACTACCCTACTCTCTGTTTTCTATCTTTTAACCAGTTTTTAATCCAGAATAGAACACTACCTCCTATCCCATGACTCTCCAATTTCCTCTGGAGTCTTTCATGAGGTACTTTGTCAAACGCCTTCTGAAAATGCAGATACATAATGTCAACCGGCTCACTTTTATCCACATGTTTGTTCATCCCTTCAAAGAAATGTAGTAGATTGGTGGGGTAAGATTTCCCTTCACTAAATCCATGTTGACTTTGTCTCATTAACCCATGCTTTTTGTTCTTTATAATAGTCTCTACCATTTTGCCCGGCATCGACGTCAAACTCACCGGTCTATAATTTCCCGGATCTCCTCTGATTTTAAAAATCGGCGTTACATTGGCCACCCTCCAATCTTCCGGTACCACGCTTGATTTTAAGGATAAATTACGTATTACTAACAATAACTTTGCTAGTTCATTTTTCAGTTCTATCAGTACTCTGGGATGAATACCATCCAGCCCAGGAGATTTGCTACTCTTCTGTTTGTAGAACTGCCCTATTACATCCTCCAGGTTTACACAGAATTAATTAAGTTTCTCCGACTCGTTAGCTTCGAATACCATTTCTGGCACCGGTATCCCAGCAAAGAATTCATTTAATCTCTCCACTACGGCTTTGTCTGCCCTGATCGCCCCTTTCACTCCTCGATCATCTAGCGGTTCAACCGATTCTTTTGCCAGCTTCCTGATTTTAATATACCTAATAAAAGTTTTACTATGTGTTTTGGCCTCCAACGCAATCTTTTTTTCGAAGTCCTTCTTAGCCTTCCTTATCAGCGCTTTGCATTAGACTTGACATTCCTTAAGCTGTTTCTTATTATTTTCCATTAGTTCCTTCTTCCATTTTCTGAAGGATTTTCTTTTAGCTCTAATAGCTTCCTTCACCTCTCTTTTTAACCATGCCGGCTGTCGTTTGGTCTTACATAAGTACATAAGTATTGCCATACTGGGAAAGACCAATAATTGAATTGTTAAAAAGCCAATTATAGGCACTAATTAGCTTGTTCAACTAAATTGTTAAGGGATTTTTGGTAGTTTACCTGTTTCTGTGTGATACACTACATGTTACTTAGTTTTTGCTGAATTTTTCTGTCTGGGTGCATGACATGGGCAAGGTCTAGGCAAGGTGTGGAAGGATTATCTAAGTAGCGAAGAAGAATTTTTGCAAAAGAAGTTAAGTAAAAAAATGTTGACTGTCAAAACATGCTAAGAGAAGGAGTTCTGTTCACAATAGCACCAAAGCCATTGTATTGTGAGAACTTCTGATGCATAGCTCTGAAAACTGAAGATATTGAAAAGGTGATTGATTGAGAGGCTATTGAATTAATAATAGAGCAACAACATAAAGTGGATTTCTTTGACCTATGATAGAAATATTGCCAAAGGGTTTGGCTGTGTGATTTGAGGTCTTTTTCTCCACTTTTGTCAGTAAAGATGGCATGTACGCAGCAGTTCCACAATATAAATGTGAGTAACTTATATTTGAGGTTCAGAATGGTAAGCATTCAAGGATGTCAAAGGGGATGCAGTGTTCCTGTTTGTGAACTTCTTCCAGAGGTTAATTAAAGACTTCTCCAAGGTGGCAGCTCCTATCTCTGCACTCCTGAAGAAAAATATTCCATTTTATTGGACATGTGAAATACAGAAGGCATTGAATCATCTTAAGATGGCTGTGACAGGGTCTATGTCCCATCCTATAAGAAAATTAAGGCCTGGGAGGAAAAGGTAAAGGTGGGGACCAATACCAAAGAATCAGCTTCAGTCCTGCAAGGGAAAAATAGAACTTACCAGCCAAGATCAATTACCAGGGAAACAGCTAGAACAGGGAGAGCACATGACAGTTAGAGGGAGGTCCTCTGGCCCTTCCAATAGAATCTATGGATCAGCAGAGCATCCAATCAGGCTAGGGGAGGGGGAGTTGCATAAAGGAGGACACTACTGCCCTATGAAAAGAGGGAAGTGAGAGCAGAACTCGGTGTCTCAAGGTGCAAGATGCTGGAGCCCAGTCTGAAGCTTGCAACACTGTCTGAAGGTATGGTATACTCTTGTTTGTTTTACTCTTGGGGTTTATTTTGTTGAGTATTTTTGTCCTCTACAAGATGCCTTGTTTTTAAATGTACTTTAGTAAAGTCCAATTGTGTTTTTTCCTGCTGGTGGCAGGTTGTAGCCGCGAGTGGAGCTACGTGAGTAGTAGTAGGTGGGCAGGCTACAACCTGGCCTAGCCCTAACCTGAGACCCATGTCTTAGTTATTTGTTTGAGCTAATAGTGCAATTGCTATGAATATTTTTCCTGTTTTATACTCAAACCACTGTTTGGACTTATGCTATTTGATGAGGAGGTTTGATTTGGATTCTTTTGGGATCTGCAAGGACCTGGACTAAGTATAGTGGGAAACTCTATAAAAGGAAAACAAATAATGGCATTGGAGTCAAGGGATACTAAAGACCCACAGAACTTTTATTATAACTGGTTTGTATGCAATGGACTAAAACTTTGGAAATAATAGTTCATATGTATTTATCAAGCTCTACATTTTGCATTTGTACATTTTTGTCTTATTGGAAAAAAAACAAGTTGATGTAAGTAATGTTCTATTTGCTTGACTGTTTTGCTGTGTCCCAGCTATACCTGAGGTTGACCCCATTCACTAAGAGGAGTGGACAATGAAGGGAATCAAGGCCATCTGAAAAGGAAGAAGCCAGGTTGCAAGGTGTGCAGGTGCAGGGACTGATACTCAAATGCATGCACACAAGGCCCTGTTTCTTCTCCCCCTCCAATCTACTGATCACACTTATCCAATGGGTAAGATTAAGAGACGTGATATTTTATGTCACTTTTGTCATCTCCTGCTGCTCAGGCCCAACTTATGTTTTAAACTATGTGGGTGCTACAGAATCTGGCCTTTATGACTGGAGGACTGCTCTTTTTTCCCTTCCAGTTAGGGTCAACAGGAAGACATGGGAGACAGGAAAGGTAAGGAAGAAATGATGGAAGGAAAGAGAATAAAGAAAGATGTGTGTGTGGGGTGGGGGGAGGGGGAGAGACAGAGAAAGAGAGAGAGAAAAGGGAGCAAGTAAGGGAGGGAGGGCTTGTCTATTTCAGAAATGGTTAGCCCTAGGACTGTAAACTCTGAGTACTAATCTGTTAATTTTCATATAGTGATATGGGCAATTAAGGGGTAAATCAGATATGAAAAGGAGAAGTCCAGCTTCAAGGTATAAATAGCACAGGAAAGGAAAGAAACTCAAAAACTTTAGTTAACCTCTGGAGGGTTTAAGCTTGGTGCATTCTCTGTTTTACTTTTACAAATGCTTTATTAGCTAGAATATTTTATGGTGGTAAGTATCTAAATGATTATAGTAATGGGGCTCAGTTCTCTAGTAATCTCCCTCTTGCAGGGTATGAGAGTTGTCTAGTAAGTCTCTTGGCTGTCACTAGCAGAATTGTGTTTTTGATTGAATTTGGAGCTGCAATGTATGCAAATTAAGGCAGCGACAACAGGGTCCTATCTGCTTGGACTCCAATTAACAGAATAGTCCCCAAAGAGATGTGTTTCATTCATGAGCAGGAGCTTCTACTCTTAGACTCTGACAAGTTAATCTACTCTCTTACCAATATCAGCAAGAGATGTGAAGAAAGGGATCCCAGCACAGCTTTAGCAGCTGCTATTCTCTTTAAAAGTTCAGTAAACAGGCTCGCTCTTTTTTTTCATAAGAAGAGTTGTGCACCAAAGTTTTAAAATCAGGAGAGGACATATCTGAGAGTGCTTGCAGATGCTTGTCGATTAGGCCACTAATTGTGTCGGTAACCGCGGGGATGGGGACGAGGTGGGGATAGATCCCACGGGGACGTGGTGGGGACGGGGACAGGTCCCACGGGGATGGGGCGGGGATGGGGACAGAGCCCGTGAGGATGGGGACAAACTTTGTCCCCATGTCACTTTCTACTTTGAAGCCTGTTAATCAACTGGACTGTTATTTGTGTTTGATGCAGACGACAATATTTTTTCTATTTGTAATTTAAACACAACAGTTACATAGCATATTGTTCCTTTTTATACTTTAATAAAAAGATTTAAATATAAAATCATAAGTGCTCGAGATTTCTGCAGATGAGAACAGAGCCCGCATGGATGGGGACAGGGATGGGGACAGAACGTGCGGGGACGGAGACAGAACCCATGGGGACGGGGCGGGGATGGGGACAAATTTTATCCCCATGTTATTCACTAGTCAGTGCCAAAGGGGAAACAAAGGAGCAATATGTGCCCCTTTGGCCATGCTCCATTGGCCACAAACCCATGGATGCTTATTGCTGGGAAATGGATTTTATAGCCAGGCCTGATGCAGCACAAATGATGTCACTTTCTGGTGATGATCTCCTTCCTAGATCTCACCCTCTAGATTTTTTTATTGAGAAGGGTTGACCTGCCAGCTCAATTAATTTCCTGGTTGAACTAGGAAATGTAGAGGGGCATTTTCGATATAACAGCAGTAAAAAACGTCTATCGGAAAACGATCAAAAAATGAAGTCCATAATGGAAAAAGTAAATAAATATTTTCTGATAATCAAAAATACAGTAAACTGTTTCCACAAAAGATGCACTGCAAACGTCATAGATGTTTTGTGATAAACATCTCCGCCAATTGGTAATACACTATACAAGGTGTGCAACAGCAGAACTGGTCCCTGTGTTGAAGGTAATGGCAAGACATTCCCTCCATGTGCAAAACATGCATATATGGAGAAACGTTTCTTGGTGTGCACAGCTATCTCTCTGCGCAGGGAGCCAAATTTCTCTATTCGGGAGTCTGAGCTCCTGATCCTCCTTTGTCTCCACCACCTGCTTCCACACAATGTCTCCATGATGGCATGGAGATGCATAAGGAACAGCTTTGAAAGGTGAGTGTGAAGCAGTGCCCCCCCCCAGGATCACAGCACCACTCATGCAAGTACCATACATAGGCAGGGTCACATACACTGAATTCCTTTTGTTGTTGCGATACATTGTACTGATTTTTCATAAGAAAGAATAACAAAACATTGTTGACATTAGAATGTCCAGAATATCCAATGACAAGTAATTATGGGGCCCCCTCCACTAACTATGAAATACTGAAATGAGGGGCTGCACATACCTAGACCCCCTGTCCCCCCCCCCAACTTGCCCCATCATGCAGGCCCACACCTACATACTGATGGGAACATTGGCAGCAGCTCACCAAAGTACATGCAGCCACCCAAAGGCACATCTGTTTTATCCCACTGCCCATCTCCACCTCCCAGCAACAGTGCACATGCTCCATAGAAAGGCCGCTATGCCATTATCTGTCCACATGGGCATCTCAGCTCATATAACACTTGTGTCTGTGCACTGCATGCCCACCCCCTCAGTCACCCTCCCCCAAATTAACATTACATTAACACTAACATCATGGCTTGTATCCCGCTACCACCTTGCAGTTTTAAGCGGGTAACAATCAACAAGAAGTCAGAACAATCATCTGGGAATTACACTAAATAAGTGTCACAGGCTATGTGACAAAAAAAATCATGTATGTGAAACCAAGAAGCCCCATCACCTGAACCCTGTCTCCACCAGCTTGTGTTCTGCAGAAGATTCGGCATCCACAGTGATCTTGAGGCACTCAGACACTGCTATAGACAAATCTATGAGGTGATATAGAAAGGAAGGGGGGAGGGGGAAGGGATGTTGGACACCACCCTTCTCTAATCAATAGAAAAGTGGCCAGTATGTCATACACAGCTACGTAGTCAGCTTTGGCAGGCTAAATAAAACAATAATCAGAAAGACCCAAAGTGGGAATCAAAACCATATCCCCTACATTGAGAGGCTACAGTCATAACTAGAGAATGACGCCGGGACAAAGTTTGTTCCCATCCCCGCAGATTCTGTCCTTGTCCCCGTTGTGTCCCCACGAACTCTGTCCCCATCCACAGAAGCCTCAAACAGTTGATTTTATAAATCTTTCATTACAGCATAAAAAGGAATAATATTCTGAACTGTCATTTATAAAGCAAAAATAGAAGATACATCCCCCCATCTTCCCTCCCTCCTCCCCTTTCACAAACATTCCCTCCCCTATACTCTCTCCTTGCCTTACTTAAAAAGGTGCCAGAAAAGGCCTGAGCTGTTATAGCCCTTCCAAGCACAGCCACAGCAAACAAAAATGATCTAATTCCAACAAGCAACTGAAATAAACAAACCCCCTGCCACCTCTATCCTTCTAATCTCAACAATATCTCTGAGATCCAAGTCAAGAAACACACTGACTGCAGCAAATATTAGATCTTATTCACCCTGTTAAAATGTCCAGGGGGACAAAATAGAACCCGCTATGTATGTCCTAGCAGGGAAGAAATATGCCCTATGAAGCACCTTGCCGATAGAAGCACTCCCTATACTCTTGAACTAGTGTTCTGGTTTTGTAATCCGTGGATGATTATTAAGTCATCCACAATCTCAGGATTCAGTCAAGCTCTCCTTTCTTCCAAAGTCCTTCCCGTAATACAAAATGTCCTCTCAGAAGATGTGCTGGTAGCAGGAATGCACAGGATCCCCGTGCAGCGTTTGCTTGCTTTGGTCAGTACTTTTCTTTATTTTCCCAAAATGATAAAACTTCATTGTCAGCATCATCAGTCGAACATCAATAACTGTCAAATTCATGAACAATAGCCTTCCGAGGAGACATTGTTCCATGAAAATCGCTCAGAAAACTTCTAATGCTGACATCCATTTTCATTCATTTGGAGGGGCCCGGGGCTCTTCCACAGATGTGACACTTTTTGGAAGGGTGGATTGTGGAAGATCCCGAGATGTTGATGGACTTGATTCTTCCATTTCAAGCTACTAGTACAACCTTCTCAAAGATTCAGTTGCCTGTGTTTTAACATCCTCGGTCAGCACTCAAGAAAAAGATCTAGGTGTCATTCTAGATAATGCACTGAAATCTGCTCAGTATGTGGTGGCAGCCAAAAAAGCAAACAGGATGCTAGAAATTATCATGAAAGGGATAGTGAATAAGACTGAAAATGCTATAATGCCTCTGTATCTCTCCATGATGCGACCGCACCATGAGTATTGCATTCAGTTCTGGTTGCTGTATCTCAAAAAAGATATAGTGGAATTAGAAAAGGTTCAAAGAAGAGTGACCAGAATGATAAAGGGGATGGCAATCCTCTCATATGAGGAAAGGCTACAGAAGTTAGGGCTCTTCAACTTGGAAAAGAAAAGGATGAGGGGAGATATGATTGAAGTCCACAAAATCCTGAGTGGTGTAGAATGAGTAGAAGTAAATTAATTTTTTACTCATTTCAAAAGTACAAAGACTAGGGGACACTCAAGAATGTTACACAGAAATACTTCTAAAACAAATAAGAGGAAATATTTTTTCACTCAACAAATAGTTAAGCTCTGGAACTCTTTGCTGGAGAATGTGGTAACAACGGTTAGCGTATCTGGGTTTAAAACAGGTTTGGACAAGTTCCTGGAGGAAAGGTCCATAGTCTGCTACTGAGACAGACATGGGGAAGCAACTTCTTGCCCTGGGATTTGTAGAATGCAATGTTGCCACAATTTGGGTTTCTGCCAGTTACTTGTGACCTGGCTTGGCCATTGTTATAAGCAGGGTACTGTGCTAGATTGACCATTGGTCTGACCCAGTATGGTTAATCTTATGTTCTAAGGTAATTGCATTGTCTTTCAGACACGGGTGTAGAAGGGAAGCAATATTGTGTAGTGAATGAATCAGAAAATAAGTCTCAATCAGGTGTTGGAAATGCTCCTTCATGCTAGCAACAATGGATGAATCAGTTACAGTAACACTCAGATGCTTCAACAGCTGGACATGGGTTGGAAGGACATTATAGATGGTAGGAGTTTGATCAGCAGACAAGACTCTTGTTGTTACATCAAAGGCAGACAAGAGACAAATGATGTAATTTAACTTGGCTTCATTCAAATCCAAAAGCAGCTCCTGAAGTTTTTTTTAATCATTGAATTCAGCTTCCAGTTGTTTAAGACATGTTAAGTTTTCACTTATTGAATCTAGCATTGTATAGATGCTGTTCCAGTCTTCTGATGCATTCTTGAATGCTTGACATGTGTGACAATGTCTTTTGAAATCTTTATCAGCCCACTTACTTCAGCAGTTGCAGAATCAGAGTAATCATCCTTCGGTCCATGAACTAATATGAGGTCCAAGTTATGGCCAGCACACGATATCCACTGATGATTCTTGAATGCAGCCTTCACATTAGCTGCATTGTCAGTCACATATATATATTGTCCTGTCGGTAAGCCCCAAATTCTTCTAAAATGACTTTTACAGTAGATCTGATATTTGCTGCAGTGTGTTTTTCTAGCAGAGTTCTGGTGGCAAGGATTCTTGAGTTTATATGAAAATTGGTATCTATATACTGTACAGTAACTGTTATGTATGGCATCCCGGTACCATCTTCAGTCCACAGATCAGTTGTTTCACCAAATATAATTTGCTTTTGCAACAGACTGCTGCTTTTTCCTTTTCAGCAATAGTAGAAATATGCCTGTTCTGCAGAGGGGAGTATCTGATCTGCAGAAAAAAGGCCATATTTTCTGCCAACTGAAACCAGCTTCTCAGTGGGTAGAATGAAACCAATTCCTTTGACCGTAGAGAAAGGTCTGATGTTCATAGCACACATTGAGGTGACCGCATCAGTAACTTCTGCTTTCACTGCTGCAGGCACGGTCATACTGGGTTCGTCCCGATGATTCACTTTTTGTAAGAAGTCCCCGATGTTTCTTGTGAGCATATGCTTTTGACCATAACTTGTTACATACTCTTTCAGACCACTGGTCCCATCACGTGACTTCTACTTCAATGCCATCTTGGGAGTCTTGCACATGGTGAAACTACTGTTTTGACCATCCACACGGATAACAACGAAGGATTTCCACACCGCACTAGCTCCATCATTCTCAATAAAAGACAATGTCTCACTTTTTTTACCAATTAGATCTTGAACCATTGTTTTATCCTTGACTACAGATAACCTAAAAAATGTGATTGACCAGATTAAAACAAAAAAACGCACAACAACAAAAAAAACTTTGTAGAACAAAAACTACTAGCAGGGACTGACTGACAGTGGTATGTGCCCCCCACCCAGTTGCCACCTGCCACCCCCTACTGCCGCGCTGCTGCTCCTCTACTGCCGTAGCCAACGCCCCCGCTGCCCTGATCCTGCCTGAAGGACCATGGTGGTCTGGTGGTCTCTTGGGTGGAAGGAGGAGCATGTTCTTTCCTGCCTACTGCGCTGCTGCTATTCCCTTGCCTGCCGCCACTGCCATGTTTTCAAAATGGTGGCCAAGACTACGTACGGTATTCTCGCAGGTCTCGACAGTCTCGCAAGACTTCTGCAGGTAGTCTCGGCCATCATTTTTAAAATATGGTGGTGCCAGGCAGAGGGAATAGCAGCAGCACAACGAGCAGGAAAGAACACGTTCCCCCCTGCAGAGGCCATTAAATCACTAGCAGCGTGCATTTAAAGGTAGGACTAGGGGAAGGCTGTAGTGTGTGACGGGCATTCGGGCAGAGCCTCTGGCACCCCTAGAGCCTCAGGATCCTCAGGCACAGCCTGGTTGTTGACTGGATTGAATTAAGGTATAGAGATAGATAAGTCTTTATAGCCTCATCAACAGTGCCAAATGAGAGCAGATCAATAAATGACTCAAGTCTGAAGAGGCAAGGAGATATCTCACAGGTTTATCTTCCTGTCCAAAATTCTAGACAGCTGATATACAGATCAGCAGGACCCAAAGCAGTCAAATACAAGTAGTCAGAAACAAAACAGTTTATACCTAATTGTTCAACCACCCTTACGATTTGCCTTTGGGTTTAAAAAGCAAAACATGTGCATGTAAGGACTGAATAAACAAATTACAACAAAGTTTAAAGCAAATGCCCTTAATATGAAATACTGGTAGCAGTACTGAAACAGTGATGGAATATTTGCATAGCAAACAGCCTGAGCCAACAGATTTATTTTCCACCGAACACGTGGAGGGGCATAATTGAACGAAAACGTCTATCTCCATGGGCGTTTATCTCCGAGAACGGGTCCGTGAAGGGGCGGACCAAACCGTATTTTCGAAAAAAATAGACGTCCATGTTTTATTCGACAATTTGTGAGCTGGGCGTTTTTGTTTTTCAGTGATAATGGAAAATGAAAGTGCCCAGCTCAAAAACGAATAAATCCAAGGCATTTGTTCGTGGGAGGGGCCAGGATTCATAGTGCACTGGTCCCCCTCACATGCCAGGACACCAACCGGGCACCCTAGGGGGCACTTTTACAAAAACAAAAAAAAAGGTAAAAGAGCTCCCAGGTGCATAGCACCCTTCCCTTGTGTGTTGAGCCCCCCAAATCCCCCTCAAAACCCACTGCCCACAAGTCTACACCATTATTATAGCCCTAAGGGGTGAAGGGGGGCACCTACATGTGGGTACAGTGGGTTTGGGGGGTTGGACGACTAATAAGTATTAAGCAGCACAATTGTAACAGGTAGGGGGGGGATGGGCCTGGGTCCACCTGCCTGAAGTCCACTGCACCCCCTAACAACTGCTCCAGGGACCTGCATACTGCTGCCAGGGAGGTGGGTATGACATTTGATGGTGAAAATAAAAAGTTGTGAAACATCATTTTTTATGGTGGGAGGGGATTAGTGACCACTGGGGGAGTCAGGGGAGGTCATCTGGTCATTTAGGGCACTTTTTGGGGCCTTATTTGTGAAAAAACAGGGTCCAGGAAAAGTGCCCTAAATTCTAGCTACAAACGCATACTTTTTTTTCCATTATCGGCGAAAGGCGCCCATCTCTCCTCTGCCGATAACCACGCCCCAGTTCCACCTTCGCCACGCCTCCGACACGCCCCCGTCAACTTTGTACGCTTCCGCGATGGAGTGCAGTTGAAAACGTCCAAAATCGCCTTTCCATTATACCGATTTATTCGTTTTGTGAGATAAACGTCTATCTCCCGATTTGGGTTGAAATCTAGGCATTTTTCTCTTTCAGTTATAAGGTGGATAGTAACATAGTAGATGACGGCAGAAAAAGACCTGCACGGTCCATCCAGTCTGCCCAACAAGACAAACTCATATGTGTATACCTTACCTTGATTTGTACCTGCCTTATTCAGGGCACAGACCGTACAAGTCTGCCCAGCAGTATTTCCCGCCTCCCAACCACCAGTCCCGCCTCCCATCACCGGCTCTGGCACAGACCGTATAAGTCTGCCCTCCACTATCCTCGCCTCCTAACCACCAACCCCACTTCCCCCCACCTGCTCTGCCACCCAATTTCGGCTAAGCTTCTGAGGATCCACAATTAACTTTGTATGAACTTGGTGGCTAATAGTGTGCTGAACTGGACAATGTTGCCACATTTAGAATGACTCTCTGAACCTCTGCAGGAGGAAGCCCTTTCCTCATTACGTCTCTGTGAAATAGTAGTAATAAAAAAAGATAACTGCATTTTTATAAAATACCACTGCATTCCACAAAACAAAAAGAAGACAACTTCCCTCTATTATTTTACTACAGAGGAAAAGGCTTCAGACGCTCAGTGAGCCAATCTTTTTAATTTATAGGCTCACTGACTCGTTTGGAGGCACTTTGATTACTTTATTATGCAAAGTTTCGCCTACCACGAGCATCCTCATTAGCCAAAAAACCTCTGCATAATTTTTTAAATTTTTTAATCCTTAGTAATATCACTTTACTTCATATTACTTAAAAAATACACTTATCTGGATTGTACCTGGAGTCCTGTATGAGAAAGCAGCAGAAGATAAGTGTATTTTTTAAGTAATATGAAGTAAAGTGATATTACTAAGGATTAAAAAATTTGAAAAATTATGCAGAGGTTTTTTGGCTAATGAGGATGCTCGTGGTAGGCGAAACTTTGCATAGTAAAGTAATCAAAGTGCCTCCAAACGAGTCAGTGAGCCTATAAATTAAAAAGATTGGCTCACTGAGCGTCTGAAGCCTTTTCCTCTGTAGTAAAATAATAGAGGGAAGTTATCTTGCTTTTTGAGGATATTTTGATGAGAAGTGTGAGCAAGCACCATATTGAGTATTAATTTGGACATACAAAACAAAAGGAGCAAGTTCCCACATGCCATCTTTTTCTTTTGTTGTGGGCACAGGAAAAGAAGATGTTAAATGCCCCCAGGTCTCAAACTAATTAATGATTTTTAAAAAATTATTAATAGTAAGTCTGATTGTTGAGCACCTGATACTCATAATGTGATGTCTGTTTTGGTGGCCCTTTACTAGGTGACAACATCTATGCAAGAATACAGGGAGTCCCTATAACCAGCCCCCTCAAATGAACTAAAATTATTACTCTAACTGATGAAACCAATACTTCCTCTATGTACAACTACATTCGTATGCTGCACAAGCCAGCATGTTGTGGGGGGGCTGGCGGGGGCAACCTTGCCATGGTCTTCACAGTGTCCGACAGTGTACCATGTTCCTCCTGGGCTCATTCACGCTATACTCCTTGCTGAGTCATGCCTGAGTGAATCCTCTAGCTGAGTCCCGACTCTATCCTCTCCTCTACTGCTGTGCTGCCCTCAGCCGCTACTCTATCTCCTTAGTAGTAAGTATGACGATGCCACTATTACCACCACACTGAAAAATAACCTACAAAATGGTGTGCTGTGGTGGCACATTATTTAACAGTGTGGTGGCAGTAACATGAAATAAAAGTCAGGATCTTCTCTTCCGGTGATGTCATGCATGGTGAACAGGGAGGGGACTACTGATGGGACTACTTGTCAGCAATCACTACTACTGTGCCGGGAAGCCAATCCAGGCAGGAGTTCAGGAAGGACTGTAGGACTATTGCGTGTGCATGCATTCCTGCATGTGTACACTACTGCAGGCAGGGAGGAGCAGAGCAGAATGGACAGAGAGGACGGTGGATTATGGAAATTACCCAATCTCAGCAGTAAAACAGCGGTAAAAGGTAGGCTCCTATGGGGTAGGGAAATAATTGCAGTTTGTATCCACAGTAAAATGGAAAATTTTGCCATTGCTATGGTATAACCATGTATTACCATGGTTTACCGCAGCTACCCACTCCCGTGTCATTCTCTAGTCCTAACCCCTGCACCACATATGTACCTGACAAAAGAATGTGTAAGGAGGACAGTACAATGACTACAGAGGACTGTGAGCACACAGGTTGCCACACAAATGGATACATCTCATGGGCCAGACCACACATTGCATCTTGTAGTTCATAGTGGGTAACAAAGTAAAAAAAAAAAAAAAAGAGCCAGAACAATCCTCTGGAAAGGTAAAAAAATGAAATTTAATTTACAGTAGAAACTATTTTGTAGAATAAATTTTTGAAACAATAGAGTCTTAAGCTTCTTCCTAAATGACAAGTATGAATGGGAGGACATAATATCTCAGCAAAAAAAAAAATGTAATTTCTACTACTACTACTACTATAAATCACTTTTATAGCACTTTACAATTGAACATGAAGAAGAAAGGCAGTCCCTGCTCAAAAAAGCTTACAATCTAAATCAGGACAAACAGACAGGACCAAAAAGGATAAGGGAAGGACAGACAGAAGGACACATAAGGATAAGATAAAAGTTACAAGTCAGGAGTCGAAAGCAGCATCAAACAGGTAGGCCTTTAGCCCAGATTTGAAGGCTGCGAGGGATGGAGCTAGATGTAATGGCTCAGGAAGCCTATTCCAGGCATAAGGTGTGGCGAGATAGAAGGAGCAGAGTCTGGAGTTAGCGATGGAGGAGAAGGATGCAATTAGGAAAGATTTGCCCAGTGAACAGAGTTTTAGGGAAGGAGTGTAGGGAGAGATGAGGGTGGAGAGGTAGTGAGGGGCTGCAGAGTGAATGCACTTATAGGTCAACAAGAGGATCTTGAATTGTATTTCAAACATTCATAATCTTCTCCTTCCTCTAGGGAAGGAGAGCTTACAGCAGGAGCCCAGCCCCATATACCGCCTTCACCCTACAGGCCCACACCCATTTGGCAGACTGCATACAACTATTAAAACTAAAGATATATATTGTCTCATACTTGCCACCAGTCTGGTACCAACCAGCAGGTGTGCATAGACAGTGCCCAGACTACTCTGTGTTCAACATGCTTCCTTACCCAAAACCAGCATGGCTGAAGGCTTAGGAAGATGTTAAAACAGCTGCTTCGTATTGGGATTTTTATATTTAAAACCATATACAAAATTACAGGTAAGGGAAGGGGAAAAAAAAAACTATATACAAATATGGGGGGTGTGAATGGGTGGCAATATGCCACAAGTTAAATGTGATCTACCATGCAAATCAAGATGTGGAGGACTGCAAAAGGAAATGGAAGCAGCTATAGAGGTTTGTAAAGTGCAAGGCTGGAAACAACCTGTCATATGCGGACACTGTGAACCTCACCCCTATGGAGTGCTTGGTGCATAGGCGCCTTCCCAAGGAGAGTATCCACGACCTGGGAACTCAGGACACCTCTGCACAGGCTGGGGAGTCAGGTAAGGTTTGGGGAATAAAGATGTGCTGGACGTTTTTCTTCCCAGCCCCAGGAAATTGTTTTTTTCTATCTGTTATCGCAAAAAAATGTCCATCACATAACGCCACCTGTTTCATGCCCACTACATGCCCCTAAAACTCCCCTTTTGAAAACTTGTTTTTTTTCCAGAAAATATCAGATTTAACTTTTTTTGGGGGGGGAGGGAGGTTGATTATATGGTTTAAAATTTTTTCTGTGAGAAACACGTCCATCTGCCACTTATGCCAGTTTTTGGATATTTTATTCTTTTGATTATGAGCCCCTTAATATCTTTTAGTATGAAATAGTTTTAGTAGGGCAGTGAGTTAAGAGATAGCACTAGTGGTTGACTTCTGGCCATGTGATTAATAGTCTTTTGGCCCTTGAGTTTATGGGCTGAAATGACATTGTATAGTTTGAATGTGCCATTAGTGTGAAATTATGTTATTGTAATTGTAATATTGATGTACATTGCTTTGGGCTGATGATAAAATGAATAATAAATGTAATAAAATGAAAATTAAATGAAAAGAATAGATGTATGGTGTGGTATACATAATGGTGAGTAGTAAGGTTCTGTATATGTAAATCTTTTGAGATAGTCATGCATGTTAGAATATTACTTAGTGATGTGACTGTACTGAGTGCCTGAGGAGGCCTTTGGCTACTTAAAGTATACTATGCTGACATTATATAGCTAGTATAATCTACATTAGATGAATAAGGAATATGGGTCCATTTGAATCTGCCATATTTATCAGTATATAAAATGGCTGCCACTTTTATGGCATATAAAATTCAAGATTCTTACACAGGCTCACAAGACCTTTAATAATGAAGCACCAGTTTCCATTGCAGCATTATTGAAACTTTATTGTCCACCAAGGTTATTAAGGGTCTCTTTTACAAAGGCTCACTAGCGTTTTTACCGCACGCTAAAAATAAGCGCTAAACATTAGAGATGCCCATATAGGCGGTAGAGTCCAAGATGGCCACTGAACGGGACGGACGCGTTTTTGTGCTCTCCTGATTTTCTCTGAACATACCTTCATTATGCCGAAGAGAAGGGGAAGGTCTGCAGCGGCTGCCTCCCAGCAGCAAAGAACCTCAGTCTCTTCGGGTCCGATAGACTCTTTTGTGCAGAGAGCCGCAGGCATGGTATTGCCATCGGAGGGCGGCCTGCATGTTCAGTCCACAGCTGGAGATAGTGGGCAGGACAATGGGCTGGAAGTTTCGCTGAGCCCAGACGGCAGAGACCCGCCTCCCCAACCGGTGAGAAGCAGTTCTCCGAAGATGGCGTCCTCAAGCCCGAAAACCGAAGTGTTAGTGGGCAGTGTGAGATGAGAGGCAATAACAAGTTCTCCGGAGGAACTGGGGAGGTTTTTTTAACCCCCATTTCAACTGCACACGCCGAAGAGAGATCAAGAGAGGAGACGGTAGGAGCAGTCGGAAGTGAGGAATCAAAGCACGGTGAGACAGAGGATATCTTTCTTTTTAAAAAACCAGCTGAAGTAACATTAGACAATCTGTGGCATTTAATAACAGAACTTGGAAAGGCTTTATGCCCCCAGATGAAGACGATGAATGAAGACATTCTTGTATTGAATGGGAAAATGAAGGAAATGGAAAATGAAGTTAAATCAGTGACATTACAAACTAAAAATCTGGAGAAAGAAGTGCAACAGATACAGACATTACAAATGACTATGATTAACCTAAGGAGAAAATCAGAATTACTTGAAAACTATTCGAGAAGCAATAATTTGCGATTTATTAACTTTCCTCTACAACCTCTGATTTCTCCAAGGGAGATGTTAAAGAATTACTTTAAAGAAGTGCTAGATATTAGTGATGAACAAATTCCTCCTATTTCCCAGGCTTTTTATATTCCTGGAAAAAAAGATGAGAAACAATTAAATAATCAGTTATTAGATGTCTCAGCATTGCTTGAAAGTTCTGATGCAGAACAAATAACTGCATCAACTTTAGTGGCTACGGTTGCGTTGATCTCGGATAAAGTATGGATACTAAAGAAATTCTTCCAGAAAAAAGAAAAAACCTTTAGAGGTTTACAAACTAGGGTTTTTCCAGACCTATTGAGGGAAATGCAAAAACATAGACAAAAGGTTTTGCAATTGAAACAGGAGACGCTTCAATTAGGAGCGACTTTCTACCTTAAATATCCATGCAAGTGCTTGGTAACTTATCAATCTGTTAAATATGTGTATTTTGATCCCTCTCAACTGGGCTCCTTTATAACATCAAAAAGAGCTCTTTAATTAAAAATACACCAAGTCTGTAAACGCTAAAGTCTCGATTTAGTTTTCTATTGTTAATATGTTTAATTTCCTTTGTATCTCCAGTATTTGGAAAATTGGACTCCTTATTGTGGACTTTAATGAAGCTAAAGAAAGTATTTCTTTTCCTTTTTTCATATCTTACTTATTTTCTATGGACGCCTTAGGGTTGTTTATATATGTTAGCTGATTTTTCTTCTCAAGTGGATGCACTTGTGATTTGTAAATTAATAATTATAAATAAATAATTAAAAACAAAAGAGATGCCCATATATTCCTATGGGTATTACTAGTGTTTAGCACACACTAATCATTATCACACGCTAAAAACACGTACTTTGGTTTAATAATGGCTTACATTGAAGTCTTGGAGAAACTCAGGGCCAGATATTGAGCCTTCAGCAGTCATTGACTTTTACAGATATTGCATTTCTGGCCTAGTCCAGGCACCTGCATTGAATATCTGGGTGGCCGCTTGAAGTATCCAGGTGCCAGCCTTTTTGCTGTCCTACCTTTATCTGAGGACTTACCAGTTAGCAAACTGAAAATTGCTGCTAACCAGTTAAGTCCCAGCTTCACTTTGACTCCATTTCCAGACCACTCTGGCACTAATCAGATAGTGCTGCAGGGGTCCTACCTGGATATTCAGCGATACTGTCTTGGTAAGTTCCTCTGAATATCCAGGTACAACCTAGTAAGCGGAAGAGCCTTTCTTACCTTATTATCTTCCTTTAAATATTGGCCCATAATGTTTTATTTTACTTTGTGAGCTTATATTTTGGAAACGTGTTTTGTAATACTCTTAGTTTTTATGAATACTATCCAGCTTATAATCGAATGAGAAAAACGCCCAAGTTCCGACCTAAATCGGGAGATGGACGTTTATCTCACAAAAACAAATAAAGCGGTATAATCGAAAGCCGATTTTGGACGTTTTCAACTGCACTCCGTCGCGGATGCGGACAAAGTTGATGGGGCGTGTCAGAGGTGTGGCGAAGGCGGAACTGGGGCGTGGTTATCTGCCGAACAGAGATGGGCGCATTTCACAGATAATGGGACAAAAGTATGCGTTTTTAGCTAGAATTTAGGGCACTTTTCCTGGACCATGTTTTTTCACGAATAAGGCCCCAAAAAGTGCCCTAAATGACCAGATGACTACTGGAGGGAATCGGGGATGACCTCCCCTGACTCCCCCAGTGGTCATAAACCCCCTGCCACCACAAAAAAATGATGTTTCACAACTTTTTATTTTCACCCTCAAATGTCATACCCACCTCCCTGGCAGCAGTATGCAGGTCCCTGGAGCAGTTGTTAGGGGGTGCAGTGGACTTCAGGCAGGTGGACCCAGGCCCATCCCCCCCCCACCTGTTACAATTGTGCTGCTTAATGCTTAGTCGTCCAACCCCCCCCCCCCCCCGAACCTACTGTACCCACATGTAGGTGCCCCCCTTCACCCCTTAGGGCTATAGTAATGGTGTAGATTTGTGGGCAGTGGGTTTTGAGGGGGATTTGGGGGGCTCTACACACAAGGGAAGGGTGCTATGCACCTGGGAACTCTTTTACCTTTTGTTTTGTTTTTGTAAAAGTGCCCCCTAGGGTGCCTGGTTGGTGTCCTGGCATGTGAGGGGGACCAGTGCACTACGACTCCTGGCCCCTCCCACGAACAAATGCCTTGGCTTTATTCGTTTTTGAGCTGGGCGATTTCATTGTCCATTATCGCTGAAAAGCAAAAACGCCCAGCTCAGAACTTAGCGAATAAAACATGGACGTCTATTTGTTTCGAAAATACGGTTGGGTCCGCCCCTTCACGGACCCGTTCTCGGAGATAAACGCCCATGGAGATAGGCGTTTCTGTTCGATTATGCCCCTCCATATGTTCTTAATTCTGTTTTAATATGTTGTTTTACATGTAGGTTGAACCCACTTAGGTTTTTTTTAAGGTAATAATCTAGAAATTGTTTAAATAAATAAATAAAATATAGTTAAACATTTAAGAACATAAGATACGTACATAAGCATTGCCATACTGGACAGACCATGAAGCCCAGAATCCTGTTCCCAGCAGTGACCAATTCAGGTCACAAGTACCTGGCAAGATCCCAAAAGAGTAAAACTGATTTTATGCTGCATATCCTAGAAATAAGCAGTGAATTTTTTATAGTCCATCTACTAATGGCTTACGGACTATTCTTTCAGGAAATTTTTAAATCCTGCTAAGCTAATTGCTTTTACCACATTCTCTGGCAATGAATTCCCAAGTATAATAATGCATTGAGTGAAGAAATATTTTCTTTGATTTGTTTTAAATTTACTACTTAATAGCTTTGTTTATTTATGCATTTACATCCTTGTATTTGTATTTATTGAGTCCACCTTTTCCCAGCTGTGCTCTCTCTCCATTGGCAGCCAATCTCTCAGGGGCCCTTTAACTAAGCTGTGGTAAAAGGGACCCTGCTCTAACGGCGGTGGCCATTTGTGCTGCGCACGGAGGCCTTTTTTTACCACAGCAGGTAAAAAGGCCCAAAAAAGAAATGGCCACGTGGTAAGAGTGCACTTACCACGTGACCATGTGGGGGAAGCACTTACCGCTACCTATTGAGGTGGCGGTAAGGGCTTCCACACTAACCTGATGGTAATTAGGCAGCTTACACAGCGCTGCCTAATTATAGCTGGGTAACTGCTGCAGTAAGAAATAGGGACCTATTTTCCCTAGCACTGGAAATGCCATGCGCTGGGGTTGGACCTACCACTAGTGCCCACTTTGGGCTGGCAGTAGTTCCGGATTGCCACGTGGTAAGCTCGTGGTGGGCTTACTGCTGCTTAGTAAAAGAGCCCCTCAACGTATTAATTTTAAACTTGCATTTTATTTTTTAAAACCCTTCAAGGTGAGGGTCAAGTTTCTTTGTAGGATGCTTTTGTCTAATATTGCCCAATCTGTGCTGTCTCAGGTGATTGTTTCCTTTTGCAACGTTGCCCATGTTATTGGCTGCCCACAGATTTTAGCCATTAAAGAAGATAATGAGCATCTCCTGTTTTTGTCAGAAGCTACATTTTTTTATTTGCTTGATGTTCTGTTTTATTATGTTATTATTTTATGTTTATTATGAATATGCATGAGATAGACTAACTGTATACAACCTCCACTGAATGCAAATTTCTATCATGCATATTCATTAGGGATATTCTGAAAAACTGACCTTTTGTGGTTCTCAAGGACTGGGAGTGGATACTAGATTGAGGCCATGGGTTCTCGATTTACTTCTCAGGACTCACCTAGCCAGTCTGGTCTCTCAGAATACAGAGTCCCACAATTAGCCCTTAATTTGGGTCCTTTGACTCTGAAGCACTCTCCTGTGTTTATGTCCTAACCAGTGCTTTTTTTATGCCGGTACGCGGGGCTCACCTGCCCGCTCCCTGCTGTTTGAACCCGGCTGCGATCCCTGCCTTGTAAAACTTTTCTTTTTTACCAAAGTCGCGAACCGGCAGCCTGAAGACTGAAGAAAGCAAACAGCAGGCAGGCTCGCCTCCTTGCATTGCGTCGCTTCATTTCCTTGCATTCCCAGCACGTCTCGCCCTCGAGGAAAGGAAATGACATCAGAGGAGGGTGGGACGTGCTGAGAATGCAGGGAAACGAAGCGACACAGTGCAAGGAGGCGAGCCTGCCTTCTGTTTGCTTTCTTCAGTCTTCAGGTTGCCGGTTCGCGACTTCGGAAAAAAGAAAAGTTTTGTAAGGCAGGGAACACAGCCAGGAGCAAACGGAAGGGAGCAGGTAGGGGAGAGTGGGCAAGTGGGGCTGGGGGGTGTGTGGGCAAGTGGGGCTGGGGGTGTGTGTGGGCAAGTAGGGCTGGCAGGGCCGTGCCTAGGGTCTCTGGTGCCCCCCTGCAGACTATTAGTTGGCGCCCCCCCCCCCCCCGTGAAAATGATCGCTCACCACTTGCCACACTGAAAGGAATTGTCAGCAATATTCTTAGAAACAAATTGCTATACATTGCAAAATAAGATAGCAGATGTAAATGCTCAAAGTGGATATATTCCAAACGCAATTTCTCCTCTCTCCCTGGGTCCTGCCCTCCCATCATGTCCATCCTGATGTCAGAAGAAGGCAGGACACTGAGGGAACCAACCAGCGTGAAGGGAAGGGAGACGTCGGCAGTGCTTTCACTGATGCTGCTGCGACCGGAGGCAAAAGATTTAAAGGCCTCGGCGGCGCGGAGCTCAGGTAAGCGGTGAGGGTAAGCACCGCGGTGGCGCCCTTCAGAGGTCGGCGCCCTCCTGCGGTGCTTACCCCGCTTACCATATCAGCACGGCCCTGAGGGCTGGGGGTGTGTGTGTGGGCAAGTGGGGCTGGGCTATGTGTATGTGGGCAAGTGGGGCTGGGTGCGTGTGTATGTGGGCAAGTGAGGCTGGGTGTGTGTGTATGGGCAAGTGGGGCTGGGGGGCTGGGCAAATGGGGCTGGGTTTTGAATGATCTTGGGGGCAGGTGGAGGCTGGGGCAAGTCACTGGACATGGAAGGGAGGGGGAGGATAGGGGCAAAAGAGAATCGCTGGACATGGAGGGGAGGGGAGGGGAGGGAGGAGAATCATTCTGGACATGGATTGGATGGGATGGCAGGGCAGGGGAGGGCAGGGGAGAGAGGAGAATGGAGAATTGCTGGACATGGATGGGAGGGGAAGGCAGGGAAGAGATAATTGCTGGACTTGGATAGGAGGGGATAGGAGAGGAGGGCAGGGCAGGGGAGAGAGGAGAATCACTGGACATAGAGGGGAGGGGAGAGAGGAGAATCATTCTGGACATGGATTGGATGGGATGGCAGGGCAGGGCATGGGAGAGAGGAGAATGGAGAATTGCTGGGCGGGGAGAGAGGAGAATGGAGAATTGCTGGGCAGAGGAGAGAGGAAAATGGAGAATTGCTGGACATGGATGGAAGGGGAAGGCAGGGAAGAGAGAATTGCTGGACTTGGATAGGAGAGGAGGGGAGGGCAGGGGAGAGAGGAGACATGCTGGACATGGATGGAGGGAAGGGAAGATAGGAAGGAGATGCACATGGATGGGATGGCAGGGGAAGAAGCAGAAATGCTGGAAATGGATGGAGAGGAGAGCAGAGCAGGAGACAGAGGAGAATTGCTAGACATGGATGGATGGAGGGGTTGGCGGGAAGAGAGGAGAAATGCTGGACATGAAAGAAGAAAGGAGGAAAGTAAAGAAATAAATGGAAAGGAAGCCCTGGAAACGGAGTTAAGAGAACAGATAAAGAACAGCAGAATCAGACACTTGGACCAGTATGGATAGAAAACAGTTACCAGACAACAAAGGTAGAAAAAAATCATTTTATTTTCATTTTAGTGTTTGGAATTTGTCCAATTTGAGAATTTACATCTCCTGTCTTATTTTGCACTGGGTATACTGGAGCTGTAACATCTTACAGAAATGATTTATAATGAAAAAAAAATCACAAGTTATTGTTTTTCTCCTATACTAGTATAATATTTTCAATGATGTCTGTTTTTATGCACCATGGCTGGTATAAGGGGTGTGGCTAATATGGGTATGGCTATCATAGGGGTGGAGCCATATGTGGTGACCCCGCCCATAATGAGTACCGGCACCTTTTTTTCTACAAAAAAAGCACTGGTCCTAACTCAACCTCCTCTCATACTGTCAGTGTCTTCACTTAATACATTTCATTGGAGGGAGGCATAAAGTTAGGAAAATTACTTTTCTCCTCACAGATGCTCATCTTAAAAAATAGTAAATTAATAATTCCTTGCCAGCCAAAAAAAAAAAAAATCTCTCTTGGTGTTGGGAAAAGTCTGTTGCACAACTCCTTCCATCCACATCAATTGGACTTTCATCAGGAGCATAGCATGGAAACATTTTTATCAGGCATGCTTGACGAAATTACTGCCTACTGCAATAACCTTAGGGATATTATACTAATTCAACTAGATCTTGGTTCAGTATTCAATGTAGCAGATCACTCTCTTTTATTGTCCAGAATAAAACAGCCAGATATTACTAGTATTGATTTAAATGGGTTTCATTCATACTTTATGAAACAAACTTGCCGGGTGGCAGCAAATGATGATGTCTCTGAGATTTATCTTCTCATCTATGGCATGTCACAGAATTCTGCCCTAGCTATCACTTTGACTAATATATTTGTTGCACTTTTGGATATCCTGATCCAAGACCTTGATATAAGTATGTACCTTTATGCAGTGGCGTTCCTACGGGGGCTGACACCCGGGGCGGATCGCTGATGCGCCCCGCCCCCCGGGTGCAGCGCCCCCCCGGAACAGCGCGACATCCCCCCGGCGAAAGAACCCCCGATCCCCCGGCGAAAGAACCCCCCCCCCCCAGGTGCACACCGCTGGGGGGGTTGCCGCGCGCCTGCCGGCTCTTCGTTTTCTTGCTCCCTCTGCCCCGGAACAGGAAGTAACCTGTTCCGGGGCAGAGGGAGCATGAAAATGAGCCGACAGGCGCGCGGCACCCCCCCAGCGGCGTGCACCCGGGGCGGACCGCCCCCACCGCCCCCCCCTTGGTACGCCACTGCCTTTATGCAGATGACATTTAAATTCTTATAGTTAATGATAATTGGGACTCTTCATGTCAACAAATCCCTACTGAAAACTTAGGTACCATAGCAGATTCACTGGTAAATCAATAGAAATAAAACAAAATAAAACATGGAAAAGAAAATAAGATGATACCTTTTTTATTGGACATAACTTAATACATTTCTTGATTAGCTTTCGAAGGTTGCCCTTCTTCATCAGATCAGAAATAAGCAAATGTTGGTAGATGACAGTATAATAGGTGAGAGACAGGAAGAGGGACAGGTGAGACAGGAGGGTGAAAGCAGTGCGATTTTCAAAGCAGTACAATTTTATGGTTTATAATGGGCTAGAAAACCCAGATCTTTGTTAAGTCCTGTCTGGTGGTAACAAAATATTTAATCATTCTGACTTCAAAGGTCTTACGTTCCTGTACTGTTTTAAAGTTCCCTTTCAAGATCCTTACCATGAAGTCACTGGTACAGTGTTCTGGGTTTGTAAAGTGCTGCCCTACAGGCATGACATCTTTATTAGTACTGGCATTTTTCATATGGTGTCTATGTAAATTAAATCTCTTCTTTAGCATCTGACTGGTTTCTCCAATGTATGTTCACTGGGAAAATTCAGATGCTGAATGTATTGCTTATGGGCTTGGTTTTATAAGAGGAGTGGCTATTTTAAGCCTATTTTACAAAAGCAACACAGGAACCTTTCCCACCCTACCTGATACCACATACCCATTTTGTGATTAAAAAGGCTAAAGTTATGTATTTACCTACTTCCAGTTGTATTTTTTTTTTTTTAATAAAAGCACATATGCACAAGTGCTTTTTAATATTAGCCAATATGTTCCTATATTGCAGTGCAGTTGGTAGGAGAGAAGAATCAGTTCTGCTGTAATGTAGTTTTCCAGGATGCACACCTCAAATGTCTAGTCTTTACTGGTAGCTTGTACCTTGCGGAAGACGTCACAAAATTCTCTTTCATTATGCATGCACAAATTCATACAAGAAATGGGAAGCTAAAGGTTAATGCTTCTGGAAGCTGCCTATTTCTTCAGTCTTTCTGTTGCTACCGAGCTATTCCCTCTCCCTTGCATAGATTGCCTCCAGTGTGCAGTTGCCCTGGTGTTTGATGTTGGGATGAATCTGACTCAGGGGAGACATGCTTTTCAACTGCTGCAGTCAATCTGAGAGAGACAGAGCAAGGGGAGAAAGAACCTTCACATTTGGAATTGTAATTGGATTCTTTGAAGACGTGGATACAGATTTGCAAAAGGATTCTTTTTCCCTGATGTGTTAGATGGAGAAAACTTGGATTATATATATATAAAA
Source organism: Microcaecilia unicolor (assembly GCF_901765095.1). Taxonomy (NCBI): domain Eukaryota; kingdom Metazoa; phylum Chordata; class Amphibia; order Gymnophiona; family Siphonopidae; genus Microcaecilia; species Microcaecilia unicolor. Next base: position 325,299,646 of record NC_044033.1, read on the forward strand.
AAAAATCTCCCAAATGAAGTCTTTCTGCTCATAGCACTCCACTGCTTATGGACTCAGATGTTGTGGTGGCAACTGTTCTGGGGCTAATTGGAAGGGGTCATTTTGAGTCTTCTCAAGTATGTGAAGTAAAGAGCACATGGGGATTTCAAAATAAACTCCCTCAATGTACTTTACCATTCTTTCCTAGCATCAACCATTTTATTTATTTAGATTTTGCTCACACCTTTTTCCTTCAATGTACTTTACCATCCTTTGCTAGCCTCATCCATTTAATTTAGATTTTGCTCACACCTTTTTTAGTAGTAGCACAAGGTGAGTTACATTCAGGTACACTGGATATTTCTCTGTCTCAGGAGAGCTCACAATCTAAGTTTGTACCTGAGGCAATGGAGGGTTAAGTGTCTTACCCAAGCTCACAAGGAACAGCAGTGGGATTTGAACCAGCCACCTCTGGATTGCAAGACCAGTGCTCTAACCACTAAGCCGCTCCTCCACTCCACTGGTCTTTCCCACTGCTATAAAAGTACACATAATGTAAATAGTATATATTCTTTTCCCTGTAAAGAGGGATTGGGGTGAATGATTTTCAAAAGGGTTTTTGTAGATAAACAACCATTTATTTACATGTGGAAATCTCTATATATCAAACATGGGAATAAACAATTAAAGTAAGGTTCAGCTTTCCTGTCTTGGGTTTGTGGGGAGGGGGGGTGGCAATGGGGATTTGCTGCCTCATGAAGGTGATGTGCTTGATCTCAGGTAGGGGGGAAGGTGGCTGCTGCTATCATGGCAACCTGTGGGGATGAAAACATCTGAAGAATTTACCCTCCAAGCAGCAAGAAAGTGCTACCTGAGGTATTCAGTTCTATGAAAGTGAGAAAAATGGCATTAAAAATCAGTTTAAAAACTCCAATAGTTGAGGTGGCAAGATGGCGTCTAAGAGAGGAGATGTGATGTGAGAGCTCCAGAAAACCGCAAACACGTCTTTTGCAAGGGGGCACTTTTTCTCCGTTTTTAGATGGGGAAAAGGAAAGGGAAGTCCGGGGTGAAAGCCTCTCCTAACCCCGGAGGCAATCCTGCTTTCAAACAGACGACGCTTGACGAATTCAGAACTCCACCACCGGGAGTGCGAAGGCCTGCTTTGACTGATCCTACCTGCTTGTCAGGGGAATCCAGTGTTGAAGCGGCCTCTTTAAGTCTGCTTTTCCAACCTCCACCTCCAAGACCCGGTAGCAGTGTGATGACGCCAGCTGAGCTCCGAAGTGAATTCTCCGAAACTGGTAATTCTGCCTCGAGGGCTGGGAGAGGACCTGTCGATTCATCAACCCCACTGGAATTAATATCACAGAGGGTAGAGATGGCTGAGGCCCTCCCTATTTCCTCTACTAAGGGAGCTGCTCCTGAAAGTCCCGGTCTGATGGTAAAACCGGCGGTTGTAACACTTGATGTACTGTGGGAAGCTATCCAAGCTCTAAGTGCCTCGCTTCAGCAGGTAAATAACTCATTCAAACAGGAACTATTGGTTTTAAACCAATTTAAATTGTCCTCTAATGAAAAAATTCAAATAAATGAACAAAATATTGTAACACATGATAGTGAAATAAAAAAATTGCAAAGTTCTGTTGGGACTCTTATCCAAGATAGGAATATCCTGGATAAAAGATTGGAATATCTGGATAATCAAACAAGAAAGAACAATCTGAGATTCCTTAAATTTCCTAAATCACCGCTTATTGCTCCGGTTGAAATGTTGAGGAAATACTTCACAGAAATATTAGAAATTCCTAAAGAGGTATTTCCTCCAATAGTCAAAGCATTCTATATTACCAGGACTTCTACTTCTGTGGAGACTCAACAACAATTGAATCTATCCGAATTCTTGGAAAGTTCTCTCGAGGCTATCACCGACCGGACAACGTTAATTGTTACATTTGCTTTTGAGACTGACTGAAACAATATTTTGAGATTGTATTTTAAGCACATGTCAGCACTATTCTATGGATCTAAAATACAAATATTCCCTGATCTCGATAGAGAAACTCAGAAAAGAAGAAGGCAATTTATGGGTCTGAAATCAAGGATTCTTGAATTGAATGGGTCGTTTCTCTTAAAATTTCCCTGTAGATGCCTGATTTCCTTAAACACTGTTAATTATACTTTCTTTGATCCTAAAAAACTACAGGACTTTATATTATCACATGAAGACGGAGCGGCTGGTGGTTAAGATACCCCCACAGTTTGAACACTGGAAATCGCTAGCTGCCTATTCGCATTCCCCCTCTTAGTTTAAATTTATTTACTTAAATAATTTCTTAGTATCTTGCCAAAGAAATATTGTGGACAAACAAATGTGTAATTTTTTGGTTGATTTATTTTATATTACTAATACTATGTTATTTCTTTGTTCTTAAAACATTTATTCAATGTAAATGTATTAATGAGACATAAATAAAGGGGAAAAAAAGCTCCAATAGTTTTCTGTTTACTGTGGATTTAGGTTCAATTTTTCCCAAGCATTAGATAATATATATAAAATTTCTCTTATCCATAATTGTTAGGGGCATGTTTGCTAAGCTGTAGTAAGTAACTAGCATAGGTGTTCAAGAGTAATAGCCATGGAAACTGCTACCTCATGATAACATCACAAAATGCAGTAAAAACTCCATGCTAGCTGCTTAGCATGAAAAGGTGTAGGATATGGGTGGCTACCATTAAGTTGGGGGGGGGGGGGCTTTATCAATATGGGTTACCATTAAGTTGGGTTATTTTACTGTTAACCTGGGCATTAGTAACTAGGTCTCATTGTATAAAATGGGACTTGTGCTAAAATAGCATGAGTTACTGGTAAAATAACCCATCTTATTGGTAGCCCCCATTGATAACTACGCCCTAAGTGCAGCTGCACTACCAGCAGTCCAGTAGCAGAACCACAAATCTGTACAGCTAAGATCCTGACCTCCCCTAATCAAGCCTCTCCCCTTGACCAAGCTGTCCCAAGATCCGAATCACCCCATGATCTGAACTCCCATCTGCCTTCCCCCAATTCTGATCTCCAAACATAAGACACCCCCATACCTATGCCACTCCCCTAGAGAAAAGTCCTTCCATAATCCCAGTGCTCCCTCTCCACAAAATCCACACCCAAAGCTTCCCCTACCTGTGAACCTCCGCCTCAAACCCAGCAAGTCTTTGTAGTCTAGTGTATGGGGTAGTAATCTCTCTGCTCCTACCCTGCCAAGGTTCAAAATGGCAGCCCTGAATCCTAGCTATAGGGGGCCATGAAGGGGCTTTGCTCCAATGAAGAGTATGGTTGTGTTGGGTCTTGAGTTAGGGAGATTAGATTGGTGGTGGTGGTGGTGGGGAATTGGATAGGGGTTTCTGATCGTGGGGTGATTCTGATTAGGGTGAGTGGGACTTGTTGGGGGGGACCTAAGAGAGTGCTTATCAGGGTGGGGGTGATTGGGAAAATAATGGTGGGGATCACATGGGGTAGCTTGTTGGGGGAGCATTTGAAGGAGTATTGCTGTTTGGGTGGGGGCATTTCAGATTATGCTAATGAATCTTCTGTATTACAGTGGATTTTAGTGCTGGCCTGTGTTCCATGCCTCAGCAGTTAGCATGTGTGCACATGTACCATCTGTTGAGGATGCTCTATGTGTCTATGCTTAGGTGTTTGCCCTGTTCAGTAGAAGCAGAGTAGATGCTGGGCATGCACACTGCATTTACCGCACAGGCTGTGCATTTCCTGCACCTTAGGTTTTGCACTAAAAGGGCAATTCTATAACACAGGTGCTAACATTTATGTGTTCATTATCCATATAAATTTTGGTTGAGTAACACCATTGTTCATTAAATTATATTGGCTTCCTGTGAAAGCTCAGGTTATTTTTAAATTATGTTCTCTGGTATTTCTAATATTATATAGTCAGGCCTCAGTTTATATGTACATAAGTACATAAGTACATAAGTAGTGCCATACTGGGAAAGACCAAAGGTCCATCTAGCCCAGCATCCTGTCACCGACAGTGGCCAATCCAGGTCAAGGGCACCTGGCACGCTCCCCAAACGTAAAAACATTCCAGACAAGTTATACCTAAAAATGAGGAATTTTTCCAGTCCATTTAATAGCGGTCTATGGACTTGTCCTTTAGGAATCTATCTAACCCCTTTTTAAACTCCGTCAAGCTAACCGCCCGTACCACGTTCTCCGGCAATGAATTCCAGAGTCTAATTACACGTTGGGTGAAGAAAAATTTTCTCCGATTCGTTTTAAATTTACCACACTGTAGCTTCAACTCATGCCCTCTAGTCCTAGTATTTTTGGATAGCGTGAACAGTCGCTTCACATCCACCCGATCCATTCCACTCATTATTTTATACACTTCTATCATATCTCCCCTCAGCCGTCTCTTCTCCAATCTTATTGATTACCAGATAAGTAAGCACTTCTAGACACGATTTAGACCTCCATTTTTCAAATTCAAAGAAAGAATTGTATAAATCTGTGTTTACTTTAAGGTAAGGGCAAGAGGTTTCATATGAAGCTGCTCAATGGTGGAATTTATTACCTATTCCATTAAGAGAGATATCACTCTACAGAATATTTTTGTGTTTATGGGGAGAGCAGAGTAAAGGATGCAAATTATCCCTGTTAACTTCTAAGCTGCTTGTAGATGCAAGGAAAAAAACAGTTTGAAGTGTCCCTATATAAATGCTAGAAGCCTAAAAAATAAGATGGAAGAGTTAGAGTATATAGCACTAAATGAAGAGGTAGATATAATAGGTATCTTAGAGACCTGCTGGAGGGAGGCCAATCAATGGGACACTGTCCTGCTTATTTTCGAAGGAGAAGGGCACCCATCTTCCGACACAAATCGAGAGATGGGCGCCCTCCTCCTAAGGGCGGTCAAATCGGCATAATCGAAAGCCGATTTTGGCCTTCCTCAACTGCAGTCCGTCGCAGGAGCGGAGAAAGTTTAAGGGGATGTGTCAGAGGCGTAGCGAAGGCGGGACGGGGGTATGGTTAACACATGGGCATCCTTGGACGATAATGGAAAAAAGAAGGGCGGCCCTGACGAGCATTTGGCCGACTTTACTTGGTCCATTTATTTTCAGGACCAAGCCTCAAAAAGGTGTCTGAACTGACCAGATGACCACCGGAGGGAATCGGGGATGACCTCCCCGTACTCCCCCAGTGGTCACCAACCCCCTCCCACCCTAAAAGAAAAATTCAAAACATTTTTTTGCCAGCCTCTATGCCAGCCTGAAATGTCATACCCAGCTCCATGACAGCAGTATGCAGGTCCCTGGAGCAGTTTTAGTGGGTGCAGTGCACTTCAGGTAGGCGGATCCAGGCCCATGCCCCCCCTACCTGTTACACTTGTGGTGGTAAATGTGAGCCCTCCAAAACCTACCCGAAACTCACTGTACCCACATGTAGGTGCCCCCCTTCACTCAAAAGGGCTATGGTAGTGGTGTATAGTTGTGGGGAGTGGGTTTTGGGGGGGGATTTGGGGGGGCTCAGCACCCAAGGTAAGGGAGCTATGTACCTGGGAGCAATTAATGAAGTCCACTGCAGTGCCCCCTAAGGTGCCCGGTTGGTGTCCTGGCATGTGAGGAGGACCAGTGCACTACAAATACTGGCTCCTCCCATGACCAAAAGGCTTGGATTTAGCTGGTTTTGAGATGGCCGGCCTCGGTTTCCATTATCGGCGAAAACCGAGGCCCGCCATCTCTAAGTCCAGCGATCTCAACATTTAGGTTGACCATCTCTAAGGTTGACCTAAATGTTGAGATTTGGCCGGCCCCGACCGTATTATTGAAACGAAAGATGGACGCCCATCTTGTTCGATAATACGGTTGGCTCCGTTTCTTCCTGGGGCCGTTCCCGTAGATGGGCACCCTTACAGATGGGCGCCCCCGTTCGATTATGCCCCTCTTTGTTACCAGGATATAAATTATATCATAATGATAGGGTGGATCAAATTGGAGGGGGAGGGTTGTGCTATATGTTAAAGAGGGAATTGAGTCAAACAAAACAAACTTTCTACATGAAACATAGAAATTCCATCTGTGAAGAGAAGGAGTATACTGTTAGGGATGTACCACTGTCCACCAGGACAGAATGAACAGACAAATGAAGAAATGTTTACAGAAATTAGGGAAGTTGGCAAACTGGGCAACACTATTATAATGAGTGATTTCAATTACCCCAATAATGACTAGTTGGAAAGGACTTGGGAGGTAAAATTCCAAGATATAATAAATGACTGCTTCTTGGAACAACTGGTCCAGGAACCAACAATATGGAGAGCTATTTTAGATATAGTCCTTAATGGAATGCAGGGCATAATATGAGAGGTAACTGTATTGGATCTGCTGGGAAACAGTGATCACGACATGGTCAAATTTGAGCTGATATCTGGAGTGAAGTCACTAAGGAAATCTACTGTAGCAGCATTACATTTTTGAAAGGGCAACTATGATAAAATGAGGAAACTGTTTAAAAAGTAGCTGAAAGGATTGGCTGCAAAGGTTAGGACTTTAAATCAGGCATGGGCGTTGTAAAAAAATACCATCTTGGATGACCAGACCGGATGTATTCCACATATTAGCAAAGGTAGAAAGAAGACCAAATGACAGCCAGCATGGTTAAAAGGTGAAGTGAAAGAGACTAGCCAAAATAACATTCTTCAGAGAATGGAAAAGAGATGAAAATGAAGAAAATAAGAAGCAACATAAGCATTGGTAAGTTAGAAGCAAATCACTGATAAAGAAAGCTATAAGAGAATATGAAGAGAAACTTGCCACAGAAGTAAAAACTCATAGTAACAACTTTTTCAGGTGCATCAGAAGCAAAAAGCCTATGAGGGAATCCATGTGACTGTTAGATCATGAAGGAGCAAGAGGGCATTCAGGGAGGACAAGGCCGTAGTGGAGAGACTGTGAATGAATGCTTTTGTCTTTACGGAAGAAGATGTAAAAGATCTACCTGTTCCAGAAATAGTTTTCAAGGGTGATGATGTGGTGGAGGAATTGAAAGGAATCTCAGTGAACCTGGAAGACGTACTGATCCAAAACGACAAATTAAAGAGTAATAAATCATTTGGAACAGATGGTATGCAACCTAGAGTACTGAAAGAACTTAAACATGCAATTATTGATCTGCTGTTCGTGATCTGTAACCTGTTGTTAAAATTGTCCATAGTACCTGAAGATTGGATGGTGGTCAATGTAATGCCAGTTTTTAAAAAGGGTTCTAGGGGGTGATCTGGGAAATTACAGATTGGTAAGCCTGACTTCAGTGCTGGGCAAAAGAGTGGAAACTATTATAAGAGTAAAATTGCGGAACACGTGGAGGAGCATAATTGAACGAAAACGTCTATCTCCATGGGCGTTTATCTCCGAGAACGGGTCCGTGAAGGGGCGGACCAAACCGTATTTTCGAAAAAAATAGACGTCCATGTTTTATTCGACAATTTGTGAGCTGGGCGTTTTTGTTTTTCAGTGATAATGGAAAATGAAAGCGCCCAGCTCAAAAACGAATAAATCCAAGGCGTTTGTTCGTGGGAGGGGCCAGGATTCGTAGTGCACTGGTCCCCCTCACATGCCAGGACACCAACCGGGCACCCTAGGGGGCACTTTTACAAAAACAAAAAAAAAGGTAAAAGAGCTCCCAGGTGCATAGCACCCTTTCCTTGTGTGTTGAGCCCCCCAAATCCCCCTCAAAACCCACTGCCCACAAGTCTACACCATTACTATAGCCCTAAGGGGTGAAGGGGGGCACCTACATGTGGTACAGTGGGTTTGAGGGGGGGGGGGGGGTTGGACGACTAAGCATTAAGCAGCACAACTGTAACAGGTAGGGGGGGGATGGGCCTGGGTCCACCTGCCTGAAGTCCACTGCACCCCCTAACAACTGCTCCAGGGGCCTGCATACTGCTGCCAGGGAGGTGGGTATGACATTTGAGGGTGAAAATAAAAAGTTGTGAAACATCATTTTTTGTGGTGGGAGGGGGTTAGTGACTACTGGGGGAGTCAGGGGAGGTCATCCCCGATTCCCTCTGGTGGTAATCTGGTCATTTAGGGCACTTTTTGGGGCCTTATTTGTGAAAAAACGGGGTCCAGGAAAAGTGCCCTAAATTCTAGCTACAAATGCATACTTTTTTTCCATTATCGGCGAAAGGCGCCCATCTCTCCTCGGCCGATAACCACGCCCAAGTTCCACCTTCACCACGCCTCTGACACGCCCCGTCAACTTTGTACGCTTCCGCGATGGAGTGCAGTTGAAAACGTCCAAAATCGGCTTTCCATTATACCGATTTATTCGTTTTTGTGAGATAAACGTCTATCTCCCGATTTGGGTCGAAATCTAGGTGTTTTTCTCTTTCAATTATAAGGTGGATAGTAACATAGTAACATAGTAGATGACGGCAGAAAAAGACCTGCACGGTCCATCCAGTCTGCCCAACAAGCTAAACTCACATGTGCTACTTTTTGTGTATACCTTACCTTGATTTGTACCTGTCCTTTTCAGGGCACAGACCGTATAAGTCTGCCCAGCACTATCCCCGCCTCCCAACCACCAGCCCCGCCTCCCACCACCGGTTCTGGCACAGACCGTATAAGTCTGCCCAGCACTATCCCCATCTCCCGCCACCGGCTTTGCCACCCAATCTCGTCTAAGCTCTTTAGGATCCATTCCTTCTGAGCAGGATTCCTTTATGTTTATCCCACGCATGTTTGAATTCCGTTACCGTTTTCGTTTCCCCCACCTCCTGCGGTTTTAATGGGAAAGAGCCAGCATGGATTCAGCCAAGGGAAGTCTTGCCTTACCAATTTACTTTATCTCTTTAAAGGTGTGAATAAACATGTAGATAATGGTGAGCTGGTTGATGTAGTGTACTTTTGACAAAGTTCCTCATAAGAGACTCCTGAGAAAATTGAAAAGTCATAGGATAGTAGGTAATGTTCTGTGGTAGATTAGGTATTGGTTACTGGACAAAAAACAAAGGATATGGTTAGAAGGCCATTTTTTCTCAATGGAGGAGGATGAATAATGGAGTGCTGCAGGGATCTGTACTGGGACTGGTGCTGTTTAACATATTTAAAAATGATCTGGAAATCAGAACGACAAGTGAGGTGATTAAATTTGCAGATGACACAAAACTATTCAAAGTTGTTAAAACACATGCGGACTGTGAAAAATTGAAGGACGACCTTAGAAAATTGGAAGACTGGGCATCCAAGTGGCAGGTGAATTTAATGTCGACAAATGCAAAGTGATGCACATTGGGAAGAAGAATCCAAATCTAGTTACCTGATGCTAGGGTCCACCTTAGGAGTCAGCACCCAAGAAAAAGATCTAGGTGTCAATGTAGACTATCACCCAGATTCTGTATAGTGCGGCTTAAGTTGCAACAATTAGTAAACAGGTCAATCAGTGCAGATAATTGCCAATTAACAAGCAACTTTTGACACTTATTGGCATTAATTAGAATTTACGTGCACAACAATCTAAGCGTATTCTGTAACGTGATGTACATAAATTCTAAGTTGCATAGTTGAAAAAGGGGCATTGCCATATGTGGGTCATGGGTGTTTTTAAATTATTTTAGCGCTCCATAACCATCACAACATAGATAAAATTGTGCCATTGTGTCAAAGTGGGTGACTGCTAAAGTCTCCAATTTGTCAGCAATTATAATGTATGCATGTATGTCCGGCATTTAGGTGCTAACACCCCAGCTGATTGGCTGGCACTAAGTGCTCACAGCTAAGTGCGCATATACCCAGGCTAGTATCCTTAATAGAATGGAGTCCTACCAGGTACCCTCTGGGCACCTGGTTTATGTGCCCTGTTATAGAATTGCCTTGTTAAGGTACAGAAAATGCAAAAACTTACTGCACTTTAGTGAACATGCCCCTTAATAATTTTTCCTAAATGTTTATCATATGCATGGGCAAAGTTGCAGTAGAACAGAGGCATAGCTTAGTGCATAGAGTTGCAGGTTAAAAACTGGGGGAGCCAGGGTTCAGAGCCATTGATATTCCCTTTGGCAATGCTAATGCCATTAATGTGTGTTTTTAGGTAATGGATCCCATTCATAAAATGGAACCTGCAGTAAATAATGTTCAATAGTGCGTGCTAATGGAGTAGCTAGCACACTTTATATTGTAAGCCCTCTTGTCCAGGAAAACACCAATTGTACCTGCAGGTAACTCCCTTGAAGCTATCAATGAAAATGCATGAGCTAAATATAAATAAAATGTATTTTCCCTGCATAATTTAAGTAGCCATGCGTGCTTTCTTGTCTCCTGCAAAACCCTTAGAAAAAAGTATATTACTCTTGAAAGGCTTAGTATTATTTATTTTTAATCCATATTGCACTGTGAGATTTTCTGTAATTCAGAGCTGTCCCTCTTAGAAACATGTTTCTTTGAGATATTTCACAGTCACTTGCTGCGTGGTGGCAAATAACCTTGGTACAACACAAGTGTAATAACATAAACTGATATTTGCAAAGAAATTTAATTTTCTCTAGTGTCACACATAAACCTATATTTCAGAATCTGAAGAACAAAGTGTGCAGCTACCCCTAGGCTAGAAATACATTAACAATTGCTCATGCCTTGTATAATGTAATGCACTGGGAAGTTAGAAAAACCGAGTAAAGCATGGCGAAGGAAACAGAATAAGAAGGAAATGTGATTTGATCTTGGGTATTTACGTTTCAAAGATGTGTACAGCAATATACAGTATTTGCTGACTTGCTGTTTGCAATTTTTAGACATGTATTATATTTCTCCCTCCAAAAAGATTTATAAAAATGAACAGAGTATTGAAACTAATAAAGCCAAAGCTGGAGGTGCAAGATCAACTAACCGGATAAGTCAGTTCTGAGCTATTTTCAGTGAAAACTTACAAATTTGAAGTGAAAGAACAAGGGAGTGGAGAGTGAAGACTGAGATTGAAGGTGAAAAGTGAAGACTCGGAGTGGGTGGAGGGGAGAGTGAGACTTAGTGATTGGATAGGGAGAATGAGAGACTGAATGTGTGTGTGTGTATGTTGTGGGGGACTTCAAGACTGTGTAGAAGGGAGAACAGGATTCAGAGAGACTGATAGACAATGGGAGATTGGGTGGGAAAATAGTGGAGACTGCCAGATTGGATGGAACAGAGAGTAGGAGTTCAGAGATTGCAGGAGAGAGTTGGTACTTGGTGATATGGAAACTGGGTGCAGATTGGGTGGGGTACTAGGTACTGGGAGACTGAATTGGGGAAAAGCAGGGATTTGGGAAGAGTGAACATTCCAAAAATGTGCTTTTAATTTTTTTCCAAATTTGTGGCTGTGTTTTCTGGGTCGTTTCACACATCTGTTTTTAATATGTACACAGTGGAACTTATTTTGCGCACACAAATCAATTGTGCATGTGTTAATTCCTAGGTATGCACAAGTATAATCGATTTACATGCACTAAAATGTTTCAGGCATCCAAAAGAACCAAAGTCGTGCTAACAGATTTATAAACTTAGTGGGCAGAATGGACACTCAGAGATTTATTTATTTATTGCATTTGTATCCCACATTTTCCCACCTCTTTGCGGGCTCAGTGTGGCTTACAATAAGATATGAATAATGGAAATACATTTGTTACAACTTGGTTATGGGTTACATTGTACAAGTTATGCGAGACCATCGAAGTATCGTTAAGAATATAACAATGGGGCATCAACATTGAAACATTGGAAGGAGACAATGGGAAGCTTAAAGGGCAGTATTAAGACACAAAGACATATGGTGTACATATTTCTGTGAGTAAATGTATGAGTGATGTGGAATTTAGCAAGGACAGAGGCAACTCAGCAATTGGGTGAGGGTTTGAATAGGGGTGTTATATCAGCTTGGGATATGAGTGTTGGTAAGAGAAGAGGGAAAGAGAAGAAGCAGTTGAGAGATGATGAAAGACATAAAAGACTGGGGAGGGGTGAGAGACCATTTAAAAGGAGTGGGAAGGAACTGTAGAATGACCAAATACAACAGAATAGGTGCCCTGTGAAGGAGTTGGGAAGGGTTGGAGATGAGTTAGAGATGAGAGTCAAAGGAAGGAAGATGAGGGCCGGGGAGAAGGTTAGAGAATAGGAACGAGGATAAGGGAGTAGGTGAAATAAAAGATGAAACAGAGTGGGGAAGAAGAGACAGAAAGTGTAATGGAAGGTATGAGGAAGGAATGAGACAGCAAAGACATTGGCTGGAAAGGGATTAGAGAATAGTGGACCAAAAATTACTAGGCAGATGAGATGCAAAGAGGAAGATGAAGGAGGAGGAGAAAGAGATGAAATCTTAGCTATAAGTGGATAAAAAGTTATAGAAAAGAGAACCTGAGAAAAAAAAAGAGATGAAAGGGCAAGATCAATGCCAGAGACAGACATACAGGAGGAAGTGAAGAGCCCTAAACAGAACTCATAGAGTAAAAGTTACAACCCTAAACATCTTTAAGGGCAGAGTGGATGAGCCATTTGAGGTATTTATCTGTTATCATCTACTAAGTGGCCAATACACAATGAGTTATCAAAAAAATTATCCTGATAACTTTAACTGAATATTCAGTGGACTTAACTAGGTAAGTCTGACCACTGAATATCACCAGTTACATTTATCCAGAAAACTTTAAGACAGATATTTGTGAGGTCTGACTCAAATAGGCAGCACTGAATACAGGGTAATTCTATAAAGAGGACACCAACATTTAGGTGCCAAGAATGCACACATATAATACACATACAGACACATTCATACATGCTCATACATGCCAATATCTTGAGTGCGCACTGCTCTATAAATGTGATGGCATGTAGTTTGTTTTTATAAAGTAGGCGATTTATTATGAAATTACCCTCAATGGGGCTAATTTTATAAAGAGGATACCAGCCTTTAGGCACTAAAATGAACCAAGCATAGCAGGGACAGATCACAAACAACTGTGCGTTTTTTTGTGTTGCATTCATATCACATGCTATGAGCAGGGGTGGACTGATAGGGATCTGGGCCCACAGGCAATAAGAGAGTCCTGGACCCCCTTGCCCATGGGTCCCATATCTCTCCACCTCCACCCCTGGGTTTCACATTTCTCCCCCTCCCCAGATCCAACATCTTTCTCCCCCTCCCCCCAGATGCAACATTTCTCCCTCTCATTCTTTCTCCCTCCTCTCAATGCACCATCTCTGCCCCCCCTTCCTCTCTTCCCCAGGTCCAACATCTCTCCCCCCCCCCCCCCTCCCAAGGCCAAGTTCTTCCCTTTCCTCCTCTCTGTCCCTGGATCATTCTGGCTCTCTCCCCTTGCATTTACCTCAAAAGTCCCTTTCTCTGTATTGGGCCCTGGCTGTCTGCTGTTGACAAGAGCCTCTCTGCCGCATCCCACCCTTGTGGAAGCAGGAAGTTACATTAGGAAGGTGCGGACCACAGCAGAGAAAAGTTTCCAGTCAGCGGCAAACAGCTGGAGCCTGTATGGAGAATGGACCTTTTGAGGTAAATGGAGGAGGAGAGTGTTTGAGGGGGGGGGGGGGGGGTGCCGGACCCAGGGACAGAGGGGAGAGAGGTGTCGGACATGTGGGGAACAGATTCTGGGCCCTTGGGCACTGCTCAGTTGTCCGAATGGTCAGTCTGCCCCTGGCTATTAGTGTATCTCAGAGGGAGAGGCGAGACACCTTGAGGTTGATAGCGAGTAAAGTGTCACTTTGCAACATTGTTGGATTGGCGATGAATGTGACTATGCTGCAAACAAAATTATAAAACCACTCTTCCATGATTGTCTGACTGCCCTATTTGTGGTGCCAGTATTTGATCATGATGGAGTAGGCCACCTTATTGGGCAGACTAGATGGACCATCAAAATAACGTGTGTTGCTATATTACTATATACACTGGCTATGCACTTAGGGTTACCATAGGTCCTCTTTTAAGAGGACATGTCCTCTTTTTGGAGTTCTTCAGATATATCCTCCAGGACATTTTTAATTTTTAGGGAACCGCCCTCTTTTTCTTTTATTTGCCTATGACCAAAATACCTACCCACATAATGAGTGAAACCGTTTATGACTTACTAGTCAATGGGGGTGCTAAACAGAAAGGCATTGCTGGTCCCCTCTCTGTTCCCTTGCTGGTTGAAACTGTCAAAGGAATTTTGTTTGTGCATTACAGCTTTAAGCATATGTCATACAAAGACTTTCACGCGTATCTCAGAAGCCATCCAAAGTTGTTGAGGGATTGCACTCTTCTGATAAGTACGCTTGGGCTCAGACTTAAGTCAAAATTAAATCCAAAGTTCTTGAAAAGTAGCTTGTCTACTGCTGTAATGTGTGTTTGATGTGTGTTCATTAACTAAAGGCTATGATTAATTATTTCTTTAGCAAAGGTAGAAACCATTTTTATTTTTCTGTCCTCTTTTTTTTGTCTCTGCAAATATGGTAACCTTATATGTGCTATTCTATAAAATGGCACCTAAATGTGATAGTGCCTAGTTTGGAGGTGGGCATACACATGTTCAGAGCCTGGGCAGAGCATTGGTAGGGCACACAGTTATGCATATAGATTATATAGTGCTATAATTTATGTGTTTTTCTAGCAATCTAGATGCAATTATTTCCACCAGCTGTGCAGCTGGTGAAAGTGGTTGGATCTAGATCAGTGTTTCTCAACCCAGTCCTCGGGACACACCTAGTCAGTCTGGTTTTCAGGATACCCACAATGAATATACATGAGATAGATTCGTATGCCCTACCTCCATGGTATACAAATTCATCTCATGCATATTCATTGTATCCTGAAAACCTGACTGACTAGATGTGTGCCAAGGACTGGGTTGAGAACCCCTGATCTAGATTATATGTGTGTATGTGAGCCGCTATGCTAGCATTCTATAAAGGAAAATAGGTTTCTACTTTTCTTTATAGAATAAATTCCAGATAGGTGCCTTAAGATAGAAGCCCCTTAATAGAGTTGCCCTCATTGTGTTTTGACAGTGGAAGTTTGTATTGCTGTTACTGAGGTGATATCGGAATTTAATATCAATTTATATTATTTATGACATTTATATCCCACATTATCCCGAAAACAAGCTCGAGTTCAATGTGGCTTACGGTTTAGATTAAAAATACAGAGGGCCCTGTTTACAAAGCTGTGCTAGAAACGTGTCAGCATTTTTAACTCGTGCTAAGTGCTAGAGACAACCTGTTTAGTGTGCACTCATTTTTAGGAAACACTAAAAACGCTAGTGCAACTTAGTAAACAGGGACCAGAGTTTGAATTTCAACAATAGTCAAGTAGTATGTTGAGTTATCAGTTGATACACCCTAGTTCTACTCTGCATCCATTGTTGGAGGAATTTCTATGCACTTGGGTATGTTTATAGTATATGAGATGTGGGTTTAAGTCATGGTTGTGTCCCATTATATATAGATCCCAGACCGCATTATTTGAATTAAATTTAAGGGAGCTGCCACTTTTATGACAGGCTCTTGGCAGATGTCTTCCCCAGTCAGACATCAAATAATGTTCATGGCATTTTACTTGATGGTTGAAACTGACCTGGTTGCACAGAAAGCTCTTCTGCCTGTAGAAATCACTGAGGTATACATCCAGCTCCTTATGACTATGCTGAAAAATGTTTGCATGAGCTGAGATGTCCTGTCTTTGCACACTTCCTGGATGGAGCGCAGTCAGAAGTCAGTATGGAGAAAGGTATGGATTCCTTGCCAAGGCTAATGGGGTAGTTTCATATTCATGTTCCATGCACGATGCATCTATGATAAGAGACATATGAGAACATAAGATAGAAATAATTTAAAAGATTTTCTTGACTAAAGTTGCATTACAATCTGGTTAAACAGTATTGGTCTTTTGACTAGATATCTGCAATTAAAGTCTAAATTTACCCACTCAGGCTTTGAGCAGGTAGATTTATCAGAATATTCAGCCTCTCAATTAGCTGGGTAAATGATTCAGAATATCCATTTAACGATAACTAAAATGTACCTGCTTTGTAGGAATCTGAAAATTGGCCCCTTACATTTTAATATTTAAAAAATATGTTGTCTAAGTTTATTTTTTTACAGGATTGTGCTTGATTAACTCTCTTAATGCCTCTGCTCCCCTTCCTTCCTCATAGGTAACTCATTGGGGTAGCAGGTATTCTGAGAGCTCATCCTTTCTATCGTTTTGCAACTTCACAATCTCTTTTGTCTTTTTCATGTAATTTGGTGACCAAAATAGCAGACAGTAATCCATTCATGGTCTCAGTAGTGACGTATGCTAACAGATTAATAGTTCTCTTTTTTTTAAATTTCTGTCGAGAATTGTCCAGATCATGTTAGTACATTAAGCTCAATCAACTCCCTTCAGAGTCATTCTCCGACTTATTTCCTTGCTGCTTGACTCATGTCTCATTACTTTACCATTTAACCATATTGAATTCTGCAAGGCACTTAGTCAACCATAAGGCTAATCAATCCAAATAATGTTTAATATATTTTCTTGCTTGCCTTGTAGGAGCATAACATGCCCTCTGTACATCACTTTCGTGACTGCAAATAATATGCAATATGGAAATAATATTATCCTCCAGGATATTTATGTGCAAAATAAATAGACCTCAGCTGACCCTTGCATCATCCCACCACCTACATACAGGACTTCAGTGATCCTGATTGTTTAACCAGCTCTCTAATTCCTTAGTGTCATGTCCAATTACCAGAGTTGTCACACATGTGAAGAGGTTTCTGTATACAGTGTTCTATATTTTACGAAAGGAATTAAGAGTTACTGTAGGTATGATTAATGCAGTGGCAGTTAGATAGTATAGGGGTCCCTTTACAAAGTGGCGGTAAGACCAACACGGGCTTACCGCTCGCTAAAGGGGAAGTACCGCTGGGCTACTGTGGTACTTCCCTCCGACAGTGCACACCATTTCTGGCACTGCAAAAATATTTCAAATTTTTTTAGTGCCGGTGTGTACCTGATGGTAATCGGGCAGTGCTACATGCTGCCCAGTTACCACCGGGTTAGCTTGGGAGCCCTTACCGTCACCTCAATGGGTGGTGGCAATTCCCCCCAAATGGCTACAGGGCAAGTGGTTCACTTGCCACATGGCCATTTCTTTAAGAAAAGGGAAATCTGCCTTTTACCCGCTATGGTAAAAGGGGGCCTTGGCACACGTCAAAAACACGCACCGATGCCAGTGCAGGCCCGTTTTGCCGCAGTTTATAATAGGACACCATAATGCTGAGAGAAACCCATATGGTCATCAGTCAGTAAGTGAATATCTCTGGTAGGGAAAAAGGTACTCGTTGATAAATATAAGAGAAAAAAATTACTTAAAATCACTAGACCACGGAATCCAAGATGGAGCTTCAGAGGCAAGATGCACCTTCAGGAGCTCCTTTCTTGTCGGTTCTCATTTTCCCATCTGGGTCTCAACCCATGGCTGTAATGGGCAAGAGGAAAAGGAAGGTGAGGGAGTTTCCCTTGACCCCACCGTTACTCCACTGATGAGGCAAATGACTGTCTTCTGCAAACCTCTTCCCCATCTCTGGAGGTTGCTGCGTCAATGTCAACTGGCAGCATAGACAGGTGTTTCTATGCCCTGTCGTGCAAACGGCTCCCCTACATCCTGCGATTGGATCAGCTGTTGTCGAGCCTGCTTCCCCTACCTTGGTTGAGGTGAATGGGAATGTGCAGAGAGGGAACTCTACTCTGGCTGAGATAGCTTTGGAGCCTAGAGGAGATTTGGCACGGAGTGCCTCAAATTTTCTTCTACTAATATTGTTAGTACTCTTGCTCAGGCCTTGAGCTGTCCCACTCATGTTGTTACTTTTTGGGATTTTGAAAAAAAACAGCCGTTGTGTCTTTGGAAGCACTATGGGATATTATGTATGATATGCATTCTTCTTTACGTCCTTTAATGGAGAATTCTAAAGATATTAAGGTGATTTCTGAGGCTGTCTTGGTCCAAGCACAAGCCATAGTTCAGTAGTCCTCTAAACTGAATGCTTTGAAATCTAAAATCCAGACGAGCTCAGTCTCAGTGAAAGACAAAAATTTCCTTCTTCGTCATTTGGAATACCTGGAGAACCAGGCTAGGAGGTGTAATCTGATCTGCTTAATTTTCCTAAGTCACCTTTAATTGCTCCTTTGGACATGGTAAAAAAAAAATACTTGGTCGAGACTCTGGCAATGGTTAGTGACTCTCTACCTCCTATAACACAGACACAATACATCTTAGCCCCAGGAGGAACTTCAAGAGAACCTTTAGGAATTACTAGAGAGGAAAATATGAATTTGACTGCCTTCCTAGAATCTTCGTTGGAAGTTGTTACTATGAGGACAATGATGGTGGTTACCTTTGCTTTGGAACCAGACCGGAATGTTGTGTTAAAACTTTCTGTTAGACATTTGGATACACTGTTCTTGGGCTCAAAAGTGAGGATATTTCCAGATTTAGCAAGAGGGACACATGCGGCGCAAGGCTTTCCTAACCCCTAGGTGCCAACTGTTTTCTGTGACTTCCTTGTTTATGTCTTATAGTTTTTGAGGGTAAAATATATCCATTTTTTTTAACCTAAGCAGTTAAATGATTTTCTTGTAGCTAAAGAAGTTAATATCATTGTATAACCCTGCAGAGGCTGGGGTAGAGGTAGGACACAAAAGATGTCTTGCTGATATTTTTTTCTCTGTCCTGTTCTTTTAATTTATTTCCTAATTCTTGGATCTATATATTTTCCTCTTTGTGGTCGATAGTGAGCATTTATTAGCTCAGTTGTTACCTTTGGATTGTAATTTTACTAGAGTTCTGTTTATCTTATCTTTTTGATGGATATGTTATGTGAAATTTAATAAAGATTTAAAAAAGAAATCACTAGACCAGTTTTGGTCTCTCCCGGAAGAGTTAAACTGTATCCCTAAAAAGTAACTAACTTCTTTTTCTACATTTCAGAGGATTACAAGCCTCTCAAATGTTCTTTTTGGTTGTATACAGGCAATTCTTTTTGGCTGCCACTGCTTGTTGGTTAAGATATCAAATTCACAAGAGGTATTTTCTTCCTACTGTACTAAAAGTTTATTACTTTTGAATTCAGTGCATAAAACATAAAACTTTTGAAAGACATGAAGTACTGCATTTTGGCAGAAAAATACATTTTTAATGTAAAGTGAATTATTGATGTGATTTCAAAGCTATAGGTATCTTGTAGTAATTTGAAATCCCTGCACAATCAAGACCATTGGTCATTTCTTTTATATAATACTCACTGTTTAGCAATAAAGCAGCTTGCTTAAATATTCCTGTGCTACATGATGTTGAACTACACTGCCCACAGTGATAGCAACAATGAATATTTTTCCTGTTTGCCAACAGCAGGTCAGGATCTAACACTGAATTGAAGAGCACTTGCATGAAGGCAGCAGAGTATAAGAGCAAAATAAACAGTAAGAGAAAATATAATGTTGCGTTTTTATAAGAACATAAAAACCGTTGCCATACTAGGACAGGCCAAAGGTCCATCAAGCCCAGTATCCTGTTTCCAACAGTAGCCAAGCCAGCCTGGCAAGATCTCAAAACAGTAAAATAGATTTTATGCTACTTATCCTAGAAATAAGCAGTGGATTTTCCGAAGGCCATCTTAATAATGGCTTATGGTCTTTTCTTTTAGGAAATTATCCAA
Source organism: Microcaecilia unicolor (assembly GCF_901765095.1). Taxonomy (NCBI): domain Eukaryota; kingdom Metazoa; phylum Chordata; class Amphibia; order Gymnophiona; family Siphonopidae; genus Microcaecilia; species Microcaecilia unicolor. The sequence continues at coordinate 325,319,362 of NC_044033.1, forward strand.
ACCTTTTTTAAACCCTGTTACGCTATCTGCTTTTACCATGTTCTTTCAGATACAAAAATAGATGAAAAAACTCCCTCTCAGGACAAATCAACTAATACAAGAGAAAGAGAGAGTAAGAACAAATAAAGTGTGCAGTAATATTTTAATTACATAAGTACCCTTTTAAAATAATGAGGAAATGACATCAGAATAATAGTCAATATGGTCTTAGGGCCAGTTATAGTATATAGCTGTTTCAAGCTCGAGATCTTGTTGAAGAATTCAAATCATTTGTCATACCTCCACCTCCTAACTTAGATCAATCAATGAAAATCCTGAGCATCTTCATCAACTATTATTTATCATTCGAAGCTCAGGTCTCAAAGAAGGTCTCGAATGTTTTCCATTCATTATGGAAGTTTAAAAGGTTGCATCCTTTCTTCCCAAGCTCCACACATCGTAATATATCACCCAATCTCTGGTACTATCCAAATTTGATTATTGTAATGCCATATATATTCGGGTATTAAAATATCACTCCTTAAAAAATTACAAACAGCTTAAAATACCACTGCCTGCCTTGTATGTAGTGCTCCTCGCTTTGAGAAGGCTTCCTCTCTTGTTAAAACTTCACTGGCTTCCCATAAATGTCAGGATCACCTTTAAAATATATGTGACTGTTTACCAAATCATATGTGGTTTATCGCCCTCCCACATTCAACAACTATTTGATTTACCTTCGTGTAATACAGTAAAAACATCTAGAGAATACCTGACGCTCCATTATCCAAACTGTAAAGGTCTTACTCTGGCCTAGCTTCATGACAAACACAAAATTATTCCTAACATGTAAAAATTAATAATTAGTTATCTGACTGTATCATATTTTGATGTTTTTCTGAATGTAAGCTACATTAAACCTGAACTTGTTCAGATAATGTGGGATACAAATGTCATAAATAAAGTAAATAAATAACTACAACATTTTTTCTTTTATTATAAATGTTTTAAGAACAATTTTTGTATTATTTTTAATAACAAAATTTTCTTTCAAAAAAACTTTCATATCAGTATAAATAAAGGTGGAACAATGAATAATGCAAAAAAAAAAGTACTAATCTCATCTCAACAAACAACCCAGTGCAAACCCCATATATCCACCCCCTTTATAGAATAAAGGTGCATTTACCACATTCTTTGGCAACAAATTCCTGAGTTTAATTGCTAAGTTCCAGTCCTGTCCTGTCTCTGAGTTCCTTCCAAGCCTCAGTCCTGCTTTGTCTCCAAGTTCATGCCTAGCTCCAGTCCTGCGTGTCTCTGTGTTCCTGCCAAGCTCCAGTCCTGCCTTGTCTCGGAGTTCCTGCCAAGCTCCAATCCTGCTTCTAGTCCCTGCCTTGTCTGTCTTGTCTCTTGTCTTGAATGGCCCTGTTCAGTCCTATCTGGATCCAGTTCTTGCCCTGCCTTGTCTTGACGTGTGGGATCCAGTTCTAGCCTTGTTTCCCTTGTCTTGTCTTGTCCTGTCTGGGTCCAGTTCTAGCCCAGTTGCCTTGCTTAGGATTTGGTTCCTGTCTTGCCTGTCCTGCCTTGTCTTGCCTAGTCTTGTCCACCTTGTCCTGCCTTGCTCTTGTCCTGTTTATCTTGTTCTGCCTAGTCCTGTCTGCCTCAAGTTCCTGCCTTGGTTCCAGCCTTGTCTCAAGTTCTTGCACTGAATCACCTTGCCCTGTGCCAACCCGGGAGGCTTGTCTGCCATGGTCGGGGTTCGGCTACAGACCAAGGGCTCACCTCCCCTGTGTTCGTGACACACATAGGTTGAATTTTTATTTCTAAACTGTTACCTGATTGGTTTTGTCGTCCAAAAGCATTTTTGCTTCAGTCAAATCTAATCTGTTGCAAGTACATACAACTGGAGTCTTATTGTCCTTGAGTACCAAGTGAATTTCCTATTTAAAAGCACTCAAGCATAGGGAAAACTGGTGATCAATGGTACTGTGTTATACTGCAAAATTTGCAACCAGAGTACACATTGAGAACAGGCATTAGATCAATAAAGCTAAAGAGAAGTCTGCTAACTTTGATACTGTTGATCATTCAGTTTTGCTTGATCAGCTATATTGCTGATTGTTTTATCTTGGTTTAAGGCATCTCCAGTAGCTGCTCGCTGAAAAATATCAACCCAGCTTATTTATTTTATATCAGTCTTTGGGGTATTGAATGACAGAGATCCCATCTATTTATCTGCACATTCAGAGATCAGATTGCAGCTTTAGGTTGAGACCATGGAAAATATGTTATTACCTGTTATTTCTTTTTACCATAGTTAGCTATCTTCTTCCATAGTTAACTCTGAATGAATGAATGAATGTATAATATGAGTTCTTCATGAATGTGATAGCATGCTAGCCCTTTTTTATGCAAGAGTGCAGTTCAGTGGTTTAAAATGATTTGGTCCTTACACCCTAAAGAAGATTTTGTGAAACACTGGCCACTGTCGGTGGTTGGATCAGTCATAAGCCTTTTCTATATAGATAAACACTTCTGTGAAATTGCTTTATTTTTGTGAATATATGCGTAACTTTGCTTGACTCTGATGTTTTACATGGAGGTTTTTTGCTGATGAGGTCACTGTATTCCTTTTCTTATCATTAAATGCAACTTAGTATCTGAGGTTTTGCCCTCCATTTATATAAGCCTGTGTAAGTTTTGTTTAAAATCTATATCACAACAAATCTTTAGTGGGGATTGTGATTGATTATTTGTGTAAGTTTACTCATCTTCCCAAGAAAGTAAATGTGGAAAATATAAAAAGCTCAAAATCCTCCCTGAGCAGGGTTTGTAGCATATGCTGGCATGACTAGTCTTTCAGTACTAGAAATAGGAGGTGCCTGGTTGGGTCCAGTTTATCTTACTGAGGGAAGAACCTCCTAGCGCAGTGGTTCCCAAACCTGGTCATGGAGGCACTCCAGCCAGTCAGGTTTTCAGGATATCCACAATGAATATTCATGAGATAGATTTGCATGCAGTGGAGGCAGCACATGCAAAGGTCTCATTAATATTCATTGTGGGTATCCTGAAAACCTGACTGGCTGGGGTGCCTCCAGGGCCAGGTTTGGGAACCACTGTCCTAGGGTAAATGAATCTTCTGGTATGCTTACAGTAAGATGAGTTTTTGGTATCTTCTTTTCCTGGGACTTCTCTAAGGTTGCTCCTTCAGCCCAGACCCCCTATATGTGTTTCTTCCACCTGTTCCTCTGTGCTTAGCTGTGGTTAAGACTAGGCTGGTTTAGGGATAACTGCACTCCCTGGCTTGTATGACCTAGCAAGTCATTAGGCACAGCCTGGTGTAACCAGGTACCTCTCTTGTGCAGCCAAGGATAGAACAATCTCCTCCAGCCACAGGCTCCCGGCACAATAAAGAAATAGATGTCCACCAGTAACTTCAATCTTAAGGACTTTTATTCCATGCAGGTTTCTAGTACACAGTTCCAACAGCAGCATAGCACATACCAGGGTTCAATACAGGCTTACAGGCTTCAGTCTGGGCTCTTTATCCAGTGCACAATAAACAGTAATTCCCAAGACAAACAGTTCTTTCAGTTCATCATCACAGCTCAGTCACCAAGCTGTCGCGTTCTCAGGGACCTTGGCATACTGTCAGGCTTCTTCCCCAGGAGCACTGGGTTCGTGAGTCCTTGGGCCACTACCGTGGAGCGGCAGTGGCAGCAAGATCACCTTCAAGGTAGAGACGAGACAAGACTGGACCGGAACCCCGGACTGGAGTTCTACACAGGGAATACCCAGGAATGGAACGCACCGGACGGGTGTGCACTGGAGTGGAGCCCGCTGGACTGGAACACACCGGAGTGGACCCACTGGACTGGAACAACAGGACCGGAACCCGCTGGACTGGAACACACAGGACCTAGGCTTCACCTACGCTTAGCCACCTTTCCCGAGGGTTAAGCCCTCAGGTTCGGGCAGCCGGCAGGGCTTACAGGAAAAACCGGAACTGGAACTTGCAAGCAGGAACAGCAGGAATCAGGATACAGCAGTGCCCCCCGGCACCTAGGCGAAGCAAGGCAGACAGGCAGGGAATGTCCGGGTTCCAGCAGTAGGCAGGTTCAAAGCAAGTCTCAGGGCGGGTGCTGCAAAGCAGAAGTCAGGGTCAAAGCAAAGTTTCGGGCAGGCGGCTAGCAAAGCAGTAGTCCGTTTCAAAACACAGTCATTGGGCAGGGCGGCTAGCAAAGCAGTAGTCAGGTTCAAAACACAGTCACTGGCAGGCGGCTAGCAAAGCAGCAGTCTGGGTCCAATCAAAGTCTCTGGGCAGGCGGCTAGCAAAGCAGTAGTCAGGTTCAAAGCAAAGGTCACTGGGCAGGCAGCTAGCAAAGCAGTAGTCAGGGTCAAATCAAAGTCTCTGGGCAGGCGGCTAGCAATGCTGTAGTCAGGTTCAAAGCAAAGGTCAGGACAAGGAGCAAAGCTATGGCAGCAGCTCCAGTATCACAGGGTACTGGCAACAGACAGAACAAGGGCAGAAGCCCCAAGAAGCAAAAGAAAACCACACGGGAAAAACCAGAAGGCTAAACACAAGAAGACCAGGAGACTGTACACAAGCTAACAGGAAAGCTATGCCCAAGCTAATCGGTCATATACTAGAAACATGCACAGAGCAAACTCAGGAGAACTAGTAAAGCTGTACACAGGCTAACAAGCAAAGCTGTGCCCAAGCTAACAAGTCAAACATAGAAACTCACACAGAGCAAACAATGTAGCAGTGTAGAGAGCACTCTACATACCAGGGCCCTTAGACGAAATGCAAAGGCACGGGTTGCAGGCTCTAAGTGATTAATAAAGCCTTTCAACACCAGAGGCACAGCTGCAGCAATCTCCTTGCCTCCAAACAGAGGCTTGACACACAGAGAAGTCAGCCCACAGGAAGGAACAGCGGGAGCCATCTTGGATACTGGCATAGAGGAGTCGGCAGCCATCTTGGAAGAGGCATAGCCCACACAGGTGAGGTCCAGCAAGGCAATCAGCACACAGAGCCAGAGAGAAACTAAGACAGAGACAGACACAGAGACAAGCAGAAGCCAGCACAGCCACTGACTCCCAGAAAGAGGGTAAGAATTAGGGTGGTCACGGCCACAGACGTGACATAAGCAGCATTTTCTACCTTCTATCCTCTTTACCTTCAGGAGAGTTCAATATTTTAGGGACTCCCTCTACCCAAGGGTTTTCCCCTGCATCAGCTTCACAGTGAATTCAATACTTTTGGGACTTCCTCTCACCCAAGGAATCTCAGCCTGCTTCAGTACTTTAGGGACCTCCCTGTCCAAGGATTTTCAGCTTGCAAATACTTCTCTCCTTCTGCTTCTCTCTCCTGAACTGAACTGAACTCCACTGCTGGGACTCCTTCCCACCTGCCTAATCAATCCCTGGCTTCAGCTACCACCACCAATCATTCTCCTTCCATTAGCTTCCTCACACCCAAACCAGCGGAGTTAAGCATCAGACTAATGAGACCAATGATGAGCTCCTGCACACAGGGTTTCCTAACTCTCTTTCCGCCTAGTGGCAGCCACTCTACACAACCTGCCAGCTTACACCCATGTCTTCCCTGATTGCAGCTAGGAGTCCAGTCTGGGTTTTTCATCTCCCCCTCTGGCTCCTTGCCTGCAATGCCTTCTGGGACTTGTATTTCAGACTGAAACTGCCTTAACCCAACTATCCTGGAGGTGACTTTATCACACTGGGATGCCACCTTTCTGAGTCCTCTCCTTCTTGTTTGGACTTCTGTGGAGGTCACAAGAAAACCTCATGCCTATTAGAGATAGAACATTTTATTTGTCCTTCTTAAAATACTGGTGACTTGTAGACAGACCCATCCTCCATTACTTGACACTGAAGCAGAATCAGATTAGGAGCAGGGGCTCCAGAATGTGCCTCTTTCTGAACCTAGAGGGCACATTGTGGTGTCTTGCTACTCTAAGATACAAATAAATAAAGCAGACAGAGAGAACCACTGACTACACTAAAAAAAATCAATTCTAGCACATCCTTGTTAGAAAATCATTAGGATAGACAGGGTAAGCATACAGAGAAGGTGATAAATGAGAAGGAGAGATAGAGGCTTTGTGTAGAGATTCACCGAAGGCGTATTGGAAAAGAGTAAAAGAGAAGAAAAAAGCTGAGAAAGGATGGTATACACAGATATAAAGAAAGGAAAAATGGAAAAGGAAAATAATGGAAATATTGGAACCAATGTGCTTTGCTTACTTGGGGGAGGGAGAGTAAGGGTAGTCTTGATATTTATTTTGTCTCTGTGGAAGGGGGAAATGGGTAAATGCAGCAGGAGTGCTAACACATTGTTGCCACTGGGGCTGAAAATCAGCTCTCTTGCAGTGGCAGCCTGGACTTGCAAACCTAGAGTCAGCCAGCTGCTGTGGGAAGAGAGAACTGCTTACAGTAAAAACTATGCACGGGTTTGTAAAGAAGCTATGGAGGCAGCAGGCAGCTCTGGAAGAGGGAGCCACAGGAGGCAGAGAGGCAGAAGAAGAGCCATGTTCTGTCCCATGGCCAGTACTGCCACTGGAGAGGCGCTGAGGCACAGTCAGAAGGAGACGAACAAGGGCCTGGTAACAAGAGTTAAGGCAGCAGCAAGGGTCCCATTAGAAACCATGAGTGAAAGATTTTCCCATCATGTCCAATAGATGGAAGGAAGATTAGTCCTCCCACCCCACACACACACACACACACCATGAGACCCAGGAAGGAACCTTTCTCGTGCAGCACCTCCTGAAGAAAAGAAGGAAGAAGATGATGCCCATGATGGAATCCATGTGCTGAAGGCACAAAGACCAGGAAAGACGCCCAAGAGAGGATGGCATGGGTAGAAAGCATAAGAAGGGTCCCAATGAAAAAGGAGCAGATTGGCAGGAACTGAGTGGCTGCTAGAGGCGGTGAGACCAATGCAATACAATGCACAACACTTTGCTCACAGCTTACCTTGGTTGCTATAATGGGTGCTTTATGTAAAACACGTTTTGTAAATGAGCTAACTGTGCACAAACACACTGACATCAGTGCACAGATCATTTAAATCTCACTTTAATGAGGCCATTAAAGACAGGATATAAATGCCATAAATAAATAAATAAGTGTACCGAAGATCTGAAGGCCGAGTGCAGTGCCTTCTAACACTGAGGCTTTAATGCAACATATGAGGAGGAATAAAAGGTTAGCTTGTTCTTCTGCAGTCAGAATTAGTGAAGATTTTATGCCAGTTTTTTTTCTTTACTGTATGCATATAGGATCTTAAACAGAAGTGTAGCTAGGACTAGATGGGCCCCCTTTAACACCAGGAAGGGGGAAATGAAGGACAGCTGGTCAAGCTCTGGTTCAACCAATCCACTTTATTCTTCAAACTTTGGTCATCCGTGGGATTTCTCTTGTTCAGCAACCGTGTGGTTCCCCCTTTAATATCATCATCCCCATAGTAGTGGGGACTGAGGGGAGGCACATTTCCCAAAGCTCTCATACTTTTTTTCCTACCTTTATTGTCTGAAAATTGCTTTGGTCCTAGTTTCTTTCTTCTGCTTTTCTAATCTTTTCAGAGTTTCCTGTCCTTTTGATATTTCTTCTCTATTTCCATCATCCATCTTTCCTGTGTGCCGCTATCCATCCTATCTAGCATATCCCTTCTATGTCCCTATCCTTGTCCACCCCCCCAAGTTCAGCATCTCTCCTAAGTGTCCCTATTTTACTCTGTCCAGCATTCTTCTCTGTGTCCCTATTCCTCCCCTTATGTTCAGTATTACCCCTCTGCATCCATGTACCTACAGTGGGGGAAATAAGTATTTGATCCCTTGCTGATTTTGTAAGTTTGCCCACTGACAAAGACATGAGCAGCCCATAATTGAAGGGTAGGTTATTGGTAACAGTGAGAGATAGCACATCACAAATTAAATCCGGAAAATCACATTGTGGAAAGTATATGAATTTATTTGCATTCTGCAGAGGGAAATAAGTATTTAATCCCTCTGGCAAACAAGACCTAATACTTGGTGGCAAAACCCTTGTTGGCAAGCACAGCGGTCAGACGTCTTCTGTAGTTGATGATGAGGTTTGTACACATGTCAGGAGGAATTTTGGTCCACTCCTCTTTGCAGATCATCTCTAAATCATTAAGAGTTCTGGGCTGTCGCTTGGCAACTCGCAGCTTCAGCTCCCTCCATAAGTTTTCAATGGGATTAAGGTCTGGTGACTGGCTAGGCCACTCCATGACCCTAATGTGCTTCTTCCTGAGCCACTCCTTTGTTGCCTTGGCTGTATGTTTTGGGTCATTGTCTTGCTGGAAGACCCAGCCACGACCCATTTTTAAGGCCCTGGCGGAGGGAAGGAGGTTGTCACTCAGAATTGTACGGTACATGGCCCCATCCATTCTCCCATTGATGCGGTGAAGTAGTCCTGTGCCCTTAGCAGAGAAACACCCCCAAACATAACATTTCCACCTCCATGCTTGACAGTGGGGACGGTGTTCTTTGGGTCATAGGCAGCATTTCTCTTCCTCCAAACACGGCGAGTTGAGTTCATGCCAAAGAGCTCAATTTTTGTCTCATCTGACCACAGCACCTTCTCCCAATCACTCTCGGCATCATCCAGGTGTTCACTGGCAAACTTCAGACGGGCCGTCACATGTGCCTTCCGGAGCAGGGGGACCTTGCGGGCACTGCAGGATTGCAATCCGTTATGTCGTAATGTGTTACCAATGGTTTTCGTGGTGACAGTGGTCCCAGCTGCCTTGAGATCATTGACAAGTTCCCCCCTTGTAGTTGTAGGCTGATTTCTAACCTTCCTCATGATCAAGGATACCCCACGAGGTGAGATTTTGCGTGGAGCCCCAGATCTTTGTCGATTGACAGTCATTTTGTACTTCTTCCATTTTCTTACTATGGCACCAACAGTTGTCTCCTTCTAGCCCAGCGTCTTACTGATGGTTTTGTAGCCCATTCCAGCCTTGTGCAGGTGTATGATCTTGTCCCTGACATCCTTAGACAGCTCCTTGCTCTTGGCCATTTTGTAGAGGTTAGAGTCTGACTGATTCACTGAGTCTGTGGACAGGTGTCTTTCATACAGGTGACCATTGCCGACAGCTGTCTGTCATGCAGGTAACGAGTTGATTTGGAGCATCTACCTGGTCTGTAGGGGCCAGATCTCTTACTGGTTGGTGGGGGATCAAATACTTATTTCCCTCTGCAGAATGCAAATAAATTCATATACTTTCCACAATGTGATTTTCCGGATTTAATTTGTGATGTGCTATCTCTCACTGTTACCAATAACCTACCCTTCAATTATGGGCTGCTCATGTCTTTGTCAGTGGGCAAACTTACAAAATCAGCAAGGGATCAAATACTTATTTCCCCCACTGTATGCTGCATCTCTTCTGAGCTCCTGTCGTTCTATATGTCCATATTCTCGCCTTTCTTTTCCCTTTCTACTGCACACCCATCCCTGACCCCTTACCCTCCCTGGTCTGGCTTCTCTCTCTCTCCCTCTCTCTGTTAGACTAGTGTCTCACTTTCTCTCTATTCCCTCTGCACCCCCAACAGTCCAGCATCTGCCCACTCTTCCCCTTTGGTCCAGGTCTCTCTCTTTTCCCTTTGATTCCCCTTCCCCCAAAGGTCTAGTGTCTTTCCCCCTTTCTTCCCCTTCTGCTTTGCTCCAGGTCCACGTTCAGGTCTTGGTAGCCTCCCTCTCACCAGTCCTCCAAATGCTGCAGCACATCATTGGAAAAAGCCGCAGTTAAAGCGGCCTCTCTCTGGCAAGTGGTGCTTTTTCTCTGCGCATCCTGCCTCAATGATACAAATTCTTGTGGGTGGGAATTAGCAGAAGAAAGGCTCCACTGGCCAGAGAGAGACCACTTTCACCACAGCCACTGCCAGTGATGCAAAAGGGGGGGATTGGAGAGGGAGGGAGGGTGCAACTTCAGGGTATTTTGCTGGGCTCGCTCAATGGTAGCTACATTCCTGACTTGAAACATTTTCTAGCTTTCTTGAAGGGGATAGATGGGTCAAATAAAAAATTGCAGGGATGAGGAGGTGTAAGGGGAGGAGCGCTGGAACACAGAAAAGTGCCAGACTGTTCAGAAATGCACAGAATAATATTATGAATATGCACTAAATAGCATGGCAGCATATGCTCATAATGAATACACATGCAACTGCTCACGCCTTAATAAATTTTGCCACTTGACATTCCATGCGCATGTCTGTGCATGAGCTAGAATGCTATTCTGTGCATAAATAATGTTGGTATTGCAAACATTTTTGGGGAATTCTATATATGTTGCTGAAAAAAATCCATGCAAGAAAAAACCATGCTAAGTGTTATTCTATAAACCTTGCCTAAAGTTAGATGTGGTTTATAGAATACACATAGCACCATCCCCATGACTAAAATTTAGATGCGGCCATTTACAGCAACTAAAACCTGGTGTAAATGCCCACGCCTAATTTAGGTGCAGATCGGGCATATTCTATAACACTGCACGTCATTTTTAGGAATGCTCATGAACCCACCATGCTCCTCCCATGACCACGCCCCCTTCGAGATCCACGCATTAAAATTTACACACACCGCTTTACAGAATACACTTAGAAAGTTGAGTGCATAAATTCTAATTAGTGCCAATAATTGCTTGTTTTGGACAATCATCAATGCCGATTGGCTTGCTAATTAAGTTGGGCACGCAATTTGGCCACACTGCCTAATTTGTGTGCAACTTTTGTCGCCATATATAGAATTCTTCCCTTTATGTATAAAAGAACATTCTAGCGCATATTCAGATGTATGTGCATGTAACCCTGAGTACTGATACCATTTTTTGTGTGCAAAATATAGCTTCTGTATTGTGACAAAGCTAGCACTCGAGGGCCTACAGAGAAGCAGCTAATCCCTGAACTACGGTTCCCAGAAGCCCTTGCAAGCAGGAGAGAGGAGGGTAGCTCCAAAAGGGTGGGATGGATTTCCAACCCCAGCAGGGGGAGCATTGGCTCAGTGCTAGGGGAGCCAGTTACTCCCTTCCCCACTAGAGGGAGAAGGGGAGGGGAAGCTCAGTTCCTTAGCTGTATCGCCGGTATATAATTCCCCCCAGCTGTGAGAGGGGGAGAGATTTCTGGGTGGCTCCCAGCCACCAGGAAGAAGAGGAAACTGATTGAGAGAGAAGCTGCCATGGAGTAGGTGGAGGACGGGAAGGGCCTGCCACTGAAGTTTCCCTGGGGGGGGGGGGGGGGAGAGTAAGTTGCCATGGAGTGTGAGAATGTAAATGTAGCCCTGTCCAGCACATGAAGGCAGTGAGAGAGAGAAACAGGGGTGTGGTGCTGTGAGGTAGGAGGAAAGCTGCCAGCCTTGTTTGGTACAGGGTCCTCCTGGGTGCTGTGAAGAGGACAGGGGCATTAAGTAATGGTTTCCTTTGAAGAGACTGTTTGTGAAAGGGTTGAATTATTGGGATGCATAGAACAGCAGGCTGAACTTTGACTGAGCCCTTCTGAGGGAGAGGGGAGGTAGTGCAAAGGAAGTGGGCCTGAACTGTTAAGGAAATGAATGTTGGCTGGAGTTTGGAACCCAGCCTGAACCCAGTTTGTGAACTGCATCTCAATTTTGAGAGTGGAACTCAATTGAGAATAAAGCACTTTGATCTTAAGTCCATATGGCAGTCTGGTTCTTTGCTGGAAACCTATGACCCTAACAGGGCTGCCGGCCCCAACCTAGAGTGGAGGAAGCGGACCCCTTTACAGAATGCACATGCATCTGGCATATTGTTTGTTACTGAATTTGGCACCAGTTTTTTTTGAACGCTTGTGTTAGGCATTAGGAAACTGTGCACTGAGTTGTAATACAGGACCCTAATGCATAGGAACTATATGGATCTCCGTGTCTAGGGCCTTCTGCAGAGGCAGTGGGACGACTGTCTAGGATACAATGAGAGGAAGAATATCTCAACATTCATTTTTTAGTGCCCTCTAAGTTTATGTCAGTAATTTCAACTCTTCCTTCCTTTCAACCCTGCCATCCAAGTTTCAAGTTTCAGTTTATTTGATATACCACTCAATGGCAAACCATCCAAGTGGTATACAATACAAATGAATAGAATTCAAAAAGGAATTCCACTCATGCATTCTCCCTCTCCTCCTTCCTCTCCCTCCCAAACTCTATCTTCCCTGATACCCTCATTCACCATCCCTCTCTTCCCCCTCTCTTCTTGTACTCTCTCTATGTTCTCTGTCCTACAAGAACTATGCCAATTCTTATCCTCCCCCTCTACTCTTCTCTCTGCCTGTGCATTCCCCATTCCTTCCCTGCTCTCTATCCCTTATGCTCTTCCTTTCATTTTTCTCCTCCCCTATAACCCTACCACTTCCCCTCATTTACCTTCTCTTCCCCCCCCCCCCATTTTTATTCATAAAGTTTGTAAATTGTACAAAATACGAAAGTCGAGCAAGTATAGATAGATAGATAGATAGATATATCCACCTTGGAAAGCGGAATGTGGAGTACCACAAGGATCACCGCTTTCACCTATATTATTCAACCTAATGATGACACCACTGGCTAAATCTCTATCCAAACAAGGCCTCAATCCATTTCTCTACGCAGATGACATCACCATCTATATTCCCTTCAAACAGAACCCCTCAGAAATCATCATGGAAATAATAAACAACATGCACATCATGGAATCCTGGGCATCCGCATTCAATTTAAAACTCAATAGAGATAAAACCCAATTCTCATTCTCTGGTCTCAATACAATAATGTTCCCCCCTCAGCAATTAACGCACAGGGTTCATCCATCCCAATCTCAGACCACTTGAAAATCTTAGCAATAACAATTGACCACAACCTAATGCTAGAAAGCCAAGCTAAGAACACGACCAAGAAAATGTTCCACACTATGTGGAAGCTCAAACGTATAAAACTTTACTTTCCTAGGGATTCATTCCGCAACATGATCCAAACCATGGTGCTAACCCATCTAGACTACTGCAATAGTATTTACGTAGGCTGCAAAGATCAAATCATAAGAAAACTACAGACAGCACAAAACACGGCTGCCAGACTCATCTTTGGAAAAACACGCTTCGAAAGCGCAAAACCCCTCCTAAGAAGCTTACATAACATTCAAACACTCGCATAACATTCAAAATATGCACAATAGTCCACAGAATCATCTACGGACTCGCACCAGATTAAATGACGGAACTTATCGATCTACCATTAAGAAACGTGACGAGAACAGCAAGAACCTACCTAACCCTTCACTACCCCAATTACAAAGGTATAAAATACAAATCTTCACATGCCACTAGCCTCTCTTTTATAGACACACAACTTTGGAGCTCACTACCCAAAGACCTGAAACTCACAGAAAACTACCTACAATTCAGAAAAAACCTGAAAACACATCTTTTCAAGAAGTCTTTCCCTCCTGGAGCTGCCTAATCCCACACCACCATACATCACGAAAAGTTCAGAAATAGAAAACAGTAATATTAACCTCTCTCACAATATGCTAATATATCAACCTAAGCGTTTATTGTACTTCTGTATTATGTACTAGACTTCTACAAATCTAAATTTTGTAACTGCCTTTTTAGCAATATGTAAGCCACATTGAACCTGCCATACGGTGGGAAAATGTGGGATACAAGTGCAATAAATAAATAAATAAATACATTTTCTGGATTAACAGTAACAATTTAAGGGCAAAAATCCAATAGTAGTGGTTAGGGTGGTGGACTTTGGTCCTGGGAACTGAGTTCGATTCCCACTTCAGGCACAGGCAGATCCTTGTGACTCTGGGCAAGCCACTTAACCCTCCATTGCCCCATGTAAGCCGCATTGAGCCTGCCATGAGTGGGAAAGCGCGGGGTACAAATGTAACAAACAAACAAACACAGTAAATGTAAAAATAACATATGCATACTGAGGATGTAATGCTGTGGTGTGAAAAAAGCGAAAAGGCTATAGGTAATGATAGTGTTAAAGCTGTGGTTGAGAGAATAGTTATTGCAAACTTTAGATGGACATATTTGACAGGCAATATGCATCCAAAATAGACCAAGTCTTTTGAAAAGAGAGAAGAAGACATGGTCTTAGTGCAACCACCTCTTCATAACTTCAGAAAGAACACAGTAGATTCCATCTACTTGTGGATTAGCCACTGTTGGAAAAAGGATGCTGGGCTTGACGGACCTTCGGTCTGTCCCAGTATGGCAATTCTTATGTACTTATATGTACTTATGCACCATTCATGAAAGGAAACATTTAAATTGTTTTTCTAGTTGATCACAATGATGTGAATTGCAAGCAAAAGCATCAAGTTGAACAATTTAACATTCTTATAAGGGACCGAGAGACCTGGAGTGGAGGATTTCAATATTAATATTTTAACTGAGAGATTCTTGGATAAGGAAATATTTTATTCTGTCCCAGACCACATGCCAGTACGAGTTTACGTTCTTACAATATGTGGGCAAGTGATCCCACATCATGCTGGCATGACCAGCACAGATCTGATGGTTTCTGTGGTAGTTTAGCCAGTTTGACTGGGGTCCAGTATGTTTTGTGAAGAATTAAATATGAGGATTGGAGCACAGAGAGAAGCTTTGATGGTTTTGGTCTAGAATAAGTCCTATTCTTTTGGATAGAGAGAAATCCAGTTCCTTGTCCTAATCTGAGGTGAGGGTTAAACAATAATTTGGTTTAGACACTTGTAGTGACTTGTAGATTTTGGATGCCGATTTGGATTTTTCAAAATCTTGAAAAATTTGGTTTTTAATCTGGTTTCAGATGATGGATAAATCTGACAGATCTACACTGGTACTCCATTTCTCTCCTCCTTAACTCTACCTCTTCCCTTATGCTTATCCCCTCTTCTCCTTTCTTCTAACCCTGTCCCTTCCCTTAAACTCCATCCTTCTTCTCCTTTCCTCCTCTATCTCTTCCCGTTTTATTTCTTAAGCAACATGCTATTCCTCCTGCTCATCTCTAGTAGCTACCTTTCCCTTCCCATATGCTCCATCCCCTCTCACCTGTCCTTTTCTTTCATAGGGCAGCTGTGTCTCCTCTACAAACATGGCCTGGGAACTCCCTCTGGCACTTTAACCTGTTCCTCCTATTAGATTTCTGGATTTAATAGGTCCTAAGAATCTTTGCCAGAAGACTTCAGTGTACATAGATACACATAAAAACACAGCTGGGGGGTGGGGGGGGCATGACTTTTGGAGATGCCTTGAAACACTTAATTTACAAAGTATTTCATTAACATATTCATTCATTTATTAATTTTGGGGAAAGCAATATAAAGCATAGAGCATATTTGTTTATATCAGATGGACTGAGGGAATGAGTAGCTGCTTGTCTGGATTCCATGCCATTTATGAAACTGGAATCATGCTCCATATTTTACTGAGTTAAGGATAGCAATGGCATAAAATATGAGGTGGGTGGGATTGATAAATAGTAACTTCAGCTCACATTTTGCCCATGGAGAAAATTGCCTGACGCTTTTCTTCACACTGCAACTGTGGGTCAGCCTGATAAATCATCCTCATGGTTTTTATGAAACAAGCTCCATGAGGAATCTGCAATACCTGCTACCATGGATAGTTTGAAGCTCTTTCTTGTTCTGTTATATATATATATATTTTTTTTTCCCTTTCTTCCCTTCCACCTCCCCCATATATTTGAGGGCACAGACTAAATAAAAGTAATTTAGCTGAAATGCTGTTCGATTGCCCAGGAAAAAAATTATTTACACAAAACTCCTGGCTAAGCATCATTTTTCGTAAAATGACATTTACTTTAAAATACGAGTTCAAGTTGAATATAGAAGAAACCATTTTTTTTATGCCTGACACCAATACATACTGAAGCTGCTGATATTACAGAGGCTGGAGCTGGATCAATCAATCTTTGTCTCAAAATCTGTGTGATATAATGTGTACATTAACCACAGCACTGATTGATCCAACTGGCAATTTAATAATGTGAAGTGTGCCAATGTTTCTCTTCTGGTATTTGTGCCCAAGTCAGCCTTGAAAGCTGTGATCTTAGAGTGCCTTTCTTATATGCCATCTCAGCCCTTCCCTTGCTCATGAGACTTCATTACAATGTAGTAGAAGAAACTGAATCTTTTGCATCCAGCAAATTTCTGGAATGTGAGACGGAGAAGGCCAAATGCAATTGGATTCTATTCTGGCTGGAATATCTTTTGTTGGAGCAACACAAAGAATTGTTCAAGGATGTTAGGAGGAGTAGCCTAGTGGTTAGTGCAGTGACTTTGATCCTGGCAACTGAGTGCGATTCCCACTGCAGCTCCTTGTGACTCTGGGCAAGTCACTTAACCCTCCATTGCCCCTGGTACAAAATAAGTGCCTGAAATATGTAAAACGCCTTGGATGTATTGCAAAAACCTCAGAAAGGTCTCATTTCCATTTTCCTATTTGAGATTCTAGATGGAATGTTAATGTTGCTATTCCACTAGCAACATTCCATGTAGAAGCCTGCCCTTGCAGATCAGCAACATGGCCGCGCAGGCTTCTGTTTCTGTGAGTCTTACGTCCTGCACATACATGCAGGACGTCAGACTCACAGAAACAGAAGCCTGCACGGCCGCGTTGCTGATATGCAAGGGGCAGGCTTCTACATGGAATGTTGCTAGTGGAGGAGTAGGCTAGTGGTTAGTGCAGCGGACTCTGATCCTGGGGAACTGAGTCAATTCCCACTGCAGCTCCTTGTGACTCTGGGCAAGTCACTTAACCCTCCATTGCCCCTGGTAGTTGCAGAATCCTCAGAAAGGCAGTATATCAAGTCCCATTTTCCCTTCCCCATTTCCCCCTTATAAGGCATGACTTTCAGGTCACACAAGTACCTCCTTCAGATGCGCAGCAAAAATGTAGTTGCAAGCATATATTAGGGCAGGGGTTCTCAACTCAGTCTTCAGGACACATCAAACCAGTCTGGTTTTCAAGATATCCTCAATGAATATGCATGAGATAGATTAGCATACAATGGGGGCAGTGCATGCAAATTTATCTCATGCATATTCATTTTGAGTATCCTGAAAACCTGACTGGCTGGGTGTGTCCTGAGGGCTGGATTGAAAACTCCTACAGGGCAATATGATATATGTGGCACAGAGCTCCAAACTACAGATGCTCACATCTGGGCATAGTACCACATCTTAGTGTACCATATTAGAATAATTTCTGGATTTTGATAAACTGTAAAAGTATAATCTTTTAGTTATATATTTCCTTAGCAGGGCTGCCGAGAGACTGAGCCAGGCCCGGGGCAAGGCTGCCCCCCCCCCCCCCCCCAATCACTACTGCTGTTGCCTCCCTCTCCTGCTCCCATGTAAAACATGTCTAGGTTAAGTCTTCAAAATATGGAAATCATACCAAAACTGTGTACTAAGGAAAAGCCCTGCCAAAAGGGGAGGGCCAAAATTCCCCCGGCGCCAGGGTCTCTCTCCCTCTCCTGTTCCCAGGCCGCCGATGCCGCAGTCCCCAGTCTCCATCTGCCTATCCTCAGCTCCCTCGACAGTCCCCTTCTGTATGCTACCGGGCCCCCTGCATTAAAAAAAGAAGCTCTAAATCAGCAGAGCCAGCGAGCAGCACCTCACGTCTGAGTGAAGCGGCAGATCGCCTCGGGCCTTCCCTCACTGTGCCCTGCCCTTGCGGACATAGGAAGCTACATGAGATGAAGGCAGGACACAGTGAGGGACGGCCCAAGGCGATCTGTCGCTTTCACACACAGACATGAGGTGCTGCTCGCTGGTGCTGCGCTGGCCGATTTAGAGATTTTTTTTTAATGTAGGGGGCCCGGTGGCAGACAGAAAGGGGTTGTCGAGGGAGCTGAGGGTAGGTAGGTGGAGACTGGGGACTGCGGCATCGGCGGCCTGGGAACAGGAGAGGGAGAGAGACCCTGGGGTGCCGGGCCCCCCTTGGAGGCCCGGGCCGGGGAATTTTGGCCCTCCCCATTTGGCAGGGCTTTTCCTTAGTACACAGTTTTGGTATGATTTCCGTATTTTGAAGACTTAACCTAGACATGTTTTACAATATAAATTAAAGTATATTCTGCATAGCACTGTCATGCTGGTTACCAGTGGTGAGCGACTGGGATCAAGTCCTTGACCTACTTCTTTGCAGATGGTACCAAAATCTGCAATAGAGTAAGGATGGAAGGGGGTAGATAACATGAGGCAGAGCTGGCTTAACCTATGAACTAGGTAAGGCTTCTGGGCCAGTTTACTGGAGAGGAAAGGGTACCAAATGCCTGAGCCTGTGATGGTCACTGGCCCTACAGGTTAAACTGGCCCCAGAGCTTACCTGGCAGCATTGTCCTGTGCAGGGGAAAAAAGAAGAGCCAGCAACCCCCTTCCTCTTTCTGTCTCAGGCCACCTTCCTCCATCTACCTTTAAAGGCAGTTTTCAACCTCTCAACACAGACAACGTTTCACCTAACGCTACCCGCAATCAGCACCCCGATATATTCCTTCTGCTACAACCCCAGCCCCTCCTTTGACATAACTTCCTGTTTGGTGGCAGCAAAGGGAAGATGCAGGGGCTGATGTGGATAGCGTTAGGTGAAATGCTGTTGATATTCAGAAGGGGGAATCTGCTTTTAAAGGTAGACTGGGGGGAGAATGGCCTTGGGGGGACATGCCAACGGGAGGGGGGTGTGCCAATGGCGAGAGCACTAAGCCCAAAACGTTAGCTCAGGACGCCATGGTCCCTTGAGCTGCCCTGAACATGAGGATGGATCTATTGAAGCTTGAAGAACTGTCGACAGTGTAGAAGCTAGCGATTGAATTCTAAAAAAAAAAAATTAAAAAAGAAAAAATGCAGGGTCTTGCGTGGACTGCAAATTGGAGCTGAAAGTACTGTGGGTGAAGTACTGCTGTGCATGAAAAGAACAGTTGGACCTGGGCTGATCACAACTGATCATGTTATGTGACCAAACAGAAATGGCAAAGGCAAAAGCCAAAAAAGATGCCTTGATTCATAGGTAAAAGAAGGACTGACAGATCCTCTCTTTAAGGACTCCTTTTACAAAGCTGTGCTACCAATAGTGGTGCACTGAATGCGAAGAAACCCTGGAATAGAATGGATTCTTTGCATTCAGCACACTGCTCATCAATAATGCAGCTTTATAAAGGAACCCTAAGACCTCATTTAGAATACTGGGTGCATTGAATATTCAGGGCTTGAATGTGCTGTCAGAAGCTATGTGGGTGCTGGCTGGTACTTTTTTTTGTTTTGTTACATTTGTACCCCACATTTTCCCACTCATGGCAGGCTCATGCGGCTTACATGGGGCAATGGAGGGTTAAGTGACTTACCCAGAGTCACAAGGAGTTGCCTGTGCTGGGAATTGAACTCAGTTCCTCAGGACCATAGTCCACCACCCTAACCACTAGCCACCTCCCACTCAGACTCATGCCTAGACAATAAAGTGGATAAACTTAGGTCAGCCATTTTGCTGTCCTGATTTTATCTGCTTATTAGTGGTCATATTCAGATCACTAACTGGATAAACTCTGGCTCTGTCCTGACTCTGCCCATTAATCTGCCTTGCATTAAATGGATAGTAGAGAATGACACAGGGACAGGGACCCACGGTAACCACGGGGATGGGGACAGGGACAGAGCCTGCGGAGACGGGGTGAGGACAGATCCCACGGGAATGGAGTGGGGATGGGGACAGAGCCGTGGGGATGGGGACAAACTTTGTCCATGCGTCATTTTCTACTTTGAAGCCTGTTAATGAACTGACTGTTATTTACGTTTGAGTGATGTAGAGCATGGTATTTAGATGTTTTGGAAAAAGCAGGAAACTTGCTGGCCACAACTAGCAAAATTTGCAGGGGAACCTGTATCATTTCTGCTTCCAGCACATCTTCTAAGACCAAGTTGCTCGTTTTTATTATTGTTTTCTATTTGGATTTATAAACAACAGTTGCAACCGCATATTGTCCCTTTTTATATTTTAATAAAAAGATTTAAATATAAAATCATAAGTCATTAGGGCAGGGTGTTTTTGTGAGATGGTTTTCTGTGCATTGCATGAAATCACTAATGACCCTCATTTTAATACTAGAGAGTTCATTAGCATAGGGCTTTCAGCCACTGCTTCTGTGCACAATAAAGCAGTAGCCAAAAGCCTCTGTGCATTAGCCATAAATTAACATTTCATTTAGACTGGCTAAAAGCAGTCTAAATGAAGGGTTGCAAGCCTGGTTTGCTTTGAGCATCTCTACTACTTATCATTTCTATAGCGCTACTAGACGTACTCAGCTCTGTACACTTGAACATGAAAAGACAGTCCCTGCTCGACAGAGCTTACAATCTAATTAGGAACAGACAAACAGGACAAAACAAGAGATAAGGGAATATTAAAGTGAGGATGATAAAATAAGGATTCTGAAACAGTGAATAAGGGTTAGGAGTTAAAAGCAGCATCAAAAAGGTGGGGTTTTAGCTTAGATTGAAGACGGCCAGAGATGGAGCCTGACATAAAAACCGGCTCAGGAATTCTATTCCAGGCATATGGTGTAGCAAGATAAAAGGAACGGAGTCTGGAGTTAACGGTGGAGGAGGAGAAGGGTGCAGATAAGAGAAATTTACCCAGTGAACGGAGTTCCCGGGGAGGATGTAGGGAGAGATGAGAGTGGAGAGGTACTGAGGAGCTGCAGAGTGAATGCACATATAGGTCATAAGAGGAGTTTGAACTGTAATGCGGAAACGGATAGGAAGCCAGTGAAGTGACTTGATGAGAGGGCTAATATGAGCATAACGACACTGGCAGAATATTAGGCGTGCAGCAGAATTTGAACAGATTGAAGAGGAGAGAGATGGCTAAGTGGGAGACCTGTGAGAAGCAAGTTGCAATAGTCTAAGCGAGAGGTGATAAGAGTGTGGATGAGGGTTCTGGTAGTGTGCTCAGAAAGGAAAAGGGTGAATTTTGCTGATAATTATAGAGAAAGAAACGACAGGTTTAGCAGTCTGCTGAATATGTGCAGAGAAGGAGAGGGAGGAGTCAAAGATGACCCCAAGGTTACGAGCTGAAAAGACAGGAAGGATGAGAGTGTTATCCACAGAAATAGAGACTGGGGGAGGAGGAGAGGTTGGTTTAGGGGAAAAGATAAGAAGCTCAGTCTTGGTCATGTTTAGCTTCAGATGGCTCTGAGACATCCAGGCAGCAATGTCAGACAGGCAGGCTGATACTTTGGCCTGGATTTTCGGCTGAGATTTCTGGTGTGGAGAGGTAGATCTGGGAGTCATCAACGTAAAGATGATACTGAAAACCATGGGATGACATCAGAGTACCAAGGGAAGAAGTATAGATGGAGAAAAGAAGTGGTCCAAGGACAGATCCCTGAGGTACACCAACTGACAGTGGGATAGAAGTAGGGGAGGATCCACTAGAGGTATACACTAAAGGTACGCTGGGAGAGATAAGAAGAAAACCAGGAAAGAACAGAGCCCTGAAATCCAAGTGAGACAGCGTATCAAGGAGTAGGCTGTGATCAACAGTGTCAAAAACAGCAGATAGATCGAGAAGGATGAGGATAGAATAGAGACCTTTGGATCTGGCCAGGAACAGACCATAGTCTGATCTCCCCCTGAATGAGAAGGACAATGATCTAATCTAGAATGAACAGTGGCCAATTTTTGAATGACAGATTGCACTACCAGTAATTGAGCAGAAACATGAGAAAAAGTAATCCAATCCCTCTCTGCATAGATACCAACAGAATCATTTTCTGGATTTAAATAGGTCTTGGAACAATGAATACAATATGTACTAATCATTCTGGAACAACAGTACACAACACAACCTCTAACTGTAACGCATCTTTTCATTTAAGAAAAGAACTAAGACATACTTTTCTCAAGAAACCCCATGAGTATTCCATATGCACTTATCTTGCCAACTATTGTAAAACACAGCATCATCCAACCTTGTAAATGTAATTGAATCAATGTAATCTCTAACAACTGTTAAATGTAGCGCGCCTTAGGAAAAAGACCCCCTTAATTTCCTCTTTAAAAATCAATGGAAAGAATTTATTCAAAACTTCCAATATAGAATTTGTCCAAGCAAGCAACATTTTCGAAAATTCTAAGTCAGGTTCAGGTAAAAAAGAAGTGACCTGAGACCAAAATTTAACTACATTAGTATTTCCCCTAGAATAATTTTTGCAGCAGCTAGGTTGATACAGAGAAAATTCCAATAAATGATGGTCTGACCATGGTTCTGGGTGACCATTTATCATCATAAATTGTTTGATCACAACCTAGTCAATTAGAATAAAGAAGTAAAATCTTATGCATGTCCTTTCTCTTACATAGCTTGAAACTTGCCAGCTTTAAACTGTGCAGAGTCTAGAAAGTTAGAAAAAACTAGAGAATTTGAATTTGCCACACCCTTCCAGTGTAAATTTAGATCTCCAGGCACTAAGAAGATCAGAAAGCTGAACAGTATATAAATCTGACAGATAGCTCCCAGCAGCTCAGCCTGCAGCAAAAAAGAAAAAAAGCATAGGGCCTTTGAGCTGCTGCAAAGGCTTAAGGCCCTGCGTGCTTCCACGTCCTCCTTTGGCACACAAGCTCATGCTGAAGGACAAAGTGGGAACTCAGCAGGGCCTTGAACCATGTAGTGGTTTGAAGCCGTGGGCTTATTTTTTCTTCCTCTTCTTTGGCAGTAGTGTAGCCTTCAATTAAATGCTACAGGTACTTCCCTGTCCTGCCTCCTGACAACTCGTAGCCCACTGGTGCATGCCCAGATGCCCAATAAGACAATTCAATCTTTGATGATATAGAAGCATAGCACACAAATAAACAGAACAGCCAGGACATGTCTCCTCTTTTTATCTTTGGCCAATTATAACTCAGGTGATGTGGTGAAAGCACAACATTTGCCCTGGCTAGATGCCATTGTGAAAACACTGTCATCAGAGAGGCCTTTTATCTGGAAGGTAAGGTGTCAGAACTGCTGCTCCAGCTTGTGCTTCACTCCACCCACTCCATGCTTGCAGATATCCTCTGCACTTGTAAGACAAGGACTGAGGAAAATAAGTACTAGCAGTCTCTGTATGCAATGAATGAAGCCAGCCCTGAAGCAAGCAGGCTTGAAAGAGATAAGGTTGACACATTCAAAGCTGATACATGAAGGCAAGCAAAACACAGCGAAGTTGACAACAAAAAGAAGGAGCTAGATGATGTGTAGGTCATACAAAGTTTTTATTCAAACATCCAATGGACTCAGTCAACATGAATCGGTTTTGGCCACAAAGGCCTGCTTCAGGAGTCCCTTCAATATGAATGTGTTTAACACTCTAGCTCTGATATAGCATCTAATGTCAATATACTTTTACACATGCATGTAATCACTTGAACTATCGAAGCCACTGGTTACTGTGTGAAGCAGCAAAGCAGCTCCCAGCTTTTTGGTGTCACCTTTGCTGTGTTTTTCTTGCTTGCTTGATTTGTGCGAGGGATTTTGTTCTGTTTCTGTCGAAAGCTGACACATGGCCAGGTTGTGGCCCAGCTTCTTGTTGCAGAGGACAGCAAACAGAGGAGACAGCAGTAGGTCCAGACTCTGCCTAGAAAAAAACAAAATGCAACCCTGAAGGTCCCATCCTGAACACAGTCCAGATAGGAGCAATAATAAATCACAAGCAGCCCAGATAATTTGTACGATGCACACCAAAGAGGCAATTGAAGGAAAAAGCCCACAATCTATCATAGTAAGGTCAATTGCTTGTTGTGGATTAACTTAAGAAAAGATAGAAGCTGTGTGACAAAACCTGTTTATTTGTACTTTGATCCTCAAGTGTTAGCCAGTGATGTTGTTTTAGGTTCCTACAGTTCTTTGCCATGATTAGCAAAGGGAATTACAGCAATCACCCAAAGGCTTTTCTGCACTATTAAGGCATCAACTATCTGGAGCCAGCATGGTGTCTGGTGTCTAGAGGACCTCAGCTTTTGTCCCAACTATAGTGCAGCTTTGCTGGACAGATCCTTAGAAAAGCTTGCCAGTTATTCTTGCCTTGGAGCTGGAGGACCTTTGTACAGCAACTTTCGGGAAGGCAATTTTATAAAGGTGCCCAAGTGCACATTTTGCCTTTATAATATATGTAGGATATTTTATGCCTAGGTGTCTTCACTGCCTAAGTGCCATTTTGTAAAATTTCCCTTCATTTGACGACCTTGTATGTGCAACTGCTCAGGATGGGTAAAGAAGGAAGACAAAGAAGATTGGCCTGGATAGGGAAAAATCTTGCAGGTAGTCATATTCTGTGGGTGGCAACTGGGATATAGCCTTAGCAGTGTAGACAGAAAAGCTGGGCTTCATGGATGCTTTAGTTCCTTCCATCTTCTAATATGTTACTATTTTATTATGTTAACTCGGTTCATCTAGTCTGCCATTTGTGCCTGTCTATTGTTTTATTCTGACTTGATCTGTGGTCTTTCTTCTTTCTTCTGTCACTAAGATACCTTTGTGTCTATACCATGAATGCTTGAATTATGTCAGTCTTTCAGATTCTCCCATCCCTGCTGAAATGTATTCCAGGTGATCACCACCCTGTTGGTGAAAAAGTATTTTCACAGATCACTTTTGAACTTCCCTCACTTCAGCTTCTTAGATGACCCATTGTCCTTGAGCTTCTCATTCTCTCAAAAATGCGTCATTCGGGTACTTTATGGAAGCTTGTCAGAAAGTTGAATACGTATAGCATATCTTCCCTTTAACAGCAATTTGTCCAATAAGTATCCAATTTTTTTCTACAGTGTGCCTTCATTGTGGAAGTCTTTTGGTGACTTTTATTACTGCCTAATCCATGGGCTAAACTGCAATGTTCTCTGAATGCATGCAGTGTATTACTTTTCATTAACAGACTGAGCCCATTATTATGTACAAGGTTTGCTAAGCTGCTTAGAATTAATACCTAATTGAGGTCATCTTAGGACATGGGCAGGAAGTTTTTGATTTTGTTAACTTTCTTTTTGCATTGCTGGTCTTATTCTCTTTTTTAAGGATAATTATGCATTTTCATTCTTGTTCTTTTCAGGCTTCCTTGTTTGACATTCTGTTCAGATTATGTTTTATTAAAAATCATGTTAACTATGTAAAGACCAACGCCTTGGGGACTACATACCATCAGGTAAATTCTCAGTACAATGAGAAGAGAATAATGCATCTTGTCTTAGAAACATGCATTGTTTTCAATCTGTAACCAAGGGCATATATAGAAAGACTAGTACTACATCTGTTTTTATAGATTTCTTTTGCCATTAGTTTCAAGGTAGTACCTAAATATTCCTATGGACAGGAAGAATCAAACATAATCTGTCATAGGGAACCAATTTCATTGCCAGATCAAAATGTCCACAAGAAAGGATAGGTTTGTCAACAGTCTGAAAACTACATCAATTCTTTCACATTGAAGAGCATACAGAACTAAAGAGCAGCTGATGCTAAGTAAAGCCAATATGGCCAATGCTTAGAAAACTGAAATCTCAGTATAGTATTGATTGACTATAAGAACACCTTTGATAGCATCCCACATTCCTGAGTAACAAAGTACCTTGAAATATATACAACACAACCTGGATTGATTGAGTACATCAAATTCAGCACGAAAACGTGTCCAAAACATGCTCCATCTCAAGGATGGAAATGGATAGTTTGTAATTCCTACATTAAGATCCAGTGAGGAATATTTCAGGGAGACTCCTTGTCACCACTCTTGTTTTGAATGGCATTTAATTCATTGAGTACTTTTATTAACTCCTTAGACTACAAATGTTAGTCTTAATCCAAAAGATAGAATCTAGAGATAATATCACATTTACTATTTGTAGATGCCTTGAAGCACTATAGTTTCAGTGACCACCATTTAGCAGGACTACTCTGTCCAGTGAAAAGCTTCTCAAATGACACCAGAATGACTTTTGGCCTGGATAAATGTGAAAAGTCAACCTTCCATAGAGGAAAGTTGAGCAAACTGAAAACTTCTCTTTGACTGATGACTGTGATATAAAGGAGCTTGAACAGGAAGGTGTGTAAGAGTAAAGGAAGGAACCACAATCTAGTACAAATCACTGAGAGAAATGGTCAGCAAAGAATATTACAGAAGATTAAAATCGATATTGAAAAGTGCATTAACATTATGGAATAATATACAATATATTAAGCTGGCAATTCCTGTACTCTCATACAATTTTGGGATTGAAGACTGGTCTGTGCAAAAAAGAAAAAAATCCTTGAATTAATAATGCTGAGGGCTGTATATTCTTCAAGCTGGAGGAGGAATGGGCCTTATAGAAATAGAGTATACATATACTGCTAGTATTATAGCCAGTTCAAATAAACAAAAAGCATTGAAGTATGAAAGTAAACGCCCAGAATTCATCTCCATTATTAAACTTGAACAAACATTCTGTTGAGCAGAGAGAATGAGTGAGAATTCAACAGTACACACAGGAAAGGAAACGGCTGAATTTGCAAAACAAGAGAAGGAAAAGAAAGCAAACAAGGAAAAATAAGTGACAAAAGCACAAATACATGGGAAAATACAAAATGTTACTCGAGGAACCATAGGTTGATTGAATTGGAACTAGTTAAAGAGAGGTAAACTGAAACCAAAGGATGAATGACTGATAGTTGCAACCCAGGATATTGGATTATTATGGATGAGATAGTTCACAGCAAGTATAAAAAAAACTGGGAAAACAGACATAAGTAGAATCTGTAAGAAAAAGCTGGAAACAATTACTCACCTACTCAATTCTAGTGCTGTTGAATGTGGATATTTTTGATACTGTTTCATGGTAGTTCTGTTGTTAGGTTTCAATGTACTGTTTTCAAGTTTACCTCATTTATTGTATGTAGTTTATTCTTGGTTATTTTACTATTGTTATGCTGTTAACAAAATTGTAAGTTTTATGTTAAACTGTACCTGCTGTACAGTGCCTTGGGTGAATCTCTTCATAAAGGCAGTTAATAATTCCAAATAAATAAATAAAATCCCATAGCTGGCTGTACATTCTGATGGCTGAACATTTCTAGTGCAATCCATTAGAAACTTTATAAACATTACAGCATCATTGTACCAGAAAAGTATTGGAATCACGACCCTAAGAGAATTATTTAAAATGAAAAAGTTATAATCACCTGGGACATTTCAATGCCAGTCAATAAAAAGAATGATGCAAGCAAACTGGACATCATGCTAAAACAGGAAAACATCAGAAAAACATTGATTAGGTGTCAGTTTCAAGCAATTATTCTGTGAGTCAGGTAGACAGGAAGAACTTACTTTACTTTATTTGATGATTCGCCTCACCAAAATAGTTGAGGTGAGTTACAAAAGATCCCCAAGTACCAAGAAATGGAGTCAGAGACCAAGAAAAGGTGGTAGAAAGATACAGAAATATTCCCTGTTGTTTTGGGAGCCACAGACTTGATCAAAAAGGATTTCCAAGATAGGTTGCCTATATAATAGAGTGGAGGAGTAGCCCAATGATTAGTGCAGTGACCTGAAAAGTAGGGGAACTGGGTTCAATTCCCACTGCAGCTCTTTGTGACTCTGAGCAAGTTACTTAACCTTCCATTGCCCCACGTGCAAAATAAGTACCTGCAAATAATACGTAAACCACTTTGATTGTAACCACAGACAGGCAGTATATCAAATTCCATCTCCTATAGCAAATGTTAGTAGTAAATTTGAGAGGCAGGATCATACTTCATGTATCAGGCTAGATTCTATATATGGCACCAAAAAAAGCCTTATTCCATAAGCCACACTTAAAGTTAAGCACAGTTTATAGACTAGCACTTACACCCAGGAATCACACCCTAACTTTAGGCACGGTTATTTGCACCAACTGAATGTTGTGCAAATGTAAGCACCTACATTACACACATATCCCTGTTATTCTATAACAATCTGCAATAATTTTAGAAATGTCCCATTACACCCATGACCTTCCCATTTCCACACCCCCTTTTTCAGATTGTGTATAAATTTTAATTTATGCATGTAAATGCCAATTAAATCTAATTGCTTGTTAAAAAGCCAATTATTGGCACTAATTAGCTTATTATACAATTAAATTATGCATGCAAATTGGGCACATGCCCAAATTTGCATGTACAATTTTTGGCAACTTTTATAGAATTAGGGGGATCTTGTCATCAGAGTGAGATTCATTATTATCATGGCATGCCCAAAACTAAAAAGTAACAGAGAGAGGGAACCAAGTACAGAAAAAGTCCCAGCAAAAAAAAAAAACAGAGCACAAAGGGCCTTTAAAAATGAAAGGGAACAACGTTCTTTCATCAAAAAAAAAAACTTTTCAATAGTGAACTTTGATTGAAGGAAGACCCGACACTGTTGATGTGTGTGAGCTCTGTATTTTATTTGGAGGAACACATCACACACAATTTTGGAAATCATCATCCTTTTGAAATTAGTCTGTTGAAGCCTCCTTTGTCATTGGTGTGACCCCTGACGCAGGTGCGGTAGCATCGAAACACGGCCCGTGTCGGGTTTTCCTTCAATCAAAGTTCACTATTAAAAAGGGGTTTTTTGATGAACGTTGTTCCCTTTTGTTTTTAAAGGCCCTTTGTGCTCTGTTTTTTTTGCATGCCCAAAACTAACCCATTTTGAGACATTGCCCCTGGGATATTTTATGGGGCACATAAGCATGAACATTATTATAACTCCGTTTAACTCAGTCAAACTGAAGACTATCTCATATTTCGTAAGATCAACCTCTAACAATAGCAATAGCTAACCCTCTAACTAAACCTGCAATAACAACTCTGCCCATATTCACATTTTATCTTATGTATTACAAACATGTTATATGATCAGGATTTCATGGTATGCTGCTATTAGTAATTATATATATATATATATATATATATATATATACTATAATAAAACTCACCCTCAACATTCTGAAGACAACATTCTGAAGTCACTCAGTCACTCACTGAAGGGTTCATGGATTCATGGTGGTGAAGCCACAACACTGACCATATCTCTCTGCCCTGCCCTCGCATGACGGACCAATCAGAAAAAACCCCCTCAACATTCTGAAACACAAAGGACCATCACAACACCGTTCCCAGGCAACACTAGGCAACGTAAGATGGACCAATCAGAGGAAACTACGTGACAATAAGGGAGGAGCATTCCCCAGCAGAATGGCTCATTATCTGTGCAGCACGGAGAGCACAGAACCACCGCTGGAACGAGAGAAGAATATTCCTGCTGTGGGTATGTGCAAAAATAGACCGGGGGAGGGGGGAGAAATTTTTAAATGCCTAATGCCAGTACTGAAGAGTGCCAGAGGGCCTATAGCACAGACTATATTTGGGATTGCTTGACATGGAGTCAGAGGAGCCGGAAAACAACGTGCCCATCACCATCTGGGACGTGGGCGAACAGGACAAGCTGCGGCCCAGCTGGAAGGATTACCCGCGACCCAGCCAGCAGCAAACAGCGACCAAGGAAGGGGGAGGAGTACTCCTTCCCTGCCTAGGAATCGCTGGAGACTGGCTGCCAAACTAATGAAAGAACCGCACACCGACGCACCACCTCCATCATCAACAACCTGCACACACACCGCACCCTCACACACTCACACACACACACACACACACACAAAATAACTCTGTGACACATACACACACAAAAAAAACACATGCTAGCGCCCGTTTCATTGGTTTCGGAAACGGGCCTTTTTTTTACTAGTATATATATATATATATATATATATATATACACTTTGTTCTATGTAATCAGAATGCCTTTTCAGTTCTAGTTTTGTTATATTGTGAACCACATTGAACCTGAATCCTTTTTGAGATAATGTGGGATATAAATGTCATAAATAAATAAATCCGATGTTCCAAAAAAGTTTAAACTGCTTAGAGCAAATCAAAAATCAGAAACTTGAAGTTAAATTATTTGCTCAAATTGTTAGATCCTTATTACACACTTGAAACACAAATGTTATCTCATTATTAATAACTAGTAAAAAAGGCCCGTTTCTGACACAAATGAAACGGGCGCTAGCAAGGTTTTCCTCGGAGTGTGTATGTTTGGGAGAGTGTATGTGAGAGTGACTGTTTGAGAGTCAGAGTGAAAGTGTGAGTGTGTGAGAGAGAGAGTGTGTTTGTGAGAGAGTGTGTGTGTGAGAATGAGAGTGTGTGCAAGTGTGTATGTGAGACACAGTGTGATAGAGAGTGTGTGTGTGTGCCCATCCATGCTCCTCTGTCCCCTGCCCCCTCCATTCATCCCTATCCAGCATTTTCCCTCTCTGCCTGAGGCCTGCCCTGCAATCCATATCCATCCATGCCCATCTGTCCACTCCATTCATCCCTATCCAGCAATTCCCCTCTCCCTGAGTCCTGCCCTTCCAATCCATGCCCATCCATGCTCATCTGTCACCTGGCCCCTCCATTTTTCCCTATCCAGCATTTCCCCTCTCTGCCTGAGGCCTGCTCTGCAATCCATATCCATCCATGCCCATCTGTCCCCTCCATTCATCCCTATCCAGCAATTCCCCTCTCCCTGAGTCCTGCCCTTCCAATCCATGCCCATCCATGCTCCTCTGTCACCTGGCCCCTCACATTTTTCCCTATCCAGCATTTCCCCTCTCTGCCTGAGGCCTGCTCTGCAATCCATATCCATCCATGCCCATCTGTCCCCTCCATTCATCCCTATCCAGCAATTCCCTTCTCCCTGAGTCCTGCCCTTCCAATCCATGCCCATCCATGCTCATCTGTCACCTGGCCCCTCCATTTTTCCGTATCCAGCATTTCCCCTCTCTGCCTGAGGCCTGTCCTGCAATCCATATCCATCCATGGCCATCTGTCTCCTCCATTCATCCCTATCCAGCAATTCCCCTCTCCCTGAGTCCTGCCCTTCCAATCCATGCTCCTCTGTCACCTGGCCCCTCCATTCATCCCTATCCAGCAATTCCCCTCTCTGCCTGAGGCCTGCCCTGCAATCCATATGCATCCATGGCCATCTGTGCCCTCCATTCATCCCTATCCAGCAATTCCCCTCTCCCTGAGTCCTGCCCTTCCAATCCATGCCCATCCATGCTCATCTGTCACCTGGCCCCTCCATTTTTCCCTATCCAGCATTTCCCCTCTCTGCCTGAGGCCTGCCCTGCAATCTATATCCATCCATGGCCATCTGTCCCCTCCATTCATTCTTATCCAGCAATTCCCGTCTCCCTGAGTCCTGCCCTTCGAATCCATGCCCATCCATGCTCATCTGTCACCTGGCCCCTCCATTTTTCCCTATCCAGCAATTGCCCTCTCTCCCTGAGGCCTGCCCTGCAATCCATTTCCATCCATGCCCATCTGTTCCCTCTATTCATCCCTATCCAGCAATTTCCCTCTCTCCCTGAGTCCTGCCCTCCCAATCCATGGCCATCCATGCTCCTCTGTCCCCTGCCCCCTCCATTCATCCCTTTCCAGCAATTGCCCTCTCTTCCTGAGCCCTGCCATCCCAATCCATGCCCATCCATGCTCCTCTGTCCCCTGCCGCCTCCATTCATCCTTTTGCAGCAAGTCCCCTGTCTCCCTTTCATGACCCCCCTTGCATCCCTGCTCCTCTCTCTCCCATGTCCCAGCCTGGGCCGCCCTCTTCTTCCCCCCCCCCCCCTTCGCATCCATGCTGTCGTTTCTCCCCTGCCCTGCCGCTCCCATTGTTGTTCTTTAGTGGCCACCCTCTTCTCTCCCCCCAACATGGTTGTTTTTTTTTTTTTTCTTGTTTTTAAATTTACCTCCGTGCCGGTTCCGGCAGCGAAGCGTCAGGGAAGGAGGCGGCGCTCCCGACGTCTAGGTTTCCCTTCGCTGTGTTCCGCCTTCTTTTGACGTCATCCTTGACGTCAGAAGAAGGCGGAACACAGCGAAGGGAAGGCTAGACGTCGAGAGCGCCGCCTCCTTCCCTGACGCTTCGCTGCCGAGCGTTGCGATTGGTTGAGTGTCATTGCTCCGCCCTCGACGTCATCACGTTTGACGTGTGGGCGGGGCAGACACAATGCGATCTCACCCCCTTCACTTTAGAATGTTGGCTAACAGAGGCTTCATTAGAACGTTGGAGGTGCGTTTTATATAGAGAGATTAGCCTCATAAGCCCAGGGTACCTCTTAGAATTAGGACACCAACTGTGATGGCTATCATCATTGGCTTCACCACCGGCCAGAAAAACTACAGAGAAAAACTAACAATCTAACTGAGTGAAAAGTCTGTAGTGAAAGGGTCGATAGGGTTAAATGTTTTTGAATCAAGTGTATAAACAAAGTCCAACTGAAACAGCTGAAACTGTCAAGCTGGTAAAAAAGTTGGTAATCTCATGACAATACATGGGCCTACTACCTGGACATCTCTGGGTGACTGGGTGATCTGCAGACTGTGTGTGCTGATGTCTCTTGAGCGTGGAAGTTCTATATAAGCAGCAAATAGTGAGAGTTAAAACTTCAACATGGTTGCAACATCTTAACTAACATCAGAGTCTGACATCCCAATGAGTCAGTAAGCTGCCCCCAAGAAAAATGCATGATGGGTCATAAAGGTATAGCAGCTAGCCGGTGCCTAATTCTGGTATATACATATAAATTAGAGGGTGTCAGGAAGAATGCCTATCCCAGTGATCAATAAGTTTTTGGTAAACACACCAGACAATGGTCCTGAATACACATAGGAAACCCTCACAAAACAATTTAGTCATGTGGATGAGCACTCTGCGTATTCAATTAATCACGCGAAAAGTTAGGCTTATTCTATAAACTAGGCCTAGGTGTAGTTTTTAGAATATGTCTAGACATATATCATTTCAATGCCGATGTTTTAGGTGTGATATATAGAATCTAGTCCAATATGTCTTTGAAAGGTTTAGTTGCTTCGGACCCCTTATACCAGCTACCTTTGATTTTAGCGAGTCTGTATTCTGCAGTCTGTTCTTGTCCCACCCCTCTAGTGAATAGTTTTAAATGATTTTTAACCTTTTCTGGCCTATTTTTTTTTTTACATATTTGGGGAGGTATTATTCATCTGTTTAAAGATAATTGAATCACTATTCTAAACTGATTGTTTCGTGTCATGCTGCATCTTGTCAAACAGTTATACGCAGTGCTGGTGGTTACTGAGATGATGGAATACATTTTGAGTTTTTTTTTTAAAAGATCTTGTTTGTCATGTGTTTGTTAAAAAGAACAGAATTTTCCAAAGCCATCTGATAGAAAACGTGTTCTTGAGAAAACAACCAACACCTAACTCTCCAATAATGACATTTATCCATGAAGCATACATGCTCACTGACAGCAAAATACAAGACGTGTGGTTCTACAGTGAGAGAATATGAAATGTATTTTCAATCTGGCTATTTATGACCTATCCTTAAACAAAAACAGATGGAACTTTTTTTTTTCTTCCTGACAAATAAGAGACGTCTTGTTCTTTCCAACTGCAAATTCAAATCAAACGTGAAATCCTATTCTTAGTCCATACATCTGGCTTATTGTCTGAGTTGGCCTGTTCTTTTCCATTTTGTTCTCACTGGAATATGAGTAATACATAGATGGCCATTGTGACATGATACCTTACTGTAACCAAAACTGACACCATTTGAACACACCCAAAACACAATGGAGCCTAGCATGAACATCCAAAGTTAAAGAGCATTAGGTGAAAAACATCTGTGTTGACTGCTGGTTGTGTTCCTGGCATGTCGGGGAAGACAGCTATACAGTTTTTTTTTTACAGAGAAATGTTTGCTAACATGATAATGACACAACTAGTGATACTTGGATACATCTCTGAAGGTTTAGTTAACTGTACCATGTTATTGGTTGCATTAATGTAAGCACTTTTTTAGTAAAGGATTGCTTGTGTTATGTCTAGGTAATGAAAAAGTAATTTATATATTCAGATTTTGCACACACCTTTTTCAGTAGTAGCTCAAGGTGAGTTACATTCAGGTACTCTGGATATTTCTCTGTCCCAGGAGGACTCACAATCTAAGTTTTTACCTGAAGCAATGGAGGGTTAAGTGACTTGCCCAAGATCACAAGGAGCAACAGTGGGATTTGAACCAGCCACCTCTGGATTACAAGACCAGTGCTCTAATCACTAAGCCACTCCTCCACTCAGCAACATTCCATGTAGAATCAGCAATAATAACAACATTCCATGTAGAATCTCAAATAGTAGCAACAGAATCTCAAATAGGAGCAACGTTCAATGTTCCACTGCACTAACCACTAGGCTACTCCTCCACTAGCAACATTCCATATGGAGGCCTGCCCTTGCAGATCAGCAACACAGGCTTCTGTTTCTGTGAGTCTGACGTCATGCAGGATGTCAGACTCACAGAAACAGAAGCCTGCACAGCCATGTTGCTGATCTGCAAGGGTAGGCTTCTACATGGAATGTTGCTAGTGGAATAGCAACGTTCCATGTAGAATCTCAAATAGTAGCAACATTCCATCTAGAATCTCAGATAGTAGCAACAGAATCTCAAATAATTTATTTGGATTTTGCTCACACCTTTTTCAGTAGTAGCTCAAGGTGAGTTACATTCAGGTACACTGGATATTTCTCTGTCCCAGGAGGGCTCACAATCTAAGTTTGTACCTGAGGCAATGGAGGGTTAAGGGACTTGCCCAAGATCACAAGGAGCAGCAGTGGGATTTGACACAAATATGTCCTTGAAGAAGGCAGAAGCACTGAACCATGTTGGGCTTAGATTTATTTATATTTAGCTCACACCTTATTCAGTAGAAGCTCAAGGCGAGGTGCATTCAGATACAGTAGGTATTACCCTGTCCCTGGCCTGGAGAGCTTTTAATCTAGTTTATACCAGAGGCAATGGAGGGTTAATTGACTTCCCCAAGGTCACAAAGACCAATAGTGGGATTTAAACTGAGCTTCCTAGTTAGCAGCAAGTGCTCTAACCGCTAGGCTAACTCCTCCATGTTGATTTGATCATTGACTGGACATTTTTTAATAAGCTTTGAGTGGCTCACTCTTCATTGGGCTGTTGTGACTTATTGTGATTGATTTACATGTTAAAAGTTTGTTTGGTCATCGCTATCTGAAAAGTCCTCTGCTTGTCCATTCCTCGCCCTCCGATAGTTATTTCTGCATTAGGTTTTTACTAAGGCTCAGCGTAAAGTATGAATAACAAAATTCATTGCATGATTTTGTACAACTTCAGGACTATCCAAAAATTTAAGACATATTAAAATAAAAAATGATCAGACAATCTAAACCAGAGATTTTTAACCTTTTTTTAAATCTCATGGCGCACCTATACAACACTAAAATTGTCAGCTTGGATTCCTTCCTTTTTTTGTACCTCACTTTCTCTTTGCTGTGGAACGCTACATGTATCACTCACAAATATGAACTAGCTTGTGCTGAGAAGCAAAACAGACTTATGAGATGTAAGAAAATATAGGCATCATTCAATGCTTTTCTTGTATCTTGATGTAACAACTTCTCATAGATTATTGGACACCTGAAGGGCAATTTTATAAACTAGACACTCTCAGTTCTATGGCTGGTGTAAGTGCGACGGCCTAGATGTTCAGCACACCAATTCCGGTTTATATTAGCACTAGCCGTTGAGCCCGTTAAAACGGGCTAGTATTGGAATGGGGGTTTTCCAAGCCCCCCCCCCCGAGGTCGCCGCTGCCCCCTCCCCCCGAGGTTGCCACTACCGGTACCCCCCCGGAGTCGCCGCCGCCGCCACCCCTCCACCCGGGCCGGGCCCTGTGTTCGCAATTAATTCAACTTACATCGCAGCAGCACGCAGATCAGCTGCGCTCCCGTCGGCCTTCCTTCTCTGCCTGTATCCCGCCCTCGTGTGACGTAACGTCGGCGAGGGCGGGACACAGGCAGGGAAGGAAGGCCGACCGGAGCGCAGCTGATCTGCGTGCTGCTGCGATGTAAGTTGAATTAATTGCGAACAGAGGGCCCGGGCCGGGTGGAGGGGAGGCGGCGGTGACTCGGGGGGGGTTACCGGTGGCGGTGACCTCGGGGGGGAGCACAGTTTTCATCTCTGTCCCGCCCAGTCATCACGTATTGATGCGGGGGCGGGACAGAGAGGGAAGTCTCTACTGCGCATTTGCGAGTGAGTTTGGTCACTCGCCGTTTATATGTTTGATTTTCTAATGGATCCTAGGTGCCTAACTTCTGTTGTAGAATACGCTCTTACCCCATAGCATCAGGGCACCTAAAAGGAGTTGCCCAGTGTGAGTGAGTGAATGGTATAGTGGCAGGTGTCCCTAGGAACACTCCCTCACTGAGGTTGTAGTTTAGCCACCTTACGGTAGGTGGCGCTAAACCTGTCATGTCAAGCAAGAAGGTGGTTAAATTCCTTGAGCCAGAACAGTTCAGAGAGGCCCTGAGGCAAGAGGTCTCCAGGAGAGAGATCCCAAGTGCAGAGTGTTGGCTGGGTTGCAGCACCTGTGGGGGAGTCCCAGGAAAGTAAGGAGTGGCCCAAGCTCAGAGGTTTGCATGAGAAGGAACAGAATACTGCAAAGGTAAAAAAAAGTGCATTTATTTACTATGAAGACCCAGGTCCTGAGTATCCTAGTTGGAGCCAGGCCTGTACTTATGTTTGAGTGACTAGGATTGTATTGAAGAAGATAGAACTTCTAAGAGAGAAGCAAGTGAATGTTATTGAGGCTTCTGACCAGGGTTGAAGAGTCTGTGACAGGAGAACAGACTGTATTGCTTTAATTATTTTCTACCAATAAAGTTTTCCTTTGATTTTACACTGCAACTGCTTGTATCTGAAATCTTGCAGCCAACCGCCAGTAACACTATCACACAAAGTTATAGGATTATCTCCATTGTGTTTTTGTGGATTATTGAAAACTATTCTACAAGACGTATGAGGAGAGACTTGCTGAACTAAACATGTAAACTCTGGAGGAAAGGAGAAGCA
This sequence comes from Microcaecilia unicolor, assembly GCF_901765095.1. Taxonomy (NCBI): domain Eukaryota; kingdom Metazoa; phylum Chordata; class Amphibia; order Gymnophiona; family Siphonopidae; genus Microcaecilia; species Microcaecilia unicolor. The sequence continues at coordinate 325,356,391 of NC_044033.1, forward strand.
GGGGTAATATGATACAGACGTTCAAATATTTGAAAGGTATTAATCCGCAAACGAACCTTTTCCGGAGATGGGAAGGTGGTAGAACGAGAGGACATGAAATGAGATTGAAGGGGGGCAGACTCAAGAAAAATGTCAGGAAGTATTTTTTCACGGAGAGAGTAGTGGATGCTTGGAATGCCCTCCCGTGGGAAGTGGTGGAAATGAAAACGGTAACGGAATTCAAACATGCGTGGGATAAGCATAAAGGAATCCTGTGCCGAAGGAATGGATCCTCAGGAGCTTAGTCAAGATCGGGAGGCGGGGCTGGTGGTTGGGAGGTGGGGATAGTGCTGGACAGACTTGTACGGTCTGTGCCAGAGCCGGTGGTTGGGAGGCAGGGCTGGTGGTTAGGAGGTGAGGATAGTGCTGGGCAGACTTATACGGTCTGTGCCAGAGCCGGTGGTTCGGAGGAGGGGCAGGTGGTTGGGAGGCGGGGATAGTGCTGGGCAGACTTATACGGTCTGTGCCCTGAAGAGCACAGGTACAAATCAAAGTAGGGTATATACAAAAAGCAGCAAATATGAGTTATCTTGTTGGGCAGACTGGATGGACCGTGCAGGTCTTTTCCTGCCATCATCTGCTATGTATGTTACTGTTTTACAAGTTCTTTAATAAAATACATTTGAACACACACACAAAAAAAAACCTATGCATGTTGTTGCATTCTTTGCCCTACCTCAGCCTCTGGGAATACCTTCAGGGTATGCGGATGAAAGAACTCGCTTTGTTAAAAAACAAAACAGTGTTAACACCTGTTTGATAGGAGGAGGGGGCAATCAAACCAATCTCCAATTCCACCCCTTAAGCTCCCTAGTAGCTGATGCTGTCTGGGTCCCCAGTGGCCCACCTAGGTTTGCTGTCTATAGTTATGAAACACAAATAATATTACCCTTATATATTATCAGAGAGCCCATTTTCATGAGTAAAAGTCTGTTTCGCTTATGGATATACCTTTGAATATTGCTCACCCTAGGACTTAATAGGAACATAGATTTCCTCACATTTCAGCTAGAGCTATTATTGCACTGTCCTTCACAAATGCATGCTAATATCTTTTACACGTGTTATTAGTAACTAAGGGGAGAAGTTATCAACGTGGGCTACTGTTAGGACAGGTTATTTTACTGTTTATTTATTCCAAAGCAGTGTACAATAGGTTAACCTGGCTATTATTTATTTATTTTGGTACATTTATACCCCACATTTTCCCACTATAGCGAGCACAATGTGGCTTACAAAATTACAAAGGATTACAATGCATAGAGGGTAGTGACACAAAAGTGAGAAGGTCTGGAAAGAACAAGAGGATAATACAAGGATGCTTTACTAGGTGGAAGTAGTCGGTGGCTAAACGGGTATAGTCAACATGAGGAAGGTGAAGGTTTAGCATTAGGTGGGGGATAAGCCTTCTCGAATAAAAATGTTAGTAAGTAAGGGACCCTTTTAATCAGTGCATTTTTTCTAGCAAAAAAGGTGCTGGTACTCAAATGCTAGGCCACTCTTCAGGGGTGGGGTGATCACTGAGGGACCCATCCCACAATAGCCATGCCCCCTGCAACCAGTCACAGAATCTGTGACAAGGCAGAATTGGTTTGTAGAGTCTGAGCTCTTTCATTAAAACTTGTGATCGTTGGGTCAATTTTAGCAGACAATGGAAAATGTGCCGGTACTCAGTACCCCCTCAAAAAAAAGCCCTGCTTTTACTAAAGGGCATTAAGTCCTAATGAATGCTTAGCACATGAAAAACAAGTTACCGTAAAATGCTTTAGTGCGTTTTGCGGTATTTTGCCTGTTTGCATGGGCTAAGTCTGCATTAACTATTTTTCAAAATGTTTTTTTTCGAGGGGGTTTGTCATGGATGGAGAATGGCATGGAAGTGTTAATTAACTAGCGCATTCACATCAATGTGTGTTAACTGGCTGTCAGGAGGTGCTGAGTGCTTCCATGTTAATCTACTCTGCAATTCCTGCACGCTAGTGGAAAAATTAGCGTGGGACCTGCAAAAATGTAAAAATAAAAAAGGCCTAAATTCTACCATGTTGAATTTGGGGTTAGCACATGGAAACGTCCTGTGTTAAGATGCGCTATGCCCAGACTACAACTCTATTTAGAAAAAGAGCCCTTAAATCTCATTGCACGAGTCAGTGGCAAACAAACCTGTCTTACGGTAGCTCATGCTGATAACTTTCTCCTTAAGTCTCAGTGCATAAAATGGGACTTCCTATATAATAAAGTGTGTCCACCGTATTAGGGTATGCTAACTTAGCTGTACATGCTAGTAACTCAAGCTAATAATTTTGTTTCTTTTTATCAGTCTTCTTTCTCCTCTGCAAATGCATCAACCCCTCTTCCTGTCTTCTTCCCCCAAAACCCTTTTACTTTACAGCACTGTTGTAATGTGACTTGTGATTTATTTCTACATTTGACCTACTTTTTAAAAGCCATGGAAACAGTTGATAACTGATTTATATAAATAAAATACATACTCAAGCAACATCATCCTCTGCATTCACTTGCATTGCTTTTATAAACCAGTCAATAATATATTAAGTTAACCCAATAAGGTGTCACTTACTTCTTGAATGTTGATGTTTATTTCTGCTTATCTGACTGGCCTGTCATGGTAGCCATGCAATGCTGTTCAGTATTCAGCTGAGGAAATCACAGGTTGGCATGGCTGAACACATGTGCAAGTATACTAGAGTATGCATCAAACATGTCTAATATTATGTGTTTTTATGCAAATTAAACATCCATTTTAAAATGTACAAATATTTTATCCTGCTCATTGGTTTAATGCTTGTTTTCTCTTTCTATATATTACATTTATTGTTTATGAAATTGGTACCCTGGTTTCATAGGTGTTGAAACGGGGGGAGGGCCTCTAAGGCTGGAACAAAGGTACAATCTTTAATGAAACGGACCTGACATGGGCCATGTTTCAGCGCAAAGGAGCACCTGCCTCAGGGGTCTGACATAACACAATAGAACAGTATACAAAATTATACATTTAAAATAAGTATCCATGCATATGATAATCAAAATCAAATAAACATTAAAAGCATTTATTAAAAAGGTTAAAAAAGAAGAACAAATTAATGTCCATGCATATATCAATAAGAATGATAACATATATAATAATAATAATAAACATAAACATACATATATAGTCTTGAATAAAACAATGTGTATATAAGACTTTATATTTAGAGTAGGTGTCTATGCATAGAATAATTATAATCTCATGGTGAACATGTCTCCATGCATGTGGGAATATACATAATTTATGAGAATATTCATAACTTATTGTTAAAGTTAGCCAATTCAAGTGATGTAATACATATTAAATTAGCTCGAGTCTGAAAAGGGGTGTGAAAATAGGAGGGTCATGGCCGATCCTAGGATTTACATACATAGTCATAGAATAAGGGGGATATGCGCTCTATTTAGGTATGAGGATTTACACTATGTTTCAGTTGGTGCAAGTGGCCGCGTCTACAGTTCTGCACAATTCCTGGGCATGTGTTATTCTATAAACCACGCCTACTTTAAGTGCAGTTTATAGATTAGTGCTGAGCATTATTTTTTAGGTACTATATATAGAATCTAGCCCTTTGTGTCTAAGGGGAGGAGTGGCCTAGTGGTCAGAGCACCAGTCTTGACATCCAGAGGTGGCCAGTTCAAATACCACTGCTGCTCCTTGTGATGATCTTGGGCAAGTCACTTAACCCTCCATTGCCTCAGGTACAAGCTTAGATTGTGAGTCCTCCAGGGACAGAGAAATATCCAGTGTACCTGAATGTAACTCACCTTGAGCTACTACTGAAAAAGGTGTGAGCAAATCTAAATAAATAATAAGCTGAAGCTGGTTAATTTGTGGTTTGTCTGGGAGTGCAGTCAGCACTTTATACATATGCCTAGATCATCAATAGCAGTGCCCAGACATGGCCTGGCAGCAGTGGCCTACCTAGGGTAGTTGACACCCGGGGCCGGTCATTTTTTAACCCCCCCCCCCCCCCCCCCCAAATCCAGTACTAGGCATGCCGAGAATACAAAACACTCAGGACCTATAGAGCAATTCTACCATACCATAAGCAGTCATTTCTATGAGTCACACAAGGAAAAGGAAAGCATCTTAAACACTACAGTGAGCACTAGAACATCAATTCACCTATTGTAAAACGAAACCAGACAGAATAGTACAGATCGTAGATCCTGCACAGTCAATGCCAACTGAAAGCCATGTCTTTTTCACAAACACAGATACACCCTAATCCACTATAGAATAAGTAATCATAAACTTTCTATTTAGACAAAAATTAAACTGAACCCCCAATGCCAGACTCTGCATACAATGCAACACCACAGAAACAGAAACTGTCCCCTAGTACTGTTCAAAATATAAAGACAGCAGATATAAATTTGAAAAAAAAAACCTAACAAGTACCAATCACCACTTTACAAATTAACAAATAGAAATAAAACAAATATAGAAAGTAAAATAATACCATTTTATTGGACTAATACATTTAGCTTTCAGAGGCCAAAACCTCCGTCCTCGGGTCAGTACAGTATAGTGCTGTTACAGTATCCTATCCTGACCTGAGGTAGGGGGTTTTGTTCTCCGAAAGTTAGTCAAAATGTATTAAAATTAGTCCAATAAAAGATTACCTTATTTACATGTTCTATTATAAACATTTAACACATCTACAATACTTTATCCTAAAGCAAAAAAAAATAAAAAAATATATTTTATTTACAGTTTGTTGTCTCTGGTTTCTGCTTTCCTCATCTTCTTTTCACCGTCTTCCTTCCATCCAGCATCTGTCTTCACTCTCTCTCTCTCTCTCTCTCTGCCATCCAGTGTCTGCCCTCTCTGCCGTCCCTTCCATCCACTGCCTGCCCTTTCTCTCTGCCCCTTCAATCCACCATTTGCCCTCCCTCTCCCATCCATCCAGGGTCTGCCCTCCCTCTCGCTCCCCCTTCCATCTAGGATCTGTCCCCTCTCTCTCTCTGCCCCTTTTTTCAGCCCCCAGTTCCAGCCCCCTTCTCCCCTCTGAACACCCCCACTCCAGTCCCCTTCTCCCCTCCCCTTCTCCTGTCTGAGACCCCCACCACAGTCCCCTTCTCCCCTCCCCTGTCTGAGACCCCCACCCCAGTCCCCTTCTCTCCTCTGAACACCCCCCATCCCAGTCCCCTTCTCCCCTCCCCCTCCCCTGTCTGAGATCCCCACCCCAGTCCCCTTCTCCCCTCCCCTTTTCCCCTCTGAGACCCCCACCCCAGTCCCCTTCTCCCCTCTCCTTCTCCTGTCTGAGACCCCCACCACAGTCCCCTTCCCTTCTCCCCTCTGAGATCCCCACCCCAGTCCCCTTCTCCCCTCCCCCTCCCCTGTCTGAGATCCCCACCCCAGTCCCCTTCTCCCCTCCCCTTTTCCCCTCTGAGACCCCCACCCCAGTCCCCTTCTCCCCTCTGAACACCCCCACCCCAGTCCCCTTCTCCCCTCCCCTGTCTGAGACCCCCACCCCAGTCCCCTTCTCCCCTCTGAACACCCCCACCCGAGTCCCTTTCGCCCCTCTCCTTCCCCACCTCAGTCCCGTTAAAACCGGCGAAGCAGCGTCGCAGGCAGCACCTCGTGCCCTGCTTGTAAAAAAAAAAAAAAATCAAATCTCCTTCCTTTTCCTCGTCTTGATGTCTTGACGTCGACTCGGGCCTTCCAATCAATTGGAAGGCCCGAGTCGACGTCAAGACATCAAGACGAGGAGGAAAAGGAGGGGAAGGAGATTTGATTTTTTTTTTACAAGCAGGGCACGAGGCGCTGCCTGCGACGCTGCTTCGCTGGTTTTTTAAATGTGCGGCACCGCGGGAATGGCCACGGGAGGCGGCGGGAGCGGAGCACCCCCCACCCACTGGCACCCGGAGCGGACCGCCCCCACCGCCCCCCTCTTGGTACGCCACTGCCTGGCAGTGAATATCCAGGAACAAAGCTGATGGTAGCCAAAGAAAATGCTGACCATCACCAGCTGAATATCAGCTGGCATGTTACCATGTATGCATCTGAATATATATACCCCCAGATTCTTATGTAGCATGCCAATTCTATAACAATGCACTTAACAAGCTAATGAGCGCTGATAACAGCACTTAACAAGCAACAAGCAATAGTGAGCACTGATTGGCACCGATTAGAATTTAGGCACACAACTCGCTAAGCGTAGTGTAAAACGATATGCACTGAACTTCTAATGCACTCAGACAAAAAGGGACGTGGCTATGGGCAGAGAAATGGACAGTTTGTGGGCGTTCTGAAATTTTCAAGCATAGTTTTATAATATGGTCCAGTGCACCTAAATCTATGCTCCAGGATTTATGCCACATTTTTGTTGGTGTAAATGGATGCGCGTAGTTTTAGATGTTACATAAGTACATAAGTAATGCCACACTGGGAAAAGGCCAAGGGTCCATCCAGCCCAGCATCCTGTCCACGACAGCGGCCAATCCAGGCCAAGGGCAGCTGGCAAGCTTCCCAAACGTACAAACATTCTATATATGTTATTCCTGGAATTGTGGATTTTTCCCATGTTGAGATATTAACTAAGCTTATTCAATAATCATCGCCTAAATCTAGGTGCCAATTATAGAATATGCTTAGTCGGCACTGATTTCAGCACCGATTTTTTTTGGCACCATATATTTAAAATCTCCCCCATAGCAAGTATGTAGAGGATAAGCTATTTTCAGAGCAGTATTTCACCTGCAGAAATTGAGTTTTATAAAATTGACAGCCCTACGTGCGCATAAAGAGATCTATCTATTGTGATTTATTAACCACCTTTATGAGGAGATTCACTCAAGGCGGTGTACAGTAGGTACAGTTTAACATCAAACTTACAATTTTGTTAATAGCATAACAATAGTAAAATGAACAAGTATAAACATAAATACACTGAAAGAGGAAAACTTGAAAACAGCAAATTGAAACCTAATAATACGACTACCATGAAAGAGGATAAAAAATATACACATTTAACAGCACTAAAATTCACTACAATGTAAGCATAACAGTGATGGAATGTCTAATAAGCACACAATTAGAACATTCAAATAAAGTTACTATGATACTAATGCTTTTCTACAATACAGCTGATGTCCATGTTGCAGTTCTGCAAATTTTCTCCATGGATGCTGACCTCAAGTGGGCTAATGACACATTAATAGGTCGCACATTAAAAGCTTTGACATGACCCTCAAGGGTCAAGCCTGCCTGGGCATTTAGGCCTCTTTTACAAAGCCGTGCTAGTGATTCCCGTGAGGCAATGAGAGGAAGCCCATAGGAATTGAATGGGCTTCCTCTCATTTGCCGCACCGAGAATCGGTAGCGTGGCTTTGTAAAAGAGGCCTAAGAAAAGGAAATGCAGTGCACTTCCTTTAGAGTACACTCGGTAATGGCAATTTCTGGTTTGTTGATGTCAAAAGAAATAAAAAGTTGGGTGGACTTGCATACTTGTTTGTGAGCCCATGAAACACAGTACCAGTACCTGAAAAAGAAAATTGTAAACTGCTTAGGTCTAGGCGGTATATAAATACTGAAAATAAATGAATAAAGAAAGAAAGAAAGGCAGGCTTTAGTCTACTCCAAGAAGAAGGCTAAAGCTCTTTTGCAATCCAAAAAGTGCAAGGCACTTTTACCTTGGTGGGCATGAGGCTAAGGGAAAACTACTGGCAGGATGACTGATTAATGTGGAAATCCAACACTATCTTAGGAAGGAACTTTGGATGGCTACATAGAACCACCCTACCATTAAAAGAATTTAGGAGCCCTTTATTTATTTATTTATTTATTGATTGATTGATTGATTCATTCATTCATTCATTTATAGAATTTGAATTTTACAAACAAATAAAAAGTTTGCTAAGTAATACAGAGAAATTAGTTTCAAGAAAAAATTTAAAGAGGATTATACAAGCAGGTTGTAAATTTTCCACTCTTCCTTAGACCTCAAAAGAGAAGATCAGGGGAGTGGATTTAGCAAACTTAAGGAGATTACATTGACAAAAAGAAAAATTTATCAGCAGAAACTGGCCTAGTCCCACGTTCCCATGTTCCTCTCGGCTGGCTAGATGGTTTTTTCATGTCCAGGAAAACCCGCAATTGGTTTGGTTCAAAGAAAACACATTTAATTCCCAGGAACCGTACCAAACATTTACAAGGATAAGCTAGCATAAATGTTGCTCCTGATGTTCATGTCTCCTCTCTAAGAGTCAAGAACTGATTCCTTCTAGCTTGTGTACTTTTAGTCACATCAGGATAAATCCATATTTTTTGACCGCAAAATAAAACTGAACAATTTTTAAAATATAATTTCATCACCAAATTCAGGACCTGCTGAAACACAAAAGATACTATCAGTGTTCCTCGAGTAGATATTTCTGTCATTGAATCTTCCAAGAAAGCAGATAGATTTTGAATCCCAAGTTCAGTTCCTTGTGTTTGAGGCAAATTTGCTAAATTAACTAAGTCAGAAGATTCTCCTCGCTTTGAAATGGGAACTGGCAAATCATAAATTTTATTACATGGAGGCATGTCTGTTGAAGGAATTTTCAATATTTCTTGTAGGTATTTTTTGAAGAAATCATATGGTGTCAGAGCTGGTGATTTTGGAAAATTCAAGAGTCTTTTACGAAGCGGCAGTAAGCCCAATGTGGGCTTACTGCTCACTAAAAGGGAAGTACCACAGTAGCCCGGTGGTAGTTCCCTCTCCCAGCACGCACCATTTCTGGCCCTGCAAAAATATGTAGCGCTGGTGTGTACCTGGCGGTAATCAGGAAGTACTGCGCGCTGCCCAGTTACTGCCAGGTTAGTGAGGGAGCCCGTACTCCCACCTCAATGGTGGTGGTAAGTGCTGCCCTCCCCCCCAAAATGGCCACACAGCAAGTGCTTCACTTGCCGCTTGGCCATTTCTTTAAAACAAAGACCTGCCTTTTACCCGCTGCGGTAATAGGGGGCCTCAGCATGCATCAAAAACGCATGCCAACGCCAGCACAGGCCCCCTTTTGACACAGCTTTGTAAAAGGACAGTGTAGAGTGGATTAATCACTAGACCCTGAAGCTTACTAACTCTGCATGCTAAAGTGACTACAATGCTTGTCATTTTCACAAAACGCGTGTATTTTGTGTTCCAAAATTTATTCTCACCAAACAGCAGGTGTAAATATGTGTACATAGTTTCCTTGGGCTAGTTTTCAAAGTGAAAGCACACATACTTGCACTTTAAAAATCTGGCAAGATCCTCATAGCGAAAGCAAGTACTTGCTTTTCACTAATGCAGGCAGCTATACAATTACCCTCACAGTTTTTTTTCACCACTAAGTATCCTAATACAAAAAATATTTCTGAAATTAGACAAAAAAGACAATCTTCCTTAACCTGGAGAACTGCAGAGCTAAAAATTTCCACAGTTCTAAACATTTTCATGAGTTTATGAAGAGTTATGGGTAAATGTGATGTGCCCATATAATTTATAAATCAAGGCATGGTTCAGTGGTTTTTAACCTAGTCCTTGGAAACAGTTTATTTGGTCTAGTTTCCAGATATGCATAATAAATATGCATGAGTTATTTTTGCATAAATTGGACTTAAGAGACAGGTTGGCCTACATGTCTATACCTCATGCAAATTCATTATGGACAGCCTGGAAACAGAACAGGGAGCTCCCAACAACTGGACTGAGAACCACTTGCCTGGGCACATAACTGATGAATAAGTTATTGAGGGTTGAAGATTAGGTTGCAAAAAATAAAATTAAAAGCAAAACAAAACAAAAACCTTTCTTTTGCTGTACAGGTGGCAGGCATTCCCGACAATAAAAGGGATTAGAAATAAAACCCCTTAACAAATAAAAGTAGCATCCTTGGCATCTCTTTGGTTTTCAGAGATAAAGGGTGTTCTGCAGAGGCGAGATATACTTTAATTCAGTGATTTGCAAACTAATCCTGGAGGTCTGCCCAGCCAATCTGCTTTTCATGATATCCACAATAATAAGCATGAAATATATTTGCTGCCAGCTCCCTTCCTGCTCTCTTTCTCTTTCTCTGAAGGGTGTTAAAACTGGACCCATTTCTCTACCAGGGCCCTTACTGCACAAAGTCAACGGATTGTGTATTACATGATGCACAATGGAGAAGGAAATAGTTCTGGAAGCAGGAGAGAAGGATGAACAGGAGGAAGCTAAGGAAGGTGAATGTGTTTGTGTACTATGTCAATACTGGCAGAAAGAGCTTTGAGAGGGATCCTTGAAAGCATTTCTGTGGGTAAAGCAGTGTTTTCTTCTACACAGAAATGGGCTTTTAGAAAACTGATCACCAAATATAAACACATAACGTTATGTGCAAGGAATAGTATTTGCCCACTTTTATGCATCAGCACAGGTTTAAAATCACCCTGTCTGTGTGGTACTGTATGGAAGTGCTGTCATTACAAACTAGATTAGGAGGTTAAAGGCTGAATTCATCTGTGGCTTGACCTGTTGTCTTTTCTTCATTTTCCAATTTCTGTTAAAGAATCAATCAAAAGGGCAATTAAGATCACGTAAGGCACCTTTTCTCTCTGCCTCTACTTTTGATCTTGTCTGTGCCTTTCTGAGCTGTTAGGCCAAAGGGACAGCCCAAGGATACCTAATAATGCCACAGAAAAATGCTGTGTCTGCTGGTAGGAATAAAGACTGCTGGTTCCATAAAAGTGTCTCCATCTCCTCACTTTGTCTGACTTTCTAGACAAACTTTAGTCATGTGCTCCCCCCCTCCCATCAAACCCCTCCCCTCCCCCACCCCATCACACACACACACACACACACACACATCCTCCCCCTCCCTCAGTGCATAGCAAACCCTGTATCAGGTCATCCAGCCTACTTCTCCTTCTTCTTCCCTTTCCTCCTTCGCCTCCCCCATCCCCTCTGGAATGTGCCTTTTCTCCTCTGGCCACCAGCAGTTTCAGGCATGCTGGCCCTCCCAGCATCAGACAGAGCCATCATCCTCCCCTATGGGGCTCACACAGTCCTTACTGGCACTCGACATACCTGCCACTTCTGCTGCCCCTCAAAAATCTGGCCACGTGGCTGGCCAGGGGTGGTGTCGCATGGCTCTGCACCCAGCAAGGGTGTGTGGGCCTCCTGTAATACCCCAGCTCTCAGGGTTAGCCTGTAGATGATGCCGCAGGCCTGCTGGAGGTAGTGTAGCAATGGTGCCCTCTGTGGCCGACATGGTGGCTAGGTAGGCCTGGAGACCTGGAGATCCTGATGGATCCCCAGGAGCCTCCGCCAGATGTTATCCGTGTTTTGCTGATGTTCTTGGTGCATGAGGCGCAGCTGCTCGGCAGTGTCCTACTGTGCCTGGACCCCCTGGCACAGTGCATAGACTCCCCCCCCCCCCCCCCCAGTGCAACAACTCCAGATTTTGATACCGGTATTCTGCCTCCCCCTGGTTCTGGGCTAGCAGTTGCTTAGCCAGCTGGACAACTTGTCACCAGTGCCGGACCACTTGTCACCCTTCTGAGTGGCCTGGGGCTCCTCGCCAGCATCCTCACTGTCCCTGGTCTCATTAGCAAATGCTAGTGGGGGGCGGCATCGTCCAACAATGAGATCTCCTCTGTTGTCTCCCCTGCAGGGCACTCTTGCATGGTCTCTTGCTCTGGCTGCTCTACACCCCCACTGCCCTCCTATGAGGTTATAGCTGCTGCTGTGTCTGCCGCTGCCCCCTCTTCCTCCTGCTCCTGTGCCTGTGGCTGATGAGGCTGCTGGCCACTGGGTCCTGCCTCAGTGTCTGAGTCAGTGTCATTACCTGCATAGGGAAAGTGTAGAGAAAGCGTTTGTTGCAGTACCCAGCTTGCCACTGTGTTGCAGCATTAATGTACATATCTCTCCATGTGCACTGCAAGCCCACAGATGATGAGGAATGCCATTGTCACACAACCCAAAGATTTGTGCCTCTGCATGCAACATTGCTGGAGCCAAGGGTATGGTGCACTGTGTACCCGAGAGACCAATGTGACACACAGCAGGTGGGTTGGGAAAGAAAATTGTGGAAGGGATGTGGAGGGCACAGTGACAGGAACACAGAGGTGTGGAAAGAGGAAATACGCACAGGTTGGTGAAGGGTGCAGGAGGATGGGGGGGGGGGAGAAGGCCTTAAACATTTAGAGATACAGGAGTCCTCCATCTGGTGAAGTTGGTAGTGGCCCCCAAACTGCCCACCAATCTGTACTCCCTGACATAGGCGGTCGGTGGCCCAACTGTTTGGGGAGGCTAAAGGGGGCGGGGTTAGGGGTGGGGCCAGGGGTGGAGCTTAAATCCATAATTGTCTGATAACACACAGAAAAAATAAATAAATAAAAATAAAAGTCACAATACCTTCTATTAAATTTAGATATTAGATATGTATCATATGTCAAAGAATAAAGTGGTTGCTCAAAGCATATTCTAAGCACAATCGCTCAACTGCAAAACACTATGCATAACTTTGTGCAAAAACACACTCAGAACCTTACTGTACCATAAATATTACACTGGGCAGACCTAATACACCAATATACCACCCATACAGAAAATGCAGACTGTCAACAATATGAAACAAGGGATCATATCATCACAATTCTCATGTAGAGCCACAAAACACCCTAATTCATGTTTAATGTGGGATAAAATGCCATAAATAAGTAAATAAATATAAACTTTTAATGTTGAGCACCTGATTCTCAAAGTGGACATATTCCAAACACTATAATGAAAATAAAATGATCTTTTCTACCTCTGTTGTCTGGTGACTTTTTCTGATCATGCTGGCCCAGTATCCGATTCTGTTGCTATCAGTCCTCAGTGCAGGTCAGGAAGTCATCCTCCTTAAATATCTCCCTGGCAACACAGGACACCTCCAGCCACACCCCTCCCCCCCCCTCTCCCAGCAGTAAGGTAAACAAACCATAAACCAATTTCAACAACTGCTTACAAAAGGCTAGAGGGCTTTCACTGCAGCTCCTGCTGTGAGGATGGAGGTAAATCAACAATTTAAACCCCTTAGAGCACAGCAGGGGAGGCTTAGCCTGTCCAAGCCTCTTATACCGGGCGCCTATGCTCCCTGAGCAATTGTTGCCATATGGTTCTTTATTCCCAGCCTTTTAGTATGTCCTCTGGTGTGCCTTCTTCCCCCCTCCACCACCTACCGCTAGAGCTGCCAAGGGGTCCCAATTTTTCAGAGGGAGATTTTAGTACATGCCCCACCCTGCCATGGCTCTTCCCACTCTACCTCATGGCTCCGCCCCCTCGCACATCTCAATTCCATGGACATTCCAGAAAATATTTTATTTACACCAGTGACAGCAGGGATGGTAAGAGGGAGTGTTTCAGTTCATTCTCTTACACCACCTATCCAGCATCTATTCCCCCCAGGGATATAACTGCAAGGGGGGCCTTGACCTCCCACTTTGAACGTAAACCCACCCCAAAATTGTGGCACTGGTTGAATTGCTGGCAGAGCTGCCTAAGCCCCACTAGCTGAAGAAGTCTACTGCATGAGCCCCATACTGTGCTATCTGAGCAGTGCAGCAGTTAACAGCATGCTTCAGCTGCCAACGCCAGCCCTCCCGTATATGCTCAGTTCATGCACTTGAAAATGGAAAATAAGATGAGCCCTTTTTATTGGATTAGCCTAATACCTTTTTCAATTAGCTTTCAGAGGCCAAAACCTCCTGCTTCAGGTCTGGTCAGGATAGGACAGGACACTGCTGTTATGGTATCCTCTTCTGACCTGAGTGAGGAAGGAAGTATTGGTCTCTGAAGGCTAATCAAAAATGTATTAAAAAATCTTTGAGTCAAGATGGCGATTTGAGAGGAAGTAGATTCTGAGCTCCCGAAACCCGACAGCGTTACCTGAGTAAGCGGCACTTTCTCCCTTGAAGATTCATGGGGAAAAGGAAGGGGAAAACAGGGATCCAGTCCTCCTCCTGCCCTGGAAGCCCGGCGCTCCAGCAACAAATGTTGGAGAAGTACGGAGTCCAGATGAATAGAACGCCAGCACCCACGACGATTGGGTCCATAGCTGATCTATCGGACCACAGCATAGAGGCGGCGTCACTTAGTCTGCCTCCATTCACAGCTCCACCGTGACCCGGAAGTATTTGCTCTCTATCGGAGGGGCAGCTAACGCAAACCGAAGTGTCTACTGCATTAGCAACCGGAGGAGGCCCCGTGGAAGCATCGACCCCAGAGAAGACAGCAGCTACAGATTTGGGTGCAAGGAGTCCTGCACTCACTCCTGTCCTGGTGGCACCTCCGGGGGTAAGCGGTGAAAGAACAAAACCGGCTGTGATAACGCTGGAGCGGTTCTGGGATGCCATACAGGGGATAAACACCAGCCTAACTAAGGTAACAACGACCATAAAAGAAGAAATTGTTAGTTTAAAACAAACCCAAGAGCAGCTTTGTGGGAAGATACAAGAAAATGAAGAAAAAACTGACGCCTTGGGAGGAGAGTTAAAGAAAATTCAAGACCTGACAAGAACTTTGGTAAAAGACAGAGATACTCTAGCTAAAAAGCTAGAGTATCTGGATAATCAAGGGAGGAGAAATAATTTGAGATTCCTTAACTTTCCCAAGTCTCCTTTAATTCCTGCTAAAGATATGCTAAAAAAATATTTTGGAGAAATCCTAGGAATCCCAGTGGAGGGTTTTCCTCCCATCACTGGGGCCCGTTATATATCTGGAATTCGGTCTCAACCCATGGTTTCTCAATCTCATCCGGATTTGAATTTGACCGAGTTCCTTGAGAGTTCATTAGAGGTGGTTACTGAACGTACAATTCTCTTGGTGTCATTTGCTCTTGAGTTTGATAGAAATAATGTCTTCAAATTGTTTTTTTGACATATGAATGCACTTTTTTTTGGAGCCAAGATTCAGATTTTTCCTGACCTTAATAAAGAGACACAAAAGCGGAGACGAGAATTCTTGGTGCTTAAACCACAAATCCTCGCAATATCTGGGACTTTTGTTCTTAAATATCCATGCAGATGCTTAGTCTCTATTGATGGTGTTAATTATATGTTCCTTGACCCCAGAAAAATGCAAATATATATTGAATCAAAAGAACATAGTAAGACTGACGTTCAGACCTGAGACCCCACTTTAAATATGCTGTTATATCGGCTAGCGAGTAACTGGGGTTTTCTTCCTCTTACTAGAGTAAATTAAACTCAATAATTGTTTTTTTTCCTTATTTTGATTTTCCTAGTTTCTTGCCTCACAATGTGGTGTTGATTGTGGTCGAAATAGAAATAATAATAATATTCTTAATGTTATAGTGTGTTTAACATATTTTCTCTATCTAATACATTTTTGAAATGGATGTAATATTGCAAAATCATTAAAAAAATGTATTAAAATCAGTCCAATGAAAAGGTATCACCTTATTTTCTATTTTGTGTTTTATTTGTATTTATTAACCTTTATTAACACAGTTACCACATTACTTTATCCTAAATTAAAAAATAAAATTATTTTCTGTACCTTTATTGTCTGGACATTTACTTTTTCTAATTGTATTGGTCCCAGTCTCTTGATTCTGCTTTCCTTCGTCTTCTCTTAACTCTCTTGCCAGGGTTTCCTGTCCATTTGTCATTTTTTCTCCTTTTTCTTTGCTTTCTTCAATTTATTTTTCTGCCTCTCTGTCCAGATTTAATTCATTCTTACTATCCAGTCTTTAATTTCCCTCTTTTTACTTCATTTACCTATAGCTTTTCATCTTTTCCTCAACCTTGTTCTCCCCATGCCCCTTCCTTTTATTCTCCAGTCTTTCACTAACTCTATCCTCTCCTCCTTTCCATCCAGCAGCTCCTCTCTTTCTCTCCCCATCCTTCCAGTCTCTCCCCTCTTTTTTCTGCATCCTTCCATCCAGTGTCTCCTCTCTTGCTCTCCCCTTCCATCTATCGTCTTCTCTTTTTCTCCTACTCTTCCATCCAGCGTCTTCCCTCTTTCTCTTCCCATCCTTCCACCCATCTATCCTCTCTCCTGATTCTTCCATCCAATGTCTTCCTCTCTCTCCCCATTCCTTCTATCCAGTATCTCTCTACCCTTTTCCATTCAGCATGTCCCTTCTCTCTCCCCATCCTTCCAGTGTCTCCCCCTTTCTCTCTGCATCCTTCCATCCACCTCCCCCTCTTTATCTTCCTTTCCATCTCCTCTCTTTTTCTCCCTATCCAGTGTCTTCCCTCTTTCTCTTCCTATCCTTTCATCCAGAGTCTTTCTCTCCCTATCCTTCCATCCATCTTCCCTCTTTCTCTTCCCATTCTTCCACCCAAAGTCTTCCCTCTTTCTCTTCCTTCCATCCAATGTCTTCCCTCTTTCTCTCCCCATCCTTCCATCCAGTCTTCCCTTTTTCTCTCCTCATCCTTCCATCCAACATGAACCTTCTCTCCCGATCCTTCCATCCAGTGTCTCTCTCTCACCCAATCCTTCTATCCAGTGTCTCTCTCTCTATCCCCTTCCTTTCATCCAGTGTCTATCTCTCTTTCTCTCTCTCTACCCTTTTCCATTCATCATGTCCCCTCTCTCTCTCTCTCCCCCATCCTTCCATTTTCTCTCCTGTTTTTCTCCCTACCCTTCCTTCCAGCATCTTCCCTCTTTCTGCTCCCATCCTTCCAGCATCTTCCCTCTTTTCTCCCTCCTTTCATTCAGCATCTCCCCTCTTTCTCTCTCCATCTGTCCAGCCAGGGTCCCCCCCTTTCTCCCCTTCTCCCCAGCAGCTTCTCTCTCTCCAGCCCTTTTCCATGTCCCTTTTTTTCTTTCCCCATCTTTCCACTCATCTCTCTCTGTGTATCCCTCTTCCATCCAGTGTCTCCACTCTATCATTTCCTCCATGCTCGCTCCAGCACCCTCTGCCTCCCACTCCCCCTTCCACCCGGTATCTGTTTCCTGGCTACTGCTGCTTCTCCTGATGGCAGCAGCGGTAGTAACAAAATAACAAACAAAGCAAGCACAGGACTGCAGCAGCCTTCAGGCATGCACTGTCAGCTCTGCCGGTCTTTTGCCCCTGCTGACGTCAACTTCCCGTTCCAGGGGCAGAGAGATGAGAGAGGACAGGCAGAGCTGACAGTGCATGCCTGAAGGCAGATGAGGCCCCATGCTTGCTTTTTTAATTGTGTTTTGCCAGCTGATGCTCATCGGGAGAAGCAGCAGTGGTGGTGGCAGTATGGGGAAAAAAGTGATCACCTGACCCGGTGTCTCAGCGGGAGACTTTCCTGCTTTGGCAGGAGTGCGGGAGATGACCCGTCAAAGCAGGAGTCTCCTGCTGAATGCAAGAGACTTGGCAGGTCTGTACCCCTGACTCTGGACGGCACATAGGAGTGGTATCACAGAGGCCCCACACACTATGCATGCTTGAGGAACAGGGGTGGAACTGAAACAAAGACAGCACACCTGTCATCTCTCCAGTGTAACTGACTCATGGTACTGGCTGGAGGTATCCTGGCTCCCACATTATAGATGCTCTCCTGGGACAGGAGGCCATGGAAAATGCACTCCATGGCACTGAGGCTGGCTGGCTCCACCCCAAGCTGGTTTTTGTCAGCCTTCGCCTTTACCTGGTGCTTTAGCTGGCACCATTTTCGCTTGCAGTCCTCCACCTCACAGTTCGTGTGGTACACTGCATTTAGACGATTGCAGATGGATGCCCACTCTCTGCTCTTGATGGTCACTGAGATTTTGGTGCCTGGCATTAATCTCCTTCAGCAGGAGTTCCACCTCCCCGTTAGTGAAATTGCTGTCTTGGCTGGGGCCTTGGGGTTTGGGTGCCATTGTAATAATGATATGTGAATGTTTGAAAATCCAGAGATGGATGTATATATAACACACAAGAGATATCCCAGCTGGGCCAATCTAGAAGTTCAAGAGGTGGACATTTTTTTTTCGATTTGCTGAAATTGATGTCTGCATTCTGGGATCTAGATGCTATTTTCAAACCTCACAGTGGGAGGTGCCTTTTCATGTTCCTGGAAGTGTCCATAGGTGGGATACTGACTCATTTGTTCTCCATTCTGTCCCCACAGCATCAAGCAGCTGAACCAAAGAAGCCAAGAGCCAGATGGACCCCCTTTTGCCACAGCCTACAGGAAACAGGCTTCTTATCCAAAACTTCCTCTTCTTCTAGGATGCAGACATGAGACACACTCTGCCCTGTGTAAAACTGCTAACCAAGGACTCCTTGCTTTTTTACAGGATCTGGATGCAGGACAGGATAGAGCACAGGCACTGGTCAGCAGGAACACAAGGGACAGCAGTTGACTGTGATACAAACTGTTTGCAGCGTATTTACCTATGCCTGGGACTATGGGGATATGTGCAGGTGTGAATGTATTGGAGACACCTAGTTGTGGCCACCTGCAAAGGGGGGAGGGGGCAGAGGCCCTGGGAATGGATCTGTGCACCATGTTCTCCACTGGACTCAGGGTCACGGGGTCCCCATTTGTTGGCTGTTCCCCAGCTTTGCACCTCACATCTCTCTTCAGCTGCTTCATGGGGGTTCCCATCTGGTGGCTTTTCTCTAGCTTTGCACCTTGTGTCTTCCTTCAGCTGGCTCCCTCTCTATTGGCGTGGTAAAGCCCATTGAAACTTTGTTCATGTGCCCACCCATTCCCAAGGTTGGGGATATTGTATGTATTGATTGTCATTTCCAGAACAGTGAACTCACCCCTACAATCCTCAAAAGTCCTGCATCCTCAGCCCTTGATCTAGGACAGAGGTGTTATAATAGTGCTGTGTTTGTAGTACATCGGATCAGCATGGTGATCTCCCTCCAGATGCGCTGGTACTGGTGCCGGAGTGACTCTAGATCCTGGTGGATGTCGAACTGCCTGCAAAACACAATTTGGTAGAGACGGGATTCAGGTGACAGGCCTTCTTGCCTTCACATATGTTATAATTTTTTAAGACAAGTTGCGCAATATTCCTCACATAGGCTGTGACAGGTGGCAACAGGCAGATGGGGGAGGGGGTGCTGATAGGGGATATGCGTTACATGGGCACAGCTGATGTGTGAGCTGAGGTAGCTATGGGGACAGAGAGTGGCATGGTGACCTTTTTGTGCAGCATATGCAGTATTGCAGGGATGTGAGCGTGGGCAGTGGGGTAAAGTTGGTGTTCCTTTGGGCATCTGTATGTACTTTAGGGCACTGCTGCCAATGTTCCCATCACTATGTAGGTGGGTGCCAGGATAAGGGGGGGAAGGGTGTAGGTTTGTGTGGCCCCTCATTATAGCCTTGCATGGTTAGTGGATGGGGTGGCCCCATACTTTCTGGCTATTTGATGTGGTATACATTCTGATTTCAGAAATGAATGCTTTTTTAAAATTTTGTTTCTCAATTCTGTATTTATAGATGTGCACATTTACAAACATGATTACTCTTGAATTGAAAAATACAGTAAGTAATTAGACCCCAATGAATGTGACCCTGCCTCTGTCTGGTGCTTGTGCATGAATGGTGCTTTGATCCTGGGTGGCAATGCTGGACAACTACCTTGCCAAGGTGGCTCTGATCAGTCTCTATGCTCTCAGGGAGAAAGGGGGCAGGTAGTGATGGCGCTTGAAGAGATTCCTCCTGCTCCTCTACAGCGATGAACAAATGCACAAGGAGCCTTCAAGATAGGGGGCGTCAAGTCAAATTTTATTGGACAGACCTGACATGATCCATGTTTTGGCAAAACAGCCTGTATCAGGGGTCTTAAAACAGTGCACAATTTCCACAAATATTGCACGAAATTGCAGTAAAATACTGCTCAAACTGAAGATGCTAACAGACGCCAAAAAAATACAGCTGAATTTTTAATATGCCAAAAACAAACCCTTCAATATTTGACCAGGAACCTGTCTTTAGCTTGAAATTTCATGCAATATTTGTGGACATTGTGCACTGTTTCAAGACCTGACGCAGGCTGTTTTGTCGAAATATGGACTGTGTTAGGTCTGTCCAATAAAATTTGACTTGACGCCCCCTATCTAGAAGACTACTTGTGCTATTGTTTGTCGCTCCGGTGTGAGTGTACTTTGTTTTCCCTCTCTGGTGTTTCCTGTGAGGCACAGAAGGAGCAGCAACTGGGTCTCCTCAGGAGAGTAATTGGGCTCTCTTCTGAGTGACATCCTTGCGACTGATGGACATTCCTTCACGTGCAGCGCTATATATTGTCACGCTCAGCCGCCAGATCCGCACCACTCTTTCTCAATCTCTTCCTTTCTTTACCAAGCACGCCCTTCATTCACGAGTCGACAGTCTGCAATCAGGGTCTCTGGACAACAGGCAAATCACCAGAAGTGCTTTATTATCTCCAGAGTACCTTTACTCTGCTTTAAGGCTTCACAGGCCTTTCCCTCTCCTCAGTGTAGCTCCACTTTTAAACACAGTTCATTGGAACCCTGCTTGCAATATAGTTCAGCTTGGGCCTGCTTTCCACACAGTTCACTTTGGCCCTGCTTTCCATATGGTTTTCCCCCAGCACTGCTTCTAATCCAGTACTTAGTAGCACTGCTCTTTCCCACAGTTAATAAGCACTGCTCACAATTCAGTTCAGTTAGCAATGTTTTCCTCCTCAATTCAGTTTTAGCACTGCTTTCAAACACAGTTCATCTTAGAAATGAAATTAAACAGTTCTATTCAATGGCAATATGGTCTAAGTCACTTTCTCACTCTTAGACCTAATGACCCACCTCCCTCATTTGTCAGCACAAAACCACCTGACATCCACCCACCGGGTCAATTCACCAAGGCTTCATTCACTCTCTCCAGTTCAGTTCATAACTCACTTTAAGAGCTCTCCACCAGCACTTCCATTTCCTCCTCCTTCTCCCCTCCTTTCTCCTCCTCCAGTTCCATTCTCTCCTCCCCTTCCTCCCGGTCTAGGGGCTCCTCCCTTCCCCCATCTGATTCCATCTCCCAATCACACCCCGGCTCCTCCCCCACTTGCATAGATTCTTCTCCCTTCCCCTGGTCTGTCTGCTGGTGCTGCACTGCCTTCTGGGGCTTGTAGTTTCTTAGCTCCTGGCTTCTCTGACGTTGCCCTGCCTTCTGGGCTTTGTAGTTCCTTGGTTCTGAATCTCTCTGGTGCTGCACTGCCTTCTGGGGCTTGTAGTTTCTTTGCTCTTCACAATATGGACATGTTGCACGTGAAGGGAACATCCTGCTGTTGCCATGAATATTTTCTGGATGTGGGACATTCAGTGATGATGGATGTTTTGCACATTGTATTTTCTATTTCCGGTAACATTTATCACCAAACATTTCTGATGGCTTTTTCAAAAACATTTGCTTGTGATACTTTTTGAATACTGGAACACATTTATCTATTTTTTCCATTATGGGCTTCCATTTTTGGACATTTGGCGATAAATGTTTATCTTGCTATTTGGACATCATATTGAAAATATCCCTCTACACGCTCTTACTTAGGTATTATAGACACAGTCCTGGAAGAGTTCAATGCATATCTATCTGCCAGTTCTATGACAGGACCACTTCTTTGAACCTTACTCCTCTTCCTGTGGTATCCCAGAGGGCTCCATCCTTGACCCAACTCTTCAATATTTTCATGGCACCACTGATCCCAATAATTTAGTCAATAGATCTAAGGCCATATATTTATTCTGATGACATTCATATCCTTGCCTTAATAAATCTCACTAACCAGCAGGAAATTATTTCCTTCAATTAAAAAACAAAACTTGAAAAATTAATAACCTAGTTAACTGAAAACAAGCTCATACTAAATCCAGACAAAACCAAGGGTGTCCGTTTTACCAGGAAAAGCTCCAAAACTCCTACTGAACCTATCTGCATTGCTGGTTACAAAGTACTGTTTGTGCAAACACTAAAGATTCTTGGCATCACACTGGACAACACCCTTAAACTGCCAATCACTCACCGTGACCAAATGATGTCAGTCACTACAGCCATTAAAGACTTGGGAAAAGAGCCAGACTTTCACTGAAATACAGGCAGTCTTGAGTTAGGTATTGCCCCTCTAGTAGTGAGTTTGAGTCCGGGAGCTACTCCTGAGAAGGCTGGCTGGCAAGTATCACATTGCATCATTTCCTGTGACAAGGGTAGAGTTGGGGATGCTCCTCCACAGAACTTAGAGGACTCAAAGGTATGCAGAAGACTAACTTCTTCTTTAGCTATTCTGGCCCATTTTGTCTGGGGGACATGAAAATCTGAAATACAGTTTTAAATGTGGTCCTGTAGGGTACTGATAGTCAGTGCAGTTTTTGAAAAAAGGGAAGATGTGAACAGTTCACTTGCAACCCTCTATCATTCGTGCTGCAGCATTCTGAATTAATTGGAGCTGATGCAAACGCTACATGGCGGGTATTTAAAAAAAGCCTCACTGGCTGTAGGGTCTAAATATTTACACATCCGATTTTATGTCTCTGTAAACACATATACTGAGCTCACTGCAACCTTTAATACATTAGTCCTATAGTCTGAGTATATCTTGTCCTTGCTAAAAGGAGCTCTGTTTCAACAGATGTAATTAGTTGTGGTCATATTTATTGTTTTGACTTTTAAGATGACGTGTTCTGAAAATAAGTTATTGCTTTTAATCCAATTAACAGAGTTTGTCTGCATGAAATCAACTGGCGTGTTGACATGAGGGAATGGCCAAGAATTCAGGATTTCAAAGATAAGGTCAGTCTCTTCTTGATCCATTTCCTAGTCCTTTAGTCTTCTCCCCTCTTTTGTTTTATTTCCCTAATTACTAAGTCATGCAAAATATGTTTGCTGAGTCAGAGACATAGGTAAATAAGCAATGATCCTTAACCTTATTTTGGAATATGTTGAACTGAAAGATTATTTGTGTGGTCAAAGTGCAAAACATTCATTTGAAAAAGAAAACAAAGCATACAATGACAGTTCTCTTACTATGAACTATACCCAATGGAAACAAAGCATAGACTGACATTGGGGCTCATTTTCAAAGCACTTAGGCTTACAAAGTTCCATAAGTTACTATGGGGCTCATTTTTGAAAGAGGAAAACATCCAAAAAGTATCATAAAGCATCATTTGGATAGATTTCTTCTCAAAATGCATTTTTGAAATCTGTTGTGCAGAGGTTTATCTATGCATTTCATCTGCAGTGTGTCCAAATCACATGGGGGGGGGGGGGGGTGTTGGGGGCATTTTGAAGACAGGATTAGGGTGGGCTTAGGGCGTGCCTAACACTTGGACGTTTTACAGCCATAATGGAACAAAATGAAAACGTCTAGGGTGAAAACTTCAATGTTTTGTTCTAGACCTATTTTCAGAACAAATAAAGCACAAAAAGGTACCCTAAATGACCAGATGACCACTGGAGGGAATCAGGGATGACCACTTCTTATCCCCTCAGTGGTCATTAATCCCATCCCACCCCCCAAAAATGTGAATGAAAATAGTACTCACCAGTCTCTATGACAGCCTCAGATGTTATAGCCAGGTCCATTAGAGCAGCATGCAAGTTCCTGCTGTAGTGTAGTGGTGGTTGCAGTGCATTGTAGACAGGTGGACCCAGGCCCATACCTCCCCTTACCTGTTACACTTGTGGTGAAAAATGTGAGCCCTCCCAGACTCACCAGAAACCCACTGTACCCATATACAGGTGCCTTCTTCACCCATCAGGGGTATTGTAGTGGTGTACATTTGAGGATAGTGGGTTTTGGAGGGCTCAGCAGACAAGATAAGGGAGCAGAAGTGAGATGTGTACCTGGCAGCATTTATATGAATTCTACAACAGTGCTCCCTAGGGTGCCCCATAGCTCTCCTAGGATGTCTGAGGGACCAATCTGCGAAAAATGCTGGCCCCTTCTACATCACAACGGCTTGATTTTCTACGTTTTTCACTTGTACTTTTTTTTTTTTTTTCAAAAATGGCCTGAAAAGATAAACACACAGAAAACAAACTCTTGTTACAAATGACATTTTTGGAAAAGAAAAAGATAAGTTTTGTGATTTTGAAAATGGTCATGTTTTCTATTTGAATTTGGGACGCTTAGTGCAAAACATCCAAAGTCCGACTTAGTTGTGCAACCCGGTGGGTTATATATTTTTTCCCTATTAAATTTTTTATGTGGGGTGATCCTGGGCCATTCCGGGGTCTTCCAGAGTCATTGGTGGCCAGTGCTGTGATTCTGGAAGCATTTTCAGGACCTCCAGAGCAGAGCTGCACTGTCTGAGGCTTGCTGCAGTGCTGCCCAGCTGAGAATCACTGTTTCACGGCCAGGCACAATGGACAGAATGGCCGGTGTTGGCTTCTTGAGGAGGCTCTGTGCATGTGCGTCTTTTTGCGCATGTACGGTAGTACTCCCAGACCATACTGGGCCCAATGTGAAGCTGGGGCCTTGATTTTTGAGGAGTCCCTGCAGGAGTTCTGTGGCTACCATGGTAAATTGCTGTGGTTTGCTGCAGACACGGAGGAACATCTTGGACCTGGACCGGTGGTGGAGGTTGAGTGAGGACCCTTTTGGGGACCAGGTAAGGGGTCTGGTGGCCCAAGAAATTGCTTTTGGTCCCATTGGGCTGGCGCTTAAAGGGTTAATTTTTGAGGGATTCTAATGGTAGTTTTGGGCCCCATAAAACCTCTTTAGGTGGCTTAGTACTTTGAAACTTTTTAAAACATTTATTTTTATGATTAAATGAGAAGGTTTACATTTGGGTCACTTCTGAGCTTTGGATTTATTTATTTTTTAAGCAGGCATTGCTTGAGAGTGTGCGTGGGGCATTGCTTGAGGGTGTGAGTGGGGCAATGCAGAATTTTATTAGAGTGAACATCTCTCTGGTTTTATAGATGTTTTGATAGAGATTTATGACAAAAATATGTAAACATCTTTAAAAGTGTGTTTAACTTTATGAAAAATGTACTGTATATGTAGTTTAATGGTTATAGGATATTTTGATCAACTTGCATAGTAAATTTTATAGTATTTTTTTCTAAAAATTT
Source organism: Microcaecilia unicolor (assembly GCF_901765095.1). Lineage (NCBI taxonomy): Eukaryota > Metazoa > Chordata > Amphibia > Gymnophiona > Siphonopidae > Microcaecilia > Microcaecilia unicolor. The sequence goes on from NC_044033.1 coordinate 325,381,433, forward strand.
AACTTTTAAATTATTTTCTATGGAGAAATTATTTTCCAAAATGGAGACTGAAAAATGCTAATTAGGGTCCATGCTGCAAACATCCTGTGTTCTGAGACCTGATTGGCTCCCTTAGCAACAGCTTGCCTGAAAGTGGGGAGAGGGCTGAAGACACCAAAGAGTGAGGATGTGTGTGAGGGAGCGTTGATTGCATGATAGACAAAAAAGTGTTTGAAAGTGAGTTTCTCTGAAAGTGCCTGAATCTTGAGTGAAGGTAAAGTGAGCTGATAGTGAAAGGTGTCGAATTTGAGCAGAGAAAAAAAACTGATTTTTTTTTGTTACTTGTGTGCTGTTTAAAAGCTTTGCAGTTAAGACTGAGAGGGAGACCAAGTGCATGACTGTGTGAAACAAGTTTGTTTAAGTGGATTAATTCCCAGTTAAGCCACTAGGAAAACTGGTCTCTAAGGCTTAAGGTTGGACCTGTGGTATTGCAACATATGTGTTCTGCATGATGTACTGGTGTGCTAGTGTGGGAGATTGCATGCTTTTGGAGAGGCCTAGTTGCTGTGGGCAGTGTGACTGCAGCGTTCAATGTGAGTTCCTTTCTTTAGTCAGGGTACACAGTAAAGAATAGGACAATTATTTAAGGTTGCAAAATTATTATTTATTTTGTTAGATAGAAAGCCACAGTTATCCCTGTACACCAGCTAGGGCTGTTCCTAGTATTAGACAGGAAGAATGTCTTTTTTTGTTGATTTTCTTTAAAGCGTGAAGCAGTAGGTTCCTGAACTGGAAGAAAAGAATATAAGTCCAGTGTTCAAGGAAGGAGAAGAAAGAAGCTCCAAGAAGACCAAAGTAAAGTCTGTGTTTCTGTGCACATCTAAGGAAAGGACATTGAGAAGTCACTGACATTAATCAAACTTACGTGTTTTAGAGACTGGTTCTGGGTATTCTCACCTGAAAGACATAAATTAGTTAAAAAAGAATCAATTCTTTTGACATACACTACAAAGAAAAGTTATAGTTATAGAGTAACAGAAAGCAAATAAAATAATTTGATCAGTACTTATCTGATGGCATCACTGTTGTTCCTAAGCAATACTACTGCACCTGTTAGACAAATTTGAATTGTTAGTTTATGTTTCAATGTATGCTTTTGCAACAAAAGTATATAATTTGTTAATACCACCACATTTTCTATACTCCTAAAAAAATATTTATGTTGTTATAGAATACACTTAGTCCATGCCTAATTTAGGCATTGGCATTTACACCAAGTTGTACTAAATTTAGTCACGCGGATGGGCGCTGAGCATATTCTAAACCGCGCCTAAATGTAAGAATACTTTATAGAATACACATAGGTGTACTTTTTTGGCACTGATTTTTTAGGTGTGATATATAGAATCTAGCCTAAAATGCAGATGTACCTGTGTAATTACGCTCTTATAAAACTACATCACATCTAACAGTATGTACAGATTTTGAACAGAGCTTGGGGTAGAGTTGTGATTTTAGTGCATACATTTATACCTGCCTTCAATCTAGGCACAATTTCTGTAGGATGTGTGCTAATATTTTATAAAGACATATAAATGCCAATGTGTTTTATAAAATAGGCAAAATATATGCACCCTTATAATGATATACAATGCATTATCCTGCCTATAACTGTGATATACTTTGGAGGTGATTAGTGGATACAACTGGTGTAAGTGTAAAAAGTGGCAATTTTAGAAAGAGAAAGTTTATGCATTATTTTCCCTTCTCAAATCACCATTTATACACACAGCCATTAGTGACAAGCACTTGTGTGGAGTGGAGTGGAGGAGTGGCCTAGTGCTTAGAGCACCAGTCTTGCAATCCAGAGGTGACCAGTTCAAATCCCACTGCTACTCTTTGTGGTCTTGGGCAAGTCACTTAACCCTCCATTTCCTCAGGTAGAAACTTAGATTGTGAGCCCTCCTGGGACAGAGAAATATCCAGTGTACCTGAATGTAACTCAACTTGAGCTACTACTGAAAAAGGTGTGAGCAAAAGCTATCTCTCTCTCTATATATATATCCAGGGGGGGGGCTAACTGAGGCCAGGGCCTCAGGCAGCACTCTTCTCAGGTGGCATCATCCCCATACCCTTCCTTCCCCAAATTTACATTTTATATTCTTGTTTTTCAAAATGTGGCAGTGGCAGCAATTCCTATAGGCAACCCTGACGCCGGTCCCAGCCCCTTCTCTCTACTGCAGCCCACCTCTCTGACATAACTTCCTGTTTCCTCTGCCACCACCTTTTGAAAGACAAGAAAATAAAAGGTAAATTTTGGGAAAGGGGAAGATGTCAGATTGTGGTGGGGTGGCAGAGGGCAGTGGCGGAGAAGCAGGGGTGGCAGCTCATTGCTCGCCTCAGGTGGCAGATTGTCTTGGGCCACCCTTGTGTATGTCTACCAGATTATGCACATATGCTTTGCAAACTCCATACTCTGCCCTGGAAATGCTTACTTTATACACCTAAATTTATAATTATTCGGTGTGTGCTTTTATACAAATATGTGGTAGCAAATTTGGCAGAGCATGCTATTTGTCAAACTAGATTTTACACCTATAAAGCCTTTCCAAAATTATTCTCCACATCTATATACTATGTAAGCCCTGTATCATGGTCACTTACTATTTGGAGGTGGGGTGTCCTTGCCGAGCTCAGGTAACCCTCAAGGGAGAGGGGGCGGCAGATGCTGTGCTATTCAGCTTACACAGAAAAATTAAACTCTGTCTCTGCAGGTCTTCATAAAAATATAGTGTGGGTTTTGATCTTTTTGAAATTTAATTTCACACATGGGGGGGATGACTTCTAAACTGGGTGCACTTTTTATAAGCAGACTTTACATCTCTTTTTCAAAGAGAAATTTTCACTTTTGAAATTGACTATGAAAAAGTGCACTTGCTATCTGTGCAGTCAATTCTGAGTCAAATTATGCACAAAAAGTTCAATTCTATAACCTAGGCACTTACATTTATGCATGTGTTATGCATTTAAATGTTTAGAATTATAGCATTTATGTACAAATGTGTGCACTTAAGCACATAAATGCTAGTATGGCAATTAAGTGTTATTCTCTTAATATCCATTTGGCTAACAGTGAAAATTCGTTAACATGACGGGGTACATATCTTCATGACCATGCGTTAAACAGACTGTCCAGCTTATTTTCGAAGGAGATCGCCAGCCATCTTCCGACACAAATTGGGAGATGGCCGGCGATCTCCTAAAGCCGGCCAAATCGGTATAATCGAAAACCGATTTTGGGCAGCGCCAACTGCTTTCCATCGTGGAGCCGGCCAAATTTCAAGGGGGTATTTTGGTAGGGTAGCAAAGGAAGGACGGGGGCGTGCTTTGAGATGGTCGGCTTCGCCCGATAATGGAAAAAAGAAGGGCATCCCTGGCGAGAATTTGGTCCACTTTATTTGGTGTCTTTTTTTTCAGGTCCAAGTCCTAAAAAAGTGCCCGAACTGACCAGATGACCACCGGAGGGAATCGGGGATCACCTCCCCTGACTCCCCAGTGGTCACTAACCCCATCCCACCCTCAAAAAAACAACTTTAAAAACTTTTTTGCCAGCCTCAAATGTCATACTCAGGTCCATTGCAGCAGTATACAGGTCCCTGGAGCAGTTTTAGTGGGTGCAGTGGACTTCAGGCAGGTGGACCCAGGCCCATCCCCCCCACCTGTTACGCTTGTGATGGAAAATGGGAGCCCTTCAAAACCCACCCGAAACCCACTGTACCCACATGTAGGTGCCCCCCTTCACCCCCTTAGGGCTATGGTAGTGGTGTATAGTTTTGGGGAGTGGGTTTTGGGGGGCTCAGCACCCAAGGTAAGGGAGCAATGCACCTGGGACCAATTTGTGAAGCCCACTGTAGTGCCCCGTAGGGTGCCCGGTTGGAGCCCTGGCATGTGAGGGGGACCAGTGCACTATGAATCCTGGCCCCTCTCACGACCAAATGCCTTGGATTTGTTCATTATTGAGATGGACGCCATCGGTGTCCATTATCAGCGAAAACCGAGGGCGCCCATCTCTAAATCCGGCGATCTCAGCATTTAGGTCGACCTAAATGTTGAGATTTGGGCGCCCCCTACCATATTATCGAAATGAAAGATGGACGACCATCTCGTTCGATAATACGGTTGGCCCCGCCCCTTCATGGCGCCATCCTCGGAGATGGGTGCCCTTAGAGATGGGCGTCCCTCATTGAAAATGCCCCTCGTCACGTGTTCCTAGGTTCCATTATAGAATAGGCGCATTATGCACACTCTCAGGGTGCATAAATGAAAGTACCCAATTTTAGAATTGCCCCCTAATACTTTTGGAAATTGTGGTGTTTCAGATGCTCCCTGACATCCCATTACTCTCTTCCCACATGTTTAGTACCAGAGAGGTTTGAGGGGGAGAAGACACTAGAGCTCAAGAAGAGAAGAGAAGAGAAGAGAACCTGAGGCGGAACTTCCTTATTGGAAGGGCTTTTAGTTTTAGTAGCTCAATAGACCCTATGATAATAGAAGGAAGTATGTGTGTCCCTTTAAAGGCTGGGGGAGGGGAGTCCAGGCCAGACAGTTGATGAATATTCCAGCAAGTTGGTCTCCCAGCTCTGCTCAAGTGATTTAATGCTCCAATCACAGAGGAGAGGGAGGAGAAATGCTAGTTCCCATGTAGGATATATAAACTTCCCTAGGCTGAGAGAAAGGGAGGGAAGAGCCCCACCTAGGATTGGGAAGCATATGCTGTGAAGCCCTGAGAGAAAACTTTGCCATGGGAATTCAAAGGTGAAGCCTTGCCCTTAGAATGCTGGTGCTAATTCCTGTTGAACTCTCCCCTAGGGAAGATGTTCTTTAGAGGAAAGACAGTTGGAAGAAACTGTATGCAATTTTGTTTTGAGAACAAATGTTCTGGTAGTTTGGCTGCACTTTTTGGGGGGAATGGTCATGGGGAGATTTTTGGCAAAAGGAAGCCATGTGGGTGGAACCTTATCCCTTGCTTCTACCCTGAGTAGTAAAGGTATCACAAGAGGTATAAAACAGAACACCCGCCAGAAGAAAAGGGTATGATGCTTCAGAAAGAGCAGCCAAGTGGGGTGTACACTGCTAGTATTTGGAATGGCTGTGTGAAAGTAAAGCAGCTGAATTAAAATACACAAGTTTGCTTAATGAAGAGGGAACACTCAGTGGCGTAGGAAGGGGAGGCGGGAGGGGCTGTCCGCCCCGGGTGCACGCGCTCGGGGGGTGCCGACCCCGCTGGTTCCCTGCTCTCTCTGCCCCAGAACAGGTTACTTCCTGTTTTGGGGCAGAGAAAGCAGGGAACCAGCGGGGCCGACGCAGCTCCAAGTGACGTGCACTCGGGGCGGATCGGCCCTCCCGCAGGTAAGAATGCGGTCCGGGGGGGGTGCGCTGCAAGGGGGGGTCGCGCCGTGCTGCACCCGGGGGGGGGGGTGCGCAGCGGTGACCCGCCCCGGGTGCCATTAGCCCTCGTTACGGCACTGGGAACACTCAATGTTTTAAACCTAATAGGAAGCTGAGAAATGATTTGTATCTTCAGGGGATTGCATGATGATGCTTGTATAAGAAGAATAACTTCAAAAAGATATAGCAGAATTAGAGAAGGTTCAAAGAAGGGCAACCAAAATGATTATGGGGATGGAGCTCCTCTCATATGAGGAAAGGCTTAAGAGGTTAGGACATTTCAGCTTGGAAAAGAGATGGCTGAGGGAGGATATGATAGAAGTTTACACAATACTGAATGGTGTAAAACGGGTAAACAAAAATTGTTTTTTTACTCTTTCAAAAGGTACAAAGGCTAGGGGACACTTAGAGAAGCTACATGGTACTACTTTTAAAACAAACAGGAGGAAATGTTCTTTCACTCATTGAATAGTTAATCTCTGGAACTCGTCAGAGGATGTGGTATCAGCGGTTAGTGTATCTGGGTTTAAAAAAGGTTTGGACAAGTTCCTGGAGGAAAAGTCTATAGTCTGCTATTGAGCTAGACATGGGGAAATCCACTGCTTGTCCCTGGGATCAGTGGCATGAATCTTGCTACTATCTAGTATACTCTCAGGTACTTGTGACCTGAATTGGCCACTTTTGGAAGCAGGGTACTGGGTTAGATGGACCATTGGTCAGATCCAGTATGGCTATTTTTATGTTCCTATGTCAAGGATCACTTAGGGCTTCTTTTACAAAGCTACGCTAGCGATTCCCATGTGGCAAATGAGAGGAAGCCCATAGGAATTGGACAGGCTTCCTCTCATTTGCCACATCGAGAATCGGTAGCATGGCTTTGTAAAAGAGACCCTGAATGCTTTATTAAATATATTGCAGAATATTCATATGGATTAATTTGGTCTTTTTCCTTCACCTTGTGTGTGCAAAGCCTTAAAAACATATTTGTTTGTTTGTTAGGCCTGGGGGTTTTAATATTTGCTTTTTATTATGTTTCTTTCTTGAAATTATATAAATCCTGACATTTGTTGTAGTTTTTTTTTTTAATTTAAATTGAATGTAATTAACCTTGAATCTTATATTAGAGTTGGCAAGTGGTATGTCCCTCATAACATAACATAACTTCCTAGCTTCGAGCTCTGATTATTCTATTTTGTCCTGGGCTTAGGCCTGGAGAGGAGTTGGTTCACTGATTCCACTCAGGTGTGTGAGGACTGTCAGCTGGACAGACGAATGCCCCTACTTATTGTAGCCAGGAATCTGTTTCCAATTGCCCGAGACCTCCTTGGGGGTGGGGGGTTGCTCATCACAAAATCCAACAGTATGCACATATATGGATCCCACAACCAAAGTCTACCTAAGAAATGTTTACATTTTATTTCCTTTAAAAATAAACTTAAAACTGGCCTGTTCATTGACGCTTTCAGTATTCAGCCTGAGAGTAATATTGACCTCTAGGATATCTCATTCGGTGCCTGCACCTTTTTCTTATTGAATACATGAGCTATAAATGTCTCCTTATGGTTTTATTTCTCTAATTTCTCTTTCCCATCAATCAAATTGTGTTCCGTTCATTTTAATTATTAGTCTGTAAACTGCTTTGTTATGTCTTCAGGAAGGGCAGTCTATCAAAATAAGTAAACCATAAACCATATTTGTAAGCATAAAGTCTGCGCCTAACTTAGGGTTATTTTAGTCATTGAGTTCCATATGTGGTAAATAATCATTATAAAAATGCAACCAGTGTAAACCTATGCACGTGGCTCGATGGAGTGTACATTGCTGGTGATTGTGCAAGTAGGTTAACTTAGGTAGCCAACAGTATATATTATAAGACACTATAAGTTATGCCTACCTTTGCTAAAAATCTATGTGCAGGCATTTACAGCTCTACAGATGGGGTAAATGATTGTGCTTTAACTTAAGGCACATTTAAAACCACTTACACTAATATTCTATAAAGAAAAGTAGGTAATTCTGTAAAGAGGGTGCCAATATTTAGGTGCCATGAACGAGCGTGAATGACCAGAATACTGGCATATACACCATATTCTGGCTAATCGCTATTCTATAAAATGGTGCCTAAATGATACATAGTTTGAAGGTGGGCATGCACATGAGTGGAGTCTGGGCGGAGCATGGGCAGGGCACATGTAATTTGCATGCGTTGTTTAGAAATGCATGTATGAGCATTTATATCAGCTCTATGGCTGGTGTAAGTGCTCTTCTGAAAATGTACACATCTTAAATAGTGCACATTTTACAGGTGAAGCCTGGGAGGAGAATATGCAGGACTCTCAGCTGGTAGAATGCTATGAGATTCCCAAGACATGGTAGGCATACCCCGTGGGGTATACAACCATTAGCAGGGGGTATGTGGCAACCGGTAGTACACCAAAACCTAGTGCTGCATATCTCCTGTCCTCCTTCCTTCTTCCCTCTCCCTCACTCCTGGCCCAACCCCACATCTCTCTTTCCGTGTCCCCTCCCCCGGTCCTAATTTACCTGCATCTCTACTGGTAGCATTAGCCCTACAATTCATACAACCAGGCTCAGGGTCTTCACTAGACTATGCCCCCTTCTTTGATGCAACTTCCTGTTTCCTTTGAGGTGGGGCACAGCCTAGCAAAGGCCCCAAGGCTGCTTGCATGAATCACTGGGCTGCTGCTACTGGTAGAAATCCAAGCAAGTTAGAATAGACTGTAGGGAGGAGGACAGAAGGAGAAAGGTGCTAAACTATGGGTGCTGCTGGACTGGGGGGGGGGGGTTAGAAGGAAGGGTGTTGCTGGACCAGTGAGAGTGAGGGTGCTGCTGGACTTGGGGGAGTGAGAGTAAGGATGCTGTTGGACCTGGGTGGTTAGAGGGAGGGGCTGATGAACTAAGGGAGATGGAGGGAGAGGTGCTGCTGGACCTGAGGGGAGAAGAGGAAGAGGTGCTGCTTGATCATGGAGTGAGAGAGAAGGGTGCTGCTGGACCTGGGGGTGAGAGGGAGGGTGCTGCTGGAACTGGGGAAGGGGGTGAGAGGAAGGGTGCTGCTGGAACTGGAGGAGGTGAGCTGGAATGGTACTGCTGGACTTGGGGGTGAGAGGTGCTGCTGAACTGGGGGAGGGAGTGGTGCTGCTGGACCAGGAGGGATGAAGAGGGAGAGGTACTGCTAGACAGAGAGAAAACGAGAAAGATAAAGTTGGACCTGGGGAGATGAGAGGGGAAGGTACTGTTGAACTTGGGGGGAGGAAAGGGAGAGGTGCTGCTGAACTCACAGTGGGAGAGGTGCTGCTGGACTGGGGGAGGCAGTGGAGAATGAGGTGGGAGACAGAGAGAGAGAGACTGGATTGGGAGAAGAGAGGGCGAGACACAGGACTTAATGAGGGAGAGCTGCTGGACTGCAGAGGGGGAGCAAGGAAGAGAGTGGGAGAGATACTAGCCCAGGGGGGGGTGGGGATGTGGGCAGAAGGGAAGAGAGAGGAGGGAAGGGGCACAGAGAATAGATACAGGGCATGGAGAGAGCACAGGGACAGGGACACAGAGAGATGCTGGATGGCAAGGAGAGGGGGACACAGAAGGGTAATGCTAATAACATGGGAGGAATAGGGGCCTGGAGGGCAGATGCTGAATATGGGGTGGGTGAGAAAAGGGTCAAGGACACAGAGGGTAGATGCTGCACAAGATAGATAGGGACACAGAGAAAAGATAGATGGTGGACATGAGAGAGAAGAAATGTAAAATGAACAGAAGACTCTGCAAAGACAGGAAAGAAAAGAGAAAAACTGAACAGAGACACTGGGACCAAAGCAAATGGAAAAATAAAATGCTCAGACAACAAAGGTAGAAAAAAGTATTTTATTCTGAATTTATTATGTCTGCCTTTGGAAACGCACATCTCGGATATTTTGTATTTCAGTTTCTATTTCTCTAGTACTACTGTACACACCGAGTCTGACTTCATGAGGTTCCCAGTTCAATTTTTTGCCTTCATATTTCTATTACTGATCTATGGTCCCTTGTTTCATATTTGTTGAGGATCTGTCTGTGTCTTTCATGTGTGACGGGGTGTGGTATTCTGCTAGCATGTAGTTTCTATATAGAGATCTTGTAGTCCCATGTGTCCTGTTTTCTCACTAGGAGGAGTATTTATTTATAAAATGTATAGACCTCATAATCTACAATTCTAAGCAGTTCATAGTGCACATACAAAATATTCATCAAAACAAATACATACTCCACCTCAGTATACATTATAAACAGAATATGAAATAGTGTCTGCTAATTTTTTATGTCTTCATTCAGTTTCACCCATCAGATCACCATATTTAAAGCACACTGATTCAAATGAGTTTTTAGGGTCTTTTTAAACTGATCGAGCTTATCAGTTAGTCTTATTCCATAAGATAGGTCCAATCACATAATGAAGCCCTATATTGTTACAATCAAATGATTTTAAATGAAGGCACATCTAAATAAATAAGTGATGCTGACCTTAAAGATCTTGCTGGTTTGTGTAAATGAAAAGTTAGGGAACGTACCGGAGGCATTAAATCCATTAAGACTTTAAAAACCAATAAAAGTATCTTATATTTAACTCTATATTTGACTGGCAACCAATGTAATGGGTCCTTTTACAAAGGCGCGCTGAAAAATGGCTTGCAGTAGTGTAGGTGCGGGTTTTGGGTGCGAGCCGATCCATTTTTTAGCGCGCCTGTAAAAAAGGCCTTTTAAAAATTTTTGCCAAAAATGGATGTGCGGCAATATCAAAACTGCCGCGTGTCCATTTTGGGTCTGTGACCTTACCACCAGTCATTGACCTACTGGTAAAGTTTCATGTGGTAACTGGGCGGTAATGACGTGCACGCCAAAAATTATTTTTCAGCCGCGCATATCAGACACGCACCAAAAATGAAATTACCGCAAGAGCCAAGCCAAGCCAAACCATTTTGTCATGCGTTGGGCGCACGTAGACACTTATGCAGCTTAGTAAAAGGGCCCCTAAGTTTGCTAATGCTCCTGAAATGTGATCATATCTAGACAGTCCACAAAAAACTCTTGCAGTAGCATTCTGTGCTAGCTGTAAAGCCCTCATTTTTTTGGCAAACCAGTCAACAAGCTGTTACAGTAGTCTGATGAAATTGGGCTACAAGCAGTGTATCTGCTTAGATATGTGCCTATAATTTAGAGGTGAGCACTTATAGTCACAGGCGTTGGTGTGAGTGCCTTCACCTAAATGTTGGAGATATCTGCTTATCTTACAACAATGTTTCCCAACATCTTCAAGTCAAGTATCCCCTAAGTTGTAAAAATTTCAAACGAGCACCTCTCAAGCTCTGAGCAGCAGAGATTTTGAAATGAACATTTTATTGTTAAACAATTAACTAACTTGGCAATATATATAAATGCAGGTCACTACAAATGACACACAGTTGGCATGATCTGTTATATTTCATTCTCATGTAAACTGTTTGGCTCTTTGACAGGTGGTGTGTTATTCTTACAAACTACAATGGGACAGATGGGGCCTATTTATAAGAACAGGGTGAAAAGAAAGTTCTTCACAAAAGTTGTCCATATTGACCAATCCAGTTTCATCTTTTCTCTGGGAAAATGAAACAAGAAATCTGATTGGCCACTATGAGCAAATTCTCCATTTTTGTGAAATAATTTAGTTCTTTATCAATAGGCCCCAATGAACCAAATACACCTTTCTATGCACATACCAAAAGAAAATTAAAAATAAATTAAATAGCACATAGTAGGAATGGCACAGAATTAGAAACTGCCTTCAGAACATACAAGGAATGCAACAACAGCCACTTAAATGGAAAGTGTGGACTGTCTTAAAATGTGGTGGAATATAGGCACTGTGATAATATGGTTTATGGGTCTAAGAGCAGTTGAAAGAACAGCCCTACAAGAATCCATATCAGAACCAGGAGTCCCCTCTCCCCCCAGATTGCAAAGAGTGGGCCCTTTTACAAAGTGGTGGTAAGTTCCCACCCCCAGAGCACCTTCATATCCAGTGCTACAAACATATATTTATTATTATAGCCGGTGTGTACCCAATGGTTCCTGCCAGGTTAGCGGAGGAGCCCTTACCACTACCTCAATGGGTGGCGGTAAGGGCTCCAACTCAAAATGGCCACGCGGCAAGTGTTTCACCTGCTGCACAGCCATTTCTTTCAAAAAAAGATCTACCTTTTACCCGCTGTGGTAAAAGTGGGCCTTGGCGCGCATCAAAAACACATGCCGAAGCCAGCGCAGGCCCGCTTTTGCTGCAGCTTGGTAAAAGGGGCCCAGTGTTTCTTTCCTACCCAAAAGAATAAGTTATGGGCTTTGTTAGGGGGAGGGAAGATTAGGGGAAGACATCTGAGGGTAGGAGGGAAAAGCTCCACTCAACCCATGGGAAAGGAGGAATTCAGGAAACCTAAAGGAGTCTGGAGCACATCCTAATTTAATCTTCAGTTTATATACCGCACAAATCCCAGCATGAGGTTCAAGGCGGTTTACAATATTAGAAGCAGCACAAAAGCAGGAAGAACAAATTATTTAAAAAAAATCACAATTTAAAATTTATCAAATTAAAAAGGTCTTCAATTTCTTAAAACTGGAAGAGAATTCAACTCCGCAACAGCAGGAAAAGAAAACAGAGAATCAATCTGGCGTTTATACCTTATGTTTTTAAAATCCAGGTATCTCATTAATAAATTGTCCTGAATTCTAATAGAATTGTAAAAACAATGAGAATAAAGTTGAATTAACAGTTCAGAAGAATTACCATTCAACACTTGAAAAACAAGACATACTATTTTGAAAATAATTTGCACACAAACATATATCCAGAAACACTTTCAAATTTCCTTAGTCAAAAAAATCAGTCACACTGCTGTACTCTGTGTAAGCTGAAGTTTGACAAGCAGTTTCTTATTCAGTCCAATATATAAAGAATTACAAAAATCCAAATTAGATATTACCAACGTCTGGACCAATACAGAAAAATGTGATCTTTGAAAATAAGATCTTATCAGCCTCAATTGATGCTTATGAAAAAAAGATTTTTTTCCAGACTTGACTAAGCTGAGCTTCAAAACTTAACAAGGAATCTAGGATGATTCCTAAGACCCTTGATTCTTTGACCACATTTAAGTTTATTCCATTAGACTACTACTACTAGATTAAGAGGAATATCATTCACAGAATTAGAAAACCATAATAATGTTGTCTTAGCCTGATTCAGTTGAAGCATGTGTTTTACAGTCTACTTGTGAATTTTGCTTATAGCACAGAAAACTCTATCAGACGTTTCCTTTAGAGTAGAGCTTACAGGAACTAACATTAAAATGTCATCAGCATATGATGTCCTGATACAAGCAGTGACTCTAATTGTGGACTTTGTATTGCAACCAGATAGGGATTGGGGGGGCCCTTTTACTAAGCCGCATAGAAGACTACGAGAGCCCAATGCATGTCAATTTGGAGTTACCGTCCAGCTGCTGTGTAGCCCGTGCGGTAATTTAATTTTTTTATGCACGTACGCTACACACGCCAGAAAATATATTTTATTTTCTGGCACGTGGTGAAAAATAGGCAGGAACTCTGACTTGATGCACGTAGGCGATTACCACATGGTTAACGCGAGACACCTTGCTGCTAAGTCAATGGCTGGAAGTAGGGTCTCAAACCCAAAACGGACGTGCAACAATTTTAATTTTGCCGTACGTCCATTTTTGGCAAAAATTTAAAAAAGCATTTTTTACAGATGTGCTGAAAAATGGATCTGCATGCGCCCAAAACACGCGCCTACAGATCAAACAGCATACAAAATAATAAAGAAACAAAAAAAGCAACACTGTTCCTGATATATCTAGACAGACCCAGCAGAGGCGTCAAGTCTTCCTTAAGTTACGTTTAAGGGTAGTGCAGTTTGGAGGTCTTTTTTGGCTCAGTTCCCCCCGTAAATGTGTGGTGAAGTTGAGTTCCTTGAAATATGTTTTCTTTGAACCTGAACACTTGACTTCTTTCTTGGATTCTAAGCAGGTAGCTGCACCACTCTCATTAGGTACTGTTACAATGACATCTACTCCATGAATTTAAGACTGGATAGTTAAGGGTTATAACATCTCTCCTTCCTTCTTTCTTCATGTTTATGACGGTAGATTTTTGGAATTGTGCCTTGTTTTCCTCCTTCCTTTTTGTGGACTCTAGATGGGGTAATATACATTTTCTTTCCTAAATGTAAATTTCTTATGTATTATTTTTTATTATCTCTGTCTTTTCTAACGCAAGATGTTTCTTGTAATTGTTCTGTATAATCTTTAAAAATAAAATAAACATTTTGAATATTATACAAGCCAATTTAAACAAACCACGGGCATGAAATGGCAGCCAATGAAGAAAAACAAGAGCAGTAGAAGCACTGTCTGATGTTTTGAAACTCAATATAAGTTTGGCTGCTGTATTTTGCAAAATTTGTAACTCTGAATGAAGTTTAGTAGTAAGAGAGAAATATAAAACGGTACAGTAATCAAAATGAATTAAAATGATAGCTTACACCAGAATAGTAAAATGCAGAACATGAAAAAAATCATGAACTGAGACTGGTGTCAAGAATAACATCAAGAACGTTAGAACTGGTACTATTTCTGTGGCCAGACCTTTGGCATGGAACAAGTTACCCTTGGCGCTGAAATCTCAACAGAAGATCAAATCTTTCAAATTGATATTGAAACGTCATCTCTTGGCTTTTGGTATTTGTGCTGCGCTAGTTCTAATGTGACTGTGAGTAATTTGTGTCTTAGATTGTGTATATTAGGTTGTTACCTGCCTTGGGCAAAGGTGGGTTATAAATAAATAAACGTAAACATAAGGAACAGTCCTGCCCAGGCTCCTTCCATGTGTATGCCCACTTGTACGATATATGCATATTTACAGAATTGTCTATTTAGTAACATAGTAACATAGTAGATGACGGCAGAAAAAGACCTGCACGGTCCATCCAGTCTGCCCAAGAAGATAAATTCATATGTGCTACTTTTTTTATTTGTACTGTCCTCTTCAGTGCACAGACCGTATAAGTCTGGCCAGCCCTATCCCCGCCTCCCAACCACCAACCCCGCCTCCCAACCACGAGCTCTGGCACAGACCATATAAGTCTGCCCAGCACTATCCCTGCCACCCACTACCGGCTCTGGCACAGACCGTATAAGTCTGGCCAGCCCTATCCCCGCCTCCCAACCACCAACCCCGCCTCCCAACCACCAGCTCTGGCACAGACCGTATAAGTCTGCCCAGCACTAGCCCCGCCTCCCAACCACCAGCTCTGCCATCCATTCTAGGCTAAGCTCCTGAGGGTCCTTTCTTCTGCACAGGATTCCTTTATGTTTATCCCATGCATGTTTGAATTCCGTTACCGTTTTCATCTCCACCACCTCCCGCGGGAGGGCATTCCAAGCATCCACCACCCTCTCCGTGAAAAAATACTTCCTGACATTCTTCTTGAGTCTGCCCCCTTTCAATCTCATTTCAAGAGACCTTCCAGTTCTTAGTGTGGGGATTTGAGTCGGGTGAAAAAATCGCTGCTTGAAGCTGCTTAAATTAAGTTATATGTCATTCTTGAATGCTATATTTTGAAATGAATTTGAAAGATGATTAGTAAGGAGAACATAGAAAAGTTTGATAAAAAAAAGGGGGAAAATTTTGAAAAAATGGAAAAAAATGTTACAGTACATGAGATATACGGATAGATCAATCGATGTGAACAGCACCATGATAACATTGGGACGGTATTCCCGGATGGTGTATGTTTCCCCGTTTATAAACAGATTAATGTGTTGCCAATGATAGTATTGCTTCACTGCGGGAATTACTATCTATGAATGAAATAAATTTGATAGTGTTTGGGATACTACATATTTACAGAGTAGCACTTGGGCCTGATTTTGCAATATTCATGTGTATGTGTTACACAAAGGCGCATATGTGCTAGTATTTTAATCATTTACATGCGCAATGTGTAATTGATAGAACTACCCTATGGGCCAGATTATATATATGGCTCCTGAAAACTCTGCGTGGAATAAATATTCGCCTAAGCATATTCTGTAAGCAGTGCCTATATTTAGGTGCGGTATATAGCGCTTAAAACTATACGCATCCATTTACACCAAGGGAAACATGGTGTAAATGCTGGCGCATAGATTTAGGTGTACAGGGGCATATTCTATAGCAGTGCATGTAAATTTTTGAACACCCATGAAATGCCCATTTCTCCACCCATAACCATGCCCCTTTTTGGCTGAGTGTGTTAGAATTTAGGCACAGTGCATTTCAGAATGCGCTTAGTGAGCTGTATGTGTAAAATATAATTATTGCCAATTAGTGCTCATTATTGCTCATTAAGACCTGTTATCAACACTGATCAGCTTGTTAAACCAATTAGGTTATGTGTGTTATAGAATATGCTTGGATTTCGGCATGGAACACTAGCAGGTTCATTTTCGAAAGAGAAGGACGTCCATCTTTCGACATAAATCGGAAGATGGACGTCCTTCTCCCAGAGACGTCCAAATTGGTATAATCGAAACCCAATTTTGGACGTCTCCAACTGCAGTCCGTCGCAAGGACATCCAATTTCAAGGGGGTGTGTCGGAGGTGTAGCGAAGGTGGGACTGGGCTTGCCTAACACTTGGACGTCTTTGATCCATAATCGAAAAAATCAAGGACGTCCCTGATGAACACTTGGACGTTGTTACCTGGATGTGTTTTTATTACGAATAAGGCACAAAAAGGTGCCCGAAATGACTGGGTGACCACCGGAGAGAATCGGGGATGACCTCCTGTTACTCCCCCAGTGGTCACTAACCCCCTCCCACCCTCAAAAAACATCTTTAAAAATATGTCGTGCCAGCCTCTATGCCAGCCTCAGATGTCATACTCAGGTCCATGATGGCGCATGAAGGTCCCAGGAGCAGTCTTAGTGGGTACTGCAGTGCACTTCAGACAGGTGGACCCAGGCCCACACCCCCCTATCTGTTACATTTGTGGAGGAAACAGCGAGCTCCCAAAAACCTACCACAAACCCACTGTACCCATATATAGGTGCCCCCTTCACCCGTAAGGGCTATGGTAGTGGTGTACAATTGGGGGTAGTGGGTTTTGGGGGGCTCAGCACACAAGGTAAGGGAGCTATGTTCCTTGGAAAATTTTCTAAGTCCACTGCAGTGCCCCCTAGGGTGCCCGGTTGGTGTCCTGGCATGTCAGGGGGACCAGTGTACTACAAATGCTGGCTCCTCCCACCTCCAAATGGCTTGAGTGGAAGTTTTCAACATGGACGCCTTTGATTTTGAAAATCGCCAAAAGTCAGACGCGTCCATGTCTAGGGACGTCCAAATTTAAGGGTTTGGATGTGTCTGACGGTATTTTCGAAACGAAAGATGGACGTCCATATTTTTTCGAAAATACGGTTTTCCCCGCCCCTGGATTTGGACATTTTGCAAGGACATCCAAATCGTAACTTGGACATTTCTTTCGAAAATGCCCCTGCAAGTGTGCTTTACAGAATCTAGGGGCATATGCATAATTATACTTTTGGATAGGCCTGGAGGCAATTAACAAATAATCCATATGTGGAGTACTGGAGAGGGGTTGAGAGGTAGATGGGAAAAGCTGGTAGGTAGATGAAAGGTGAAAAGGAGATGACTAAGAAAAGGGTGAAAGAAAGGGAGAATTAAGGTAGCATCAAATGGGTGGATATAAACACACAGAAAAAAGATGTGGAGAAGGAAAAGAAGACAAGATGAGAGAGAGGAAATTCATTGGCAAACCTGGAAAAGGATTTTGGAGAAGACTGACACAAAGAAAGTGGAAAAGAGAATGGGACCAGCCCAATCAGAAATAAAGTATCCAGACAACAAAGGTAGAAAAGAAAAATATTATTTAATATTTTTTTAAGAATTGGGATGTGTCCACTTTGTAAAATGGACATCTTTTCTAATTCTGTGTTTTACAAAGTACAGGAGAAAATG
The DNA here is from genome assembly GCF_901765095.1 of Microcaecilia unicolor. Taxonomy (NCBI): domain Eukaryota; kingdom Metazoa; phylum Chordata; class Amphibia; order Gymnophiona; family Siphonopidae; genus Microcaecilia; species Microcaecilia unicolor. The sequence goes on from NC_044033.1 coordinate 325,398,910, forward strand.
CATTTCTGTTTCTCTTTTACCAGTACTGCACTGCTTATAGTATCTGGGCATCAAAATGGCAGATTAAATTTAATGTGTACAAATGCAAAGTGATGCACATTGGGAAGAATAATCCAAATCATAGCTACCTGATGCTGGGGTTCACCTTAGGAGTCAGCACTGAAGAAGAAGACCTAAGTGTCATTGCAGACAATATGCTGAAATCTTCTGCCCAGTGTGTGGCGGTGGCCAAAAAAGCAAACAGGATATTAGGAATTATTAGGAAAGGGATGGTAAATAAGACCAAGAACATTATAATTCCTCTGTATTGCTCCATGGTGCATCAAAATGCATCAAAACTCACCTTGAGTTTTGCATTCAATTCTGTTTGCCGTATCCCTAAAAAGACCGTGACCGTGATCAATGGCAGCCAGAGGTCTCTGTTGCTCCCGCTGGCAGAATTCAGCGGAAATTGATTGGCTTGTGATCCTGAAGCAGAAAGTGTAAATTCGAAACGCTGGCCGCCGTTGATTTATTTATTTATTTGTTACATTTGTATCCCACATTTTCCCACCTATATGTAGGCTCAATGTGGCTAACATAGTAATGGAGAGGGTGTTTGTAGACTCCGGTGTGAACAAATACAAAGTGATGTTGTGGTAAGATAATATTAATGTGGCACAGCCACATTAGGGCATCGTATAACGGAAGAGTTGTGGTATGTCCATTACGTACTTTAGTTTTTTTGTGTTGCAGATATCAGGCATTTATGTTGGATTGGCCGGGTAAGTCTTTTTAATCAGGTTAGTTTTTAGTGTTATCCGGAAGTTTAGGTGATCATACATAGTTTTCAAGACTTTTGGTAATGCGTTCCACAGTTGTGTGCTAATGTAGGAAAAACTGGATGCGTAGGTTGATTTGTATTTGAGTCCTTTGCAGCTTGGGTAGTGCAGATTTAGGTACGTTTGTGTTGATTCAGATGTGTTTCTAGTTGGTAGGTCGATCAAGTCTGTCATGTATCCCGGGGTTTCACTGTAGATAATTTTGTGAACCAGAGTGCAGATTTTGAAAGCAATGCATTCTTTGATTGGGATCCAGTGTAGTTTTTTGCGGAGGGGGTTTGCGCTTTCAAATCGCGTTTTTTCGAAGATAAGCCTAGCTGCCGTATTTTGAGTGGTCTGAAGTTTCTTTAAGGTTTGTTCTTTACATCCCGCATAGATCCCATTTCAGTAGTCTACATGGCTTCTAGTACCATTGATTGTACCAGGTTGCGAAATGTTTCCCTCGGGAAGAATTGCTTCACGCGTTTGAGCTTCCACATTGAGTGGAACATTTTCTTTGTCGTGGATGTCACTTGGCTCTCTAGTGTTAAGTAGCGGTCCATAGTAACGCAGAGGATTTTCAGGCTGTCTGAGATTGATCATGGTCAAGGTTAACAGAAAGACACAGAGATCTACCAACTAAAACTAAGTTTATTTATTTATTTGGCTGAGTTTAAAGCTTAATAAAAATATTAATGAGTCTTTACCCCACACGAAGGTTTTTTTGGCCAATGATGAGGAAGTCCAGCTCCCTATAGACTTTTTCATGTGTCTGGGAGTTTCTCAAGGCTTTTTCCTCCAAGCACTAACAGTGTGTTTGCTATATTCATTGAGAACCCATTTTATTGTGTATGTATTCTCAAATAAGAGCCATGGGAGTTTGAAAAGAAGATATGCTTACATCCCCCCAGGGTGCAGGTGCCTTCCTGCATCATACAAACCAAAAGAGGAGTTATGCTTAGGAAACACATCTGCCTGTCTGTTCAGTCCTAGGTCCTCTTTGGTCAAGGGAAGGGGACTAGATTAAAGTCTTCTATTAAGATTACATCTCCTTCTGCTATAACAGCAACCTTAGAAAACAGAATTGAAGATAAAGTCTGCTTGATTAACTTTGGCAACAGAGGAATCCTTATACTACCTAGTCTACCTTTGATACAAATGAATCTTCCTTGGGGGGGGGGGGGGGGAGCAGGATGGAGCTGGGCTATCTTAATGGTATCAATCTCAAGAGGGCAGTTTTTGGCTACCAGAATTCCTGCACCCTTCTCAACACAGGAGGAGGCAAAGAAGGATTGTGCAATATATTTGTTGTTCAGAGAAAATTCTCCTGTTGCTGCACAGACTTTTAAGTACAAATCACACTGAGCTGGTCACATCTGACCTTCTACATCTTCAACTTAACTTGACACCAGTGGGTAGCATTTGCATTGATCATGCTGTTTTATTGGTTTAAATCTCATTGAAAATTGGAGCTCTGTAATAAAATGTCATTGCAGCTGTATATTTCTCCAGTGATTTGGAGCAAAAGATACTGAGCAAGTTGCACTGATTCTGTTTCATCTCTACAGCAGCAGGATATAACTGAGCTAAAGATTTAAGGCAGCTCTGAGGCATTAAAGCAGAACTGTGAGTAACAGCTTTTAAATCCAAAGCAGATTCAGCCTGCTCACTTATTACCATCCACATCTTCAAAGGCACCATGTCCTTTTTAAAAATCCTTTCTAGTTCTTTCTGAAACCTTGGGACATTATTGACTTTATAAATGCTCAATACATAATCAGGCAGTAAAGGACATTGGTGTAATCTTGTGAGCTTGGATTCTGATTTCGTTCTGTCTCTTCCTTGTATTCAGGATAGAACTGAAGATTGCCAGTTAGGTTTTTGTGATTAAAATGTTATCTTCCTCTATCATGGTAAATATTTTAGGAAAGAAAGTAAAAAAAAAAGATAAAATTGCTTACATATACATTTTACATACTGTAAATGTTTCAAAACATGTTTAGAACAAAGCTAATATTATGAGGAGATTAAATACTCAATTTGAAGATTTTTCTGTTGTCAATTTATGGGTCTTATTTACTAACATGCACTAAGATATATTAAGGTCCAATGAAGCAAATAGGAAGGCGATCTGCAATATCCAGAACGGAGCAAAAAAGCAGATCACAAGGGTAAAGTCCAGAACGTCCAATTTATTCACCACACATAGGTTATCAATAGAAATCAAACAAAATAAAACATGGAAAAGAAAATAAGATGATACCTTTTTTATTGGACATAACTTAATACATTTCTTGATTAGTTTTCGAAGGTTGTCCTTCTTCGTCAGATCGGAAATAAGCCAGTGTGCTAGCTGACAGTGTATATAAGTGAAAACATTCAAGCATTACTATGACAGTCTGACAGGGTGGGAGGATGGGGGTGGGTAGGAGGTATGCATGGGGACATCAAAGCATATCATTGATATTCTAACAGGATGGGTGTGGATAGGTGAGGGGTGGGGTGATCAACAGAGACATACAGCTTTATGGTTTATAATGGGCTAGGAACCCCAGATCCTTGTTAAGTCCTTTCTGTTGGGTGTTTAAATATTCAATCATTCACCACACATATAAATGATAAATCATAAAGTGAATGTGAGCCCAGCAAGATCTTCTTTCACCCTTACCAGGGCTGCATCAGGGGCTTCAATAACAAAACTGCCAATAAACATATATTAATAAAACTATTAAAAAAAAAACTTAAAATAGCACTCAAAGCAACAATCCGTGCTACTGAAGCAAAATATAAAAACACTACTAAAAAAATACATAAAACAGTAAAATCAATATAAAAAACAGGAATAAGCAATATAACAACATACACAGGCAAAAGGACATATAAATAATGGATACATACCCTGAAGGTGGTTCCACAAGATAACACCTTTCAGGTAAAAACAGCTAGAATAAATATAACATCTTTAGTTGAAAGTCCACTACTCCAAAACCTCACTACAGTCCTTGTAACTACAGAAAATAGGAAGCAAAAGAAGTATAACTGCAGTCTTACCATCACTTCCAGGGAAGCAGCACAAAATCCAGTGGTGAATCCACCATTGTTGCTTCCTTACCAGTTTAAATAGGGGTTATAGATAGGTCAGGCCTTTGGGATTTTACCCTAGTGATCTGTTTTAATATATATTAATACAGCACAACTCTGATTATCAAGATGATCTTCTGCAGGGGGTGGTCTAGATAATCACAAATCCGGATGATTGGACATATCTACTTTTTAAAAAGAGCACATAATCAGAGCATCATATGTTGGACATTAGTTTTATTTTCAACAATAAGTGTGAAAAATTGCAAACTACAGTACAGTACTGAATTTGTAGTACATACAATACTGTATTTCTATTTAAAAACAGAAATACACTGTAATAAAGTTTTTATTTTAAAAGTAAAATGCAGTGCAGTATTTCTTGTACTTATACTACTATATTTATATGTAAAAAGTACACTGTAATACAGTATTTAAAAGTAAAGTACAGTTTAGTTAAAAAAAGAAGTAATTTTTAATTACTTCAAGGCCGATTTTCGTTTCTCTGCTGCAAGATAACGTAGTATTGTCAGACAACGGAGCAGGGTCGCTCTGCTTTCTTCCTGCTTTTCCAGCCAAGCCATTGCTGTATTTAAACATTCAAAGGCTTCTGCATGTGTCGGTCCCATATCAGCATTAACCTGGTGATCATCATGAGTTTCTGATTCTTCGTGTTAGTACATAAGCATTGCCATACTGGGAGAAACCAAAGGTCCATCAAGCCCAGCATCCTGTTTCCAACAATGGCCAATCCAGGTTACAAATACCTGGCAAGATCCCAAAAAAGTACAAAACATTTTATACTGCTTATCCCAGAAATAGTGGATTTTCCCCCCAAGTCCAATTTAATAATGGTCTAAGGACTTTCCTTTAGGAAGCCGTCCAAACCTTTTTAAAACTCTGCTAAGTTAACCGCCTTTACCACATTCTCTGGCAACGAATTCCAGAGTTTAATTATACGTTGAGTGAAGAAACATTTTCTCCGATTCATTTTAAATTTACTACTTTGTAGCTTCATCGCATGCCCCCTTGTCCTAGTATTTTTGGAAAGCATAAACAGACTCTTCACGTCTACCCGTTCAACTCCACTCATTATTTTATAGACCTCTATCATATCTCCCCTCAGTCGCCTTTTCTCCAAGCTGAAGAGCCCTAGCCGCTTTAGCCTTTCCTCATAGAGAAGTCATCCCATCCCCTTTATCATTTTAGTCGCTCTTCTCTGCACCTTTTCTAATTCCACTATATCTTTACTGATTTCACTTTTTCATTATCTGTTATGACCTGATAACCTGGATCATTTGCATCGCTGCATATCCATTTGTTGACATTCTCAGCATCACAATCAAAGCAAACAGGAACCTGTAGAAGATCTTTGGCAATGTTTTTAAGGACAACATCATCTTCTCACTCTCCGTGTCTTTCTGATTTGTTCAGAATTATGTTCCACACATTTTTCAGGGTTTGGTTTTTAACCTAATTCCAAGCATCGGCACCCATGTAGGAACAATCTTTTATGTTGAATTCTCTTATGTTTAAATCATTTTTATTGAGACCAACAACACAAACAATCAAGAAGGTAATTGAACAAGAAAGTCATTAGCTGCTGGTAAATTCACGGAAAGTTTTTCACCATAGATTTCAATTTGCCTTATTCCATGGTGGTGCTTGAAATTTTAAAGGCATCCAGTGCTGGCTTTGAAGTCTGAATCCCCCTGAAGCTGCTTATTGAAAAACATCGACTTTTTTGCTAATAACGGCTCAGAAATTGAATGGCCCAACAATCTTTTCTGCAGGAGCCAAATATATAGAGCGTTATCTACATGTTCATTAGGTAACCTTTGCATGTTTTTTCTGGAACAACTTCCTTCTTCTTTTTCGAGAACCGAGACATAGTTTACAATAGCATCACTTTGTCTTTTTATGTCAGACTAGTGGAACCATGCCCGTTTCCTCAACAATGAAATGGGCCCTAGGAAGGCTGTCATGTAAGCTTTTTTTTTCTCTCTCTCTCCTGCCCTCCCCTCCATGTCCAGCGAGTCTCCTCTTCCCTGCCCTCCCATCCGTGTCCCGCGATTCTCTCCTCTACTGTCCTCCCATCCCATCCATGTCCATCAATTCTCCTCTGCCCTGCCCTCCCCTTCTCTTCCCCCTCCCTCCCCTCGATTTGTACCTGAATGTTCTCTGGCTGGCTGGCACTGGCTTCCGTTCTGTTCATAACATCCCTCCTGACTCAGCTCGCCTTCAGAGTTCCCTTCCCTCTCACTGTTCTGCCCTCTGATGTCATTACGTCTTGATGCGAGGGCGGGACAGTGGGGGGGAATGGAACGTTGTAGGCTGGCTGACGTCAGGAGATGTTACGAACTCAGGCAGCCAGGAGATGCTACGAACCTAGCCAGCCAGACATGGAACGTTGGAGGTGCAAATTATTATATAGGATATTGTTGATATTCCTGCACCATATTCTGCCAGATTTTTCCCTGAAACTCCCTTTCTTAATATCTCCATGATGTCAATTTTGTCTTTTAATGACAAAGTGCGTTTTTCACTTTGATGTTATTTTTAACACTGCTGCATCCCTGTTCTCGTTATTGTGTGAATCTGAAAGGGCAAGGCTTTTCTCTGCCGCCTCCCCTTAAGTTGAAAGGTCAAAGCTTTTCTCTGCTGCATCCCTGCTCCTGTCATTTCCTGCAGCAGACAGCGCGGTCTGTGAGGATGATTGGCTGGGAAGGTATTGTATTGTTCTACCTGGTAGATTTACAAGGGGGGATGATAATGGGTTACAGGTGAGGGAAATGAGACAGGGGGTGATGCGGGTGGACATGTTGCCACTCTGGCCAGATAATTGGACATCCAGATAATCGGCGTTCGGATAATCAGTGTCATACTGTACAAGTTATGGGTGCAATTCTATAAAGGATGCCATAAGTTATGCACAAAAATGCAGCACATTACTACTACTACTACTACTTATCATTTCTAAAACGCTACAAGACGTACGCAGCACTGTACACTTGAACATGAAGAGACAGTCCCTGCTCGACAGAGCTTACAATCTAATTAGGACAGACAAACAGGACAAACAAGAAATAAGGGAATATTAAAGTAAGAATGTTAAAATAAGGGTTCTGAACAAGTGAATAAGGGTTAGGGGTTAAAAGCAGCATCAAAAAGGTGGGCTTTTAGCTTAGATTTGAAGTCGGCCAGAGATGGAGCTTGACGCACCGGCTCAGGAAGTCTATTCCAGGCATATGGTGCAGCAAGCTAAAAGGAATGGAGCCTGGAGTTAGCAGTGGCGGAGAAGGGTGCAGATAAGAGAGATGTACATTAGGGGCTAGATTCCATAAATTGCACCCAAAAAATGCTTAAGAGCTGTCTAATCTGCACCTATAATTAGGAGCAGTTTACAGAATAGTACTTAAGTGCAGGAGTTGCACGTAAATCTAGGCATGTCCATTTCTACCAACGAAAATATGCTGCAAATGCCGGCACCTAAATTTATGTGTGGAACCCCCTTATTCTATAATTGCATATGTAACTGGAATGGAATCCATGCCTATGCTCTGCCCTGAAACACCCATGACCTCCCATTTTTGCTCCCCCTTTTCCAGGATGTGCATAGAATTTAGGTGTGGATCACACACTTAAATTTATGCATGTAAATGTTAATTGATTTCAATTAGCACCAATAATTGTTTATAAAAGCCAATTATTGGCACTAATTGGCTCATTATTCAATTATATTGAATGCATAAATTGGGCAAGTGCCCAAATTTGATTGTGCAATTTTTGGCAAATTTTATAGAATCAGGGGAAAGTACTAAATCTACAACAGCATCTAGGTGCTCAGATATGGTTATAGAATACTAGTGTAAGTTGGCATTTAAGTGTCAACTATTATCAAGAACAAAATTACAGAGCACGTTCAAAAGCATGGACTAATGGGACAAAGTCAACATGGATTTAGTGAAGGGAAGTCTTGCCTCACCAATCTGCTGTATTTCTTTGAAGGAGTAAACAAACATGTGGACAAAGGTGAGCCAGTTGATATTGTGTATCTAGATTTTCAGAAGGCGTTTGATAAAGTCCCTCATGAAAGACTACAGAGGAAATTAGAGGGACATGGGATCGGAGGTAGTGTCTTACTGTGGATTAAAAACTGGTTGAAAGATAGGAAACAGTGAGTAGGATTAAAAGGTCAATATTCACAATGGAGAAGGGTAGTTAGTGGGGTCCCTCAGGGATCTGTGCTGGGACCTCTGCTTTTTAACATATTCATAAATGATCTAGAGATGGGAGGTAACTAGTGAGGTAATCAAATTTGCCGATGACACAAAGTTATTCAAAGTCGTCAAATCGCGGGAAGATTGTGAAAAACTACAAGAGGACCTTACGAGACTGGGAGACTGGGCATCTAAATGGCAGATGACGTTTAATGTGAACAAGTGCAAAGTGATGCATGTGGGAAAGAGGAACCCAAACTATAACTCCGTCATGCAAGGTTCAGCGTTTGGAGTCACGGACCGAGGAAGGGATCTAGGTGTCATCGTTGATGATATGTTGAAAACTTCTGCTCAATGTGCTGCTGTGGCTAGGAAAGCAAATAGAATGTTGGATATTATTAGGAAAGGGATTGAAAACAAAAATAAGGATATTATTCTGTCATTGTATCGCTCCATGGTGCAACCGCACCTTCAGTATTGTGTTCAATTCTGGTCGCCACACCTAAACAAAGATATAGTGGAATTGGAAAAGTTGCAGAGAAGGGCGACAAAGATGATACAGGGGATGGGACGACTTCCCTATGAGGAAAGGCTGAAGAGGCTGGGGCTCTTCAGCTTGGAGAAAAAGCAGCTGAGGGGAGATATGATAGAGTTCTATTAGATTGTAAGCTCTTTGAGCAGGGACTGTCTCTCTTTGTTAAATTGTACAGCGCTGCGTAACCCTAGTAGCGCTCTAGAAATGTTAAGTAGTAGTAGTAGTAGTTCTATAAGATAATGATTGGAATGGAACGGGTAGATGTGGAGCGTCTGTTTATGCTTTCCAAAAATACTAGGACAAGGGGGCATGCAATGAAGCTGCAGTATGGTAAATTTAAAACAAATCAGAGGAAATGTTTCTTCACTCAACGCGTAGTTAAACTCTGGAATTCGCTGCCGGAAGAAGTGGTTAAGGCGGTTAACTTAGCGGATTTCAAAAAAAGGTTGGACGGCTCCTGGAGGAAAAGGCCATAAAATGTTACTGAATGGACGAGGAAATAATACACTATTTCCAGGATGGGCGGGAAAAACTTGCTTGTTCTTTTGGCTGCTGTCGGTGACAGGGTGCTGAGCTCGATGGACCCTTGGTCTGTCCCAGCATGGCGATGCTTATGCACTTCTGTACTTCTGTACAGTACCAGGCTTTTTTTTAGCAAGTTGTATAACTTGGTACCAGCCAAGTAGGGCACTGCAATCAACATAAGTTCCCTGATACAGATGTCGACTATAGGGGCATTAAGAAGAAGCAGATTGTGGGCCAAGGCTTTTTCTGTCGAGGCCCAGAACACTGGAATAGTATTCCCCTGCGTCTGAGACAAGAAGAAAACGACATGAGTTTCCACAACAACAAAAAAAAACCACTGGAAAACATGGCTATTCAGGAAGAAGTAGGGTGCTGGTGAATGGAGAGGATGCTGAATGTTGAGAGTTCTCTGATGGTGTAGGGTGAGTGATGGAAGGTCTATGATATCTTTTGGGGGTGAGTTGGGTTTTTATATGTTTTATTATGTAACAGTTTCATTTTATGAATTTTATGTAAAGCACATTGGATAAAACCTGTGTATTGGGAGTGTGGTATATAAAGAAATGGTATACAGCTAAGTCCTTTTGAATATTGAGCCAATAGTGTCTACATCTATGCGATATACACAAAGGCATTCCCAGAGGCGGACCATGGGTAGAAAGGAGGGATAATTACATTGTAAATATAAACATCAATTCTTACCAGCAGAAATATACACAGACTTGTACCTGCTTTTGAGCAGGTGGAACTTTATATAAGTGCTTTGTGGTAGGCTGTTTCCCAAAGGCACAGGAATGTATATTTTGCCTTTATGAAATAGGTTCAACATACGTGTCTATAGTACATGCCTTCCCAGTCTAGGTAGACTGTTACCTTCTTGATGCAAGTTAGCATTGATTCATCTAGCCTAAACTTGAAATTACCCATGATGCAGCTATAAAATAGAAACATCTGTATACTTCCCATCAATCTGCTCTGGTTACTATGACTGTAGAAGTTGAAGTAAGAGATGTTTCTAAATCATTTTCTTTTAATAGATCTTTGAGTGGGAACAGGGATTATGTGCTGGAAAAGTACATTTTCAGAATGACAATGAAATGTCAGCATACATTACATAGAACAATGTATGTCAGATAGAGGAAAGCACACAATCAATATACAGTGAAGGCTTTACATGTGGTGGTCTCAACAACACTTTGCTAGCAACTATGCCTCTGAACTACCTTCACTGAGTTTTAATGCTGATACCTAAACAAAATGAAATGGAGCCAAGTGAAAATACAATAAACCAGATGCTGAGACATGTCAGACTGGAATCTCGTTAATTAGCAGAAGGAAATGAAGAAAGTCTATTCGATATTCTGCTGCTTGAAAGGGGAAAAACAGGATGCGCTCTTGGTTCTGCTTTTAGAGAGATTAAAGAGGGTCAGAAGAAAAAGTATTTCTTTGCCCTTTAAGTCTTCACAGTAGTTTTTAAAATTTTGGAAATGTGCTTTGACCTGGCAATTAAGACCACACTTAGGGGCTTGGCGCGTTAGGCTCTACGTGCATTCAGCATGCACCAAAATGAGATTACCATCAGGCTACCATGCCACCTTGGTGGTAATTTCAGATTTGATGCATGCCCTTAACGCCTGGATGCTTTATTTATTTCCTCCCATTCGCGGTATTTCCAGCAGTAATTGGCATTTGGCATGTGCCGACAGGTTACCATGCATGCAGTGTGTGAGCCCTTACTGCTAGATCAATGGGTGGCATTAAGGGCTCAGACCGGTTTTCGGCGAGCGCTGGTTTCAGTTTTGCCACATGCTTTTTTTCCCATCCCATAAAAAAAGCCCTTTTTTTGCAGACGCAGTTAAAACTGGCCCAGCATGTGCCCAAAACATGCGCCTACACTACCGCAGGCCACTTTTTACTGTGGCTTAGTAAAAGGACCCCTTAGTGTAGTCACTTTTATGGGTTGATGGTGTGTTCACACATACATTGTGCACTGCGGGTATATAGCTTGCACGTTCAATTTGACAAATGAGCCACTTAACGCCGATAATTGGGTTCTAATAATCATCAGCACGTATTGGTATTAATTTCAATTTATGTGCGCATCTTTAGGCACCGGAATCCATGCATACATTTTCTATGTGGATCAGAAAAGGAGGCGTGGCCATGGGAGGGGCATGGACAGGTAAGGGGCTTTCCTGGAATTTGTGTATAGTGTTAAAGAATAAGAGAGAGCTGCACCTAATTTAGGCAGCTTTCACTTAGTTAAATTGTAGATATGGATCCCAATGCCAAATGCTATTCTATAAATGGTGACCAAATTTGAGCTCCAATAAAAATTAGCACAAAGAGCTACTCTATAAACAGTGCTCAAAATTTGATGCCATTTATAGAATTAAGGGCCCCTTTTGTGAATCTGCGCCAAAATGGGGCAGAGCTGATGTCAGCGCATGTTTTACACGTGCGCCGAGGCCCCCTTTTACTGCAGCTGGTAAAAGGGAAGTCTCGCCTTCCTGCAGGGAATGGCCATGTGGCAAGTAAAGCACTTCCCATGTGGCCATTTCAGGGGGGAGCCCTTACTGCCACCCATTAAGGTGGAGGTAAGGGCTCCTGCGTTAACCCGTAGGTAACTGGGTAGCAAGCGGCACTGCCCGATTACCGCCGGGTACACCGGCACTACAAAAATAAATAAACTTTTGTAATGCCGGAAATGACGGCGTGCTAGGGATGGGATGTACCTCTGAGCTGCTGCGGTAGCCCAGCAGCACTTCCTGTATAGTGAGTGGTAAGCAACCAAATGTGTGTGTTTACCTCAGTAGAAACTGCAAATTATCTATTTCACTTTATGAGAGCAGAGGACAGTCTGACACCACTTGCTATTACTGCCAGTAGGCTCTGGACGTAGAGTGAACAGAGATATATAACGGGGTGAAGGACACAGCAGAGAAGGAAAGGCTGGGGAGTGGGTGATGAAAGATGAGAAAATGAGAGCTAAAAGTGGGATAAACAAATAACGGGTTGATGAAAGACTGAGAACATGCTAAGAGATAAAGAGAGGGAAGACTGGGAGGAGAAGGAGGGGCAGAGATAAAAAGAGACAGATGAGGAGGAAGAGATGGAGAAAGGAGAAGTACAGAAGAAAATATAGACAAAGATAGCTTTTTTTTAATATTCAATGTCAATATTCAGTTCCCACAGCTACCATGATCTTTATGTTTAAATTTCTTTCTTAAATTTTAATAAAGCAGAACAAACATCTGAAGAATAGAAAATTAAAGAGTCAATGGATAGGAGGCAATCCACCTTATAATTGAAAGAGAAAAACGCCTAGATTTCGACCCAAATCAGGAGATAGACGTTTATCTCACAAAAACGAATAAATCGGTATAATGGAAAGCCGATTTTGGACGTTTTCAACCGCACTCCATCGCGGAAGCAGACAAAGTTGACGGGGGCGTGTCAGAGGCATGGTGAAGGTGGAACTGGGGCGTGGTTATCGGCCGAGGAGAGATGGGCGCCTTTCGCCGATAATGGAAAAAAAGTATGCGTTTGTAGCTAGAATTTAGGGCACTTTTCCTGGACCCTGTTTTTTCACGAATAAGGCCTCAAAAAGTGCCCTAAATGACCAGATTACCACCAGAGGGAATCGGGGATGACCTCCCCTGACTCCCCCAGTGGTCACTAACCCCCTCCCACCACAAAAAATGATGTTTCACAACTTTTTATTTTCACCCTCAAATGTCATACTCACCTCCCTGGCAGCAGTAGGCAGGTCCCTGGAGCAGTTGTTGGGGGGTGCAGTGGACTTCAGGCAGGTGGACCCAGGCCCATCCCCCCCTACCTGTTACAATTGTGCTGCTTAATGCTTAGTCGTCCAACCCCCCCAAACCCACTGTACCCACATGTAGGTGCCCCCCTTCACCCTTAGGGCTATAGTAATGGTGTAGACTTGTGGGCAGTGGGTTTTGAGGGGGATTTGGGGGGCTCAACACACAAGGGAAGGGTGCTATGCACCTGGGAGCTCTTTTACCTTTTTTTTTGTTTTTGTAAAAGTGCCCCCTAGGGTGCCCGGTTGGTGTCCTGGCATGTGAGGGGGACCAGTGCACTACGACTCCTGGCCCCTCCCACGAACAAATGCCTTGGATTTATTCATTTTTGAGCTGGGCGCTTTCATTTTCCATTATCTCTGAAAAACAAAAACGCCCAGCTCACAAATTGTCGAATAAAACATGGACGTCTATTTTTTTCCAAAATACGGTTCGGTCTGCTCCTTCACGGACCCGTTCTCGGAGATAAACGCCCATGGAGATAGACGTTTTCATTCAATTATGCCCCTCTATGTGGATTAGCTTGGAAAAGAAACAGATGGGGGAGATTTGATTGAGGTGTACAAAATCCTGAGTGGTGTAGAATGAGTAGAAATGAATCGATGTTTTACTCGTTCCAAAAGTACAAAGCCTAGGGGACACTCAAGGAAGTTACATGGAAATATTTTCAAAACAAATTTTTTTCACTCAATGAACAGTTAAGCTCTAGAACTCTTTGCCAGAGGATGTAGTAACAGCGGTTAATGTGTCTGGGTTTAAAAAAGGTTTGGACAAGTTCCTGGAGGAAAAGCCTGTAGTCTGCTATTTAGACAGACAGGGAAGCCATTGTTTGCCCTGGAATTAGTAGCATGGAATGTTGCAACTATTTGGGTTTCTGCCAGTTTCTTGTGACCTGGATTGACTTCTGTTGGAAACAGGATACTGAGCTAGATGGGCCATTGGTCTGACTCTGTATGGCTATTCTTATGTTCTTACAAAAGATGCATAACCACACTCTGGAACAACAGCTAGTAAACTGATTCCCACCATCTCTCCCCATCCTCCCTTCCCCTCTTAATAGTGCTTTGCCCTATTTCCTATATTCATATCAGTCAAATATAAAAGTAAGATGCCACAGTATCCCTTAGATTTCTAAAGAATTAAGGGAGTCTTTTACAAAACGTCGGTAAGCCCATGCCGTGCTTGGTTACCACTGGGTTACCGCGGGACTCCTTATCGCCACCTCAGTGGGTACTGGTAAGGACTTCCCACCGCATGGCCATGTGGTAAGAGTTCTCTTACCGCATGACCATGTTTGTCTGGGGGCTTTATACCCACCGCAGTAAAAAGGACCCTGGCGCATGGGGAAAAAACGGCCCCCGCAGCTTGGTAAAAGGACCCTTGAGCAATATACTTCACCAGGTTCCTTAAATGGCAGCCTGGTGTTTTAAAAAATTCATACATTTAGCACCACCATACAGATAGTTAGTGGCTCCTGTTCTGTGTCTTCAAAAGTGAATTTTATTCAGATTCAGTTTAAAACTGGCTTGGATTACTTACCAATATTTATTAAGAGTAGGATCCACTATTACACTACTGGGAGAATTCCCTTTGCTTCCTAACATTACCAGCTGTAGACATGGACATGTCTTCCAGGAAGGAAATCTTACACTTGTGTCTTATGGCCTTCCTCAAGAGTTTTAGGCTACATTGCCAAGGGAAGTATGTAGCTTTTACCTTAACCAAGCTAGCTTAGTCAATCTTAGGCCATATAAATAGGGTCCTTCTATAGGGGTTTAATGGGATGTTTCTTCTCAGTCAAGCCTGTTTTTTTTTTTGTTTTTTTTTTTTGTAGGGGGGGGGGGGGGGGGGAAGAGAGAAGGCAGTCTGTGCATTGTTACTCAGCCTTCTGAAGTCCACAATCCAAACTAGGGCTGGAAGATGTCACAGGGCAATTTGACAAACAAAAGAGTAACAAATCACCTGGACTAGATGGAATACATCCCTGAGTACTGATAGAGCTAAAAAAATGAATTTGCAGAGCTATTATTAATAGCATGCAATGTATCTTTAAAATCAAGCATGGCACTGGAAGATTGGAGAGTGGCCAATGTAGCGTCAATTTTTGTAAAGGGTAACAGAGGTGACCCAGTAAATTATAGACCAGTGAGCCTGATGTAGGTGCTTGGCAAAGACAACATAGATTTAGCCAAGGGAAATCTTGCTTCACCTATCTGTTACATTTCTTTATAGGGTTAAATTCTCAACATTCCTAATGGAGAAGGGTAAATAGTGGGGTTCCCTGATTTTTAACATATTTATAAATGATCAAAAATGGGAATAACAAATGAGAGGATTAAATTTGCTGATGACACAAAATTGTTAAATCACAAGAGGACTGAAAAATTGCAAAAAGACCTACTGAAACTGAGAGACTGAGCATCCAAATGGCAGATGACATTGTATGTGAGCAAGTGCAAAGTGATGCATGTAGAAGAGGAACCCAAAACATCAAAATATAGCTACATAATCCAAGGTGATGGAGTCCAAGGATCTGAAGGTGAAAAAACAATGTGACAAGGTGGTGGCTGTTGCCAGAAAGATGCTAGGCTGCAAAGAGGGGATATAACCAGCAGAAGAAAGGAGGTTTTGATGCCTCTCTACAAGTTGTTAGTGATGTCCCACTTGGAGTATTGTGTTCAATTTTTTGAGGCCATATCTTGCTAAGGATGTAAAAAGACTTGAAGCGGTGCAAAGAAAAGATACAAAAATGGTATGGAATTTGCATTACAAGATGTACGAGGAGAGACTTGCTGACCTGAACATGTATACCCTGGAGGAAAGGAGAAACAGGGGTGATATGATATAGATGTTCAAATATTTGAAAGGTATTAATTCATAAACAAACCTTTTCCAGAGATGGGAAGGTGGTAGAACTAGAGGACATGAATTGAGGTTGAAGGGGGGCAGACTCAGGAATAATGTCAGGAAGTATTTTTTTTCATGGAGATGGTGGTAGATACTTGGAATGCCCTCCTGCACAAGGTGGTAGAGATAAAAACAGTAACGGAATTCAAAATTGCGTGGGATAATCACAAAGGAATCCTGTTTAGAAGGAATGGATCCATAAAAGCTTAGCAGAGATTGGGTGGCAACATCGGTAATTGGGAAGCAAAGCCAGTGCTGGGCAGACTTCTATGGTCTGTGCCCTGAAAATGGCAAGGACAACTCAAGGTCAGGTATACATATAAAGTATCACATACAATGAGTTTATCTTGTTGGGCAGACTGGATGGTCCGTACAGGTCTTTATCTGCTGTCATCTACTGTGTTACTATGTTCGTTTTGTACTCGTATCCCCATTGAATAAGGGATCATACTCCAGGGAATTGGTTGAATCATCTAACTTTCACCACTCTAAAGGTTCATCCAACTAGTAAGAAGCACTGCTATGCAATCCCTTTCTCATTTGCTTTCCCCTCACTTTTCCTTTGTTTTAAACTTGTATCAGCCCGTTTGCCTTTTCTCCTCCTTGTGTATGTCCATGATAGTCATCTGCTGTCTATTGTTTTGTTGTGATGTGTTATGTCCTCCCCCACCCCAATATTTTTAATGGACTATGGGGCTCATTTTCAAAACTGAAAAATATACAAAAGCAGCATACAGCAGCAGATGGACGTTTTTGCCAAACCATCCAAATCACTATTTTCAAAACCCATTTTAAAAAGTCTTTTTTTTTCATGCAGTTTAATATGCACTACGTCCAAATCACAAGGGGGCTTGTTGGGGGAGGGATTTGGGCGTTCCCAAAACTTGAACATTTTTCTGTCACAATTGAACAAATCAAAAATGTCTGGGGCTAAAAGTTAGATGTTTTGGTCTAGACCTGTATCAATCATGACTAAGTCACAAAAAGGTGCCCTAAATGACCAAATGACCACTGGAAGGATTAAGAGGCATGATCCCCTTACTCCCCTAGTGGTCACTGACCCCCCTCCCACTCACCCCCCCCCCAAAATAAAATGTGAAAAAAACAGTACATAACATCTGAAGCTGTCATAGAGGCTGCTATAGGCAGTCCTATAAGACCAGCAAACTGGTCCCTGGAGTAGGCTACTGGTCAGTGCAGTGCACTGTAGAGAAGGAGACCCAGGCCCATATCCCACTCTAGCTGGTACATTTGTGGTGGAAAACGTGAGTCCTCCAAAAAACCACCAAAAACCTATTGTACCCACATATAGGTGGCCCCTACAGCCATAAAAGCTATTGTTGTGGTATACAGTTGTGTACTTAAGGTTTTTGGTGGGTTTTAGAGGGCTCACCATACAATATAAGGCGGTAACGGTGAGATGTGTACCTGAGACCTTTTATGAGAAGTCCACTGCAGTGCTCCTAGGGTGCCCCACTGCTCTGCTGGGATGTCTATTTGGCCAGTCTACTAAAAATGCTGACTCCCTCCCCCCCCCCCCCCCCCCCCCACCACCACCACCACATCCCATGCTTTTGTGTGTTTTTTCCATGGCCTTTTTTTTTTTTTTTTTTCAAATATAGTCCAAAAAGACATACTGAGCACAAAAACATCCTACAAATGGCCATTTTTGAAACAAAAAGTTGGACCTTTTTTCTGATTTGAAAATAACCATGTTCCCCTTCAGGAGTTTTGGACATTTTCCGCAAAACATCCAAAATCGGATTTAGACCATATTGAAAATTCCCTTCTATGTAAACCACATAGACATTTTAATTTATATAATCAGTATATCTAATAAAATGAACTTGATCTTCAAGGCTCTTGAGGTTATCACCTTTGTTTCATTCAGTAAAGACATCACACAGTAAAGGTGTTTTAACAGAAGTAAATATTCACAGGGAGAGCTTCTCCAATTAAAATAACTTGAAATTTGATGGCATTCACAATTCATGTTGAAACATCTAGTTGGGCAATCTGTACCTCCCTGAATTACCGCCTTAGGATTCCCTCTATTCCCTCCAGGATGTTAGGGTTCTTCCTGGGGTGGATGTTAAGCTTCCGTTTGTCTATATAGAATTCCTCTACACCTAAGTTCTACTGCTGTTATCTCCATCCCTCTTTTTTTGAATATAATAAGCAGGTACTGGCTTAATAGCATATTCTCAATGCATGTTGGATGGGTGAATTTCTCCTTTCTCCTTCCAGATGGTACCAACTGGGCAGATATTCTTCCTGGGTGTGATAGCGTGAGCAGGTGTGGGCTGTGGAACCTCCAAAAACACAGCTAGGGCATGGTTTAAAGTGAGCAAAAGCAGAAAACATACAGCAGCTTGTTCCTTTCATGGCTGTTAAATATTGTTCATTGCAAACAAATAAAAGGGGTCTGGTTCCTACCAGACCAGAGGGTCCATGGTGTGCACAGGAAATAACAGTTAAATATAGTTGTAACAAACAGGTGAAACTCTTACCTCCTGCAAAGTCATCAAGATCCAGACAGGGTTACTGAGAGACAGAGCCGGGTCTGGGGCAGGGCCACTGCAGCCGCAGATGCCCCCCTCCCACCCCACACACACACACGGGCCACTGCTGCCCCTACCCTTTCCACCTAGGCTGCCTCCCTCCTTGCCTTCCTGCGTCTGCTCCTCCCTTGGCCTGTCACTCTCCTGCTCCTGTGTGCCAGGACCCAAGATATTGCATTAACACAATCACCCAGGTCCCAACACACAGGAGCAGAAGAGAGACAGACCCCAGCGCCGGGTCCCCCTTGGAGGTTGGGCCCAGGGAATCTTGCCCCCACCCCCTGCCAGCCCTGGATCCAGAATTACAGTGTTCAAACAAGAACCTTTGCCTACCTTAGAAAGTCTTCTTGTACTTTCTCCTTAGTGACTGCATACCCTGGAGGTTTGTTCTTTCCTTCCCTAGGCTTCCCTGGCTTATCTCCCTTCTGTGGTTTTAACTGCTCTGAGTGCAGCACATCCAATCTGCTAAACATTGCAGGCCCCAGTCTTTTAAGGTGACCCAGTGAGGGAGTGTTGTTAAGGGAAACTGGCAACTTTCTATATACTCTATCACATTGAGTTTCTGCCCAGCTGTCTCTGTATCCCTGAAGCTCAGTGAACTGCAAGGTTTCTAATACTACTGCACAACATTCAGCCACAGGAAATAAACTCCTAAATCCCCCAAAAGTTAATTACTAGGCTCCTCCCCATATGAGACAAGAATTGCGAATCAATGAGGCTTTACCTCAGTTCTTGGGCAATGTCTGTCGTCTTTCACTAGTAAGGAAAAGTGAAAACTGTTACAGAGTGGACTTCTTCCAACATACTCAAGAAAAAGATACAGTTTATAATTTATTACACTTTCTATCTCTCTTGGCTTAGAAAAAGCAAGATCACAGTGGTTTACATAAAATCAGACGGCAGGAAATCTAAACAGCATTTTATCTAATATATAGAAAAGGACATCGTGCTTGGAAAGGTTGAAGGTCAATGCAATAACAGAAGCTTTGGATGCCCCTCTATCAACAAACCCAGCTCAGGACAACTATCCATAGAATCACCATGAGTTGACAACTTGACACACATCTTCACATCCCAAAGAAGAGACAATAAGGGAAAACATTTTCCTCCCTCTAACTTTAACCACTTAAAAAGAACAATGTCAGCCAGTGGCATCATGACACTGGCTTTAAATTATATATTTTGTTTATCTCAAAGTTTGAAAAAATTTTTCTTTCAAAAAGGAAAGACAAAAGAGATGACCTTCTCACGAGACCCTTAGCATCCAAAATCTAACCCTAAGGCATTTACCTGTCATTCTAGTGCAAGGAAGACGGGGATTAAAAAAAAGCAGCATCTCATGAGCTCTCACAGCTTTTGCGACTACAAACTCTACAAACATGTTTAGTATTAATGTATTACTGTAAAAAACAAATACAGTGCAATCCGCTTAAGTGCAAGGGTCTGGGACCAAAGAAATACATGCAGTTAACCGGATTGTGCACTTAACCGTTGTGACCCAAAGAAGCTTGACATCTGATAAACATATGTACATTACTGTTTATTATACATACAGTATACAGTCTCCATTAACTGACGTTAGGCTTACTTGAAGTAATCAGTGATAGTCCTCTGTCCATAGACTATCCACCTTATAATTGAAAGAGAAAAACGCCTAGATTTCGACCCAAATCGGGAGATAGACGTTTATCTCACAAAAACGAATAAATTGGTATAATGGAAAGCCGATTTTGGACGTTTTCAACTGCACTCCATCGCGGAAGCGTACAAAGTTGACGGGGGCATGTCGGAGGCCTGGCGAAGGTGGAACTGGGGCGTGGTTATCGGCCGAGGAGAGATGGGCGCCTTTCGCCGATAATGGAAAAAAAGTATGCGTTTGTAGCTAGAATTTAGGGCACTTTTCCTGGACCCTGTTTTTTTCACAAATAAGGCCCTAAAAGTGCCCTAAATGACCAGATTACCACCAGAGGGAATCGGGGATGACCTCCCCTGACTCCCCCAGTGGTCACTAACCCCCTCCCACCACAAAAAATGATGTTTCACAACTTTTTATTTTCACCCTCAAATGTCATACTCACCTCCCTGGCAGCAGTATGCAGGTCCCTGGAGCAGTTGTTAGGGGGTGCAGTGGACTTCAGGCAGGTGGACCCAGGCCCATCCCCCCCTACCTGTTACAATTGTGCTGCTTAATGCTTAGTCGTCCAACCCCCCAAAACCTGCTGTACCCACATGTAGGTGCCCCCCTTCAACCCTTACCTTTTTTTTTGTTTTTGTAAAAGTGCCCCCTAGGGTGCCCGGTTGGTGTCCTGGCATGTGAGGGGGACCAGTGCACTACGAATCCTGGCCCCTCCCATGAACAAATGCCTTGGATTTATTTGTTTTTGAGCTGGGCGCTTTCATTTTCCATTATCACTGAAAAACAAAAACGCCCAGCTCACAAATTGTCGAATAAAACATGGACGTTTATTTTTTTCGAAAATACGGTTCGGTCCGCCCCTTCACGGACCCGTTCTCGGAGATAAACGCCCATGGAGATAGACGTTTTCGTTCAATTATGCCCCTCTATGTCTGCCAGATGATAAAAACTGTCATAGCACTGACATCCAGTGGCCTCCAGATAGGCCCGCACGGTGTTGAGACTCTCCAGCGCTCTTTCAAAAGTGACAGGAGTTGTTGAATTTCGTCAGCATGTGCCTCGCTGCTTATTTCATCATCTGTTTCATCATCAGCCGTTGCCTGCATGTAGGTGCATAACTCGACATCAGTGATGTCATCAGCTGTTTGAAGATCGTAATCAACAGCTACATAGTGATGAAACTGCTCTTCAGTAACACCGGCTGGGATATCAATAGCCTGTTCATCTGACGTGTTTGCAACAGCTGCATCTGTTTCATCCCTCTCCACATCCTTAACAAAGCTTGCCCGCTTGTAGCAGTTCACAATGGTTGCCTGTGTAACATGATTCCAGGCTTCTTTCTGCATATGTAGGGAATCCAACAGTGATAGACTATGAGCCAGTTCAACAGCATGTTTATCCTTGCCAGGCTGGTCATCCATAACGCTCATCAGACGACGTAGCACAAGAGCCCAATAAAGTTTTTTAAAATTGGCTATTATGCCCTGATCCATAGGTTAGATCAGAGAGGTAGTGTTTGGTGGCAGGAAGACCACCTTGATGTTAGACAGCCTGACATCATCACTGTGTGCAGCACAATTATCATGAAGCAACAAAATCTGATGCTTTTGTGCCCGCATTCTAGTGTCTAACTTCTTTAGCCACTGCTTCCAAATTTCCCCAGTCATCCATAAATTTGCATTAGCCTCGTATGACACAGGAAGTTGCTTAACATTCTTGAAGCAACGGAGCTGTTTGCTCTTTCGAGTGACGAGTGGTTCCAACTTCTCACTCTCATCCATATTGCAGCAAAGGAGGATCATCAGTCGGTCCTTCGACGTTTTACTTCCTGTAGTTTTGACTTGTTTGAATGCAAGTGTTCCATCAGGAATCGCTCGCCAGTAGAGACCGTTTTTGTCAGCATTTTAAAATGTAAGAAGGTGCAAACTCGTTCAAGATGGTAGGAAGAACTGAAACAACCCAATTTTCAGCACCAAAGTCATCAGCGTCTTGTTTTACACCATGCTATTTCTTGAATTTTATGTTGTTCCTCTCCTTCCATCTTTCCAACCATCCAACAGTGGCTTTGAATTCAGTTAGTTCAAGACTTTCAGCTAGCTGATTAGCTTTCTCCATAAGCAGTGTTATGATTCTGTTAGAATTCTGCTAGTCAGACAGGGGAATGCTTGGAATCACTCCTGATTGGTCCGTCAGGGGCTGAGCTGATGTCAGTCTGATCTACTTAAGCTTACCTTTCCCTACAACACCTGCTTTGGTGTTATCCCTATCTTGCTGAAGCCTTACCTGCGCTCTGTCTGAACTGTTTGCTCTGTGCTCTTGTGGAGTTTGTTTACTCCTTTTCTTGCTTGTAGTTTTCTGTTGCTCTGTCTCTGTTTGCCTGCTGCTCTTAGTGTGTGTCACATTACCTCTCTCTACACTGCACTTGGGATTCCTTGTCTATTTGGCTGTGGTGCTGTATGGTGAGTTCCTACCTCGTCCTGTTCCTGTTTGTTTGTTTAGCTTCCCCTTCCTTCAGAGTTCCCTTTGTGCAGTGTTTGTATTCTGCTCTGCTCTTGTAGCAGCCTGGGGACCCTTTGTTTCTCTCTGTTGGGGGTTGTTTGCTTGTTCTTCCCTGTGTTTACGTTAACCCTTGTCTGTAGTGTTCCTGCCTTTGGCAGCTGTGTGTTCAGAGCCTGGTTAACCCTTTGACTGCAGTATTTTGCCTGCCTCTGGCAGCTGAGTGTTTGGAGCAGTCTTTCCCTTGTGACTGTTTTAATTCTTTTTTGCTGTCACTACCCTCGCTATTACTGTGTATTGCTCTTTCTGAGCGGGGTGCGTCTCAGGCCCGGCTCTCTACTTTTTACTGGCTTCCCTCTCCTGTCTGCTGGGGGTATCTGCTCCCTGTATCCATATTTCTGAGTCTCTCATTTCCTTTGTGTGCTGTGGGGTATAGCCTGACGGATTTCCTATAGTTACCTCTCTGAGTTCATTTTTCCCTTGTGTCCTTAGCGAGTACTTAGTGTGTTGGTGCTCTAGTCCCCAAGGGGACCCCCTTGTTTTTTCTTTCTCCCTTCCCTGGGTTTGAGTCGGTTCAGGTTAGGCCGTGAGACTCGTATGACTGTATTCTGAGCAAGTGGGTTCCTGATAGGCCATGAGGCCCGCCTGAATGCCCTATCTTCTCCTTTCTGGTAGTGAAAGTTGGTCTCGTGTGTGTGTGCAGGCCTTGGTAGCTGGGGGTGGCGTATAGTACCTGTTCGGTCCATCCTAGGCTTTGGCCTAAACGCTATACTAGGCCTCGGCCTAGGCTTAATTGTTGCACTAAACTTCTAATACAGGGTATTAGAAGTATAAATACAGCAATAACAATTATTATTGTGGTCAAACTAGATAGCTCAAGGGCTCACGACCAGCCTGACAAGCAGTGGATCACTGACAGGAAACTGTCTGCTCCTGACTTAAGAAAACCACCGAAGAAGAGTGTCTTCTACATCCTCAGCTTTTCCTGCCCGTTTATGTTTCCTGTGTGGATTTGTATTGTTTTGCCAGTCTTCCAGAAGCAGATCTTTCTGCTTCAAGGTACGTGAAATTTGACTGGGATTGTGTCACGTGCCAATCGGCTTCCATATTCCGTGCGTGCGCTTATGCGGAGTCTTTCCTGCAGAGGAACGGTCTTAAACCATGCATATAAGCGAATCTTGCACTTATCAGTGATGCGCTAAACCGAAGTTTGTTCCCATAGAAATTGATGGCACTAAAAAATGGGACAGAAGTACGGCATGCAGTTAAACAGATCATGTGCTTATCCGACATGCACTTAAATGGAGTGCACTGTACTGCCAAAATCCAGAAGTTTGATATGTTTATGCACTTCCAGGTGTTTTGAACTATCTTTTGCACAAAGCACACTTTTGCAAAATCACTTTGTAGTTTAGAACATAGAGCTCATAAAGGGTAATTTAAAAACCTCTAGCAAGCAGGGCAAGTAGATAATAATTTGGGGACTATTTTATAAAAACAAAATAAGCACCTAGGAATCTTTTAGTCTCTCATAATCTGCAGAAATCATGACTAAATGCACCAACATACATTTACACATGTTTGGAGTGAAGTACGTGTGTATGTGAACATTTTATAAACCTTGGAGTCAATAGTCAACCATCGGTGGCGAGCACTGTAGCAGCCACTGTATTATTAGTCTCACTTTCAAAATGCATCTCAATCAAATGGTGGCTGCAGAATTTGACACAGATTGTGTTTTAGCATCTGTTTGCATCAGCAGTCCAAAAGGTCTGATGAGATATAACAAACAGCAAGCAATCAAATAAATGGCACAGATGTGAAAAAAAAATCACAGTGCAGGAAACCTAAACAGGAGCAATTAGCAATCTAGGCAGAGGCTCTGGGGTTGGGTGGTAGAGCAGACTAAGGATGGCTGAGTGTTGACTTTGCGGGAGGACTTAGGGAGTAGGTAGGGGATGGTGAGGAGTAAGAAACTGAACAGGGACTAGGTGATCTGGTGAAGGGTGAAGTAGGGCTGTGAGACTGAGTGCAGAAATATGGGAAGGGGAGAACATTTGAAGGACCAGGAGGGGTTGAGAGGAATTGAAAAGGACAGAGGCTAAGGAGGGAATGAAAAGATAGAGAAGGGGATGGGACAACTTCGCTATAAGGAAAGGCTAAAGCGGCTAGGGCTCTTCAGCTTGGAGAAGAGATGACTGAGGGGAGATATGATATAGGTTTATAAAATTCTGAGTGGAGTGGAACAGGTAGATGTGAATTGCTCGTTTACTCTTTCCAAAAATACTAGGACTAGCGGGCATTCAAAGAAGCTACTAAGTAGTAAATTTAAAACGAATGAAAGAGAGAGAGAGAAAGTGCAAAGGAGAAAAAAAAGGCGAGACATGATGGATAGGACAGGTGAGGAAGCATACAGACAGGAACACAGAGGGAATGTTGGATAGATTAAGAAAGGAACACAGAGGAGAGATGCTCAACATGGAGGGGGGAGGGAGAAGATAGGGAAACTGAACATGGGGAAAGAATAGGGACAGAGACAGAGGGATGCTGAACAGGACAAGATTGATGGTGGATATATAGAGAAAGGGAATGTCAAAAGGACAGAAGACCGGGAAAGATAGTTAAGAAAAACAGAGAAAAGCAGAAAAGAGACATGGGGACTACAAAAATAGAAAAGAAGTATTTTATTTTGAGTTTAGTAATAGTTATATGTCAGGTTTGGACAATGTGCATCTCTGAAATCTTATATTTCAGTTTCTATTTCCATTACTATGACAAATCCTATATAATAAAACTCACCCTCAACGTTCTGAGGATACTGACGTCACTGTCAGGTCCTCCGGGCACTTCCTTCCGGTTCGAAGCCTTCATGGTGGTGAAGCCACCGAAAACACTGTGTTGGGGCCCCGCCCTCGCGTCAAACGTGATGACTTCGAGGGCGGAGCAATGGCGTCAGTGGCTTCACAAACAACGAATCAGCAGAATGAAGGTGGCGTGCTGAGGTCCGCAACAATGGCGGGCAGTGCCTTCAGAACGCCGAACGGGTGAGTAGGGAGGGGGGGAGGTTTGGAAGGAAACCGTGCTAGCGCCCGTTTCATTGGCGCAAGAAACGGGCATGTTTTACTAGTTTTATATAAAGTCTGAAATCTGCTTTTTGCAGAGTTTGTTTACTGGAACTCTAGGGATTCCTCCTCCCCTCCCCCCCCCCCTCTGGATCCCCACTACCTTGGGAGAGATGGCGATACAGGCCCATCTTAATTTTTCCACCAGGGTCCATTCAGTCCTAGTTAGGCCACTGGCAATGTGTGCACCGTTCTCACTTCCTTCAGCATTGCCATTATTGCCTTAAATTCCTTTTTTCAATTATGATTGATCTAGCAGCAGGCAGCCTCTACCAGTGGGTGGCCCCAGAATCTTTTTCCAAGCATGCTCAATGTTAGCTACACCCTTTCTAGGGTAAGCAACATGGTTTTCAGTTTTTGCAATCTAGCCAGGTACTTGTGATATACATTGACTTCTGTTGCAAAAAGGATACTGAACTTGATGAGCCCTTGGTCTGACTCAACATGGGAATTCTTAACTTCTTAAGCCCTAGAAAAGGCACTATTTATACCTGGAAGAGACAGCATGCAGAGATTTTAAGCAGGTGTATTTGGGTGTGGTTTGGGCAGTCCATATTTTACAATAACAATACATATATACTGCAGAAAATTTCCATGTCAGCATGATATGTTGAAACCTTTTGCTCAGTGTGCTGCTGCTGCAGCTAAGAAAGCAAATAGAATGTTAGGTATTATTAGGAAAGGAATGAAAAACAAAAATGAGGATGTATAATGCCTTTGTATCTCTCCATGGTGCGACCGCACCTCGAATATTGTGTTCAATTCTTGTTGCCACATCTCAAAAAAGATATAGTGCAATTAGGAAAGGTGCAGAGAAGGGCGACGAAAATGATAATGGGGATGGGACGACTTCCCTAAGAGGAAAGGCTAAAGCGGCTAGGGCTCTTCAGCTTGGAAAAAAGGCGGCTGAGGGGAGATATGAGAGAGGTCTATAAAATAATGAGTGGAGTTGAACGGGTAGATGTGAAGCATCTGTTTACTCTTTCCAAAAATACTAGGACTAAGGGGCATGCTATGAAGCTACAAAGTAGTAAACTTAAAACGAATAGGAGAAATTTTTTCTTCACTCAACGCGTAATTAAACTTTGTCTGATGTGCATGCTGCTAAATACATGTTTGTTGGTGGTACTATGTGTATTTTGTAAAACAATTCTATGTTCAGTGAGCCTTTTACCAAATGCTAGAGGTTTTTTTGAACACACAGACCTAAATGTCCATTTTCCTACCTAGATGCCATACACAAAGCTATGTTTCACTGTAAAGTTTCTAATCCAAGTAACAGAAACCAAAAATAGCAGCTCAGGCTCTAGTATCTCAAAGCTGAAATTTGTCACCAGTGTTTGCCGGCAAACTTGTCAAAGATATGTCTAAGCAGATAAACATGGCAATCACAATTCTCTGCTCAGCAAGCTTGTTAATGCTTTAGTGAACATCTATTTTTGCCATCTACGTTTATGAAAAAGATACAGTTCTAACAGACCTGATTTATCACGTGATTGGCACATTGCTCTGCAACTTTAAAAGTTCTGCAGCATGCAGAAGAATATCACTCTTCAGATTGTGCACAGGTAAATAAAAATTCTGTGATGGAAAGCTGATCTGAAGCTGAGAGAGGAAGGCTTCCTAGGTAGAGAATACCCTAAGCAAACTAAGACCTGAGACGAAACCACCACTAACTGTCAAGAGAGAACTATGGGCCAGCATGCCTGGTTTAAGGCTACGCCAAAATAGCCCAGGTATCATGTCTATGGACCTTATTTTAGAATAACTATTCATGATTTATATGTGTAAATGCCAGCATTTATATGTGTATATTGTTTACACATATAAAACCTGATTTTAGAATGTTGGTATTTGCACATGTGAATCTGTACTATATGTAGATTATAAAGGGGTGGTGCTTGGGCAGAACCAAAATCTATAGATATATCCCCCATTTAAGAAAGGGGATGCACTTGTATGTCCCAATATATCAGCAATGGGATTTTATAGCTTCTTCCTGGCACATTTATGGCTAGATACTTTATAGCGTGCCCCAATTCTCACTCCGAAATCAAAGCGCATTCTATAAAGTACACTTTAATTTAGGCATATGTTATAGAACATGGCAAACGCTGCTCCACAAGGTTAAATGTAGTCTAGGTCAATTATGCCAACTAAAACCTGGTGTAAATCCCGATGCCTAAATTAGGCGCAGAATGGGTATATTCTATAACAATGTGTGTAGATTTTAAAAACGCCCATGACCCACCCATTACTTTGCCCACTTTTCAACTATGTGGACTTAGAATTTAGGGGTACTTTCTGTCCCAGTGCTCATTTTGTCCAGTCCTTCTACAGCCCTTTAGTAAGCTGAAACAAAATCTGGGCTTAGTGTGTGCTACTGTGGGTCTTTCCCACAAACTAAGCCCAAATTTACCACAACTTTTTTTTTTTTTAAGATTTTTTTGTTGCAGGTTGTGCACTGTTTGCATTAGTAAAATATACTGCCTCCTGTTTAGAAGGTGCTAAATGCTCACACATTAACTCCACATTATCAGTTAGTGTGTGCTAATCAGAGCGTTCTAGCAGGATAACACTTCAACGCCCATTCCCTTTCTATGCCACTCCTCCTTCCATTAGTGCTTAACATGGTTTAGTATAAGGACCCTAACAGAAGTATCCTTAACCTCCTATGGTTTATTTCCCTCTCCAAACTGAAATTAAATACAGATTGCGGTCTCTGTAGTTAGGAGCATTCACACTTGTAGGTTTTCAAAATGGCAGACATATGCATGTAAGCGACCACAATTACATGTACAAATTCTGAACTACCCTGTAACATATGTACATATCTGTATCTACACACGTAAGTTGCTGTGCTTCCTTTGTTGATGTTTTCCACATGCATTCTTGCATATATTTTAAAAAAGGCTTTACATCTTTTCTAAAATGCTACTGGAATTGGGCATATCCCAACCTGGATGTATCAATTCTAATTTCAAGCCTCCATCGGCATTGTTGAACGGAAGTGAACACACTGATTAATGATAGAAAGCAGAGAAATGGTCTGGTATGACAGAACTCATTTATATTTTTCTTCTCTCTGTAGATTCCTCTGGCCTGTGATCCTGAAGCAGTGATTCGAAATGCTGGCCACCGTTGATTACAGTCGGGGCCCTGGGAAGAAGACAGAGACCTGGCAATTTAAGCTAAGTTTGTTACTTTGATAGCATTAAGCTGCTTTATGGAAGTTTTTGCCGATGATGAAGAAATCCTGCTCCTGTAAGATCTTTTAGAAGTCTAGGAGCTTCTTGAGGCTTTTCCTCCAGTAACATTCTGTGTGTTGATGTTTAAAAAGAGAACCCCATTTACTGATTGTTCAATTCTAATTTCTACATTCTATCTAAAATGGGTATTTGCACACATTAATTGTTAACCCATAAAAGCCTTGTTCATTCACATGAAATGGAGTCAGCCATTATTGAAGTCTGGTTACAGGGGTTGGATCAAGGTGGAGGCAGAAAGGAGGTATGTACTATGGGAGGTATAGGTAAGTAGGTATGTATAAAAGAGCTGGCATAGCCTAGTGTGGCATGCATGAAATTATGGTCCTCATGCATCAGCAAGGTAGAATTTTGTTGGCAAAAGTATATTTTAGTCATTTTGGCCAGAGCAATAATTAAGTGCTGGGGAAACTGGTGTCTGTTTTAGCCTGTTTCCTTGACTTGATTTCTAATTTAATTTTCTCTGTTTTATAATAATGTGTCTGCTTTATTAAACTAATTTGTTATTGATCATGGAAGCAGGTTTGTAGGTTGCCACTTTAAATTAATTGCTTGTTAATGTGTCGAATGTTATCTGTTTTTGTAATTATTGCTCTAATATGGTGCCTGATGAGAGAGAAGGCAGCAGCGACATAAGTGAGTAATTTATTTTAAAATATATAGTAATCTAATTGCCATTTTCTCAGAAAGTTTAGATTGAGTGAAGTCAAAGTTACATGCACCCAATCTAATGCAAAGTCAGTCCTAATAGGGTTTTCTGTCGTTCTGTCTCTATGGTACAATAAGTACTGTAATAAAGTCCTGTATATTGACAAGACAAAGCTATGATGACATTTTACGAGGTGATTCTGGTCCTTCCTCTTCCCACATCAAAGCAAGTTTTCGCAAAAAAGATTATAAAAACAAATGGTGTCTAGCGGTGTCTTTTGATGAGGGAAATTCTTTTCACCCCATGGAGATAATCAATAGAAATAAAACAAAATAAAACATGGAAAAGAAAATAAGATGATACCTTTTTTATTAGACATAACTTAATACATTTCTTGATTAGCTTTCGAAGGTTGCCCTTCTTCGTCAGATCGGAAATAAGCAAGTGTTGGTAGATGAAGTATACAGTGGGGGAAATAAGTATTTGATCCCTTGCTGATTTTGTAAGTTTGCCCACTGACAAAGACATGAGCAGCCCATAATTGAAGGGTAGGTTATTGGTAACAGTGAGAGATAGCACATCACAAATTAAATCCGGAAAATCACATTGTGGAAAGTATATGAATTTATTTGCATTCTGCAGAGGGAAATAAGTATTTAATCCCTCTGGCAAACAAGACCTAATACTTGGTGGCAAAACCCTTGTTGGCAAGCACAGCGGTCAGACGTCTTCTGTAGTTGATTATGAGGTTTGCACACATGTCAGGAGAAATTTTGGTCCACTCCTCTTTGCAGATCATCTCTAAATCATTAAGAGTTCTGGGCTGTCGCTTGGCAACTCGCAGCTTCAGCTCCCTCCATAAGTTTTCAATGGGATTAAGGTCTGGTGACTGGCTAGGCCACTCCATGACCCTAATGTGCTTCTTCCTGAGCCACTCCTTTGTTGCCTTGGCTGTATGTTTTGGGTCATTGTCGTGCTGGAAGACCCAGCCACGACCCATTTTTAAGGCCCTGGCGGAGGGAAGGAGGTTGTCACTCAGAATTGTACGGTACATGGCCCCATCCATTCTCCCATTGATGCGGTGAAGTAGTCCTGTGCCCTTAGCAGAGAAACACCCCCAAAACATAACATTTCCACCTCCATGCTTGACAGTGGGGACGGTGTTCTTTGGGTCATAGGCAGCATTTCTCTTCCTCCAAACACGGCGAGTTGAGTTCATGCCAAAGAGCTCAATTTTTGTCTCATCTGACCACAGCACCTTCTCCCAATCACTCTCGGCATCATCCAGGTGTTCACTGGCAAACTTCAGACGGGCCGTCACATGTGCCTTCCGGAGCAGGGGGACCTTGCGGGCACTGCAGGATTGCAATCCGTTATGTCGTAATGTGTTACCAATGGTTTTCGTGGTGACAGTGGTCCCAGCTGCCTTGAGATCATTGACAAGTTCCCCCCTTGTAGTTGTAGGCTGATTTCTAACCTTCCTCATGATCAAGGATACCCCACGAGGTGAGATTTTGCGTGGAGCCCCAGATCTTTGTCGATTGACAGTCATTTTGTACTTCTTCCATTTTCTTACTATGGCACCAACAGTTGTCTCCTTCTCGCCCAGCGTCTTACTGATGGTTTTGTAGCCCATTCCAGCCTTGTGCAGGTGTATGATCTTGTCCCTGACATCCTTAGACAGCTTCTTGCTCTTGGCCATTTTGTAGAGGTTAGAGTCTGACTGATTCACTGAGTCTGTGGACAGGTGTCTTTCATACAGGTGACCATTGCCGACAGCTGTCTGTCATGCAGGTAACGAGTTGATTTGGAGCATCTACCTGGTCTGTAGGGGCCAGATCTCTTACTGGTTGGTGGGGGATCAAATACTTATTTCCCTCTGCAGAATGCAAATAAATTCATATACTTTCCACAATGTGATTTTCCGGATTTAATTTGTGATGTGCTATCTCTCACTGTTACCAATAACCTACCCTTCAATTATGGGCTGCTCATGTCTTTGTCAGTGGGCAAACTTACAAAATCAGCAAGGGATCAAATACTTATTTCCCCCACTGTATATAAGTGAAACATAAAAGCATTTCAGTGATAGTCTAACAGGATGGGGGTAGATAGGTGAGAGGAGGGTGACAAACAAAGCAATACAACTTTATGGTTTATAATGGGCTAGAAAGCCCAGATCTTTGTTAAGTCCTGTCTGGTGGGTGTCAAAATATTCAGTCATTTTGACTTCAAAGGTCTTACGTTCCTGTATTGTTTTAAAGTTACCTTTCAGGATTCTTACTATGAAATCACTGGTACAGTGTTCTGGTTTTGTAAATTGCTGCCCCACAGGGGTGGAATCCTGTCTGCCACTGGCATTTTTCATGTGATGTCTATGTAAATTAAATCTTGTCTTTAGCATCTGGCTTGTTTCTCCAATATAGCATCCTTCGTTACATTTCTAAAACTGAATAATGAATACCACATTGGAAGATGAGCATATAAAGGATTCCTTTATGTTGTCAGACAGGATTCCACCCCTTGGGTGTAAGATATATCAGGCCTTAATGCTCGTTTCCCATATCCAATCATATCAGCTCTATACAAGCCTTTTCATGAGGTCCTTGGTGAATCTCTTCGCCAGTTGGCCTAGCAGCAGAATGCTTTTTGCAAATTTCTGGCCAGGGGCACATATGATACCTTTGATGTTGCGTCCAGGATCTCTGCACAAAATATAGTGATGCACAGACTCTCATGCCATCTCAGGTCATTTCTGGACACATATCAAATTCATAAACTTTAGGAATATCATGCAAGGTTCTATCCTAGCTTAGCAGTCTTCTGTCCACATATAATCAACTCCTGGAGTCTAACTTGACTGCTTACCGTTCCCACCCCTTGGAAACTCTTAGCGTCAGGCTACTCCTCTTCCTTGGCACTTCCCTCAGGCACTGTAGCCCTCTTTCTCTCTCTGTATCATTGCTGGGAGGTCCTCTTTAACTTCTTGGCTTGAGCCTCTCTTGCTACTCCCTTGGAGACCTCTTGCCTCAGGGCCTCTTCCTGGAAACATCTTCATTTGGGGTCTCCCTGATCTTTTCTTCCTCGGGGCATTTAACCACCTCCTTGCCTGAGTCCTGCCCCTCTGACTAAGCAGGTGTAACTCACCTATCCTAAGGAGTCTCAGTCTCAGTGAGGGAGTGATTCTATGGGAACCCAGTCATGTACTACTACTACTTAACATTTCTAGAGCGCTACAAGGGTTACGCAGCGCTGTACAAATTAACGAATAAGGACGGTCCCTGCTCAGAAGAGCTTACAATCTAAAAGACGAAATGTCAAGTTGGGGTAGATGAGATTTCCTGAGAAGAGATTAAGTGGTTAGGTGCCGAAGGCGACATTGAAGAGGTGGGCTTTGAGCAATGATTTGAAGATGGGTAGGGAGGGGGCCCGGCGTATGGGCTCAGGGAGTTTGTACTGCCCACTCCCTCACACAGATATTCAGAGACTGACATCTAATCCCTTCCAATTCCTCCAGACTTGATCTTTTAGCCTTTCTCCTTGGAAGCACAGGGCGGTGGGCTGGCTCCTCATTCCTTGCTCTATATATGGCAAGTGCAGCAGCTTAACTGGCACTGGTACTGCACTCCACTCTCAAGGAACACTAGCTGGGCTAACAAGGACCCTCTTCTCTTAGTGTAATGGTGCAGTGGCCAGAGAAACAGAAGCCATAGACAAAGGAATTTAAACTGGGGCTGGGGTTTCATACCAGCACAATTTCTCCTCCTATCATTGCCAGTTTCTCCTCCTACCATTGTCAATTACTGGTCATGAGAGCCAGCCCCTTGTTCCAGAAGCTGTGGGGGTATATAAAAGACAAAGTCCATTATTCTAACAGAGCCACTAGAGGTCTCTGCAGTCCTTAAGGGTCTCTACAGTTATCTCTGTGGCATTAAGTGATGTGCTGCAGTAACAGCTAAAACATTCCAAGTTACTGTGTGTTGACTGCAAGGCATAACCCATGCCCATTACCATCCATTTTCAGCCCCATTCCATACTAAACAGCTTCAGTGGAAATTAGCTCATTTTAAGTGCTCACTGTGTGTGCTAAGTCCCTAGTGAAGTGCTTAACACACTGTAGCAAAAGGTCCCTAAAGATGAAAAATACAGCATACGAGTAAGTGCATGCTCCTGAGATAAACCTAAATCAATAAAAGTCAACATAATAAATTTCTAATATAATATAGTGGCAGTAGCCAAGCAATCTATGAGAAAATGATTTAAGTTCATGGACATCAGAAAGCAATCCATCTCATTCTTAAAAACTGAGAAAAGAACACGTTGGCTTTTAATTATTTTTGAATGTATATTTTCATAATGAAGAAAATTACCGTGATCCATCAATTTTCTATGCAGTATGGTGGAATAAAGCCCAAGCGACTAAGCCAAACTACAGCATCGAAAAAAGCAATATTAATGCAACTGTACCTCATTGTAAATTATATCTGATCATAATAAAAATTGAGCCATGATTGAAAACTCTGTAATTGCTTAACTGTCCTCTGTCATAAAGGAGAATCATCAATTTTGCTCAAGAAAATACATTCTATAAATGGCGAAGATTGTGCTCAGGTTGTTTCAAAATTGGATATGAATAGATTGGCCAATGGGGTCATGGCTGCACCCATGACTGTTCCAGATATCAGCAAATAAAATTGATTACCAAACACAAAATAATTCTTTTTAAGAGCTGCAGACACAAGGATCTAAGTTTCATCTTGCCGTATACTCATTACACACAGAGTTGACATCTATTGTGATCAAAAGAACATTTGCAGAGTCCTCAGATAAGGATATTAACAAATTAATGAAATGGGTAATATCAAGTGTCTATGAAGCTGTATGCTCATATACTCCCAGGTAATTTTATAAGAGCTCACTTGAATGGGTATAATGCTGTTCTATATGCTAAGGTTCCTTATTTACAATTACCCCCTTAAATGTTAGAGAATAATCCAGTGTATTCTGAATCAACATGGATCTTGGACTCAGAAAAGTCAAGTAAACCGCTGCTGCTATATCCTCAAAGATATCAGTTTAAAGTAGAAAGTGGTTTATGTGGAATGACAGTGAGAAAAGTGAGACATGCATAGCCTGTTTACTAAAGTGCGATAAGTTTTTTTTTTTTGTATTTACCACACTTTAATTAGCCTAGTGGTCGATGCAGTGTACTGTAGAGAAGGGGACCCAGGCCCATAATCCATTTGTGGTGGAATGTGTGAGCCTTCCAAAACTCACCAAAAACCCACTGTACCCATATATAGGTGACTCCTGCAGCCGTAAGGGCTATTGTAGTGGTATACAGTTGGGTACAATAAGCTTTTGATGGGTTTTGGAGGGTTCACCATACAATATAAGGGGGTAACGGTGAGATGTGTATCTGGGACCTTTTATGTGAAGTCCACTGCTGTGTCCACTAGGGTTCCCCACTGCTCTCCTGGGATATCTGTGTAGCCAGTCTTCTAAGAATGCTGGCACCCCTCCTCCCCCCATACATCCCAATGGCTTGATTTTGTCTGTTTTTCCCTTGGACCTTTTTATTTTTTTTTTCAAATGGTCCTAAAAGATAGACATACTGAGCACAAAAACACAAAGCAAATAGCCATTTTTGAAACAAAAAAGATAGACATTTTTCTGGTTCGAAAATGGCCATGTTCACTACTGGATTTTTGGACGTTTTTCACAAAACATACAAAATTTGGAATTTAGACATCATATCAAAAATGCCCCTCCACTTGTGTTTACTTTCACTATCCCCAACCTGTTAGTTTTTTTTTTCAGTTTTGGTATATTATTTGGGTTTATGATTCTCGATTTTGCTCCCATTTTGTTAATTTTGTCTAAATTAGGTACCATTTGTGTATGTATGTGATTGAATACTAGCAAATACTTAAATGGATACTTTTGCATGTGGGCATTAGAGCACTGTTCTATAACTTACACACAAAAGTCACTCTATCTCTACAAATGACACACATAATTGCACGCGTAGTTATACAATAGTACCACTTAGTCGCAAATCTCACAACTTCTACGTTTATTACAATTTGTAATATTCTCCTCTAGACTTTGTAATTGTATTTACTATGTAAGCCGCATTGAGCCTGCAATATGTGGGAAACCGCGGGGTACAAATGTAATAATTAAATAACTTAATTACTTCATTAGCTCTTGATTGGCATTTAAGTAGTGATAAGTATCAATAACTGTCCTTAACTAGCACTAATTGACACTAATTTGCAGTGAAACATGTTATGTTCTTAGTTTAGCGTGCATTTTATAGAATGCTATCAGTTATGCATGCAAGGTGCCACATTTAGGCATGTGAATTTACACCTGGCATAACTGGTCACACCTAAATTTTGGCACATAAATGCTGACTTACACTAGCATTCCATAACAGCAATCATGTGCTTTAATTGCAGTCATAGAATTCGTGCTTAGCGCACAAACTGTAGGCATCTATCTTTAGGTGACCTTTCTCAAACTGACTCCTTTGTGTATAAGTTCGAGGAGGCGTTTACTTAGGTGGCGTATGGACAAAACATAGGCGTGTCTCCCACTTATACAAACAACTTACAGAAAATTGTAAGTTAAGCATGCAAGTACTGCATTTAGGCGCTATCATTTGCACGTGCTATAGAACTGGCAAAAGCGTCGGAGTGTAAATGTAGGTGCATTTCTGTCAACGTATGGTAGTATGCTGTAAAACACTTATGCATGCATTTTTATAGAATAGGCATACCCTTTAACTGCAAAGGCAGTTTAGTAATTGTTGGGTCCTGCTCACCCTATACTCTGTAATTATCCTACTGAAAAGTGAATAGGCCCGAAGGAGAATTGTATAACTAGGTGTTCATGGTTAAACACCCTTTGTGCACAAAGATGGACAGAAAACTAGCACATGTGTATAAGTTCCCAAGCTCTATTCTATGGCTGTCTGTAAGAGCTATAGGACCAAATTCTATGAAAAGCGCCCAAAAAATTGGTGACAATAAACATGCTAAGTGCTATTCTGTAAACTGCGATGAAAATTAGGTGCCATTTATAGAATATGCTTAGTGCCGGGATCAGTACCTAAACTTTAGATGTGAGGATTTTCACCAAGTAAACCCTAGTATAAATCCTCGTGCCTTATCCCCTTCTTCTATAACAGTGTGTATAAATTGTAGGAACATCCCTGATCTACCCATGACCTGCCCATGGTTGTGCCCCCTTACTGGAGCCCCACATAAAATGTATGTGTGGATCCCCACGACTAAAAATACATGCTTAAACTCAAATGCCAATTAGCATTGATAAATGATTATTGACACCCAATTATCAGCACTAATTGGCTTGCCATTCAATTAAATTACATGCACAAATTGGGCATGCACCCAAGTTTGCATGCACAGTTCTGAGCGCCATTTATAGAATTTGGGGATAGTGTGCAAATGCAAGGGGGGTGTGCATGTGGGTGGAGCAGGTTGGAAAGTGGACGAGGCTCTTACAGAATACTATAAATTATGCATGCCCTTGCAGAATTTGGGCGCCCACAGGCACACTAGATCTATTGCTAGGTTCTGTAACAGAATCTGGGCACCCAAATGCCATTATAGAATAAGCTCTCAATATGTGGCATCAGAATGCCTAAAAGGAAGCACCCACTTCTTGAATTGTCTTGGCGTGAATTACACCTACACTAACTGCACAAATGACACCACATGGTAAGTACTGTGTGACAGCGGTGTAGCTATGGAGTGCCTTGGGATCCCAGACCCCCCATTCTAGCCTTAGCCCCCCCCAACCCTGGTACCAGTCAAGTGCCTGTGTTTTGGGCTCCCTGCTTCAGCCGTCATGCCATCTCCTGTGCTCAATCTAACCTCCTTGGTCAGCTGTCTCCCACTCACTCCCTACAGAGCTGCCCATCTTCAATTTTATAGGCTGCCGGCAGCATCAGTGAGAAGCACACTGCCTTCGGCGGCCTGGAAGTTTCCCTCTGCTACAATTTCTTGTCCCGCATATGTAGGACGCTGTGACAGAGGGATAGCTTCCAGGGCTGCCGAAGGCTGTGTGCTTAGCTCACTGATGCTGCTGGTGGCCTGGAAAATTGAAGAAGGGCAGCTGTGCAGGGAGCCAGAAGGGAGCGAGTAAGAGAGAGCTGACCAAGAAGGTTAGATTGAGAACAGAAGACAGCATCACGGCTGAAGCTCATGAGGTTAATCTCCCTTTCCCTCTCCTTTGCACGGCCATCATCCCTGTTCACCTAAAACAAAGAGAAACCTATGAGATGCTCTGTTCACGTTTATTTTATTTATTTAGATTTTGCTCATGTTGTCATTCTTTATTGTTCCTATCATTTTTATTTGATCTTACTTATATTTTCAAGCATGCTGGCTTGTGCAGCATACGGCTGTATGAAGAGGAAGCATTGGGTTAATCCGTTAGAGTAGTAATTAGTTCTAAATTGTAAATCATTATGTAATTTGGAGGGGCTGGTTATAGGGACTCCCTGCATTCATGCAGATATGTTTTCACCTAGTAAAGGGCCACCCAAAAAACATGTTATGAGTATTTTCCAGGATACTGTGATGTGTGTTGAGAGGTTGACCAGACTCAAGTCTACTAGAATGGTAAAGTTTAAGTTGTGGGATAATGCAACTTCATTTAAAAATGTCAGTGTTTTCAAGGTTTCCTTAAATGTGTTGATGCAGGACACAGTTATCAAGTGTACTGTAAGGCATTATTTAGGAGTATGCCAAGTACTACTCAAACCTATATGCTTGCCCCCCCCCCCCATCTTTTCTTCCCCCCCCCCCCCCAAGAAAATGTCAGGTCTGGCTTATGCCTCTGCTGTGAGATAACTGCAGTGTTTAGTTTGCCCCAATGCTCCGCCCATAACCTTTCCAGCTCCTGCCTCCTAACACAGCATGCAGTTAATATAGGTCTCAGCATGCACTTTCATTGCCATCACTGTAACAGTTGTTGTGCTGGTAAGGTGAAATTGTATGCTAATTCATGTATTAAATGCCAAGTATACATTTGTAAAAGGACCCCTAAATTTTTTAAGGTGCACTAACAAACCAAATATGCATTAACAAATGTATATCCCTAGCATTATTACATATATTCCCTCTGAAAATTGTCCCATGGGAGATAGAGAAAGTACATACCTGCATTGCTGCCAGCTATTTAGTGCATACAAATTTCCCATGTCATTTTACATGCACATGTATGTAGTCTTTAACCCCTCTCCAACCTGCTCCCTGAAATCCTTCCACTCAGTATGGGTAAACTTACTTGCATACAGGGTTAGATTCTATATATCGCGCCTTGATTTCCATGCAGAAATCAAAGCGTATTCTTTTAAGTATGCTTTAATTTAGGAATACATTATAGAATACACCAAGCAGGGGCGTATCTACGTGGGGCCATGGGGGCATGGGCCCCCGTAGATTCGGCCCTGGCCCCCCTCCGCCGCCAACTCCTTTGACCCCCCTCCCGCCACCGCCAACTCTCCCCTGCCACCGCCGGGTACATTTACTGGCAGGGGTCCCCACCCCACCCCCACCCCCAGCCGAAGTCCTCTTCTCCAGCGCGGCCGCATTGCTGATCTGCAAGGGCAGGCTTCTGTTTCTGTGAGTCTGACATCCTGCACATATGTGCAGAACATCAGGATCACAGAAACAGAAGCCTGCCCTTGCAGATCAGCAACGC
This sequence comes from Microcaecilia unicolor, assembly GCF_901765095.1. NCBI lineage: Eukaryota > Metazoa > Chordata > Amphibia > Gymnophiona > Siphonopidae > Microcaecilia > Microcaecilia unicolor. Next base: position 325,438,270 of record NC_044033.1, read on the forward strand.
GGCTGTGCTGGAGAAGAGGACTTCGGCTGGCGGGGGCAAAGGTACCCGATGGTGGGGGAAGGTTGGCGGCGGCAGGAAGAGGGGGTTGAAAGGGTTGGTGCCGGGGGGGGGGGGGTCAAAAATGGCGACCGGGGGGGGTCACGGTGTCAGGGGGGGGCTAAAATGTGCCCCCTCACCTCGGGCTCTGGACCCCCCTCCCGCTGAAGTCTGGCTACGCTCCTGACACCAAGTGCTGCTCTGCGTGACTAAATGTACTCGCAGTCAATTACACCAACTAAAACCTGGTGTAAACCCCGATGCCGAAATTATACGTGGAGCGGGTGTAATCTATAACAACGCGCATAGACTTTAGAAATGCCTATGACCTGTCCATTCCACGCCCATACACATGCTCACTTTCTATGCGACTTAGAATTTACACGCACCACGTTACAGAATATGCTTAGCAAGTAGTGCGTATAAATTCTAATTAATACCAATTAGTGTTGATGACTACTTGTTAACATCCAATTATCAGCGCTGATCAGTTGGTTGACTAATTAAGTTATACGCATTGCTATGGTATATGCTTTGATTTCCGTGCGGAAATCGAGGCGTGATTTATAGAATCCCAGGGATAGCCCTTGTCCATATTCTTGCATCAGCTCATAGTCCAGGAAATGTTAAAAAGAATCCATTTCTGCGCATGAACCTCTTCTTTTAAGTACATAAATATCTTATAAAATTATTCCTTAATCTTCTGATCCTTCCTCAAAATATTCTATTTCAAAGTCTTTTTTCCTAACACCAAGTGATTAAAGTGCTTTTCAAAATGATATTGACTGCTATTGACTAAGTTAATTTGTATCTTGGCATCTGTGACTTCTCATTAAACCTGGGAGTTAAGAGAACAAGAGCCAGAAGCAAGCACAAATCGTTGAAAGGATATTACAAAAACAGCATCTGAATAGAGCCCTGCGTCCATCAGCATTAAGGACATGCGATGCTCATTTGGGCAGGATTAGGCTTACTATTAAATGAGCCTAGTTTCAGGACCTTCATATGGAGCAACCTGTTGCATGGATTTCCTTTGCAAATATTGTACATGGCATGCAAGCAGTACACAATTCAGCAAACCTCTCTTTTTGTCCCTTGGACGCATCCAGTGGCTAAAGTGGCAATTAGAATGAAAAGTTATATTTATCAGGAGCCAGAACCTGTGGTACATAGATGTAAAAACACATTTGTTCTTATGTGCTGTGCTTTACTACCAGAGAATCATGTCAATCTGTGGGCTTTGTTCAGCAAAGGACTTGATCTTTACACTTAGGGAGTAGAAATCCACGGGAGACGTATGTGTTAGGCGGTGAGAGTCTGATATGTACAGACAGGGAGAGGAATCTTGGGGTGATAGTATCTGAGCATCTGAAGGTGATGAAACATTGTGACAAGTGGGTGGCCGAAGCCAGAAGGTTGTTAGGCTGTATAGAGAGAGGTGTGACCAGCAGAAGAAAGGAGGTGTTGATGCCCCTGTTCAAGTCCTTGGTGAGGCCCCACCTGGAGTATTGTGTTCAGTTTTGGAGGCCGAATCTTGCTAAGGATGTAAAAAGAATTGAAGCGGTGCAAAGAAAATCTACAAAAATGGTATGGGATTTGCATTACAAGACATATGAAGAAAGATTTGCTGACCTGAACATGTATACCCTGGCGGAAAGGAGAAACAGGGGTGATATGATACAGACATTCAAATATTTGAATGGTATTAATCCGCAAACCCCTCCATGTTACTAGGATCCCATTCTATGCCTGTATCTTTATTAAGGGGGTCTTTTACTAAGCCGCGGTAGCTTTTTTCGCTCATGGTAGAAATCAGCTGGAGGTAAATGCCGAGAAGCCCATAGAAATATAATGGGCATCTTGGCTTTTACCGCCAGCTCATTTGTACCGCGAATTGAAAACGCCACCACTGCTTAGCAAAAGACCCCCTCAATAAGGCCACATGTGCTATACTGAGAGCATCTCCAAAGCTCAGTACAAGAAACTCATGTACTTAGGTAACGTGGAGGGGAATAATCGAACGGCGCCGGCGAAATACATGGCCGGCGATGTATTTTGGCAGCGCCGCAAACAGCTGGCTAGACCCGTATTTTCGAAAAAGATGGCCGGCCATCTTTTGTTTCGATAATACGGTTCCAGCTAGCCAAATGCCTTGGATTTGGCCGGGGTTTGAGATGGCCGGCTTCATTTTTTAGCGATAATGGAAAGTTATGTCGGCCATCTCAAACCCCAGCCAAATCCAAGGCATTTGGCCGTGGGAGGAGCCAGCATTTTTAGTGCACTGGCCCCCTTGACATGCCAGGACACCAAACCGGGCTTCCTAGGGGTCACTGTGGTGGACTTCAGAAAAGCTCCCACGTGCATAGCTCCCTTACTTTGGGAGCTGAGCCCCCCAACCCCCCCCCCCAAACCCACTACCCACAAATGTACTGCACCCACTAAAACTGCTCCAGGGACCTGCATACAGCCTCTAGGACTTATTGCTGCTGTATAACTTTGGCACACCAGTTCACACCTGAAGACTAATCTCTTTGGAAAAAGTCCTTTATTTGAATAAGCACGTTTACTCACAGTTAACTGCAGATCAGCGGTTGTGCCCCACTGGCAAAGAGTCCCCTGGTACTAAGATGAGCAGTAGGTCAGAGCTGGCACAATGGTGTACAATGCCCTCTTTCAGCACCATTCAAGGTAAGAACTACGTTCTCTAACATGGGTAACACAGGAAAGGGAACTAAAACTGGCTTACAAAAATGGCCACTACCGCATGGACTACAACAGGAAACAAAACAGAGCACACTCTGACCCAGTAAGCAGGGGGAAAGCACCAGGGGAGTAGAGCCTACCAACTACCAATACCTACACCCACCACAATGCATTGCTGATGTGACTCTGCAGTACAAATAACAGAAAAGGTGTCACACTCACCCCAGAGCCACATCACAAGCAGGAAAAGGCTGTCGGAGGACAGAACACATTCTGCTGTCATGGAGGTGGGTACGGCATTTGAGGCTGGCATACAGGCTGGAAAAAAAGTGTTTAAAGTGGGGTTTTTTGGTGGGAGGGGTTAGTGACCACTGGGGGAGTACGGGGAGGTCATCTCCGCTTCCTTCCGGTGGTCATGTGGTCAGTTTGGGCACCTTTTTGAGGCTTGGTCATGAAAATAAAAGGACCAAGTAAACCCAGCAAAATACTGTTTAATGCCGTTTTTTTTCCCACTATCGGCGAAAGCCGGCTAGCTGGTAGCCACGCCCATACCCGCCCATGTCCCGCCTTCGCTTCGCCGCCGAACGCCCCTTTGAACTTCCGCCAGCGAGGCAACGGGAAAGCGGCAATGCTGTCAAAAAAAGCAGCTTTCGATTATACCAATTTCGCCGCTTTTCTGAGATTGCCGGCCATCTCCCGATTTATGTCGGGAAATGGCCGCCGATCACTTTCAATTATGAGCTGGAAAGTAACATAGTAGATGACGGCAGAAAAAGACCTGCATGGTCCATCCAGTCTGCCCAACAAGATAAACTCATATGTGCTACTTTTTCTGTATACCTTACCTTGATTTGTACCTGTCCTTTTCAGGGCACAGACCGTATACAAACATCGCATCCTTTCATCCTTCTGCTAGTGCCACTTCTATATGAGAGGCAAATATGAATATGGCTGAGAACTGGAAACAAGGAATGTGAATTCGTTTTGCTGTCTGCACGCATTTAGCACACAATATTTATTTTTAAATATTTTTTCTTGTATGGGGCATGGCATGGGCAGAGAATGGGTGAAGAGTGGGCATGGAAACAGTAACCAGTTGGCATGTGCTCATTAGTGCATGTTAACTAATTAGTGCATGATTATTTGTTTACTTAGGGCCCCTTTTACCAAGCTGCAGCAAAAAGGGGCCTGTGCTGGCATTGGCGCGTGTTTTTGACTCACTCCGAGGCCCCCTTTTTACCACAGTGGGTAAAAAGTAGGTCTTCTTTTTTTTAAAGAAATGACTGTGTGGCAAGTGAAGCACTTGCCGTGCGGTCATTTCGGGGAGAGGGGGGTGAGTTCTTGCCGCCACCCATTGAGGTGGCGGTAAGGTCTTCTAACCCGGCCATAACCAGGCAGAGTGGCACTGCTCGATTACCGCTGGGTACACACTGGCACTATAAAAATAAATATATTTTTGTAGCACCGGATATGACAGCGCGCTGGGTGTGGGAACTACCACCAGGCTAAAACGGTAGCCCGACGGTATTTCTTTTTCGAATGGTAAGCCCATGTTGGGCTTACTGCCACTTTATAAAGGGCCCTTACATACTTACAAAAGCTTGATATACTGCAGGGTGCCAAGCTGGCTTCTATGCGGTTTACAATAAAAATTAAAATTGCCTCAAGATAAGGTACACTTCACAGAAACACATACAATATTATTGACTGGAAGAATAAGTGAAAGTGAAGAGGTATGTTTTCAGTGCTGCTTTGAACTGAGCGTAGGAAGTTTCCAGACGGAGTCGGACAGGGAGAGAGTTCCAGTGCTGAGGTCCGACATAGCTAATGGCAGTAGAACAAGTGATATCAAGAAACATAACAGAGGAAGGGGGTAACCAGAGTGAACCTGAGGCAGAGGAACGAAGCTGTCAGGAGGGTGCATACAGTATGAAAAGACATGCTAGATAATCTGGTGCTGATTGTAGTCAGGATTTATAAACTTAAATGCACAGCTTAAATTGAATTCGGGCAGAGAGAGGTAATCAGTGTTCTGACTGTAGTAGTGGCGTAACATGGTCAAAAGGAGTTGATCGATGAAGTAAGCGGACCACGGTAGATTGAACAAGTTGGAGTCTCTTAAGAGAGGAGAGAAGGAGACCTGCATAAAGAGAATTACAGTAGTCCAGGTGGGTAATGACTAAACTGAGCAATAGGGAACGTATAGCAGGAAGAGAGAAGAGTTCTGTGAAGCACAAAAAAGGAGGCTTTAATAACCACGCTGATTTGGGCCTTAAAAGTCAGGTGATAGTGAACCCCTAATATTTTAATGGAATCTTGAAACGGTAGATTCTGCTTATTAACAGCGGGAAGTGACTGAATAGATGAGTGGAGGAGTGGCCTAGTGGTTAGGGTGATGGACCTTGGTCCTGTGGAACTGAGGAACTGAGTTCGATTTCCGGCACAGGCAGCTCCTTGTGACTCTGGGCAAGTCACTTAACCCTCCATTGCCTGCCACATTGAGCCTGCCATGAGTGGGAAAGCGCAGGGTACAAATGTAACTAAAAAAATTTAAAAAAAAGAGGGACTCAAGGGCTTAACAGCATAAGGAGTTGGGAAATGTGTAATGTTCAGGAATAAGTGATGATCCAAAAGCCAGGAGAAAACCTTCTGAAGACATCAGTAAGATCAAAGCAAGAAGGGGGAACATGATAGAGAATTTGAATATCATCTGTATAGCTAAAAGGAAGACAATGATTTGGTTGTATAAGGGTGAGAAGTGGAACCAGAAATATATTAACCCTTTAGTGTCCAATGTTCCCGTAATAAGCCATATGGGAACAGATTGATGGGAACATTGGACACTAAAGGGTTTTAATATGGAAGCCCTTACCGCGTCCTAAATAGGAGGTGATATGTGCTGCCACAGTAATCTTTTAAAATGGCCACATACTAATGATAACGTTAGTGCACAGCCATAAATAAAACAATTCCAAAAACAGCCTTTCTAGGGGCACGCTAGAAATGGGCTTCGCGCATGGGAAAGACTCGTGTAAGGGCACACTAAGCTCATTTACAAGCACAGCTCAGTAAATGGGCCCCAAAGTGGTGTGGCATTTTACAAAAGTGACCAAACAATATACCATATATTGTGGATAATATTGTGGGCCCTGTTTACTAAGTAGGGGTTAGATTGTAAGCTCTTGTGAGCAGGGACTGTCTCTTTGTATCAGGTGTTCAGCACCATTGGAGCTGACTCTGTGGGTGCTGTGGGTGCTTGAGCACCCCAAATATTGAGAAAATTCCTTGTATGTGTCCAGGGAGGGGTCATTTCCATTGGGCTTAGCACCCCCAATACTTTTGAAAAGTTGGCTCCTATGTTCAGCACTGCGTGCGTCTTGTAGCACTATACAAATGTTAATAATAATAATAGGGGTTCCTTTTACGAAGCTGCAGCAAAAGGGGGCGTGTGCTGGCGTCGGCGCACGTTTTTGGCATGCGCAGAGGCCATAGGCGTAGACTGGGGGGGGCGAGGGGGGGCAATGCCCCCCCAAACGACGATGAGGCGCCGCCGCGCCATTAGTTTAAAAAAAAAAAAAAAAACATGCACGCACGCACTCCTCTCCATCCGCTTGGCTTCCCTGCTCTCTCTGTCTGCGTCCCGCCTTCCTCTGACGTCAGAGGAAGGCGGGACGCAGACAGAGAGGGCAGGGAAGCCAAGCGGAGTAGCGGACGGAGAGAAGCGTGTCCGTCTACCCCTCTCTCTTCCTCCCTCCCTCCCTCCGCCGCAGGCAGCAGTCTTTTCCAGCGTTCCTGGCAGCGGTAGCGTTGTACACGCTGCCTTCGGTCTGCCCTGAAGCCTTCTCTTCAAGTTCCTGTTCCCGCATAGGTGGGAACATGAACTTGAAGAGAAGACTTCCGGGGCAGACCGAAGGCAGCGTGTACATCGCTACCGCTGCCAGGAACTCTGAAAAAGCTGAAGACTGTTGCCTGCACCGGAGGGAGGGAGGGAGGAAGAGAGGGGGTAAACGGAGTCACCATCTTGGACCTCGCGGGGGGGGGGGGGCAGAGGGAAGATGGATGGGACTGGGAGGGGTGGGGAGCAGAGGGAAGGAGCAGGAGATGAATGGGACTGGGAGGGGTGGGAAGCAGAGGGAAGGAGCAGGAGATGAATGGGACTGGGAGGGATGGGACTGGGAGGGGTGGGGAGCAGAGGGAAGGAGCAACAGATGGATGGGACTGGGAGGGGTGGGAAGCAGAGGGAAGGAGCAGGAGATGAATGGGACTGGGAGGGGTGGGAAGCAGAGGGAAGGAGCAACAGATGGATGGGACTGGGAGGGGTGGGAAGCAGAGGGAAGGAGCAGGAGATGAATGGGACTGGGAGGGGTGGGAAGCAGAGGAAAGGAGCAGGAGATGAATGGGACTGGGAGGGGTGGGAAGCAGAGGGAAGGAGCAACAGATGGATGGGACTGGGAGGGATGGGACTGGGAGGGGTGGGAAGCAGAGGGAAGGAGCAGGAGATGAATGGGACTGGGAGGGGTGGGAAGCAGAGGGAAGGAGCAGGAGATGAATGGGTAGGGTTACCACATATGGTAACCCTATGAATGGGACTGGGAGGGGTGGGAAGCAGAGGGAAGGAGCAGGAGATGATGGACTGGGGGACTGGGAGGGTGGGAAGCAGAGGGAAGGAGCAACAGATGGATGGGACTGGGAGGGGTGGGAAGCAGAGGGAAGGAGCAACAGATGGATGGGACTGGGAGGGGTGGGAAGCAGAGGGAAGGAGCAGGAGATGAATGGGACTGGGAGGGGTGGGAAGCAGAGGGAAGGAGCAGGAGATGAATGGGACTGGGAGGGGTGGGAAGCAGAGGGAAGGAGCAACAGATGGATGGGACTGGGAGGGATGGGACTGGGAGGGGTGGGAAGCAGAGGGAAGGAGCAGGAGATGAATGGGACTGGGAGGGGTGGGAAGCAGAGGGAAGGAGCAACAGATGGATGGGACTGGGAGGGGTGGGAAGCAGAGGGAAGGAGCAGGAGATGAATGGGACTGGGAGGGGTGGGAAGCAGAGGGAAGGAGCAGGAGATGAATGGGACTGGGAGGGGTGGGAAGCAGAGGGAAGGAGCAACAGATGGATGGGACTGGGAGGGATGGGACTGGGAGGGGTGGGAAGCAGAGGGAAGGAGCAAGAGATGGATGGGACTGGGAGGGGTGGGAAGCAGAGGGAAGGAGCAGGAGATGGATGGGACTGGGAGGGGTGGGAAGCAGAGGGAAGGAGCAAGAGATGGATGGGACTGGGAGGGGTGGGAAGCAGAGGGAAGGAGCAGGAGATGGATGGGACTGGGAGGGGTGGGAAGCAGAGGAAAGGAGCAGGAGATGGATGGGACTGCGAGGGGTGGGGAGCAGAAGGAAGGAGCAAGAGTACATAAGTACATAAGTACATAAGTAGTGCCATACTGGGAAAGACCAAAGGTCCATCTAGCCCAGCATCCTGTCACCGACAGTGGCCAATCCAGGTCAAGGGCACCTGGCACGCTCCCCAAACGTAAAAACATTCCAGACAAGTTATACCTAAAAATGCGGAATTTTTCCAAGTCCATTTAATAGCGGTCTATGGATTTGTCCTTTAGGAATCTATCTAACCCCTTTTTAAACTCCGTCAAGCTAACCGCCCGTACCACGTTCTCCGGCAACGAATTCCAGAGTCTAATTACACGTTGGGTGAAGAAAAATTTTCTCCGATTCGTTTTAAATTTACCACACTGTAGCTTCAACTCATGCCCTCTAGTCCTAGTATTTTTGGATAGCGTGAACAGTCGCTTCACATCCACCCGATCCATTCCACTCATTATTTTATACACTTCTATCATATCTCCCCTCAGCCGTCTCTTCTCCAAGCTGAAAAGCCCTAGCCTTCTCAGCCTCTCTTCATAGGAAAGTCGTCCCATCCCCACTATCATTTTCGTCGCCCTTCGCTGTACCTTTTCCAATTCTACTATATCTTTTTTGAGATACGGAGACCAGTACTGAACACAATACTCCAGGTGCGGTCGCACCATGGAGCGATACAACGGCATTATAACATCCGCACACCTGGACTCCATACCCTTCCTAATAACACCCAACATTCTATTCGCTTTCCTAGCCGCAGCAGCACACTGAGCAGAAAGTTTCAGCGTATCATCGACGACGACACCCAGATCCCTTTCTTGATCCGTAACTCCTAATGCGGAACCTTGCAAGACGTAGCTATAATTTGGGTTCCTCTTACCCACATGCATCACTTTGCACTTGTCAACATTGAACTTCATCTGCCACTTGCACGCCCATTCTCCCAGTCTCGCAAGGTCCTCCTGTAATCGTTCACATTCCTCCTGCGACTTGACGACCCTGAATAATTTTGTGTCATCGGCGAATTTAATTACCTCACTAGTTATTCCCATCTCTAGGTCATTTATAAATACATTAAAAAGCAACGGACCCAGCACAGACCCCTGCGGGACCCCACTAACTACCCTCCTCCACTGAGAATACTGGCCACGCAATCCTACTCTCTGCTTCCTATCTTTCAACCAGTTCTTAATCCATAATAATACCCTACCTCCGATTCCATGACTCTGCAATTTCTTCAGGAGTCTTTCGTGCGGCACTTTGTCAAACGCCTTCTGAAAATCCAGATATACAATATCAACCGGCTCCCCATTGTCCACATGTTTGCTTACCCCCTCAAAAAAATGCATTAGATTGGTGAGGCAAGACTTCCCTTCACTAAATCCGTGCTGACTTTGTCTCATCAGTCCATGTTTTTGTATATGCTCTGCAATTTTATTCTTAATAATAGCCTCCACCATCTTGCCCGGCACCGACGTCAGACTCACCGGTCTATAATTTCCCGGATCTCCTCTGGAACCCTTCTTAAAAATCGGAGTAACATTGGCTACCCTCCAGTCTTCCGGTACTACACTCGATTTTAGGGACAGATTGCATATTTCTAACAGTAGCTCCGCAAGTTCATTTTTTAGTTCTATTAATACTCTGGGATGAATACCATCAGGTCCCGGTGATTTACTACTCTTCAGCTTGCTGAACTGACCCATTACATCCTCCAAGGTTACAGAGAATTTGTTTAGTTTCTCCGACTCCCCCGCTTCAAATATTCTTTCCGGCACCGGTGTCCCCCCCAAATCCTCCTCGGTGAAGACCGAAGCAAAGAATTCATTTAATTTCTCCGCTACGGCTTTGTCCTCCTTGATCGCCCCTTTAACACCATTTTCGTCCAGCGGCCCAACCGACTCTTTGGCCGGTTTCCTGCTTTTAATGTATCTAAAAAAATTTTTACTATGTATTTTTGCTTCCAACGCTAATTTCTTCTCAAAGTCCTTTTTTGCCCTCCTTATCTCCGCTTTGCATTTGGCTTGGCATTCCTTATGATCTATCCTGTTACTTTCAGTTGGTTCTCTTCTCCACTTTCTGAAGGATTGTTTTTTGGCTCTAATGATTTCCTTTATCTTACTGTTTAGCCACGCCGGCTGACGTTTAGTCTTTTTTCCCTTTTTTCTAATACGTGGAATATATTTGTCCTGAACCTCCAGGATGGTGTTTTTAAACAGCATCCACGCCTGATGCAAGTTTTTTACTCTGCGAGCTGCTCCTTTCAGTCTTTTTTTCACCATTTTTCTCATTTTGTCGTAATCACCTTTTCTATAGTTAAACGCTAGCGTACTTGATTTCCTAGTTTCACTTCCTTCAATGCCAATATCAAAACCGATCATATTATGATCACTGTTATCAAGCGGCCCTCGTATCGTTACCCCCTGCACTAGATCATGAGCACCACTAAGGACTAAGTCTAGTATTTTTCCTTCTCTTGTCGGCTCCTGAACTAGCTGTTCCATGAAGCTGTCCTTGATTTCATCAAGAAATCTTATGTCCCTTGCGTGTACAGATGTTACATTAACCCAGTCTATATGCGGGTAATTGAAATCCCCCATTATTATTGTGTTGCCCAGTTTGTTTGCGTCCCTGATTTCCTTTAACATTTCCGCATCCGTCTGTTCGTCCTGGCCAGGCGGACGGTAGTACACTCCTATCACTATCCTTTTCCCCTTTGCACATGGAATTTCAATCCACAGTGATTCCAAGGAGTGTTTTGTTTCCTGCAGAATTTTCAATCTATTTGATTCAAGGCTCTCGTTAATATACAATGCTACCCCTCCACCAATCCGATTCACCCTATCACTACGATATAATTTGTACCCCGGTATGACAGTGTCCCACTGGTTATCCTCCTTCCACCAGGTCTCAGAGATGCCTATTATATCTAATTTTTCATTTAGTGCAATATATTCCAACTCCCCCATCTTATTTCTTAGGCTCCTGGCATTCGCATATAGACATTTCAAACTATGTTTGTTGTTCCTAAGTACATCATGCTTAGTACTTGACAGTATTAATTGGCAATCTTTTGTCTGATTTTTATTGTTATTTAAAGATACCCGATCTACTACAATCTCTTTTGCAACCTCACTATCAGGATACTCTATCTTCCCTGTTATGGTGATATCTTTGAAAGATACCTTATCCCGAACCATGCTCTTTTGAGCGACTGTCGGCCTTCCCCCCATTTCTAGTTTAAAAGCTGCTCTATCTCCTTCTTAAACGCCGATGCCAGCAGCCTGGTCCCACTCTGGTTAAGATGGAGCCCATCCTTTCGGAATAGGCTCCCCCTTCCCCAGAATGTTGCCCAGTTCCTAACAAATCTAAAGCCCTCCTCCCTGCACCATCGTCTCATCCACGCATTGAGACTCTGGAGCTCTGCCTGTCTCTTGGGCCCTGCGCGTGGCACAGGTAGCATTTCAGAAAATGCTACCCTGGAGGATCTGGATTTCAGCTTTCTACCTAAGAGCCTAAATTTTGCTTCCAGAACCTCTCTCCCACATTTTCCTATGTCATTAGTACCCACATGTACCAAGACAGCCGTCTCCTCCCCAGCACTATATAAAATCCTATCTAGGTGACGCGTGAGGTCCGCCACCTTCGCACCAGGCAGGCAAGTCACCAGGCGATCCTCACGTCCACCAGCCACCCAGCTATCTATATGCCTAATGATCGAATCACCAAGTACAACAGCTGTCCTAACCTTTCCCTCCCGGGCAACATTTGGAGATATATCCTCGGTGCGAAAGGATAATACATCCCCTGGTGGGCAGCTCCTGGCTACAGGAGTACTTCCTACTTCACCAGGGTGATGCTCTCCTTCTAGGAGACCTCCCTCCTCCAAGGTAGCACAGAGATGGATGGGACTGCGAGGGGTGGGGTGCAGAGGGAAGCCTACTGGAAAGAAGACACTGAATAAAACAGAAGACACTGGGACCAAAGCGAATAGAAAAACTAAATGATCAGACAACAAAGGTAGATAAAAGTATTTTATTCATAATTTATTAATTGAAATGTGTCAGCTTTTTGAAATGTGATCTGTGATATTTTGCCTGTAAATTCAATTCCTTCCTCAACATTAGCATATTCATTTGCATATGTATATATGCAAATGATATGCTAATATGCTCCGCCCATTCTTTGCCCCCCCAAATGAAACAGTCAAACTACGCCTATGGCAGAGGCCCCCTTTTACCACAGTGGGTAAAAGGCAGGGCCTTGGGATTTTTCAGGAAATGGCTGTGTGGCAAGTGAAACCCTTGCCGCATGGCCATTTCAGGGGGAGCACTTAACGCCTGGTAACTGATTACCGCCAGGTACACACCGGATACAACGCTCGCTGAGAGGTGGGAACTACCGCCAGGCTGCTGTGGTAGCCCGGGAGTACTTCTCTTTTAGCAAGCGGTAATCCCGCGTTGGGCTTACCACCGCTTTGTAAAAGGACCCCAAGGCACGCTAACTTTTTTTAGTGCATGCTATAAATTAGTGCGAGTTAATGCTAGAGACACCCAAATATTCCTATGGGTGTCTCTAGCATTAGCGTGTGCTAATTTTTATGGGTATTTCTAGCGTTTAGCGCACATATATTTAACATACATGCTAAAGAAAACTAGTGTGCCTTGGTAAATTTATTATGCGGTAAGTGTTCATGCACTACTCAAGTGGTTATCAGGCAGTGTGTGGCAATGTGCCCATGCTGGCCGATTACCGCCAGGAAGGCCTACTCCCTGCCCTCATGCTAGAAAATAAAAATTATTTTCTAGCATGGGAAATGATGTGCAGCAAACCCTGAACTACCGCAGGGCACCTGGGCGTACCCGCTGGTAGTGCTGTTTTGCAAAACACTACCTGTACAGTAGCCCTATCGTGCTTTGGAGTCAGCACCCAAGAAATAGATTTAGGTGTTATAGTGGACAATATGCTGAAATCTTCTGCCCGGTGTATGGTGACAGTCAAGAAAAGCAAACAGAATGCTAAGAATTAATAGGAAAGGGACAGAAAATAAGACAATTAATATTATAATGACTCTGTATTGCTCCATGGTGCGACCACACCTTGACTATTGTGTGCAATTCTGGTCACCGTATCTTTAAAAACATATAGCAGAAATAGAAAAGGTTCAAAGAAGGGCAACCAAAATGATTAAGGGGACGGAACTTCTCTCATATGAGGAAAGTCTAGAGTTTAGGGCTCTTCAGCTTGGAAAAGAGGTGGCTGAGGAAGAATGTGATAGAGGTCTACAAAATCCTGGAATAGAACGGGTAAAGGTGAATTGATTTTCTTCTCTCTCAAAAAGTACAAAGACTAAGGGACACTCAAGGAAGTTACATGCTACTACTTTTAAAATGAACTGGAGGAAATATTTTTTCACTCAACGAATAGTTAAGCTCTGGAACTTGTTGCCAGAGGATGTGGTATCAGTGGTTAGTGTATGTAGGTTTAAAAAAGATTTGAGCAAGTTCCTGGAGGAAAAGTCCATATTCTGTTATTGAAACAGACTTGGGGAAAGCCACTTCTTATACCTGGGATCAGTAGCATAAATCTTGCTACTATTTGGAATTCTGTCAAGTACCTGAGACCTGAATTGGCTACTGTTGGAAGAAGGATACTGGGCTAGATGGACCATTGGTCTGACCCAGTATTGCTATTCTTATGTTATTGTAAATCACCTGAGTTTGAAATTTATTCATGAGTTTCCCCTTTTCTGAATGATTTGGAAAGGGAAATGGGACTTGATATACCACCTTTCTGTGGTATTTTGCAACTACATTCAAAGCAGTTTACATATATTCAGGTACTTATTTTGTACCAGGGGCAATGGAGAGTTAAGTGACTCACCCAGAGTCACAAGGAGCTGCAGTGGGAATCGAACCCAGTTCCCCAGGATCAAAGTCCACTGCACTAACCACTAGGCTACTCCTCCGCTGTTAATTAATCCTAAAATATTCTTAAAATGTCAATTATACTGTAATACATTCTGAAAGTCAAGTCTTTTTTTCTTTTGCTTTGTTTATTGGCTAGATAAGTCCTGAAAAATCTGAGCAGTGTTAGTGTAGTTAGTGCAATGGTCACCCCCAGTGGCCAGTTAGGTTAATCACATATGTTTATCCTCTGTGGAAAATCCTAGGGAATATCTTTTTTTTACAATATTAATAGGTGATCAAGTGGATGGCAATAAAACCTATAAATTCAACAAACATTTTATTCTACAATTTGTTATATGTGCTGTTTTGTTGAAAACAAGGTCCAAGTATTACAGCCTTGAAAATAATTTAAATAACATTACTAAAATATCTGACATCCCTCATGATTCGATGGGAACTGTTTACAACAATGTGCTAATAAATTAATCTGTGTCACATGCCTGTTATGTGCACAGAATGCTCATGAGAACACAAAAATATTAGTGACTGGTATAGCATTTAAAAATTTAGGAAAAAGAGGCCAGCCTAGCCACTATGCATCCAGCTATGGTGGCAACACTGGGCCTTCAAGACTAGGACAACAGGAGTTCTTTATTAACAGGTGACCCGACACGGGCCGTGTTTCGGCACCAAAAGACGATAATCGGTGCACAGGAGAAGGCTTCTTACTAGAGCCCGCTTTTCTGCGTTGCAGCGCACACTCTGATGTGTTGAGGCATTTGACCCACATTATCTATACATTATAGTATCAACACTCTGACCCCTGAGGCAGGCGTCTTTTGGCGCCAAAACACGGCCCGTGTCGGGTCACCTGTTAATAAAGAACTCCTGTTGTCCTAGTCTTGAAGGCCCAGTGTTGCTCTTTTTTGTCTGTATACTTTGGTTGTATGCTGTTTTACCCTCTCTCTCTGAACTGTACTCCAGCTATGGTGGCAAAATTTGAGGGATGGCAGCACTGCTCTGGTGCATGAGAAAGCTTTCCCCC
The DNA here is from genome assembly GCF_901765095.1 of Microcaecilia unicolor. Taxonomy (NCBI): domain Eukaryota; kingdom Metazoa; phylum Chordata; class Amphibia; order Gymnophiona; family Siphonopidae; genus Microcaecilia; species Microcaecilia unicolor. The sequence continues at coordinate 325,453,328 of NC_044033.1, forward strand.
ATATCTCTTGTCACTGCTGGGCTTGTTGCAGGCTTGCAGCCATCCTCCACCTCCTTCCAGGCTAGCCGAAAGATTAAAGAAGCATCAGCATTATGCGGACACTGTAAGCACAGACCCATGCTGAAATGTTGCTATGTTCCATCCTCCTCTGAGGCAGACTTCCTGTGAGAAGGGGCGGGACAAGGCAGCTCAAGTCCACAGGACCCACACAGAGCTGATGCTTCATCTGAGAGAAGGTAGGGGGTGACAGTGGCAGGCCCAACAGCGAGAAGTAGAGAAAGGAAAGAGGGAGATGTGAAGTTAGGTAACAGGAGAGGGGCATTAGATGGGACGAGGAGATGCTGACCACCTGCAAGGGGAGAGAGAGGAGAAGGGGAAATGCCTGACCTGGAGGGAGGGAGGACGGTGGCACAGCTGAAGGTTTGCGTGGGGTGCCCAATACCCTTGGGCTGGCCATGGGGAAAAGAGCTCATTAATATTAAAACAGGTTGACACCTCATAATACAAAATATTACTACACCTGAAGAGAGCACTAGCATGCTAAAGCACAAAGCAAAGGAAACCTCAGATCTGCCTGCATTACTTTCCTTGCCACAGCAAGTGGAGCATGAGCAAGAGGAGATTGCAATTGTCCTGGAGAAAAGTTCTGCTCCAGTGGATGATATAGAAGCTGATGGTAGATGAAGGGGGCCTGTAGGGGGCCAATAAGATGGTTCTCAGTGCTTGGAGCTTCTTCGCCCACGTGGGTGAAGAGGGACATCAAGACTTGGACTACCTTATACAATGTCAGGATTAGGAGGACATCAGAGCTTACAGTAGCAGCTATAATCTTTCTGTGAACCAGCTAAGAGGGAGGTCATTAGGCAGTATGGGCTCATGCGCTCATCCTGCGCTATTCAGTTAGCAGACAGTAATGTTGCTGCACTAACTTATTAGTACAGAAATGCCCGATCTCTCCCACCCCCCCCCCCCCCCAGACCTATCCCCTTTGAAAACATTTTAAACATTTTTTAGTGTGTGGTTTGCACGTGCTGATTTGGAACTTACCACAGAACTCGCGTCCCGCGAGAAGCCCTTTTAATATGCAGTAAGTACATATTAGTGCTTACTGCAGCTTAGTAAAATGGCCCCTCAATGTGTAATTACACTATGAAATTCATTGCCAGAGAACGTGATAAAAGTGGTTAGCGTTGCAGGGTTTAAAAAAGGTTTGGACACGTTCCTAAAAGAAAAGTCCATAAGCTATTATTAAGGTGAATTTGGGAAAATCCACTGCTTATTCCTGGGATAAGCAGTATGAAATATATTTTACTCTTTTGGGATCTTGCCAGGTACTTGTGACCTGGATTGGCCACTTTTGGAAACAGGATACTGGACTTGATGGACCTTCAGTCTGTCCCAGTATGGTGCTGCTTAAGTACTTGTGTACTCTATAGCTGATGAATTCCCAGAATAAAGTCTATACGCAGTTGACCTATATTCATAAAGGTAGGGAGAACTTTCAAATCTTTCAACACTATTTCCTCAGGATTAAACATCAGAATGAAAAAAGGGCTATTAATTATTTTGTTGGGGTTTTTTAATCACTTCCAGTGGAAATGTTAAAGGAATACACGCTTTTGTGCTGCACCTTTAAAGATTAATGTAATAGATGTGTCACTAACCACATCATTTATTTGGCTGCTAGACACAATCTTCAGATTCAGGACCATAATTATATTTTGTCTTTGTTGCATTAAGGAGAACTAAAATTAATATGTCTTTAAGCACATCAGTCATGAACATTTCTCTTCCTTTATGGTTCAGTCTTTATTCTTAGCTCAAATCCTTCAGCCTTCCTTATGGCAAGATCCTGCATTCTTTTAAGTATCTGCTCTTCCTCTGAGACCAACCCTCAACTGCTTTTCCTTTCCCACAACTGTATGCATACTGTGGGAACCAGTATTCAATGTAGGGGAACTCTTGAAAATATAATTAATTTAAATTGGTAGTTTTACTGCCAAATGGGGCTGGCAGGGTATGAAAATTCAGGTGTAATTGCTCTAGACAACAATCGTTTCAGACTTGCCAAATTTAGCAGGAGGAAAAGAGAATTAGTGGTGTCTATTATATCACAAATCATCTTGTGTGTATCAATGTGCCTTTTTTTTTCACCTGGGGCCACCAAGTGAAAATAAAAGTAATAGAAAGAGATCCACCTTACAGGAGCAACCGTATCTCCATGTCAGGGCACTGTGCATCCCAGAAAATTCTTTGTAATGCCTTGTTTTCTTTCTTGCTTCAGATTTTGTTTTCTTTTTTTTTAATTATATTGAGTTATCACCAGGACAGGGGAAATACATAATTAATGTGGGAAAAGACTACTGTAGGCATTCAGAAATTTGAGCCTCAAAGATTCTTATTTTAAGTTTATATGATTAATTAGCTATTTCTGTTTCTGTTTTTTTTTTGTGCTTGTTTTTATTCGATTATGTATGTATGATGTAACCCGCTGTGCTTGTAAGAATAGTGGGCTATGAATTTTAAAATAATAACAGCAATAATATTAGCTCAACAATTGCTTTGGTCTGAGCGCAGAGCTCATTTCTCTGAGCTCTAACACAGTAGCAGTGTGGCCAAGCCACTCCAGTGCTTACACTACAGGATGATCATAGAGGATAAATATGCAGTCATTTCCGTTTTCTGCTCTGCTGATACTTCTGTAGTCTAGTTGGAAAGCAAAACTGAACTAAGTAAAAATAAAAATATATTACCATGTGGCTCAATTCTTTTTCTTTTCCTCATTTCCTTATCAGTGGCCTCTTTCTTCTTCCCCCTCTGTGTCCCCTTTTGTGCTGTCTTTAATCTTTTCTACATTTTTTTCCCCCTGAACATGTTTGGTTTCCCTCTTGTAATCCTTCTTACCTTTGCTTCTAAATAAGAACATAAAATGTGCTTTACTGGGTCCAATCAAAGGTCCATCATGCCCAGCATCCTGTCTCCAACAGTGGCCAATCCAGGTTACAAGCACCGACAGGATCCAAAAAAGATCTATCTTTTGTTACTCCCCTGTTTCAGCGTATCGGGCTAGATTCTATATATGGCGCCTGAAAAATCTGTACGGAAAAAAACACAGCCTGTGTGTATGTTCTAAAATACATCTAAATTTTATAGACTAGGCTTTAAGTTCTGTACAGTTTATAGAATATGCCGAGCGCCTCTCCATACAACCAAATTTGGTCGCGTCCATTTAGGCCATGTTTTAAATGGTGTAAATCCCAATGTCTAAATTAGGTGCAGATTGGGAGTATTCTATAATAATACACATAGATTGTAGAAACGCCCATGCCGTGCCCATGGCCATGCCCCTTTTTCTCCTATGTGACTTAGAATTTAGAGAACCATGTTCCAGAATACACTTAGGGGATCTTTTACAAAGGCACAGGACAGCTAAGCCATGGGTAGCTTGCACCCAATCGGTAGCATGTGTGCCCAGCAGTAATTCTGAGTTTGGCACATGCCAAATCCCACGGTAGAAAATCATTTTCTATTTTCAACCGCAGAGGGCATTCCCGGCAGTAACCGGCAGCGCACCCACGCTAGCACGTGATGCATGGTTACTGCATGGGTAGCACATAAGCCCGTACTACTAGGTCAATGGGTGGCGGTAAGAGGTCAGGCTGTAAATAGGCATGAGATAGTTTTACTATTAGTACAGGCCCATTAAAAAGTAGCATTTTTCCGAGCCGCGGTAAAAAATGGCTCAGCATGCGCCTACAAAATTGCGCCCACACTACCGAAGGCCACTTTTTACTGCAGCTTTGTAAAAGGACTTCTTAGTGAGTTGTACGCCTACATCTCAATTAATGCCAATTAGTGCTGTTAATTGCTTGTTAACACCCAATTATCAGTGCTGATTATTTAGTTAACCAATTAAGTTATGCGCATTGTTGTAGAATACACTTCAATTTCTGCGTGGAATGTAAGGCACCATATTTAGAATCTGGGGGATATTGCCTACGTCAGGAATCTACAAATATACAACATAAATAAACAAAATGTTAAACTGATGATAAACACTTAAAACTCAAATCAAATTCTGATAAATATATGAACATATACCTGTATGTAAATGATCATGTAAAAAAAGTTAATTGATTAAATAAAGGTTCTGAACAAATAAATCTTACAATCAAATTTCTTCAACCACACAATCTGTTTCCAAATGTAACAATATATGTAAACAGGAATCAAAAACAGCTGCAGAGTTGTCAGATAGAGGAACATAGAACATAATGCATGTTAGATGTAATGAAATTTAACAGCTATATTTTAAAAAACATGCTTTATGTTCTACTAGTAAAAGAGGCCTGTTTCTGAGCAAATGAAACGGGCGCTAGCAAGGTTTTCGTCACCAACACCCCCCTCCCTCCCTGCCCAACCCCTTCGTTGTTCTGCCATTGCTCCGCCCTCAACGTCATGACGTTTGACGCGAGGGCAGGGCCCGGAGCAATTTCGCAACCCCCCCCGCCTCCCTCCCTGTGAACCCCTTCGTTGTTCTGCCATGAAGGTTTTTGTCGGCAACACCCCCCCTCCCTGCCAACCCCTTCGTTGTTCTGGCATTGCTCCGCCCTCAACGTCATGACGTTTGACACAAGGGCGGGGCCCGGAGCGATTTCCCCCCCCCCCCCCGCCTCCCTGCCTCCCAACCCCTTCGTTGTTCTGCCATTGCTCCGCCCTCGAGGGCGGGGCCTGAAGCGATTTTGGTGGCTTCACCACCACGAACCTTCAAACCTTTTTGAAGGAAGTCAGGGCTTGGCTTCACTGACGTTACTGTCTTCAGAACATTGAGGGTTAGTTTTATATATATAGATGTTCCTGTATCTCACAGCTCTGCAGCTGTTTTTGGTTCCAATTTACATATATATATTTTTGGATTCCTGTTTACATATGTAACCATGTCCTGCTATCTCGGGTTAGAAGAGGCTCGAGAAGAGCTACATGTTTTTATTACTTAATCACTCTGGTCCCATCAGCTCATCCACTCAGGAACCACATGACACTCAAGAGGATTAAAAGAAACTAGAACATTTATTAACTTCTTAACTGATGGTTTCCACTGCATTGGTCTTCATACAGTCAATTATACTTTATATTGCTTTCCAGGTGATCATAAGCAACAATACATTTCTGGGCTAATACACGTGCTTAACCCTCTCATGCCTGTCCTGCAGCTCAGTTAAAACCCAAAGTGGATTTCACAATCCCGATGTACTTCAATACCATCTGGGCTGGACGTCCAGTAACTGCACACTCCCTTGGGGCTGCCACCCCAAAGGTTTCGCTATCAGCCAGAGGTAGACTGCAATTCCACCCGAACCTTGGTTATGTCCGAACTCTTCAATCTGCCGAGTTTCTGGCTCCTCTAATGGCTGATGCAATATAGCTTACTGTCCAGATAATCTATCCACTGGTCAAATCACTACAGGACTCCCCCTTCTCTTGCAATGGGTCATCTAGCAGGGGGATTATCAGTAACCCCTAACTTTCACACACAGAGCTAGTTACTTTATCAAGAGGCAGGACCAGAAACAAAATTCTTCGCTCAGGGTTTCCCTTATATACCTTCTGAGCTCCTCCCAGGTCCTCTAGCCACTCCCCTAATGACTTGCTACCCAGGGGCACACTCTATTATGTTCTTAAACAAACCATGGGTTACACATATATCGTAGCATTTGGAAACAGCAGGTTGTACTTTTCTTGGTTTTTGGTGGGTTTCGGAGGGTTCACACTTTCCACCACAAGTGTAACAGTTAGAGTGGGATATGTGTCTGGGTCCGCTTCTCTTCAGTGCACTGCACCAACCACTAGACTACTCCAGGGACCTGCTTGCTGCTCTAATAGGACTGGCCATAACATCTGAAGCTTTCATAGAGGCTGATATGTATTGTTTCTTTCACATATTGGGGGTGGGATCGGGTCAGTGACCACTGGGGGAGTAAGGGGGGACCATGCCTTAATCCCTCCAGTGGTCATTTGGGGCACTTTAATGTGACTTACTTGTGATCTAAATCAAAATGTCTAACTTTAAGCCGTGGACGTTTTTGCTTTTTTCCATTATGGCAGAAAGATGTCCAATTTTTGGGAATGCCCAAATCCCACCCCAATATGCTCCCTTGTGCAGGGCCGCTGAGAGACACCGCCGGGCCTGGGGTAGATCCAGACCATTGTGTGCCACCCCCACCCCCACTCGCACCACCAATCCCTCCCGCATGCCTGCACCCTTACCTTTCTGTCTCTGCCTCCAAGGGGAGACCTGGGCCTGGTGCAGGCAAGCCTCTTCCTGCCTGCCTGCTTCCTCAGTCTGTCCCCTCCTGCTCCTGTCCATGCCGGGAGTCGGGACCCGGATGATTGCATTATTGGAGGCCAGGCCCGGAGAATTTTGTCCCCCGCCCCCCTCTCGGTGGCCATGCTCTTGTGATTTGGATGCACTGCATACGAATTACACAGAAAAACATCTTAAACATGAGTTTCAAAAGTAAGGATTTGGACATTTTATTTATTTATTTGTTACATTTGTATCCCACAATTTCCCACCTATTTGAAGGCTCAATGTAGCTTACATATAACTGTAAAGGCATTCACCAATTCTGGTATGAAACAAATACAAAGTAATGACAGGTAGAATAAGGTTCGTATGTGAGCAGACGCATTAGGGAATCGTAGAGAGGAAGAGTTATTTTATGTCCATTGCAAGCTATAGTTTCGAAGGAAGGTAGAGTTATTTTGTGTTTATTCCTAGCCTTGGTTTCGTTGTGTTGCAGGGTTTAGGCATTTATATTGGGTCGGTAAGGTATGCCTTGTTGAACACGTTTGTTTTGACTGATTTACAGAAGTTTAGGTGGTCATACGTTGTTTTCACGTCTGTTGGTAGTGTATTCCATAGTTGTGTGCTTATTTAGGAAAAGCTGGATGCATAGGTTAATTTGTATTTGAGTCCTTTGCAGCTTAGATAGTGGAGATTTAAGTATGTTCGTGATGATCCTGTTGTGTTCCTGGTTGGTAGGTCTATGAGGTCTGTCATGTATCCCGGGGCATTACCGTAGATAATTTTATGAACTAGAGTGCAGATTTTGAAAGCAATACATTCTTTGATTGAGAGCTAGTGTAGTTTTTCTCGGAGGGGTTTGGCGCTTTTGAATCGCGCTTTTCCAAAAATAAGTCTGGCTACCGTGTTTTGGGCAGCCTGAAGTTTCTTTATGATTTGTTCTTCGCATCCTGCATAAATTCTGTTGCAGTAATCTATGTGGCTTAGTACCATTGATTGTATCATGTTGCGAAATGTTTCCCTTGGGAAGTATGGTTTCAAGCGTTTAAGTTTCCTCATTGAGTGGAACATTTTCTTTGTTGTTGATTTCGCTTGGTTCTCCAGTGAGAGGTTGCAGTCAATTACAACGCCGAGAATTTTCAGGCTATCTGAGATTGGGAGGGTGTAGCCTGGGATGTTTATATTTTTGGGTGTGTAGGTATTGTATTGGGATGAGACGTTGAGGCAGTGTGTTTTGGCAAAAAAAAAAAAGCCCATCTATTGCTTTGTGCCTTCTTTTGGACTTTTTCTGTTTTGAAAACGAGCCTCTAAATGAACTAGCATGCACTTTATAAAACAAAATTACCCTGTTGGTAAGACAAGACTTCCCTTTGCAAGTCAGTGTTATCTCTGTCCCATGAAGACAAGTCTATCCATATGGCTAGCAATTTATTTTTATTAGAATGGTGTCTACCATTTTCCATAATACTGACACCAGGCTTACCTACACATGGGTCATGTAAAAGCATGGGCCAGTTGTCACTGCACATACGTTTACGTACTTAACCCATGGCATAATTTTATGAGAGGTCTTTACAATTTCCATTAGGTTTGAAAAAAATAAAAAGGAGCAAGTCGGTGCATACATGTTCTGGGCTGATACATACAGTGCTGACCACTAAAATGTTGCATATAGAGACCATTATAATCAACAGTCACACACACTGGAAACTCCAACACTCAGGGGCCCTTTTACTAAGCCGCGTAAGCATCTATGCGTGCCCAATGCGAGCCAAAATGGAGTTACCATCCGGCTAACGCGTGGCTCCTGCGGTAATTTCATTTTTGGTGCATGTCTAATACGTGCGTCTGAAAACTAATTTTTATGTTTGGACTAGTGTATTGGGCGTGTGCCAAGTGGCATTTGATGTGCATAGATCATTACCGCCCGGTTACCTCATAATACTTTACTGCTAGGTCAATGTCTGGCGATAAGGTCTCCAACCCAAAATGGACACATGGCAATTTTCATTCTGTCGCACATCTATTTTCAGAAAAAAATTTAAAAAGGCATTTTTTTACAGGTGTGCTGAAAAATGATTCTGCGCAAGCCCAAAACACGTGTCTACACTACCGCCCTCAATAACTGTCTATAAGGTCCTGCAGGTTTGGGGTTTTTTTTGTTTGTTTTTAGTATCCTGCTCTGTTTGTAAGATGGCACATTGCTAGATTTGCTACAACTCAAAGCTTGCTCTACATCCGCTAACTCCGCAACTTACATTTCCTCTATTCAGTTCTAAATTCATTCACAAGCTAGGGGAAGAGCAGCAAAGAAGTGAAGTTAATTTCTCTTGATGGAAAATAATTACAATAGTGAGGTGGTATAATGGCAAAAGTATTGAAATGATTAATATTTATTGGACTACATAAACAATACAGAAAATAGATAATGGAACGTGTTTTTTTTCCATGATAAATACTAGTTCATAACAACACATTGCTTACTTAATATCAATTTATGAGGAGGAAGCAAGACAGTAAATTGGAAGTGTTAATAAATACAAATACTCTTCCGATTGGAATGGCTAACCTTTAGCTGAACTGTTTAATCTTTTACCTTTTTTCCCTTTTAGAAATCATGCCATGCAGCATTACTCATTCACTTTTCCACTTAGCTGGTGTGAAATATCGTACAACAACCTTCAGATTCAGAGAGTTTAATTTCTCTAGCACAAAGATGTTACGTGAGCATTGGTAACATTCTAGTTCTCTCATTTTGCACATTGGGTGTTAATAAGCACAGCACATGCTATGATGCAGCTAATGAGGCACTGATGTCAGGCATATGTGAACAAACTCATGGCAATAAGCTACATTATTTAAATCAGGAAAATTATGGGCTTAATTTATCCTAGTGTGAGAAACCTTTCCAGCAGACATTTATTTGCTGGCTTGGTCAAATTAAAAGAAGGGTAGGCAGAGTTTGAAAAATGCAGCAGAATCTGTACGTTTTAACAATCCTGATCATGGCTTCCTTTATTGCAAGGTCTAAAAGTATATGCAGTAGGAAATAAAGACTTATCTGCACCCCATGAGGGATCGATTTCTTCATCAGCTATTTACCAAGACTCTGCATAGCGCAGGCCAATCACATCTTCACTCATATAGAAGGGTGGTGTCTTCTCATCAGAAAACAGTTCTTATTCAACTACATAAACCCATGTGTAGGTGAGCCTGGTGTCAGTATTATGGAAAATGGTAGACACCATTCTTTTTTTTTTAATGCTTTTATTAACTTTTCTTTAACTTTACATAACATCATTGTAACCAACACAATATTCTAGTCATAAACCCATTATACAACTTCACGTTTCCCCACACCCTCCCCCTCCCCCCTCAGAGCATCTCAGGTATATATCAGTCTCTTCATGTACTGGAAGTCCTCCAGTGATCAGATCACGGGTTTAGTCCTCGCCATTCTAGATATGGTGTCCATGTTTTTAAGAATCTCACCATTCCTCCGCGCCGCAAAGCTGTGAGCTTATCCATCAGGCAGCAATAATCCACCTTAGCCAGCACTTGGTCCACCGAGGGTGCCACTAATTGTTTCCAATGCCTTGCAATTAATATCCTGGCCGCTGTAACAATATATGTGAGCAAACCGTGATGTAAACCACGGCTGTCCCACATCGGTACGTTCAATAAGCATAGGCCAGCAGTTAGTGTGATCTCAGACCCCAGGCCACTTCGCAGTCTCACCTGCAAGTCCTTCCAAAACTGCTGCATCACCGGACAGTCCCACCACACATGCCAAAAAGTGCCCTCAGCCCCACATTTGCGCCAGCAGTTCGCCTTGCCATTTTTAAAGATGCGAGACAAGCAGCTGGGGGTCAAGTACTACTAATGCAGCATTTTATATCCACTTTCCAGTAGTGGGACTGCCACTGTAAATGACAGTAATCGTTTAAATATCTTTTTCCATATACTCGGTTCATACTTAATACCTAATAATGACTCCCATGTATTTATACATTTAGCTAAGGGTTGAGTTTTGCGAAGCAAAGCTCTATAGATTCGAGAGATCCCCCCCCCCCCGTCCCTCCCCCGACCGCGGTAGACACCATTCTAATAAAAATAAATTGCTAGCCATATGGATAGACGTGTCTTCATGGGACAGAGATAACACTGACTTGCAAAGGGAAGTCTTGTCTTACCAACAGGGTAATTTTGATTTATAAAGTGCATGCTAGTTCATTTAGAGGCTCGTTTTCAAAACAGAAAAAGTCCAAAAGAAGGCACAAAGCAATAGATGGACTTTTTTTTTTTTTTTGCCAAAATGTCCAAATCCTTACTTTTGAGGCAGGGCTCACAAAAGACAAATACCAAGCACTGCACATAAAGGGTTAAAGCAGAGTGGAGGGAAACTAGCAAACAAGCAAGCAAAGCAGGAAGGAGCTTACCAAGGACAAATCTACACCACAGCCAGGCACGGAGAAACGAGGCAGAGGAGAGACAACAGACCCAGCTGCACTGCAGTGAAACAATCAAGGAAACCTTGATTACAACCAGCACACACAGAGACCACCAACAAAGAAAAGAGGAAGCAAACTTTAATGAATACACACTGTGCCACGAGCACAGACTAAGCAAGAGAACCAGAGCTCAGCTCAGAGGAAATAATGCTACAGCGTCCACTGTAGGGAGAGGTAAGTTTAAATAAGGTCTGACTTCTGAAGTCTGCTGCTTCAGACGTCAGCTCAATCCTTGACAGGCCAATCAGAAGCGAGTCCCAGTCATTCCTCTGCCTGTCTCAGTAGAATCATAACAGTCTTATTCAATAGAAGACCAGGTCTAGACCAAACCATTGAAGTTTTTGCCCTAGACGTTATGGTTTTGTTCCATTATGGCTGTAAAATTATGCCCACACTAGCCCACTCCTCAAGTCACTTCACTGACTCCCTGTCCGCTTCCTTATACAGTTCAAACTCCTCTTACTGACCTTTAAATGCATCCACTCTATGACCCCTCATTACCTCTCCTCTCTCATCTCTCCCTACATTCCTCCCCGTGAACTCCGCTCTCTGAACAAATCTCTCTTGTCGTCCCCCTTCTCCTCCACCGCTAACTCCAGACTTCGTTCCTTCTATCTTGCTGCACCTTATGCCTGGAACCGTCTTCCCGAGCCCATACGTCTAGCTCCATCTCTACCTGTTTTTAAATCTGTGCTGAAAGCTCACCTTTTCACTAATGCCTTTGGCTCCTAACCTCTACTCATTTGCTCTCCTCCTCCCCTGTTCCTCTTTACCCTGTAATTCCCTCGCCCGTAATGTCTTGTCTGTCTGTTTTATCTAGATTGTAAGCTCTTTGAGCAGGGACTGTCTCTCTGTCAGGTGTTCAGCGCTACGTGCGTCTGGTAGCACTATATAAATGCTATTAGTAGTAGTAGTAGTAGTAAAATGTCCAAGTGTTGGGAACACCCTAACCCTGCCTTCAAAATGCCGTGACATGCCCCCTTGTGATTTGGATGCACTGCAGGTGAATTGCATAGATAACAACTGCAAAATAGGTTTCAAAAATACCAATTTGGATGTTTTGAAAAGAAATTCATCCAAACGGTACTTTATGACACTTTTTGGACATTTTCTCTTTATATATATTTAAATCTGTTTATTAATTTTACAAATTGAACATAGAAGTGAACATTCTGCAATACATAAAGAATCTGCAGCAAAATCTTCAATACAAATCAAGACAATACAGTGCAAAGGCAAAGGGCCTTGTCTCTGATAGCCCCGTACCTATATCCTCTCCTCCTATAAAAGCCCACTATATGAGCACTCCATGCTGCTGATCTTTACTGCTACGCTCAAGCGACTGGTGAAATAACTGGATGCAATTCTTAAGAGCCTCTTCATGTGCTAATACTATCTTTGATTTCCTATCAGGGCTAGCCAGGGTTAGACCCTGTTTCATTATCACACCAAACACAAGCATGATATAAAGACAAACATCTCAACACACATCACAATAGCCTGCACAATGTTCTGATTTTATGATAAAATAATTACCATAATTTAGCACACATTCTTCAGCTTCATTTTATGACAAATGATTAATTTGTATCCAAGTGAATCCTTGAAACCTTGAATCATTTTTATAGGCATTGGAGTTTATAAAATGCAGAATATTGTATAAAAAGCAAAGTAAACATGAGAGAAACATCAGATATCTAGCCCATTAAGCCCAACATCCTTTCTCTGAGAGCTTCCTGAGAAAATTAAAAAGCCATAGGACAGGAGGCAATGTCCTGTTGTGAACTGGGAACTATTTAAAAGGTAGAAAAGCGAAAGTAAGTTTAAATGGAGAATTCTCTCAATGAAGGAAGGTGAATAATGGAATGCCACAGAGATCTGTACTAGGACTGCTGCTTTTTAACCTATTTATAAATGATCTGGAAATGGGAATGACAAGTGAGGTGATCAAATCTGAAGATGACACAAAGTTATTCAAAGTTGTTAAATTACATGCAGACTGAGAAAAATAGCAAGAGGACCTTACAAGACTGGAAGACTTGGCATCCAAATGACAGAGGAAACTTAGGGCCCTGTTTCGTAAGCAGCGTTATAGGCGCGTTAACATCCAATGCACGTTAACCACGTACGTACCTACAATATCCCTATAGGCGTCTACATGGTTAGTGTGCGTGCTAAGTGTAGGCATGCTCAAAACACTAACACGCAGGGGCGTAGCCACGGGTGGGCCTGGATGGGCCCAGGCCCAGCCACTTTCCCTCCAGGCCCGCCCATCCAACATCCTGCTGCTGTCGCTGCCTTTTCTCCCGCGGCTCCGCTGGGTCCGGGAAGCAGCATTCAGCAGCGTTGCCTGCCTGCCTTTTAAAATAATTCATCTCCCCAGGCTCCGTTGCATTTACTTCTTCGCCCGTCGCAAAGCGCTGCCGTTCGCACCGGCAGCTCCGCTCCCCTTTGCCATGTCCATCTGGCCCTACGTATCCGCTACAGGAAGTGGATCAGAGAGGGCCGGATGGGCGCGGCAAAGGGGAGCGGAGCTTCCTGTGCGAACGGCAGCGCTTTGCGACGGGTGAAGAAGTAAATGCAGTGGAGCCTGGGAAGACAAATTATTTTAAAAGGCAGGCAGGCAGGCAACGCTGTTGAACGCTGCTTCCCGCTACGCTGGTGACTGGTGCAGGGATGAGACTTCTCAAGCCTTGGGGGCCTCCAGAAGATTCTTCAGCTGGCAGGGCCCGGAGATCCCCACCAGCCCAGGTATTTATCTTTACGGGAGAGGGATGGACGGAGAGGAAATATGAGGGTCATGCCCACCCAGTCCACCCCCAGGGCCACCCAAAAATTGAGGTCTGGCTACGTTACTGCTAACACGCCTTAGTAAACAGGGCCCTTAATATAGACAAATGCAAAGCAATGCACTTTGGGGCAGGGGCGTAGACAGAAACGCAATTTTGGGTGGGCCTGGGCCCAACATGGATGGGTAGAAGAACTCCACCCTGTCCCACAAGTGAGTTAGTCTCTCCTTCCCTCGCCTGCATGCCATATGATCTCTCAAACATCCCTCCTTCCCTGCATACCTTTTAAGTAGCAGATTTTCACCAGCAGCAAGCAGCAACTAATACACACTGCTCATGTTGGCCCCACAGCCTTCCCTCTGGTGCAACTTCCTGTTTCTGCATAAGCTGGAATATATCAGAAGGAAGGCTGTGTAACCGGTGCGAACAATATGTATCAGTCGCTGCTCACTGCAGGTGAAGATCTGCTATTTACAAGTTATGCAAGAGGGACAACTGTAGGGAGTTTTTGGCTGGTAGGGCTTGGGGATCCCTGCCAGCCACTTCATAGGTGTGCTGCTACTGGGTGGGCTTGGGCCCACCCGGTCCCTCCCTTGGCTACGCCACTGCTTTGGGGGCCTTTTACAAAGACGTGCTAGCGTTTTTAGCAAGCGCTAATGATTACCATGTGCTAAACGCTAGAGACGCCCATACGAATATATGGGCGTCTCTAACATTTAACGCACGCTTATTTTTAGCGCACCCTAAAAATGCTAATGCGCCTTAGTAACCCAAATTATATCTACATGATACTAAGTTCTACATTCGTTGTCACCACTAAAGAAAAGGGTCTATGTGCTAGCATGAACAATACATTGAAATCTTCTGCTCAGTGTAAGGCAGTGGCTGAAAAAGCAAAAAGAATGTTGAGGGGGTTATTAGAAAAGGAACAGAAAATAAAGCAAAGAATATAATAGTATCTCTATATTGCTCCATGATGTGGCTGCACCTTGAATATTGTGTGCAATTCTGGTCACTGCATCTCAAAAAAAGATATAACAGATTTAGAAAGGCACAGAGAAAGGTGACCCAAATGATTAAGAGGATGGAACTCCTCTCATATGAGGAAATGCGAAATAGGTTTGGGCTCTTCAACTTGGAGAAAAGACAGTTGAGGGGAGATATGATATACAAAATCCTGACTGAAGTGTAACAGATAAATGCAAATTGATTGTTTACTATTTAAAAAAGCACAAACACTGGAGAACATACCATGAAGTTACATAACACTTTTAATACAAATAGGAGAAAATATTTTTGAACTCAACATATAGTTAAGCTCTGGAACTCGTTGCCAGCAGGGGCGGACTGAGAGTGGTCTGGGCCCCCGGGCACTGAGGGTGGTCCGGGCCCCTAGCCCAACCGCTGCCTGACACCCACCTACTGCTGCACTGCTGCCCCCCCTACCGCTGCAGCCAATCCCCCACTGCCCCAGTCCTACCTGAAGGGTCCTGGTGGTCTAGTGGTTCATGCAAGGGGGGGAGGAGGATGTTCTTTCCTGCCCGATGCACTGCCGCTATTATCCCACCTGTTTTCAAAATGGCGGCTGAGGCTTCTCGACGTTCTCGTGAGACTTCTGCAGGGACGATCGGCCGCCATTTTTAAAGTACGGCAGTGCTGGACAGGGGGAATAGTGGCAGCACAACGGGCAGGAAAGAACATGTCCCCCCCCCCCCCCCACATAGGCCACTAGATCACCTGCAGTGTGCCTAAGGGTAGGACTGGGGAGGACTGTAGTGTGCGGTGGGCATCCGGGTAGAACCTCTGGGCCCCCTAGAGCCTCTGGGACCTCAGGCACTGCCCGGTTGCTCGAATGGTCAGTCCACCCTGGTTGCCAGAGAATGTGGTGAAAGCTTTTGGAGTAGCTATGCTTAAAAACAGTTTGGGCATAAACGGACTGGGAAAAACCAGATACTTGAGACATGGATTGGTCACTTGGTAGAAACAGAAAACTGGGCTTCATGGACCTTTGGTATGACCCAGTATGGCAAATCTTCTGTTCTTCTGTTCTCTGACAGTTGCCATTTTTGTCAATAGCTAATAGGGAAGTCTGTTTCTTGTTGTTCACTCCCAGATGTAAGGGATTCCTAAGCATCCAATGCCACTGAAGCAGCAAGGCAAGTAGCTAGCATTTTGGACTCACTGTGGTTCTGCTCACAGCTGGTGACTTAAAAAGAAGTCAAATTTAAAATAAGCTTAGGTTCGGGGAAGACCCAAGAGAGCATCCTAGACAGATGCGCTGCATGAGCTCTGACTTTGATTGAGCCTTTATCTTCAGTTAAGTTCCGTTTATAGCAGAATTATTGCCTGAAAATAGTGTAGCATAAGGACAAAATGGGGACTTACCCCTTAGAGTACTCACTGTTCCCGACCTCTTCAATTGAAAAGTTCCTCCGGAATCTCTGACAGTGAGGCAGCCTTGCTGGGGCTTAATGTTTCTCTTAGCCCAGAGGAGCGACTTCCGCCTCCTGACCCAGGCTTAGTCATGCATCTGGAGCTATCAAAGTCAATGCTGGACCCAGGTAATCTGGCAGCACTTGCAGTGTCGAAAGAGGGGAGTTTGCAGAGCCTTGAAGGAGCCACTGGAGAAGTAGACACCGCCACTGGTGACAGTCACCCAGGAGGTGAGGAATTTTGAATTGAAGAGGAAAGTAGAGATTATCCAACATGATTTGCAGGAGGTTCAGCTGTCAGGGTTAACATCTGGATGTAATATTTTTAATTTGACTAAAATAAAAGGAAAGTTAGAAAACTATACAAGGAGGCTAAAGTTACAATTTGTTAGCATCCCTAAATCCATGAATATAGCTCCAGTGTAATTGTTAAAAAATATTTGATAGAGATTTTGGGGGTCCCTAAGGAAGCTCTAACTTCTACCTCTTGAGTATATTTCTTGCCTGAGAAGAAGTATCAGGAAATGCAATGGAAACATAGTTTGAATGTCACACAATCACTGGCGAGATCTATTGATCTAATGTGTTAGATCTACTGTTCTGGTGACTTTTGTTCTTGAACCGGTCAAGGACTGAGTGATGAGGCTTTATTTCAGAAACCAAGATAAGTTGTTTTGGGGTAGGAAGCTATGGGTATTTCTTGATATCTGTGTAGATACACAGGAAAAGAGAAAGCAGCTTTCGTTGAAGCGCCAAGAATCAAGAGCCCTGGGTGCTCATTTCTTTCTGCATTTTCTAAGAGATACCTTTTCTATGACCCTAAACAACTTAGGGTTTTTCTTGATAAAATACATTCTATTCAGCTTCCCGAGAGTTAGGAGGTGTGTAGGTAATGATTTATTACTGTAATGAAGTACGATAATGAATGTCTAGAATTTTATTATGTTATTGGCTGTTAACCTCTTTCCTATGGGATCCTCCTCACTTTCAATTGTGGTCATATAGGAAGTTCAGTGCTTTACGCTATTTTGTTAAGGCTGTGATGTATGTTCTTGGTGCACTAGAATTTTTTTTTTTCTAAAATGCATGGTACATGCTTGTATAATTAAAAACAAACAAACAAAAACCCTTAGATCCCTGCATGGTTCATTTTTCAGCTGCTTTAACATAGAGACAGATCTGATAGAATGAGTCCAGCTCTTTCTCTAACTCTGGGTTTATGTTTAGGGAGACCCTATTTTTCCTGCACGTGGTTCTTAATTCGGGGCCGCTGGTCTCCCTGCAGTATGCCCAGGTTTTCTATTTGTAAACCTTCCAACATACCATAACAGCATTAACTCCCAGCAGAAATATTACCAATGATAAAGGCAGCATGACCATATATGACACCAGACCCTAGAACCCCATGATTACAATCTTACAGGATTGCTGGTTCAGTATTTACATGGTTTGAATCTTACTTAGCGGGGAATCAGTTTAAAATACTTTTAAGTGATTCTGAATCTAAGTGGACCCCTGTAATATTAGGAGTACCTCAGGGCTCAGCTTTATCTGCCTTGCTGTTTAATCTTTTGTATACCAATTTGTAAATTATTGGAAGGCATAGAAGTGCAATACAGATTGAATACAGATGACCTACAATTCATTGTTCAAGTACATAACACTGTTGAAGAAATATTTGGTTTTATTGATTTATATTAAGAACCATTCGTGCATGGATGAAGTGGAGGGGCATTTTCGATATTACATCTAAATCCGATTTTGGATGTTTTACTTGAAAAGTTCCAAAAATTAACTGGTAAACATAAAGATTTTCAAATTAGAAAACATCTATTTTTTTTTTCAATTTCAAAAATGGCCATTTGCTAGATGTTTTTGTGCTTAGTGGGAAGTACTACCCACAAGATTTCAATATGCTCAGTATACCAGCATGTGAGGAAGTGAGTGACACACAGCGGGCATCCTTGGTACACTCCTCCCTAACTGAGGTTACATTTCAGCCACCTTACTGCAGGTGGTGCTAAACCTGCTGTGTCAGAGGCTGAACTGCAGAGCCAATGTTAGGTTGGCTGGCCAGGAGGGTGTGGCTCAACAGTGAGCATGAAGTAAAGCCTTCTGGCAGAGCAGAACAGAGAGGCCCGGGGAGGAGAGGAGCTGCCCTGGAGTATACGTGTCCACTACCTATGTGTAGGCTACCAGAACCTGGATAAGGTAGGCTAAGCTTTGACTGTAGCATTATAAGAATCTTGCTGACTACTATTGGGAAACCCTGCATAGAGCTGTATGTACTGTAGTTTGTGACCTGCTAGCTACAGGCCTGTGTGGCAGTGGCGTAGGAAGGGGGGGGGGCGGTGGGGCGGTGCGCCCCGGGTGCACGCCGCTGGGGGGTGTCGGCGCCTCGCTGGTTCCTTGCTCTCTCTGCCCCAGAACAGGTTACTTCCTGTTCCGGGGCAGAGAGAGCAAGGAACCAGCGAGGCGCCAACACCCCCCCAGCGGCGTGCTCTCAGCGGATTGGCCCTCCCACCTGCCCCTCACCACCTTCCAGGTATGTTCTCGCGGGCGGGGCGGGGGGGTGTTGCGCTACGGAGGGGGGAAGGTGCGTCGCGCTGCACCCGGGGGGGGGGGTGCGCAGCGGCGACCCGCCCAGGGTGTCAGCTGCCCTCGCGACGCCACTGCTGTGTGGAGTTTGTGTCTGAACCTAAAGAGTCTTTGTTCTTCACCTTACTGTCCCTGTGAAGTAACAGGGTTCAGTATTTCTTTAATAAAAGGAGTTTTGTTTTCATTTCCCCCTTGTCTGGCTGTATTTTATGAAGGCCTCCTGCACTAACTCGGCACAGATAATCACTCAGCACTATAGCAGGAAAGGCACAGTACTCTGCAGTATTTCAATTGGTAGAGTCTGGGGGATCCCTGCCAGCTATGGCAGTTATTTAGTTGGGCCTGAGCCAAATGTGGAGGGGCCTATGCCCCTCCCAGTCCTTTCATTGTAGCATCTCTGGGATAAAGCCTGTTTTGTCTTTTCTTATACAAACTTACCCTGGAATAATAGGGATGTCTCTGTTGGATATCTAATTGCATGTTCTTCCTAATCTCTTGTTTTCAACTTCCTTGATTCTATTTTGTATATGGAATGCTTTGTCTCTTTCAGCTCCATCATGACATGCATGTTCTATGATGGGAAGACCAATTGAACGAGGAAGACATGACACTGAAGGAAAGGAAAGATCATGCTATCCAAGAGGCACAGCTAGGGTTGTCTAACTTGTGCCTGGTTTTTACACCCCAAGAGGGAGGCCTCCTAAAAAAAGAAATTGAAAAATTTTAATCATGATTACTTTCAGAAAACATTTTATTTATGCATAAATATTGTGTGTGGGGGGGTTTATAGGTGTAATAATAGTGTGTGGGCATCATCGGTGGATATGACTGCAAGACTATGCAATAGGGAGGTGTACAGGATAAATTTTGATTTAAGTTCATTTTTTAATCAATCACCATTTCAGTTCATCCTTGGGTTCTAAATCATTCAGTTCATTTGTTTCCATTAGAGTGCAACATTGCTTGCCTCATTGACTCTAATAGTGTGCTTCTCTCCCCTTTTCAATGAAATGTGGTTAAAACTTGCTGACAGGCATCAACAGTGACACCACCAAAAATTGGGCAAAAGGCATTAATGGTTTCATGAAGATTTCAGGTCACCACGAGAAGGGCAAAGCAGCACAAATAGTGGAATGAAGATCCCGAAGCACTGGAAGAGGGGTAAAGCAGCACCAGTATTGGCAGGAATACCTCAAGATACTGGAAGAGTGGTAGAGTGGCACCACCATTGGCATGCAGGCCCCGAGACACCAGGAGAGAGGCAGAGCAGCACCAGCTGTGGCAAGAAGACTCTAAGAATGGAGGAGGGGCAAAATAGATGAAGCCACCAAAGCACTGGAATAGGGATAAAATGGCAGCAACTTGGCTATGAAAACCCCCAAGTCCAGTAGGTGGGAGTCAAAGAAATACCAATATGGGAGATTAGAAAGGAAGACTGAATGCAGCCTGCAGCGCAGGGTTGTTGAGGAGGGGAGGGGCCAGCAGGGCTTTTTTTGAGGGGGTACTTGGCAGTACTGAGCACCGGCACCTTTTCCATTGTCTGCTAAAATTGACCCATGGTCCCCAAGTTTTAATGAAAGAGCTCAGGTTCTACACACCAATTCTGCCTTGTCATAGATTCTGTGAGTGGTTGCAGGGGGCTTGGCTATTGTGGGATGGATCCCTCAAGATCACCCCACCCCTGAAAAGTGACCTGGCATTTGAGTACCAGCACCTTTATCGCTAGAATTAAACGCACTGGGAGGGGGAGACAGGAGGCCAGAAGAGTGCGGTAATAGGTGCACCTTGTTCCCTTCTGATAAGTGCATGGAGCAGGTTGGGAAGATGCTGAATTTGGAGGCTTGTAAAACTGAGGGTATTTTTGACACATAAACACTTTTACAAAGGGGGTACTATTCAGCCAACAGTGGTCACTGTATTTTTGAATGCTAACTGCAGCTACTTCGATGCTGGGTCATGTCTGGGAACTGGCTTTAAATATTCAGGTATGTACAGCCAGCAAATGCTATTTATGCGGTCCTATTCGGCTGGTTGTCTTAACCCGTTAAGGGCTAAATATCAGCACATATCCAGTTAAATGCCGAATCAAACTCAAGTCCGCCCCACACAGCCTACACAATATTCAGCAGCAGTATCCAGATATGCTCCATTGAATATTCCCTCAAGGCCTGCTCGGTGCCAGTTAACAGGGCAAGATGTTTTCTTACCCTCTTAACTGGTTTTGAATATCGACCCCAACTTTTTTAATAATCAAAGCAATGTGCAAGCAACAAAAAAACAATCCACATTTCCCTACAACCACTGCCCTCCTCCCCATACTAATATAACATATATAATTATACTCCCAAAATTAAAAATCCTAAAAATCAGTAAAAATTCATCAGGTCCTCATTCCTCCCCCCCCCCCCCCCCCCAACCCTAAAAGAAACAGCATAATCAAACTCCTCAGCCTTCATCAACCTCTCCTCCGGTTTTTAAAGTCTTTCTGAAATCTCTCATAATGATTAATCATACAGAGTCAGATGGCAATGTATTTGGCTGCTACAGAAAAGGCTTTCTGTCAGAGATGAGAGTCTCCAATGTGGCGCACTGACTGACTACACGTCTATTAAGACTTGGATTGGCCGCTGTTGGAAACAGGATACTGGGCTTTATAGACCATTGGTCTGACCCAGTAGGGCTATTCTTATGTTCATATGATCTTGTGTTCTTATGGCTGGAAAGGATTGGAAACACTTGGGTGTATCAGACCAACTTTCTAGCCAAATATAAAGGACCTTTATCATGACAGAACATACACTATCCGCCCAATGTTTGAAACCATTTAATCGGTCAGGAATGCAGCGGGACATCGCCGGCTATCTCCTGCTGAATATTGCCAGTTAGCACTTAGCAGATAACTGGTTATATCATGCGATATAACCGGCTATCTGCTAATTTTCAGTACATCACCGGCTAATTTTGGCGGCCAAATTAGGCTTTCAAAATAGCGGGTATATCTTGGCCAGTTTAAACTTAACTGGTCAGCGCTGAATATTGGAAATAAAATGGCCCAGAATTGAATATCTGGGCTCAGCATCAACCCTGGGAGGCAGCCCGATTAATTCCGGTATCTGAATATCAGTCCCAATATCTTCAGTTGTGTATGTGCTGCCACTGGAAACCAGTGCAATTTCTCCAAAAGGGGTTTTGCTGATGTTATATATACCGCCTTGAGTGAATTCATTCAAAAAGGCGGTAAATAAATCCTAATAAATAAATATAGGCAATTTATCGAGGTGTGATTGGAAATTGCTTTTAATTAAAACTATGTTGTCCGGCATGATGGGCTTCTCTTGGGGACAATTTCTCCAAATGGGTTAGTTTTCAGCATACCGTGACAGGAATGTGGAATATGATCTCAGTCTCTCAAATGTATTTATTTATTTATTTATTGCATTTGTATCCCACATTTTCCCACCCATTTGCAGGCTCAATGTGGCTTACATTGTTCCGTCATGGCTATCACCATTCCAGAAAGTACTTGCATTGTTCCAAAGAGAGCCTCTTTCTGGAGTTCATAGGATGTAAAATGTATAGGCATCTTATCCAGGTGCGCTTGGAAGTTCTTTTTAATCAAGCCTGTGGCACCCAAAACAATGGGAAATAGTTCTATATTTTTCTGCCACATTTTCTTTGTTTCAAACTGCATTTCTTAGTATTTGAGGATCTTTTCTCTCTGCACGGGATTCATCGATTAATCGCTTGAGACTGACACCTCTATAATCAATGCCATTCTGGTGTTTTTCTCTTCTACTACTATATCCAAGTTTCTGGCATCCAGCTATTTATCAGTCAGGATGGGGATGTCCCAAGTGATTATAACCTCTTCATTTTCCACAATTCTTTTATGGGCTTGTGTAAAAATGCTTGTGTGTTTGTGTAACTTAGGCAAGACTACATTGCTTGAAACATAAAGGTGATAATCTTCAAAGCACATAGATTTACAAAGTTACGTGGAGGGGCATTTTCGATATGATGTCTAAGTCCAACTTTGAACGTTTTACAAAAAACGTCCACAATCCGAATAGGAAAGAAGGTCATTCCGAACAACGTTTTGTGATTTGTACGTTTTGTTTTTTGGTCCATTTTCAGGAAAAAAAAACATCCAAGTGCAAAATGCACAAAATCAAGCAATTGGGATGTAGGAAGAACCAGCATTTTTAGTAGACTGGTCCCTCTGACATCCCAGGACAGCAATATAGCACCCTAGGGGGCACTGCAGTGGACTTCATAAACTGCTCCCAGGTACACATCTCACCATTGCTCCCTTACCTTGTGTGCTGAGCACCCCAAAACCCACCCAAAATCCACTACCCCCAACTGTACACCACTACCATAGTCCTTACAGCTGAAGGGGGCACCTATATGTGGGTACAGTGGGTTTCTGGTGAGTTTTGGAGGGCTCACAATTTCCTCCACAAGTGTAACGGGTAGGGGGAGGTAGGAGCCTGGGTCCACCTGTCTGCAGTTCACTGCATCCAACACTAAACTACTCCAGGGACATGCACGTTGTTCTAATAGACCTGAGTGTAACATCTGAGGGTGGCATAGAGGTTGGTAAGTAATGCTTTTTCATCACATTTTGGGGGTGGATGGGAGGGGGTTACTGACCACAAGGGGAATAAGGGGAGGTCATTCCTGATTACCTCCAGTGGTCATCTGGTTATTTAGGGCACCTTTTTGTGCCTTATTCCTAATAAAAACAGATCTAGCTCAAAACGTCTTAGTCCTGGACAGTTTTGTTTTGTTCCATTATGGCTGAAAAATGTCTAAGCCTTAGGAACGCCCAAGTTCTGCCAAGAACATGCCCCTGGCCCTCCCCCTTGAGATTTGGACACACTTCTGGCAGATGTCAGAGAAAAACCTCTAAAAATAGGTTTAGAAAATATTGATTTGGATGTTTTTGTGAGAAAAACATCCAAATGCAGACTTATACCACTTTTTGGACTTTTTCTCTTTTGAAAATGAGCCCGATGGTAACATATGTAACTTTGTAAGCTTCTATTCTTTGAAAATGAGCCTCGAAGCAAATCCCGACAGAGTAGAGAAAAGTGTGAAGACACAAAATCATATTCTACTGTACCTTACAAAAGATTGTGGACTTCAAAAGCAGGTAGAGAGGAACATGGGCTAGCCCTGAGCAGAATGTAGCTATTGAGTCCTGAACGGAAGCTGATATGGGACCTAGATAAAGGAAGAAGACAGTTTTAAACACACTCAGGGCAATTCTGTAACAGGGTACTGCTAGGAACCTATTCTATGGACCTAGGCACCTATTTTCCTTTATAAAATACTATGATATCTTCTTGAATACATGCATATAAGTTATGCACAAGTACTTATGCCTATATGTTGAAGATACATGGGAAGTGCCATAAGTGCTACTTTATAAGGTTGCATACAAGTTGCTATACCCCTGGATTCTATATATGGCACCCAAAATTGGACACCAATCCAAGATATGTGCCCAACTAAACTGGCAAATGGACCAATAATTGAGTGCTAATTGGCACTAATTTGGATTTGGTTGCACATTTTGCGATGTACTATTCTATAACAATATGCGCCAAAATCCCAAAGAGTGCAACCCAAAAGGGGGCATGGCCATGGGAGGTCCATGGGCGGGGCAAAGGCATTCCTAAAATGTGTGCACAGTATTATAGAATACTGGGGATATGTGCCCAAATGGGCGCTAGGATTAACACCTGGTTTCAGCAGGCGTAACTTCTGACACCTAAATGTGGGCACCAAAATCTGTATGCAATGCTATTTTAAAACAGGCGCCGGAATTTGGACATCTTTCAGGGATAATGGAACAAGATAAACGTCTAGGGCAAAAATTGGGATTCTTTTATGTAGACTAACCAGCTTATAATCGAAAGTGATCGCCGGCCATCTTCCGACACAAATCGGGAGATGGCTGGCGATTTCTTAAAAGCAGCGAAATCGGTATAATCGAAAGCAGCATTTTTGACAGCATAGCCACTTTCCCGTTGCTTCATCGGCGAAAGTTCAAGGGGGCGTGTCAGTAGATTAGCGAAGGCGGGACATGGGCGGGCATGGGCATGGCTACCAGATGGCCGGCTTTCGCCGATAATGGAAAAAAAAAAGCGGCGTTAAGCAGTATTTTGCCGGCTTTACTTGGTCCTTTTATTTTCAAGACCAAGCCTCAAAAAGGTGCCCCAACTGACCAGATGACCACTGGAGGGAATGGGGTATGACCTCCCCATACTCCCCCAGTGGTCACCAATCCCCTTCCAAACTAAAAAAATAAAACTAAAAACCTTTTTTGCCAGCCTGTATGCCAGCCTCAAATGCCATACCCACCTCCATGACAGCAGAATGTGTTGTATCCTCCGACAGCCTTTCCCTGGTTGTGATGTGGCTCTCGGGTGAGTGTGACACCTTTTCTGTTAGGTGCCCTGCAGAGTCACATTAGCAATGCATTGTGGTGGGTGTAGGGTACTGGGCTCTACTCCCATGGTGCTTTTCCCCCCTGCTAACTGGGTCAGAGTGTGCCCTGTTTTGTTTCCTGTTGTAGTCCATGCGGTAGTGGCTATTTTTGTAAGCCAGTTTTAGTTCCCTTTCCTGTGTTACCCACGTTAGAGAACGTAGTTCTTACCTTGAATGGTGCTGAAAGAGGGCATTGTACACCATTGTGCCAGCTCTGACCTACTGCTAATCTTAGTACCAGGGGACTCTTTGCTAGTGGGGCACAACCTCTGATCTGCAGTTAACTGTGAGTAAACGTGGTTATTTCAAGAAAGGACTTTTGTAGAGAGATTAGTCTTCAGGTGTGAACTGGTGTGCCAAAGTTATACAGCAGCAATAAGTCCTAGAGGCTGTCTGCAGGCCACTGGAACAAATTTAGTGGGTGCAGTACATTTGTGGGTAGTGGGTTGGGGGGGGGGGGGTTGGGGGGCTCAGCTCCCAAAGTAAGGGAGCTATGCACGTGGGAGCTTTTCTGAAGTCCACCACAGTGACCCCTAGGGTGGCTGGTTGGTGTCCTGGCATGTCAGGGGGGCCAGTGCACTAAAAATGCTGGCTCCTCCCACGGCCAAATGCCTTGAATTTGGCCGGGGTTTGAGATGGCCGACATAGCTTTCCATTATCGCTGAAAAACAAACCCGGCCATCTCAAACCCGGCGAACTCCACGGCATTTGGCCGGGCTAAACCGTATTATCGAAAAAAAAGATGGCCGGCCATCATTTTTCGATAATATGGTTCCAGCCAGCTGTAGCACCGCCGCCAACATAGATCGCCGGCGATCTATTTGGCCGGCGACGTTCGATTATGCCCCTCTACGTCACAAAAAGGTGCCCTAACTGACCATTGCAGGGATTAAGGCATGACCCTCCTTAATCCCCCAGTGGTCACTGACCCCCTCCCACCCTCCAAAGATGTGTCAATGACAATACATACTAGACTCTTTGACAGCTTCAGTGGAGGAGTGACCTAGTGGTTAGAGCACTGTTCTTGGCCAGTTCAAATCCCACTACTGCTCCTTGTGATCTTGGGCAAGTCACTTAACCCTCCAATGCCTCAGATACACACTTACATTGTGAGCCCTCCTGACAAGAGAAATATCCAGTGTACCTGAATGTAACTCACCTTGAGCTACTACTGAAAAAGGTGTGAGCAAAATCTAAATAAATAAATTAGAGTACACTAGTAGTCAATGCAGTGGAATGTAGAGAAGGGGACCCGGGTCCATATTTGACTGTATTTATGTGAAGTCCACTGCACTGACCATTAGGCTGCCCCTCTGCACTGCTGGGATGCCTGTGTGGCCAGTTTACTAGGAATGGTGCTATATAGCCATCCCTATGGCTTGTTTTTGTGCATTTTTCTCTAGGATGTTTTTTTCTTTTGAAAATGGTAGGTAAAGAAATACGCACTGAGCATAAAAAATAATAATTTTCAAAACGAAAAAATAGTCGCTTTTCCAGTTTGAAAATTGCTATGTTCAGGATGAGAATTTTGGATGTTATCAGCAAAATGTCTTCAACTGGACTTGGAGTCATATTGGAAATGCCCCTCCACATGCCCCATCTCGTTTCTGAGAGAGAGATAGTGAATTCCTATGCTTCACAGCTTACTAGAATGACCTAGTAAGCTAAACGCGCTGTGATTGGCTGAGAGAGACCTGGTGGGAGGGACGTCCAAAAAGTTTTGATTTGGATGTCCTCCCACGTCCCGATCCTAGGGGGGTGGGGGGCGCAAGCTGAAAACAACCTTGGAGGGGACTTTTGAGAGTACTGTGGTTGTGGTCAGTTCAGGCAGGTAAGAAAAACACGTCCAAGAAGGATGCCTATCACAAAAGCTGCAGGAAGACGTCCAACTCATGTTAGGCACTTGGACGTCCCTGACGAGCACTTGGATGTTTTTTCCCCCTTCCGATTCCCTCGCAGCAGCCCCAGCAAGAGATGCAGACCACCCGTTAGGTTTTCCACGGTTAGGCAATCGGAAAACAGTAGTGCATCTCATTACAATATGACTTAAACACATTATAATACTAATTTGCTCATCTGCATTCCGTTTTCGTTAGCTGCTACCGTGACAGGAAAATGCCCTTTTGTGCATGTCCCTGTTTACTACTTGCACGTTAAACTGGCTAGAACCAGTTTAAAACCCACGTTGCTGGCTCGTTAACTTTAGTGGATCTAGCCCCTAGTTGGCCAAAGGACTCTACCTCCAACATACTCTGGATGTCTTTCTTTTGTGCTCCATGAATACTTTTTCAACATCCTATATATTTCTAAAATAGACCTTTTTATGATAGTTGCTATTTGTCAAAAACCAAATTGTCTCAAGAATTTTTTTTCCACTCCCTCCAAACATTTGGAGGTGGGGAGATGAAATTTCCCTTTAGTGAACTGGTAATTTTCAGCTAAAGCTGTCAGAAAATAACATACTGAGCTGAAAATTCAGTCACAACTGTGTGAATACTGAACACTTTTGGGCTGCTGCTAAACGACTGTGGATCAGCGAAATGCATTTGTGTTTGTGTCAGCTATGTGGGAGGTAGAGAAATCCTAGGAACTCATCCAATTAGAGAAGGCAATTTTCTTGATTCTTGGATAGGAAGCTACATATTCAAGGCTTCACACCACATTTCCTTATATCATATGGACTTTGAACATGAGACTGTGGGGGAAACTTATAACAGATGTTTCCTCTAAGAACAAGTAAATGGGAAACTAGGTTGACCTGTTTATCATCAGTAATGTTCAATATTCAGCAACAAGTTTTAAAAGACACCATCCTCAGAGGATCATAAGGCCTCATAACTTTAGAACAAGACATTCATTTCTAATCTGTTTGCTTTGGAAACAAATACCAAATGTACAGCTGCACTATATTGTTCAATTTTTAGAAACATGCGCTCAAACTAATGACTGCCATATTGCATTTTCTAAAGATCCATTTCTCTTTCAATTCTTTTTTAAATTGAAAACACAGAAGCATGCACATTACAATTACAAATAAAAGGTCATATAGAAAACTCTGAAGGGCAGGAGCCCCTGGGCGTACTGTCCATGTAAAGAGTAAATCAGAACAGAATCAGTATTTCCATTTTTAAAAAGAAAACTAATGAGAGAGTGAGCAAAATAAAATGAAAAACTAAAAACAGGAATAGAAACACATATTCAGGCATCTATTCTTTTGGATTTTATTAGTACAGGGACAGGAAATACCTGAAATATGGTAAACCTGGAAAGCTGAGTGCAACCTACTTACCCTCTTCTTTTACAAGGTAGGGGCACATTTGAGGGCTGTAAGGTAGGGCTATGCATTCTATAACATAACATGCAGACAGCAGTCCAGCAGCGAGAGGGGCTGTATCCAGTCTTTTGCACTGAGTGTCACATGTATCATTATCTCCCAGTTGGTGAGAGGTTATATGTGTGTGCTCAATGCAAAGAGCTCCTAGCTCTCAGAGAATAAGTCCATTCTCATGAGGCTAGAGTAGCAGACCTGGAGGAGCTGAGGAAGACAGAGAGGTACATAGAGGAGGAGGTCTACAGGTACGTTGTAGAGAAGTCCTACCTCCAGCCTGGCAGCCCCTATGCTACCTTGGAGGAGAGAGGTCTCCTAAAAGGACAGCTTCACCCTGGTGAAGCTGGAAGTAATCCTGTAGCCAAGACCATCCCACCAGGGGATGCAAATTCTTCTTATACTAAGGATGTGTCTCCAGGATCTTCTGCCTAGGAGGGAAGGGTTAGAATGGCTGCTGTAGTTTGTGGTTCGATTATTAGGCATGTAGATAGCTGGGTGGCTGGTGGATGTGAGTATTGCCAGGTCATTTGCCTGCCTGGTGAAGGTGGCGGACCTCACATGTCACCTAGAAAGGATTTTAAATAATGGAGGGGAGGAGCTGCCTGTCTTGGAACATGTGGGTTCCAATGACATAGGAAAATGTGGGAGGGAGGTCCTGGAAACCAAATTTAGGCTCCTAGGTAGAAATCAGAAATCCAAATCCTTCAGGATAGCATTTTCAGAAATGCTCCCCATTTCACACACAGGACCCAAGAAACAGGCGGAGCTCCTAAGTCTCAATGCATGGTTGAGACGATGGTGCAGGGATGAGGGATTCAAATTTGTTAGGAACTGAGCAGCATTCTGGGAAAGAGAGAGCCTGTTCCAAAAGGATGGGCTCCACCTTAACTGGGATGGAACCAGGCTGTTGGCACTAACAAAAAATGAGACAGAGCAGCTTTTAAACTAAAATGGGAGTGTGTGTGTGTGGGGGGGGGGGGAGCTGACAATTGCCCAGGAGTGCATAGTCTGGTGTGGAGCATCCTCCGTGTATAGTATTGAAATAGGATCTTTGGGGAATCCCGATTAAGAGGTTTCAATAATGGTGAAAGAAAGCCAGACGTATTCAGTGGGAGAATGGAGTAAAGGATGCAAATTATATCCATTAACTTCGAAGCAGCCTGTAGATGCAAGGATAGGTGGTTGGTGACTCAGCTGTATGGCGAGGCTAAAGTGGGTGGGGCTAGGTAAGGTTATAGGGTGGGGCTAGAGTTAGGGAATGGGTGGGATCAGTGGTGTGCTGGTAAATTTTTAACAACAGGCTCTCTCTCTGAACCACCTCTGCGCCCCCCCCCCCCTGTCCACCTCTGCGCCCCCCCCCCCCCCAAATAAAACATTTGCAGAGCTGGCTATACCCGGGGAGAGAGCGTGCTTTCAAACAATCCTTACATCCAAATTTACCTTCTTTTAATGTAAAAAAAAAAAAAAATCCTTTGTCCTCCATTTTTTAAGACACTACCTACCTGCTGGATAGTGATGGCACAAGGAAAGCAAGTTTGGTCCAGTGAAGACTAACTTAAAATAACCTGGCTATTCCTTAGCTGGGTCGTAGTATTACCATATTGAAAATGCGACCATACCAACAAGCCTCTGTGGTAATGCTCCACTAATAAGTTAAAAGATTAACTGGATTTCTTGAAAGGATTATATAAACTTAGGATGCATCATGATTAGGGACACACACATATGCTTATTTATTCAATATCACAATTCTTCATACAGCCACAAAACAACCTTTTAGGGTAGACAGTGCTCACAATGAGCTCCTTTTATTACCGACCAGAGATAAGAGTTTTCAGTTGCCACAGTATAAGTTATCACAAGAACAAAATACAAGAAAACCAATATGGGCTGCATTAGGGGCTTATATAGCCCATTTATGTATAAACAAAAGAAATCGGCATGAAACAAAATATTTATTTTGACTAATAAAACCACTTCCCCCTGAAACATGTTCAAAAGAGAATAATCCATTTGTCTATCTAAAAGGTAAACTTCTACAAAACAGATGAAGACCTGATTCCATGTGTGCCCCAATGAAAGGAGAGTTTAATTCTACTTCCATTTAATTTCAATGTATTCCATCAACTTTATAACACCAGGCTTCCCATGGTAGATTACAACAACAACAACTAAGACATGAACCCATCAGAAAACACAGGATATCCTCATTGAAATTTGGCCATTCATGCCCATTGCCATTGCCCTCTTTCTCTCCCATCCATTGTTCTATTTTGGCCCTCACTTCCATTTCACATTTTATGATCATTGATCCCCCATTCCCCCCCCCCCCCCCCCAGTTAAGACACGAACCCATCAGGAAACACAGGATATCCTCACTGAAATTTGGCCATTCACCATTGCCATTGCCCTCTTTCTCTCCCATCCAGTGTTCTATCTTGCCCCCCCCCCCCCTTCCTTTTCACACTTTATGATCATTGATCCCCCATTCCCCCCCCCCCCCCGGCTAAATATTACATCGCCGCGGGGCCTAATTACCTGACACTGGCTGGAATGGAACTGAAGATCGAAGATTCTTCTGCCGACGAGGAGGCGGCGACAGGGGTGTGGAGGAGTGCGCTAGCAGGAAGCAGAAGGCGCTACTAGCCCGTGGCTGCAAGAGTGCCATGCACTGCGGTCGGCCGTAAGCTGGGACGGACAAAAAGGAGCCAAACACCTGCAGGAGCCGTTACAGAAGCGGGAAGGGCGCAGTCACTGGTTCGACTTCGCAGGGTGCAGCAGAGGAAGGCGTCGTGACGTTCATGGGCGGGACTGGAAGACCGGAGAGCGAGAGGAGCCATAGGGGGAGGAAGGAAGGAAGGTATCATGATGTCGACAGATGGGCGGGACTAGGACAGAGACAGCTGAACAACCGGCTCGCAAAATTCTTCAAAACTTAACAACCGGCTATGCAGAGCCAGTGCGAGCCGGCTCCAGCACACCACTGGGTGGGATAGGATAGGGTATGGGGTGGAGTGGAACGGAATGGAGCAAGCTTAAATCCTTGGAGAGGGAAGAAACACCAGCATCAGCAGTGAAAGAATAGTAGAGTACTTTTGAACACTGCAAAGGAGGAGTCCTTCATTGTGTGTCTTTAGTGCAGTGCAGCTTATCAGTTGTCTCCCCAGTACCTCTGTAATACACTGTATACTGAATACACTGTACTGAGTCCATCTCTTACATGGACTGCATTGGAAGCAGCTCTAGAGGGAACTGCATCTTAGCATCTGACATAGTACTTGAACATTATAAGAGAAATTTTGGAACATATTGGGAGCTATACATGGTTGCTAATCGATGAGACCAGATAAGCAGGGATAGGGAGAAAAGCTGTAGATGATGACAATATACTATGAACCAGAGAAGTAAGGAGAGACTCCTGTTCTTGATATCAGTAAATTTTCTTCATGTGGTATCCACACAGGTACAGTGAGTACTTCTTTCAAAGAGTTTATAATCCAAGGTATAAGGAATAAGTGTCTTGCTCAAGGTCGTAGCAAGAGGTTGGACTTGAGTTCAGGTCTAAAGGTTCTTAGTTATTACTGTGCAGTCACCAGGCTGCTCTCTTTTTCCCAATGAATAAGAAAGAGTAAGGAGATAGCATACATGACGGTTCCCTAATGAGAATTCAAATGAGACTGAATAAACAGAGAGGATGTGCATAATGACTCCCTGACAAGAAGTGGGTGGTGGGTGGAAATGATTCGGGAGAGAAGCTATGGGCAATAGCTTAATAAGAGCAAATTACTACTCTATCAGTGGCGTAGCTACGTGGGGCCATGGAGGCCTGGACCCCTGTAGATTTGGCCCTGGACCCCCCTGCTGACGACCCTCTCGACGCCCCTCCCGCTGCCAACCCTCCCCCGCCACAGACGTCACCGTCGGCTACCTTTGCTGGCGGGGGACCCCAACCCCCGCCAGTCGAGGTCCTCTTCTTCTGGCGCAAGGCTTCATTCTGTTTCTGTGAGGCTGGTGGTAAGGTCTGAGGCCCAAAATGGATACATAGCAATTTTGATTTTGCTGCATGCCCATTTTCGGGGGGGGGGGGGGGGGGAGAGAGGCCTTTTTTACAGGCGTGCTGAAAAATAATTCTGCGCGCGCCTATAACCCGTGACTACATTACCGCAGACCACTTTTTTACCGTGGCTTAGTAAAAGGACCTCTTAGTGAATAATGTATTTGACGCAATGAATTATAATCAATCCAGTAAGACATAGGTCCAAAACTGAAGTGGTAGAACGCATCATCCCTATACTGCACAGTGTGTCAGAATAGAGAGGTAGTGGATGGTGCAACAGAGCCAACCAGCAACTTTGAGGTCTATATGGAGCTACAGGACATAACAGACTTTTACAAGTGAAGTGACTCCCACACAAACCAATTTGATTGGTGTGTGCCCTGCCTACACCTATGCCTCAGGCCTGTCTCCTGTACTCTTCATTTATTTTGATGAAGAAAATGCAGTCTTTAATAGGTTATATTGATGCTCCCAGGATTCACACTGTCAAATGCCCGACATGGCCATGTTTCACCTAGAACAGAGGCTGCATCAGGGCTGAGTGGAGGAGTGGCCTAGTGGTTAGAAAACTGGTCTTGCAATCCAGAGGTGGCCAGTTCAAATCCCACTGCTGCTCCTTGTGATCTTGGGCAAGTCATTTAACCTTCCATTACCTCAGGTACAAACTTAGATTGTGAGCCCTCCTGAGACAAAGAAATATCCAGAGTACCTGATTGTAACTCACCTTGAGCTACTACTGAAAAAGGTGTGACCAAAATCCAAATAAACAAATACAATAAATAACATAAAAACCAATCAGTAAAAAGTACAGCTGGTCACATGCAAATGAACAAATAATATAAACAGTTTGAAATGTACAATTCAAGTCTATCTATATAAAAATCATCAGATACTAAACAAGTTTATTAAAAAAAAAACTATAACCACTAAAATAGTAGGTAAAATATGACCATGTTGGGCATTTGAGAGTATGAATCCTGGGAGCATCAGTATAACTGCATTTTCTTCATCAAGGTCTACTTTTTGTCTTTTGTTCCATGGTGAACATTGTGAACTGATTGCCTTCTTACCTTCTCAGTTTATTTTACATCCAGTTTCTCCCTGCAGAGTTTATCTGTTCTGTACCACAGAACCTGTCCTTCTCTGAGACACACACGCAGTCTTTACTTAGCCTCTCTCTGCCTGAGCTCTGTCTCTATACCTGATGATGCTTACCCCCTTTTCTCTCTGAAACCTACACCTGACTAATGCAAGTTTTCTCCTTCTGAAATCAAAGAAAGAAATGGGAAGGGAATTGTGCAGAGTTCAAATTGATGATGAGGCTGGGATAGGTTTCTTGTCATAGATTTCAACATGGAAGGTCAGGTGACTCCTGCTTCTTCCTTGTCCTTTTGCACGATGGTATCATGTTGACTTGCTCATCAGGAATTACACCCATGACCCCGAAGAATAAAGTCCGGAAGATTACAGCTGAAGCCATGGAGGCTTGGCAGAAGTGTGGGTAGCAGAAGGTAAGTCGCTTCCTCAGAGGAATCCATAGGCTCAGGGTGGGACGTATCTTTGATTAAAGCCCAAATCCTGGCCCAGTGGGCTTCTGCTGGGGTGTCACTTGTCTTCTGCTGCCCAGAGGATAACTATTCCCAGGTTTCTACCTTGGGTGTGCACATGTTATGGTTTCAGCTACAAGTCTCCAGCTTTTATGTCCATGCATCTGATCTCCAGTGAACTGTACACTGGCCAAGCAAAAAATAAAAGTGCTATTTACACTATCATTGTGTTAAAAGCAAATGGATGTTTGATTCATTCAGGCCCTATGCTCATTCAGTTCAGTGATTCTCAATCAGTGTGTCTCCAAGAACTGGGAAATGTGTCACCAAAAATTTGGCATAGAGAGCAAGCTTGTGTTTTCCTTAATTATCTGTGCCTAAAAGCTCGGGAGAGCAAGTACTTGAAACCACCAAAGTTGTCACTATTTCTGCTTCCTCACTAACCCCAGCTGAAAATGTTGCAGGTCTGCTTCATAGTTTCTGAGTAGTATATTTCCATGGTTTTGTGTTACTTCACAGTATCTGGCAGTGGAAATTGAGGGATTTTTTTTTTTTGTTACTGTTACTGAGGTGACTCCAGAATTTGAATATCTATATTGGTTTTATATGACAAACTGTAAGGGTGAATATCCTAGCTCTGTGCTCTAAAATTTGATGTTGACAGTAAATCTAGTGTGAATTTGCCTATCATTAAGTCCCATATTAAAAAACCATACGCAACACATCAGTCCCAGATTTCTCGCTGATGAAAACTAACTTTGAGAAGAAATAAAAATGTAATAGCTTTAATGGTTTATAAAACTAATAAAATAAATCCTGTTTAAGAATATTTTATATTTCCCTTGTATCATTTTTAACAAATACCTAAAATGGTTTTTGTTCAGCTGTGAATTTTAGTGTTCAGTGTATCATGCATACAAATATTATCTGTCAGGTGTGTCACCACAGAAGAAAGGTTGGGAATCACATTTTAGGGGGAACCATTATTGGCCTCATTTGCCCCATTATTTTCCAACAAATGCACATCCCTAGAGCTCGGAGAAGCCATGATTCCTAATGAAAGGGGGTCTTTAACATATTTCTTCTTCCAGTGGAGATTTCATTGCAAATCCGTGAGAGAAGTGTATTTGCTTTCAGAAGCAGAGCGGGCTTGCAACATTATTGATTTGTAACAAAAAGGAATGGCAGCCATACCAGTATGATGCCACAGGAGTGAGAAGGATCTCAGCCTTGGGCAGGGGTCAGAGAGGAGAAAAAAAAATACAACAGAGTCCCATGGTCTGGTAAGATCCTGAGGAATACCTTGAAAGGTTTTTGGGAGTCTGAGGTAATCCCTGCTTAAATGTTTATGGATTTTATGACTGGATTTCTATTTTGGATGTAACACACCAAATTTTCGAACTGGAAATACATTGAGATTTCCTGATTGAAAATACGTGAGCTGGATATCCATGTACTGAAGATGTCCAGCATGAACAGCCATTTTACAAACTAAGGGGTCCTTTTACTAAGGTGTGCTGAAAAGTGGTCTGCGCTGGTGTAGGACGCGTGCAGGTCAATTTCTCAGCGTACATGCAAAAAAAGGCCTTTTTTTGAAGCTGAAAATGGATGTGCGGCAAAATTAAAATTGGCGTGCGTCCATTTTGGGCCTGAGACCTTACCGCCACCCATTGACCTAGCGGTAAGGTCTCACGCGTTAACTGGGTGGTAATCATTAGCATGCATACAATGCTGATTATTGCCCGGTTAGCGCTGCACGCCAGAAATATTCTGGAACGCGTAGTGGGCGCGCATGGAAAATGAAATTCCCACCCGGGCCACACGTGGTAGCTGGGTGGTAGTTCACAATTGACGCACATAGGACATGCGTACAAGGGGCTCTCTATTTGTCTTCTGACCACAACTCAACAAATGTTTCAGTGAAACTTCTTTATATAAAGGGGCTTTGTATTTGTTTCTAAAGTCTATGCTCCTTTTAGCAGACAGTACATGGATAGAGGTTAGTGTAAAGGGGCTGAACCAGTGTGATATGGGACCCCTCTCCAGGAGTCACCACAGATAGTGCAACTCACAGAGTGGTCAGTGTGGAGGTAATTCTGTAACAGTGCATCTACCATATTTTTCAGACTATAAGACGCACTTCCCCCCACCCAAAAAAAGTGGGTGCGTCTTATAGTCCGAATCTAGCGTACCTGCTCGCTGTGGGGGGGGGGGGGGCGGCCAGGGCCGGTCTTAGGCTGAGGCGAGCGTTGCGACCGCATAGGGCCTCACGCTCAAAGGGGCCCCGTGCGGTGTGCTTCAACTCCGCCCAGTGCTTTTTTTGTGAGGTCCGGCTCGCCCGCTCCCTTCCGTTCGTGCACCCATGCTCCCTGTTTTGAAATCTTTAATTTACCTGAAGTCGCGGCAAACCAGCAGTAAAAGCAGCAGGCAGCTCACCTTCTCGTCGCTTCCCTTCCCTCTCAGCACGTCCCGCCTTCCTCTGATGTAACTTCCTTTCCGTGAGGGCGGGACACGCTGAGAGGGAAGGGAAGCGACGAGGAGGCGAGCCTGCCTGTCTGCTGCTTTTACTTACTGCTGGTTCGCCGTGACTTCGGGTATGTAAATTAAAGATTTCAAAGCAGGGAGCATGGTCGCATGAATGGAAAGTCAGGGAGCTGAGGGCGGACAGGCAGGCGGGCAGGCGGGCGGGCAGGACTAAAACCCGGCTGGCTCAATGACTTCCATTGAAAGCAATGGAAGTAAAACTCGGCTGGCTCAATCCGTCCTTTTTCTGGAGCCATATGATAACCCTAGGGCAGGTGGGTGGGGGTTTGAACGAATCACTAGACATGGGAAGGGGAGGAGAATTGCTGGACATGGAGGGGAGGGGAGGGCAGGGGAGAGAGGAGAATCGTTGGACATGGATGGCAGGGGAGGACAAATTCCACTGCAGAGCCACACAGGTTGTGCAAAACTGCTGTCCTCATACAAGAGTGTTGCACAACCTGTGGTCCGCCAGCAGATCTCCGCCACACTTTTTGCTTCAAAATTGTTTTTCCTATTTTCCTCCTCTAAAACCTAGGTGCGTCTTATACTCCGAAAAATACGGTGTATATTTAGACATCTAGAATATTCTATAATGGAAAATAGACACCTGCATTCCTTTATAGAACAGTAGCATAACCAGAATTACCAGCCTTCGACTCCTCTTCTCTTATCTCTTTTCTGTCTCTATAAATTCCCACTATAGCTCTAACCCCTTCTCAGTCTTCTAAGCCCTTTCATCCTGCTGGAAATCCTTTCACCCACTTATCCCTGCAGCAACCAAAACATTTATATCCACTTTGAATCTATCTTCCTCCTCTTTATATCCATGGCCTGTCCCCCTTCAACCATTCATAAATTTGCGCATTTCATTCTTCCTTTCTTTTTGCCTGTTTGCCTCTAAATTCTCTTAAGAAGCTTCATCTTTTTTCAGTCTACTGTTGTCAAATTGCTTCAGAACACATGGCATGTACATCATGTTACTTCTTTACTCACTGCAGAGCGCTGGTTTTCAGTTATTGCTAGGGTTAAATACACAATTTTGGAACATAGAGGGACATTTTTGAAAGGAAGTCCACATCAGAATGTCCCAAATGGACATCCATCTCATATGTATTTTCAAACTGGAAATACATTGAGATTTCCTGATTGAAAATACGTGAGCTGGATATCCATGTACTGAAGATGTCCAGCATGAACAGCCATTTTACAAACTGAGGGGTCCTTTTACTAAGGTGTGCTGAAAAGTGGTCTGCGCTGGTGTAGACGCATGTATTGGACGCGCGCAGGTCAATTTCTCAGCGTACATGCAAAAAAGGCCTTTTTTTGAAGCTGAAAATGGATGTGCGGCAAAATTAAAATTGGCGTGCGTCCATTTTGGGCCTGAGACCTTACCGCCACCCATTGACCTAGCGATAAGGTCTCACGCGTTAACTGGGTGGTAATCATTAGCATGCATACAATGCTGATTATTGCCCAGTTAGCGCTGCACGCCAGAAATATTCTGGAACGCGTAGTGGGCGCGCATGGAAAATGAGATTCCCACCCGGGCCACACGTGGTAGCTGGGTGGTAGTTCACAACTGATGCACATAGGACATGCATACGAGCCTACGTGGCTTAGTAAAAGGGCCCCTAGAAGATCCAAACTTTGAACGAGGGAAAACGAAGGACATGGATGTCTGTATTGCAGCATTCTTAGAAAATGACCACACAGACATCCATGCAGAACAGAGGGGCAGCCTAGTGGTTAGTGCAGTGGATTATAAGTGCCAAAACCCTTCGAGAAAAGCTGCATTGGCTCCCAATCAAAGAACGGATCATCCTCAAAATCTGCACTCTAGTCCACAAAATTATATACAGCGTAGTCCCAGGATATATGATAGACCTTATAGACCTACCAGATAATAAAAAATATTTTTCAGACGCGCGTAGCGGACACTTGCCAAAAATGAAATTACCACAAGAGCCACGTGGTAGTCGGGCAGTAAGTCCATTTTGGCGTGCATTGGGCACTCGTAGATGCTTATGCGGCTTAGTAAAAGGGGCCCTAAAGGCCCTGTATACTAAGCCGCGTTATAGGCGCGTTAACATTTTTAACACACGTTAATCATGTACGCGCATTTAGTGTGTACATGCCTACAATATCCCTGTAGGCACCTACATGGTTAGCACACGCGTTAATTGTAGCTGTGTTAAAAATGCTAACGCACCTTAGTAAACAGGGCCCTAAAATTATAGAGGGTATGGTGACCTCCCAATTAACATCATATTTAGATACATTTAATATTTTGCATTTTTCACATTCGGGATTCTGAAAATATCATAGCATAGAATCAGTAATTAAGGCAACTTTGGCAGGTAGAAAATTAATATTAGAGAAATGTCAGAAAGCTGTATTATTACAGTTCGATTTATCACGTGCTTTCGACCTGGTGGAAAATGGTCTTATGTAGTCAATATTAAGTTCTATTGAGGTAGACGGTAATGTATTACGAAGGTTGAGGGCTTCTTAAGTCAAAGATTATATACAGTAAGATTTCAGAAATCCCTTTCACCTTTTTGGAAACCATCCTGTGGAGTCCCGCAGGGGTCTCCTTTGTCCCCTACTGTGTTTAATATGCTGATGAGATCCCTAGGTTATATGCCTTCAGCTGCTTGTTATAAGGTTTTTACATATGCAGATGACATAGCTATATTGATATCCTCACTCAAAAAAACATGAAACATGCAGTTTGCTAACAAAATGGCTAACACAGACCACGGGAGCTACAAACATCTCAAAATTTAAATAAACAAGACCTCAAAGCTCAGAGAGCATCGGTCTGACCAAATGTGTCCGTTTTCCTAAAGGAATTCCCATATATTATCATTAGCCACAATAAAGCATCAAACTCCAGAAAAAAGAGAGCAACCAAAAAACTCCCAAAAATGGAGAAAAAAGTTGCTCACCAAAAAACCATAGAAAAATAGCTAAAACCCACACAGTCTGTTTTAGTCATCAAAAAAAACAAAAATGTCCACATGAAATCCCCATTAGTCCCCATAAATACCGCTGGTAATTCACGAATTATATCAAAATACAGTTCCAGAGAAACTTAGCTTGACTGAAGAGGCATCCTGTCCCTAAAACGGATCGTCAAAACCACTACAGTGCAAAAGAGAGCTCTCTTCCAGTGCTGTGATACATAAACATATTCCAGCTGACCGGAACCTTCACAAGGGCCGCTTGTTTCGCTAAGCGATCTCAACTGCGGTGCCTATTTCTTGTTGCTAAATTATAAAATTGCCCCCCTGTAGTGCCAATTAACTAGCAAAGTCACAAAACAACTTTTCTAAAAAATCTTTGGAGGGCAAAGTAAAAAATGATAAATTAAGAAAAAATAACCCCCTTGATCTCTCATTTAAAGTCATAAGTGCATAAGTATTACCATACTGGGACAGACCAAAGGTCTATCAAGTCCAGCATCCTGTTTGTACCAGTGGCCAATCCAGGTCACAAATACCCGGCAAGATCCCAAAGAAATACAAAACATTTTATGTGGCTTATCCCAGAAATAAGCAGTGGATTTTTCCGAAGTCCATTTTAATAATAGTCTATGGACTTTTCCTTAGGAAGCCGTCCAAATCTTTTTTAAACCCCTCTATGCTAACCACCTTTACCACATTCTCTGTCATGTGATGGCTGAAATGAGCACTTTTATGAAATTTACACTTGGCTCATGGGAGATGCAAAAGCTGATGGGGGAAATTCTGTTGAATGTATGTGCATTCTTGTTGTAAAACGGAAAATAGGTATATGCTTTTTTTGGCCTGCCCTAACCATGCCTATGACAAGTCCCCTTGGAATCTGTGCATGACGGGCTTTCTACGTCACAGGCAGCTCCTTGTGACTCTGGGCAAGTCACTTAACCCTCCATTGCCCCAGGTTCAAATAAGTACCTGTATTCTTCCTCTACAACATTAGCAAAATTTGCCCTTTCCTCTCTGAGCACACCACCTGAACTCTCATCCACTCTCTCATTACCTCTCGTCTTGACTACTGCAACCTACTCCTCACTGGTCTCCCACTTTGCCATCTATCTCCCCTTCAGTCCGTTCAGAACTCTGCTGCACGTCTTATCTTCCGCCTGGACCGATATACTCACACCACCCCTCTCCTCAAATCACTTCACTGGCTTCCGATCAGGTACCGCATACAGTTCAAGCTTCTCCTACTAACCTACAAATGCACTCGATCTGCAGCCCCTCCCTATCTCTCTACCCTCATCTCCCCTTACGTTCCTACCCACAACCTCCGCTCTCAAGACAAATCCCTCCTTTCAGTACCCTTCTCCACCACCGCCAACTCCAGGCTCCGCCCTTTCTGCCTCGCCTCACCTCATGCTTGGAATAAACTCCCTGAGCCCATTCGCCAGGCCCCCTCCCTGCCCATCTTCAAATCCTTGCTCAAAGCCCACCTCTTCAATGTCGCCTTTGGCACCTAACCACTATACCTCTATTCAAGAAATCTAGACTGCCCCAACTTGACATTTCGTCCTTTAGATTGTAAGCTCCTTCGAGCAGGGACTGTCCTTTCTATTAAACTGTACAGCGCTGAGTAACCCTAGTTGTGCTCTAGAAATGTTAAGTAGTAGTAGTACAATATGTAAGCTGCATTGAGCCTGCCATGAGTGGGAAAGCGCGGGGTACAAATGTAACAAAAATAAAAATAATTGGTAGCATTTACATATGTAGCTAATCCATTTGTAAATGCTCCTATTTACATGCATAGAAGTCATGCAAGGCTTCTACAGTGATCTCTGTGAGAGAACTGCAAAGCAGGTTTGATAGGGCAAAAACCACACAAAGAGCCAGAAATATGAATTTGAATTACTAAGACTACCTACCATATGTTTGTCATGGGTAAATGAAGTTAAGGAAGCAAGGAAGTAGGCCTGCCCAGGCAGGATGCAAGGGAGGCCTCGTCCAAGAAAACAATAGCAGGTCTTGGATTCATTGCATAAAAGCATCATTTCTGCAGACATGCTGCAACAGTGCAAGGAGTGGCAGGAACCACACAGTACTGAGGAGCGGCTGCCAGAGCACTGAGAAGTCTGGATACAGCACAAATGAGAATAGGTGGTATAAAGCAGAAAAGTTGCCAGGAAAGGTTCTGTGGGCCAATCCAGCTAAAGACAGAAGCTAATCATTTAGAAACCAGCCAAATACCAGAATTCCATCTTTGGCTTTAGCCTCACACTGTTGTTTGAATACTAGAGCTTCCTTTATACTGATGGTTTGTTAGCTAACTGTGGTGTTTTGTTTCATGGTTACATGTCTGCACAGGCCATCATTGTGTCAGTCATAATTACCACCTGTTCGGTGGCTCCCTTCAGATTTCATCACCTCTGTAGCTCTCAGCAAGAAGCTGAGCAGGCTGCCCTAGAGCAGCAACTGTCAAGCTCAGAATTTCACAGCATAATTGCTGTCTTCACACAAAAATTCTCCTTAAAATTGCTTGCTTTCCTAACAGGAGAGATCAGAGATCTATCAAATGCAGTTTGCATGCTACATGCCCTGCCTGTCCACACCCTAGTCCCTCTGTGCAAGTTAGTTAGCTATCATTCTGTCTCGATCACTAACGCAAGCAACATTCTTTTAACTTGGCATTCCATAAAGTATTTATCTGCTGAGGAAGATTTAGATATGGTGCTTTTTCTTGCAAGAGTTTTCAATTTTAGCACTGGTAATGCATAGTTCATTACATGATTTTTTTTTTTCAGTTTTATAGTATAT
Organism: Microcaecilia unicolor; assembly: GCF_901765095.1. Classification (NCBI taxonomy): domain Eukaryota; kingdom Metazoa; phylum Chordata; class Amphibia; order Gymnophiona; family Siphonopidae; genus Microcaecilia; species Microcaecilia unicolor. The sequence continues at coordinate 325,495,692 of NC_044033.1, forward strand.
TAGTATGAGACCACTGAGGGGCCCTTTAACAGAGCAGCAGGCTTACTGCACGCTATTCTGGGACTACCGCCAGCCCAACATGACCTCTGGCAGTAGTTTCAGGTTGAACGCATGCCCTTTCCGAGGGAAAAACCCCAGAAATGGTTAGTGTGGCAGTAACCTGGTGATAATCGAGCATTGCTGCATGTTGCCCAACAAGTCTTACTGCCACCTTAGTAGGTAGCAGTAAGGGTGCCCTGCCACTTGGCCACACAGTAAGAGTTTTCTTTCCACATGGCCATTTTGTTTTGGGGGCTTTTTACCCGCTGTGGTAAAAAGGGCCGTGGCACGTGGGAAAAGTGCCCCCCCCCCCCCCCCGCTACTGCAGGGCCCTTTTTCCTGCAGCTTGGTAAAAGGACCCCTGAGTTTATTTGTCCTCCATTAGCCTTATTCTGGCTAAAATATATTGGGTAAATACACAAAAATAGAAACCTATTATATTTCAACTTATGGTGACTAAAAGAACCCCTGTGATTGATGTAAACACAATATAGCTATACAAGTGCATTAAAATATGTTTGAACAGTGCTCAGAACTGGGTGCATGAGTGAAGCTAACAACCAGCTTTATTGTGTATTTAGTTAATATTTGGAGAAACCTTATAGTGCATAGGTCCCCAGATTAACCTTTTTAAAATATATTGGGCCCAATATTCAACCTGTGGCATTTAACAATTTTTACAGTGCTGAATGATGCAGAAAGAATCAGATCTGGATGTTCAATGCTTGGCCTAATTGTCATGCATGGTCACTGGAAGTTATCCAGGTGCTGGCTAATATTCAGACTGGCAACTGATCAGATAAAGTTAGGACAGATGTTTTGCTGTCCTAACTTTATCCAGACACCCAATTAGTAGACCAAACATTACCACTAACCGGATGAATCCCAGTTCCTTCTGACTCCATCCTCAGACTGTTCCAGCAGTAACTGGGTAATGCCGTGGCAGTCTCCCTGTATATTCAATGGCACTATCCAGTAGTATATTGTTGAAACTCCAGGGATCACCCAGTCACCCCAATTAAACCAGAAAGGAGTCTTTTCTGTCCAGTTCTTTTATATATATATATATATTGGGCCCACCGTTTTCAACCTATTCCTCCTCTATATTTAGCACAGTATTGTTTAATGTGGCTGCATGTCATACCTTTCAATTATAGATTCACAGAGGCAAATCTGCTTGCTGTTTGGTTTCTGAAGTTCTCTGGATTTCACAACAGGAAATGGAAAATGTATGATTAAAGGATAACCCCAGGCCTAAAGAGATAGATACATGTCAGTATTAACTGGGTGCTCAATTTTTGCAACTTAAGATATTCTCCCTGATATTCGAACTATTGAATTGGTCATGAATGACTTCTGGCCAGTTAAATAGCATTTAAGTGCCAAACAGGCTATGTTGAGCAGTCAAAATAGGCCCCTTAAATAGCAGGTCTATCTTTGACTGACTGTTAAAAAGTTAACCGGTTAGCGCTGAATATCCGCATAGCCAGTTAACATTTTAGTGGCCAAAATAAACCCGGATATTCAATGCCGGTCACCAGAAATGGCCCAGCATTGAATATTCTGGTTTAATGCCGGTGGTACATAGCAAACGCACTGCCCGCTGCTGGCTGAGTATCGGGCTCATTGTATTCTTCTCTGTTAAGCTATAAAAAATAATTCTACTTCAACATTAAGGAGTTCCTTATATATTTAGCGGTGGTTTCTCCAGGTTCCTTGGGACCACCATGCCAGTGTTGGTGCTACTTTATCATTTCTCAGGTGCCTTACATCAGCCAGACCCACTGTTAGACTTCAGAGCAACTCCAGTTTCAGAATTGGGTCTGATATTTACACAGCTACTGACTGATGGGTTAAAAAATTTAGAATGACCCTATCCAGTTTGATGGAGAATCTCCTTCCAAAATGACCAGACTTGGCAATAGTAAATGGCAAAGATAATCCTATGCCTTCTTTTTCAACAGGTGCCACGATGTTCATTTGTGCTTTACACCAACTGTAGCCTGGGACAGTATTCAACAGAAGGTAGATGGAGAGAAACAATGGAGAACACTAGCAACTGTGATTAAAGAATTTTTGACAGCCTTACTTGGTATGCACCGAACAAGGCACTACAGTGTGGATCCAGGGATAGTGGAGGAGCATCCTTGTGGGGGACCTTCTGATCAGGTGGTTGAGGTTGTCATCAAGGGTGAGAAGGAGTTTACTCAAGTGGAATATTGTGATTGGGAAGGGTTTTATAATTGGGGAGGGTGATATGATTGGGGGGGGGGGGATTTTGATGGGGGGGGGGGGGGATTTGTACGATCCTGGTAGTAACTTTAAGGGAGAGAAAGAGATATGATCAGGGTTAGCCATTAAGATACTCTAAGAGGCCAGCTCATACCACACCTTAATGCCTACTCCCCTGTGTATTTCCAATGTCAGCAATACAAGTGTAGGTTTACAAAATGGCTATCCTATATGTGTATGAGCAATCATTTATGCATGTGGGTTGCAATTTTGCAACCTACATGTGTAGGTGTGGCCATCTCTGTCTAGGTACCCCGGCCTTCTTTTTGCACTTTTTTCCCAAAATGTCTATCTCTGTTTGTCCTAGACGTTTGTCCCTGCTGGCACCTACACATATATTCCTTCATGTATTTTGGGACATGCTCTACAAGGGGCAGATCCTGTTCTAAAATACTACAAGAATTTTACACATACTGGCCTAAACATATTAATTCTGGTTTGCACATTCTTTCTAAAATGTATCTGCTTCTCATCTGTTCAGGTCTTTCAGACGTTCATATTGAAAAGCTTTAGCTCATTTTAGTATTGAATACATAAAATATGACATAATGGACTTCTTCCACCAAAACAAAAAGAAGAATCACCATGGTAGAACAAAAAGACCTACATAAGTTAATAATAAATAAATGAGAGAAAGTGGAACCAACTGTCAGTGATATTAATGGACCACACCTCCTTATGGGGAGGGGGTTGCTCTCTATCCATATATGTACAGTAAACCAGTTGGACACATTTTCTGCTTCTGACATTTTTTGGAGTGTGGATTTAGGCCTACCCAGTGATGTGAATTGCAGTGTACTCAGTATTGCTATTCATAGCATCACCAACTGGTCAACTGTGGGCCACAATGTTTCTTCTGTTTTGGTGAGAGAAATTCATTTTGTCATATTTTGTATCTTGAGTTTTTTCTCTGGTGGGTTACTTTTTTTTTTTTTTTAATTATTCTCACTGGAGCATTAAAAAGGATAGTAGCAGAGCAGGGCTGTAATTTTCTGTCATAAGAAAATTCTGTTTTCTGTTTGCCAGGAGGAGCGATAGCAATGCTATCTGAATTAGGTGTTAATTAAGTACTGTGAGGAAGGTAGCTGAAAAGGTCACTAGAGCAATCTGAATATAGTGTTAACTTTCAAAGGGTCTGTTTGAAGTAATCCCCTAAGAATCAAAACTATATAGTGAGAAAAGGTCCCAGGTAACCTTGTTTCTGAGAGGTTCTGAGAGAAGAGGACATTTTTCTTAGTAAGTGAATATTATTTTGCTCTGTGCTTTGGTGATTTAAAGATTGGGGATAAAATAGAAATTGTAGGTTTATTGATAAAGACAGTCTGAATTTTAAAAAATCAAACTTTATTAACTAGTTTCTATAGTGTAACACCTTTCCCCCATAGTTTTAAACTTGAACTTTCTGCCAGAGGTTGAAACTTATCTGTCACAGCCTACAGCATTAACAAATAGTCTCTACAAGGCACAGCAGGGTCTAGTTCAGTCTTCATACCCAGCCATCTTCCCCTACTCCCACTCATCCCTAGCATATCTTTTCATTTATAGTAATCATTTATAGTCAATTATTCTAAATAGGGTAACAAGAAGAAGGTTTCATTACAGGGTTTAATTACATTTAATTACTTTCTGAGAAGCAAACACTAAATAAATCACCCAATATATCATATAATCTTAAGGCTCTTTCTATTAGTCTAATATCCCTTGTACCTTAACAAACTTAAATTAATTAAACAACTCAATAATACTAAGATGCATTCAGCAGTCCAGAAGCAAGAGGGGTGCTATCTAGTCTTTTGCATTGAGCATCACATGTATGATTATCTCCCAGCTGGTGAAAGGTTATATGTGTGTACTCGATACAAAGAGCTCCTAACCCTCAGAGAATAAGTCCATTCTCTTGAGGCTAGAGTAGCAGACTTGGAGGAGGTGAAGGAGACAGAGAGGTACATAGAGGAGACCTAAAAGGAGAGCATAACCCTGGTAAAATGGGAAGTAATCCTGTAACCAGGACGTGCCCACCAGGGGATGTAATATCCTTTTGCACTGAGGATGTGTCTCCAGGAGGGAAGAGTTAGGACACCTGTTGTAGTTGGAGATTCAGTCATTAGGCATGCAGATAGCTAGGTGGCTGGTGGATGTGAGGACTGCCTGGTCACTTGCCTGCCTGGTGCAAAGATGGCAGACCTCACGCATCACCTAGATAGGATTTTAGATAGTGCTAGGGAGAAGCCAGTTGTCTTAGTATATGTGGCACCAATGACATAGGAAAATATGGGAAGGAGGTTCTGGAAGCCAAATTTAGGCTCTGTGATAGAAAGCTGAAATCCAGATCTTCCAGAGTAGCACTTTTGGAAATGCTCCCTGTTCCACGTGCAGGACCTGAGGCAGACAGAGCTCCGATGTCTCAAAGCATGGTTGTGATGATGGCGCACGGATGAGGGATTTTAATTTGTTAGGAACTGGGCAACATTTTGTGAAAGGGGAAGCCTATTCCAAAAGGATGGACTCCATCTTAACTGTGATGAAACCACGCTTCTGGCACTAACTTTTAAAAAGAAGAGAGAGCAGCTTTTAAACTAAAATGTGTGTGTGTTGGGGGGGGGGGGGGGGGGAGAGGGTGCCCAGAGTCACCCAGGAGCTCATGGTTTGGTGTGAAGTATCCTTGAAGGATAATATTGAAACAGGACATTTAGGAAATCCCAATAGGGAGGTTTCAACAATGGTGAAAGAAAGCCAGCATTATTTAAGGGGCGAACAGAGAAAGGATGCAAATTATCCCTGACAACTTCTAAGCAGCTTGTAGATGCAAGGAAAATACACAATTTGAGGTATCTGTATACAAATTCTAGAAACCTATAAAATAAGATAGGAGAGTCAGAGTATATAGCACTAAATGAAGAGTGCAAATTATATCGCAATGATAGATTGGATCAAATTGGAAGAGAAGGGGGGGTTGCACTATATGTTAACCCTTGAAATACCAAGCTTTTTTTTTTTGTAACATGCACTACCGGGGGGGGGGGGGGGGGGGGGGGGGGGGGGGGGGGTTACCACCACCCCCATAATTTTGTGGATTTATTAATTATTGGTCCCATGTAATATATCATTTGAAAGCTATTCAGAAGCAAAATTAAACACGCAGTTAACAAAGCTGGTTTCTAGCACTGTGCAGAATAATAAATATGAAACAACACCTGGATTGCAAAAAATTAAAAGGATTTCTTGAGTATGCATATCTTCTATTCTTCATAAACAAATTACCAATGAAGCAGGTAAGTTGCAAACAGAAAGGTTGAACAAGATTCTAACTACTGCCTTAATGCTAACAGCTAAAATTAATTGATGTATAGGCCTAACATTTCATGTACTACTGCACATGGCGCATGTGACCATTTTGGCTGAGTGCTTTAGGCATGCTGGCTTCTTACAAATTCCACAGTGCTGCCTAACTGTTGGCATTGTTCTTCTGCTTCTTGTAACTTTCTCCTTATGATTCCTTCATGCACATGGCACATCTTGATGCACTGTTGCTGACAGCTGCTACATTGAGGGGATTAGTAGCTGGTTAAGATGTCAACCAAGATATGTTTGCTTTAGACACATTATGGTATTATTGGTAATATAACTGTGCTATGTTGATTGAATGAAAAAGTTGGACACTTTACTTATGTTATGATTTTGAATTTTTGGACTTTGCATTTAAAAAAAAAGGTTTTGATGAAGAGTGGATCATTCAGACTTGGAGCTCTTTGAGGATTTTCCTTCCTATTTTGGGACTTTTTTGTGTGTTCTTGGATATTTTATGTTTACACACCCGTTTTGTGTTTGTAGTTGATTCTGAAAACTAATATTGTAATATACAGGCAGAGAGGGTAATACAGTATACAAACAGAGAAACCAAAAGAAAAAAGCAACACTGGACCTTCAAGAATGGGACAACAGGAGTACTTTATTAGTCAAAGACCCGACACGGGCCGTGTTTCGGCGCCAAAAAGGCGCCTGCCTCAGGGGTCTATTAATAAAAACATATAAATACATCAATAAAATAGAACATACAAAAATAATAATAAATGATGACAGCATCGTGTTGATTTCAAGCATAAATAATATATAAAAAATAAATTAGAAAACAATGTTAATAATAATAACATGTTAATATTACAAACAATTATATTGATTAAATAAACTGCGTGAAATTATAATGTTCAAGCAACCGTATGATATTCATAGAGACAGCTCCAATAAGTTTTAAAATTTTTAAAATATAAGTCGACGTGATGTCAACCGATTTTGAAATATAGGTAGGTATGTAATAAAAAGATTAGAATTATATGAAGATATATATATTGTTAAGGATTTTTTAAAAAAATAATAATAAAATAATAATAATGGACATATATGTCCACGTATATACACATATATATGCAGATATATATTCACGACTGTAGGAACTAATCATATTTGTATGTATTTTTTTAAATGTATTTTTTTAAAAAAAGCTTGTATCATGTGGTGGTTCTAATGAATGGAATAATGTAGTTTGTCTGATCTCAATCTATATGGTAGCTGCAACGTCATCAGTGTAGTTGGCAATGTGTATGTATATAGAAAAATATATCATTATAACAGGCTTACCAAATTGTAGATATAGCGATCATACAGAATTCAGATTGTAAGTGCCTGCAAAGTGAATAAATAGAAGTTGAAAAATTTATTATATATACTTTTGTTTTTAGGGAAACGCGGCAAATACTCATGGCCCCTTTAAGAAAGGATTAATATTGAAATATATAGAATGTGGAAATAACAGTGCCTTTCTTAGCGATTGAGAATGCACCCTTTAATAATTGAAGGGGAAACCCAGTATTTAGTTGGCTTATTACAGGTATCGTGCCTCGCTTTTAGCATATACATAAAGAATGAAAGAAAAAAGCCCAGAGATAAAGTTGCCAGTAAGGCTGTTTAAATAGCTTCTTACCTTTAAAGACAGCCTGGATAGCTTGCGTTAATTTCGCTATAACGCGAATAAAAGGGCTCCGGCGCAGGAGCCTTCTCCTGTTTGATCCGAAAGGATAAAAGGTTGTTTAATGTCTGATTCTTTGTATATAAAGTGGCAAAAAAGGCGGCAAAAGAAAGACGCCAAAGAAAAGACGTTTGTGAAGGGTTGAGTGAACGTCATTAAGACGTTAGCGTGATGACGTCATATTTTGCAGAGATGAATTTTAAAGGAGACAGAGCACCATTTGAGGTGCTGTCAGGCAAAATGTATACATTTGTAATTGTTATCGATCAAAATGAATAGTGCATATTAACATGAACAGTTGTAGGGCAGTGGTAACCGTAGGTATAGTTTAGATAATGTACTGAGTATAGGTTGCTTGACATTAAATCAATTTATCGAAAAGAAAATATATAATAATTGATAATAAATAGTAACATAAAGCAATAATCAGAAATCATAAATTGTGGCATAAGTGGTTGAATACGATGCTTCATAAGGTGATGATGAAATAAGGAATGAACAGTATTTTAAGGAAATATTCTTTTTTACTAAGAAAAAATTGTTATTTATGTAAATCTGTCAATCTGATATTCCTTATTGAAACATAACAACAAAAAAGAAGAAAGGGTTGAAAGGTTAAATTTTGAAAAAATGAAATGATAAGGGTGAAAAAATTAATTACAGGATAAAAGGATAAGGATCAAGAAAAAACTGTGAGGTCCAGTTCTGCATTAAGTCCTACTGGATGTAGTGTATTCAGCTGAAAGATGGTTTTTTGCTCTTGTTTAAGTAGCATTGAGTCTAAATTTCCACCTCTCCATGGTTTTGATATGACCTTAAATACACAGAAACGAAGGTCGGCGAAGCTGTGAGATTGTTCCAGACAATGATTTACCAATGGTGCAGAAGTGTCCATACGTCTGATGTTGCTTCTGTGTTCTATCATTCTAGTTTTCACTTTTCGAATTGTTTTTCCTATATAGATCAGGTTGCAAGGACACAGAATTAAATAGATTACACCCTCTGTATTGCAATCTGATGAGTGATTCAGTGGATAGTGCTTCATTGTGGTGGGGTGTATAAAAGTGCTAATGTTCATAGAGGATGCACATACCGAACATGACCCACAAGGTTTGTGTCCAGTTGGAGGTTCAGCTGTTGATCTTGTGGTAGGCAGGGCGGAAGGAGCCACAATTTCTTTAATGTTTCTGTTTCTCGTGTGCGCTACAGTTAGATGTTTATTCTTGAAGCAGTCTAGGTTCTCTAAGATGTGCCAATGTTTTCTCAAAATTCTCTGTATATCAGATGACAGGTTTGAAAACCTAAGGTTGCATACTATGTCAGGATTTTTTCTTTGTACTTGACCTTGTAGCAATGTATCTCTATCTGCCATTCTTGCCATGTTAAGTCCTCTATTAACGTGTTCCTCGGGATAGCCTCTTGAAAGAAACCTTTCCGACATAGGTATTGCTTGATTTTCAAAGTCGTCGTAATTGCTGCAAAGTTTTCTTAATCGGAGGAATTGTGAGTATGGTAGATTCTTTTTCAAACTCCTGTTATGAAAGCTCTGAAAATGCAAAAAATGATTCTTGTCGGTCGGTTTCCTATATATTGTTGTTGTGAAATAGTATGTTTCTTTTCTAATAAGTATGTCTAGAAATGGTATTTCTTCTTTGTCGTATTTCATAGAGAATTTTAAGTGTGGATTGAGGTTATTTAGCCAACCGTGGAATTCCTCGAGTCTGGCGGTGTTCCCCTTCCAAAGGATGAGGATATCGTCTATATAGCGTTTCCATAACTTAAGTTCCTCCTTAAAGGGGTGATCTTCCAAGTATTGATGTTCAAAAAAAGCTACGTAGAGTATTGCCAGATCGGGAGCCATGCTTGCTCCCATCGCTGTGCCTTTTATCTGTTTGTAAAAGGATTTCTGGAAACTGAAGAAATTCTCTTGCAGTGCTATAGATGCCAGCTGAATAATAAAAGTCGTGGGTACTCTTAGATTGTTTTCTCTGTCGTTTAGTACATCAGTGATAATGTTTAAAACCGGTTGGTGTGGGATATTAGTGTAAAGTGATTCCAAGTCCAAGGTGACCATAGTTAATTCTGAAAGGTCGCCATCATATTCTTCTAGCAGATTGATCACATGAGAAGAATCTCTAATGTAGGATTTCACTAGCGGGATGAAGGGTCTGAGAAAAGTGTCCACGAAAATGGAGAGAGGCTCCAGAGCAGAGCCTATACCCGATACTATGGGTCTTCCTGGGGGGTCAGTTAAAGACTTGTGAATCTTGGGTAAGGTGTATATGATAGGAGTTACAGGATGTTTTGTAATGAGAAAATCTCTTTCTTTATTAGTGAGGAAACCAGAATCAAACCCAAAATTGACCCAAAAATTTATTTCTTTTTGAAGTTCTTCTGTTGGGTCACTGTCCAGTTTATGGTAATATTGAGTGTCGGATAGTTGGCGATTGATTTCTCTAATGTAGTCACTTGTATTAAGAATGACTATTCCACCTCCCTTATCTGCTGGTTTTATTGTGATTTCTTCGTTGGTTTTCAGGTCATGCAGTGCCTTGTTTTCAGCTGTAGAGAGGTTATAGAACTGTCTTTTTTTCTTTTTTTCTAATGTCTCAATATCTCTTAGAACACATTGGTTAAATGTTGATATAATTGGGTCAACAGGTCCTGGGGGAAGCCATTTCGATGGGGGTTTGACAATTGAAGGATCTGGATTGGTGGAGTTATCCCCGAAAAAGTGTTGGATCTTAAGTTTCCTTTCAAATTTGTTCAAATCAATTCTGGTCTGTAACGGGTCATAGTTGCATGAGGGGACAAATTTCAATCCTTTTCTAAGAACTGAGATTTCTGCATTGGTTAAGGTTTTCTTTGAAAGGTTAATGATTGGAATATCTAATTCCTGTATGATTGATGACGTTGATGGTATGTTCTGCCTCTTCCTCTGCCGCGTCCTCTCCCTCTTCCTCGAAATTCCATCCTGGGAATATGATGGTGTTGGTGCTCTTGGTACCTTTCTTTGGTCTTGTATTGTTGATACTGTGGATGTTGAGAGTAATGTCTCTCTTCTTTTTTCTTTTTGAATTTCGTATCCCATAGTGTGTCTAAAAAAGTGGAACTACTTTGCTTACCTGGTATCAGAGTGGAATCATTGATAGGAGTAGAACATGGTGAGATGAAGAGTTCCTCTGAGTCATTTCGTATTCTTTTGCGTGCTCTTTCTCTGTTGTGGCTTGTGCCCTCCTCTGGATTTCTTTCCATCATACGATCCTCAGTGGTATGTGGGTTGGAAGATGATTTTCTCTGATGTCTTTTCCTGATTCTAGTTGATGGTGGTTTAATTTTGTTGACCCATGGATAGACAAAGCCATGTTTATAGTCTTCTTCATCCCTTTTGTATTTGTCGTATTTGGTCTTTTTGATATCCCTCTTGTAGCTATCTAATTTTGTATCAAGTGCTGAGGCATTGCTGTCAAAGTTTGGATCTTCTCGTTTGAGAATATCTATTTTTTCTTTTGTTTCATTTTTGTTATCATCCAATTTTTCTTTGGATGTTTCAATAAGGAGTATCATTAGATCAAGAGAGCACTTGTTTAAAATAGAGCACCATTTTTCAATAAAGGGTTTATTGTCTCTAAAAAGCTGAGGCTCCTTGTTGATTCTAAGGCCTCTTGGGATGCGTTGGACTCTACAATATTGAATTAATGTTGCATAATGCAATTCACATCTGACAGAGTTTTGTCTGAGGTCAATAAGTTGATTCCATTGATCCTGAAGGGATTCCTCATCCTCATCTTCAAAAAATGCTGGTTCTTGCATGAAGTTGTGCAGCCTTTCTTCCGAATAGCTCAACACGTTGTCCCAATTCTTGAAGGCCATCCCTCACCAGTAAGTACAATACAGGCAGAGAGGGTAATACAGTATACAAACAGAGAAACCAAAAGAAAAAAGCAACACTGGACCTTCAAGAATGGGACAACAGGAGTACTTTATTAGTCAAAGACCCGACACGGGCCGTGTTTCGGCGCCAAAAAGGCGCCTGCCTCAGGGGTCTATTAATAAAAACATATAAATACATCAATAAAATAGAACATACAAAAATAATAATAAATGATGACAGCATCGTGTTGATTTCAAGCATAAATAATATATAAAAAATAAATTAGAAAACAATGTTAATAATAATAACATGTTAATATTACAAACAATTATATTGATTAAATAAACTGCGTGAAATTATAATGTTCAAGCAACCGTATGATATTCATAGAGACAGCTCCAATAAGTTTTAAAATTTTTAAAAATATAAGTCGACGTGATGTCAACCGATTTTGAAATATAGGTAGGTATGTAATAAAAAGATTAGAATTATATGAAGATATATATATTGTTAAGGATTTTTTAAAAAAATAATAATAAAATAATAATAATGGACATATATGTCCACGTATATACACATATATATGCAGATATATATTCACGACTGTAGGAACTAATCATATTTGTATGTATTTTTTTTAAATGTATTTTTTTAAAAAAAGCTTGTATCATGTGGTGGTTCTAATGAATGGAATAATGTAGTTTGTCTGATCTCAATCTATATGGTAGCTGCAACGTCATCAGTGTAGTTGGCAATGTGTATGTATATAGAAAAATATATCATTATAACAGGCTTACCAAATTGTAGATATAGCGATCATACAGAATTCAGATTGTAAGTGCCTGCAAAGTGAATAAATAGAAGTTGAAAAATTTATTATATATACTTTTGTTTTTAGGGAAACGCGGCAAATACTCATGGCCCCTTTAAGAAAGGATTAATATTGAAATATATAGAATGTGGAAATAACAGTGCCTTTCTTAGCGATTGAGAATGCACCCTTTAATAATTGAAGGGGAAACCCAGTATTTAGTTGGCTTATTACAGGTATCGTGCCTCGCTTTTAGCATATACATAAAGAATGAAAGAAAAAAGCCCAGAGATAAAGTTGCCAGTAAGGCTGTTTAAATAGCTTCTTACCTTTAAAGACAGCCTGGATAGCTTGCGTTAATTTCGCTATAACGCGAATAAAAGGGCTCCGGCGCAGGAGCCTTCTCCTGTTTGATCCGAAAGGATAAAAGGTTGTTTAATGTCTGATTCTTTGTATATAAAGTGGCAAAAAAGGCGGCAAAAGAAAGACGCCAAAGAAAAGACGTTTGTGAAGGGTTGAGTGAACGTCATTAAGACGTTAGCGTGATGACGTCATATTTTGCAGAGATGAATTTTAAAGGAGACAGAGCACCATTTGAGGTGCTGTCAGGCAAAATGTATACATTTGTAATTGTTATCGATCAAAATGAATAGTGCATATTAACATGAACAGTTGTAGGGCAGTGGTAACCGTAGGTATAGTTTAGATAATGTACTGAGTATAGGTTGCTTGACATTAAATCAATTTATCGAAAAGAAAATATATAATAATTGATAATAAATAGTAACATAAAGCAATAATCAGAAATCATAAATTGTGGCATAAGTGGTTGAATACGATGCTTCATAAGGTGATGATGAAATAAGGAATGAACAGTATTTTAAGGAAATATTCTTTTTTACTAAGAAAAAATTGTTATTTATGTAAATCTGTCAATCTGATATTCCTTATTGAAACATAACAACAAAAAAGAAGAAAGGGTTGAAAGGTTAAATTTTGAAAAAATGAAATGATAAGGGTGAAAAAATTAATTACAGGATAAAAGGATAAGGATCAAGAAAAAACTGTGAGGTCCAGTTCTGCATTAAGTCCTACTGGATGTAGTGTATTCAGCTGAAAGATGGTTTTTTGCTCTTGTTTAAGTAGCATTGAGTCTAAATTTCCACCTCTCCATGGTTTTGATATGACCTTAAATACACAGAAACGAAGGTCGGCGAAGCTGTGAGATTGTTCCAGACAATGATTTACCAATGGTGCAGAAGTGTCCATACGTCTGATGTTGCTTCTGTGTTCTATCATTCTAGTTTTCACTTTTCGAATTGTTTTTCCTATATAGATCAGGTTGCAAGGACACAGAATTAAATAGATTACACCCTCTGTATTGCAATCTGATGAGTGATTCAGTGGATAGTGCTTCATTGTGGTGGGGTGTATAAAAGTGCTAATGTTCATAGAGGATGCACATACCGAACATGACCCACAAGGTTTGTGTCCAGTTGGAGGTTCAGCTGTTGATCTTGTGGTAGGCAGGGCGGAAGGAGCCACAATTTCTTTAATGTTTCTGTTTCTCGTGTGCGCTACAGTTAGATGTTTATTCTTGAAGCAGTCTAGGTTCTCTAAGATGTGCCAATGTTTTCTCAAAATTCTCTGTATATCAGATGACAGGTTTGAAAACCTAAGGTTGCATACTATGTCAGGATTTTTTCTTTGTACTTGACATTAAAGAAATTGTGGCTCCTTCCGCCCTGCCTACCACAAGATCAACAGCTGAACCTCCAACTGGACACAAACCTTGTGGGTCATGTTCGGTATGTGCATCCTCTATGAACATTAGCACTTTTATACACCCCACCACAATGAAGCACTATCCACTGAATCACTCATCAGATTGCAATACAGAGGGTGTAATCTATTTAATTCTGTGTCCTTGCAACCTGATCTATATAGGAAAAACAATTCGAAAAGTGAAAACTAGAATGATAGAACACAGAAGCAACATCAGACGTATGGACACTTCTGCACCATTGGTAAATCATTGTCTGGAACAATCTCACAGCTTCGCCGACCTTCGTTTCTGTGTATTTAAGGTCATATCAAAACCATGGAGAGGTGGAAATTTAGACTCAATGCTACTTAAACAAGAGCAAAAAACCATCTTTCAGCTGAATACACTACATCCAGTAGGACTTAATGCAGAACTGGACCTCACAGTTTTTTCTTGATCCTTATCCTTTTATCCTGTAATTAATTTTTTCACCCTTATCATTTCATTTTTTCAAAATTTAACCTTTCAACCCTTTCTTCTTTTTTGTTGTTATGTTTCAATAAGGAATATCAGATTGACAGATTTACATAAATAACAATTTTTTCTTAGTAAAAAAGAATATTTCCTTAAAATACTGTTCATTCCTTATTTCATCATCACCTTATGAAGCATCGTATTCAACCACTTATGCCACAATTTATGATTTCTGATTATTGCTTTATGTTACTATTTATTATCAATTATTATATATTTTCTTTTCGATAAATTGATTTAATGTCAAGCAACCTATACTCAGTACATTATCTAAACTATACCTACGGTTACCACTGCCCTACAACTGTTCATGTTAATATGCACTATTCATTTTGATCGATAACAATTACAAATGTATACATTTTGCCTGACAGCACCTCAAATGGTGCTCTGTCTCCTTTAAAATTCATCTCTGCAAAATATGACGTCATCACGCTAACGTCTTAATGACGTTCACTCAACCCTTCACAAACGTCTTTTCTTTGGCGTCTTTCTTTTGCCGCCTTTTTTGCCACTTTATATACAAAGAATCAGACATTAAACAACCTTTTATCCTTTCGGATCAAACAGGAGAAGGCTCCTGCGCCGGAGCCCTTTTATTCGCGTTATAGCGAAATTAACGCAAGCTATCCAGGCTGTCTTTAAAGGTAAGAAGCTATTTAAACAGCCTTACTGGCAACTTTATCTCTGGGCTTTTTTCTTTCATTCTTTATGTATATGCTAAAAGCGAGGCACGATACCTGTAATAAGCCAACTAAATACTGGGTTTCCCCTTCAATTATTAAAGGGTGCATTCTCAATCGCTAAGAAAGGCACTGTTATTTCCACATTCTATATATTTCAATATTAATCCTTTCTTAAAGGGGCCATGAGTATTTGCCGCGTTTCCCTAAAAACAAAAGTATATATAATAAATTTTTCAACTTCTATTTATTCACTTTGCAGGCACTTACAATCTGAATTCTGTATGATCGCTATATCTACAATTTGGTAAGCCTGTTATAATGATATATTTTTCTATATACATACACATTGCCAACTACACTGATGACGTTGCAGCTACCATATAGATTGAGATCAGACAAACTACATTATTCCATTCATTAGAACCACCACATGATACAAGCTTTTTTTAAAAAAATACATTTAAAAAAAATACATACAAATATGATTAGTTCCTACAGTCGTGAATATATATCTGCATATATATGTGTATATACGTGGACATATATGTCCATTATTATTATTTTATTATTATTTTTTTAAAAAATCCTTAACAATATATATATCTTCATATAATTCTAATCTTTTTATTACATACCTACCTATATTTCAAAATCGGTTGACATCACGTCGACTTATATTTTTAAAAATTTTAAAACTTATTGGAGCTGTCTCTATGAATATCATACGGTTGCTTGAACATTATAATTTCACGCAGTTTATTTAATCAATATAATTGTTTGTAATATTAACATGTTATTATTATTAACATTGTTTTCTAATTTATTTTTTATATATTATTTATGCTTGAAATCAACACGATGCTGTCATCATTTATTATTATTTTTGTATGTTCTATTTTATTGATGTATTTATATGTTTTTATTAATAGACCCCTGAGGCAGGCGCCTTTTTGGCGCCGAAACACGGCCCGTGTCGGGTCTTTGACTAATAAAGTACTCCTGTTGTCCCATTCTTGAAGGTCCAGTGTTGCTTTTTTCTTTTGGTTTCTCTGTTTGTATACTGTATTACCCTCTCTGCCTGTATTGTACTTACTGGTGAGGGATGGCCTTCAAGAATTGGGACAACGTGTTGAGCTATTCGGAAGAAAGGCTGCACAACTTCATGCAAGAACCAGCATTTTTTGAAGATGAGGATGAGGAATCCCTTCAGGATCAATGGAATCAACTTATTGACCTCAGACAAAACTCTGTCAGATGTGAATTGCATTATGCAACATTAATTCAATATTGTAGAGTCCAACGCATCCCAAGAGGCCTTAGAATCAACAAGGAGCCTCAGCTTTTTAGAGACAATAAACCCTTTATTGAAAAATGGTGCTCTATTTTAAACAAGTGCTCTCTTGATCTAATGATACTCCTTATTGAAACATCCAAAGAAAAATTGGATGATAACAAAAATGAAACAAAAGAAAAAATAGATATTCTCAAACGAGAAGATCCAAACTTTGACAGCAATGCCTCAGCACTTGATACAAAATTAGATAGCTACAAGAGGGATATCAAAAAGACCAAATACGACAAATACAAAAGGGATGAAGAAGACTATAAACATGGCTTTGTCTATCCATGGGTCAACAAAATTAAACCACCATCAACTAGAATCAGGAAAAGACATCAGAGAAAATCATCTTCCAACCCACATACCACTGAGGATCGTATGATGGAAAGAAATCCAGAGGAGGGCACAAGCCACAACAGAGAAAGAGCACGCAAAAGAATACGAAATGACTCAGAGGAACTCTTCATCTCACCATGTTCTACTCCTATCAATGATTCCACTCTGATACCAGGTAAGCAAAGTAGTTCCACTTTTTTAGACACACTATGGGATACGAAATTCAAAAAGAAAAAAGAAGAGAGACATTACTCTCAACATCCACAGTATCAACAATACAAGACCAAAGAAAGGTACCAAGAGCACCAACACCATCATATTCCCAGGATGGAATTTCGAGGAAGAGGGAGAGGACGCGGCAGAGGAAGAGGCAGAACATACCATCAACGTCATCAATCATACAGGAATTAGATATTCCAATCATTAACCTTTCAAAGAAAACCTTAACCAATGCAGAAATCTCAGTTCTTAGAAAAGGATTGAAATTTGTCCCCTCATGCAACTATGACCCGTTACAGACCAGAATTGATTTGAACAAATTTGAAAGGAAACTTAAGATCCAACACTTTTTCGGGGATAACTCCACCAATCCAGATCCTTCAATTGTCAAACCCCCATCGAAATGGCTTCCCCCAGGACCTGTTGACCCAATTATATCAACATTTAACCAATGTGTTCTAAGAGATATTGAGACATTAGAAAAAAAGAAAAAAAGACAGTTCTATAACCTCTCTACAGCTGAAAACAAGGCACTGCATGACCTGAAAACCAACGAAGAAATCACAATAAAACCAGCAGATAAGGGAGGTGGAATAGTCATTCTTAATACAAGTGACTACATTAGAGAAATCAATCGCCAACTATCCGACACTCAATATTACCATAAACTGGACAGTGACCCAACAGAAGAACTTCAAAAAGAAATAAATTTTTGGGTCAATTTTGGGTTTGATTCTGGTTTCCTCACTAATAAAGAAAGAGATTTTCTCATTACAAAACATCCTGTAACTCCTATCATATACACCTTACCCAAGATTCACAAGTCTTTAACTGACCCCCCAGGAAGACCCATAGTATCGGGTATAGGCTCTGCTCTGGAGCCTCTCTCCATTTTCGTGGACACTTTTCTCAGACCCTTCATCCCGCTAGTGAAATCCTACATTAGAGATTCTTCTCATGTGATCAATCTGCTAGAAGAATATGATGGCGACCTTTCAGAATTAACTATGGTCACCTTGGACTTGGAATCACTTTACACTAATATCCCACACCAACCGGTTTTAAACATTATCACTGATGTACTAAACGACAGAGAAAACAATCTAAGAGTACCCACGACTTTTATTATTCAGCTGGCATCTATAGCACTGCAAGAGAATTTCTTCAGTTTCCAGAAATCCTTTTACAAACAGATAAAAGGCACAGCGATGGGAGCAAGCATGGCTCCCGATCTGGCAATACTCTACGTAGCTTTTTTTGAACATCAATACTTGGAAGATCACCCCTTTAAGGAGGAACTTAAGTTATGGAAACGCTATATAGACGATATCCTCATCCTTTGGAAGGGGAACACCGCCAGACTCGAGGAATTCCACGGTTGGCTAAATAACCTCAATCCACACTTAAAATTCTCTATGAAATACGACAAAGAAGAAATACCATTTCTAGACATACTTATTAGAAAAGAAACATACTATTTCACAACAACAATATATAGGAAACCGACCGACAAGAATCATTTTTTGCATTTTCAGAGCTTTCATAACAGGAGTTTGAAAAAGAATCTACCATACTCACAATTCCTCCGATTAAGAAAACTTTGCAGCAATTACGACGACTTTGAAAATCAAGCAATACCTATGTCGGAAAGGTTTCTTTCAAGAGGCTATCCCGAGGAACACGTTAATAGAGGACTTAACATGGCAAGAATGGCAGATAGAGATACATTGCTACAAGGTCAAGTACAAAGAAAAAATCCTGACATAGTATGCAACCTTAGGTTTTCAAACCTGTCATCTGATATACAGAGAATTTTGAGAAAACATTGGCACATCTTAGAGAACCTAGACTGCTTCAAGAATAAACATCTAACTGTAGCGCACACGAGAAACAGAAACATTAAAGAAATTGTGGCTCCTTCCGCCCTGCCTACCACAAGATCAACAGCTGAACCTCCAACTGGACACAAACCTTGTGGGTCATGTTCGGTATGTGCATCCTCTATGAACATTAGCACTTTTATACACCCCACCACAATGAAGCACTATCCACTGAATCACTCATCAGATTGCAATACAGAGGGTGTAATCTATTTAATTCTGTGTCCTTGCAACCTGATCTATATAGGAAAAACAATTCGAAAAGTGAAAACTAGAATGATAGAACACAGAAGCAACATCAGACGTATGGACACTTCTGCACCATTGGTAAATCATTGTCTGGAACAATCTCACAGCTTCGCCGACCTTCGTTTCTGTGTATTTAAGGTCATATCAAAACCATGGAGAGGTGGAAATTTAGACTCAATGCTACTTAAACAAGAGCAAAAAACCATCTTTCAGCTGAATACACTACATCCAGTAGGACTTAATGCAGAACTGGACCTCACAGTTTTTTCTTGATCCTTATCCTTTTATCCTGTAATTAATTTTTTCACCCTTATCATTTCATTTTTTCAAAATTTAACCTTTCAACCCTTTCTTCTTTTTTGTTGTTATGTTTCAATAAGGAATATCAGATTGACAGATTTACATAAATAACAATTTTTTCTTAGTAAAAAAGAATATTTCCTTAAAATACTGTTCATTCCTTATTTCATCATCACCTTATGAAGCATCGTATTCAACCACTTATGCCACAATTTATGATTTCTGATTATTGCTTTATGTTACTATTTATTATCAATTATTATATATTTTCTTTTCGATAAATTGATTTAATGTCAAGCAACCTATACTCAGTACATTATCTAAACTATACCTACGGTTACCACTGCCCTACAACTGTTCATGTTAATATGCACTATTCATTTTGATCGATAACAATTACAAATGTATACATTTTGCCTGACAGCACCTCAAATGGTGCTCTGTCTCCTTTAAAATTCATCTCTGCAAAATATGACGTCATCACGCTAACGTCTTAATGACGTTCACTCAACCCTTCACAAACGTCTTTTCTTTGGCGTCTTTCTTTTGCCGCCTTTTTTGCCACTTTATATACAAAGAATCAGACATTAAACAACCTTTTATCCTTTCGGATCAAACAGGAGAAGGCTCCTGCGCCGGAGCCCTTTTATTCGCGTTATAGCGAAATTAACGCAAGCTATCCAGGCTGTCTTTAAAGGTAAGAAGCTATTTAAACAGCCTTACTGGCAACTTTATCTCTGGGCTTTTTTCTTTCATTCTTTATGTATATGCTAAAAGCGAGGCACGATACCTGTAATAAGCCAACTAAATACTGGGTTTCCCCTTCAATTATTAAAGGGTGCATTCTCAATCGCTAAGAAAGGCACTGTTATTTCCACATTCTATATATTTCAATATTAATCCTTTCTTAAAGGGGCCATGAGTATTTGCCGCGTTTCCCTAAAAACAAAAGTATATATAATAAATTTTTTAACTTCTATTTATTCACTTTGCAGGCACTTACAATCTGAATTCTGTATGATCGCTATATCTACAATTTGGTAAGCCTGTTATAATGATATATTTTTCTATATACATACACATTGCCAACTACACTGATGACGTTGCAGCTACCATATAGATTGAGATCAGACAAACTACATTATTCCATTCATTAGAACCACCACATGATACAAGCTTTTTTTAAAAAAATACATTTAAAAAAAATACATACAAATATGATTAGTTCCTACAGTCGTGAATATATATCTGCATATATATGTGTATATACGTGGACATATATGTCCATTATTATTATTTTATTATTATTTTTTAAAAAATCCTTAACAATATATATATCTTCATATAATTCTAATCTTTTTATTACATACCTACCTATATTTCAAAATCGGTTGACATCACGTCGACTTATATTTTTAAAAATTTTAAAACTTATTGGAGCTGTCTCTATGAATATCATACGGTTGCTTGAACATTATAATTTCACGCAGTTTATTTAATCAATATAATTGTTTGTAATATTAACATGTTATTATTATTAACATTGTTTTCTAATTTATTTTTTATATATTATTTATGCTTGAAATCAACACGATGCTGTCATCATTTATTATTATTTTTGTATGTTCTATTTTATTGATGTATTTATATGTTTTTATTAATAGACCCCTGAGGCAGGCGCCTTTTTGGCGCCGAAACACGGCCCGTGTCGGGTCTTTGACTAATAAAGTACTCCTGTTGTCCCATTCTTGAAGGTCCAGTGTTGCTTTTTTCTTTTGGTTTCTCTGTTTGTATACTGTATTACCCTCTCTGCCTGTATTGTACTTACTGGTGAGGGATGGCCTTCAAGAATTGGGACAACGTGTTGAGCTATTCGGAAGAAAGGCTGCACAACTTCATGCAAGAACCAGCATTTTTTGAAGATGAGGATGAGGAATCCCTTCAGGATCAATGGAATCAACTTATTGACCTCAGACAAAACTCTGTCAGATGTGAATTGCATTATGCAACATTAATTCAATATTGTAGAGTCCAACGCATCCCAAGAGGCCTTAGAATCAACAAGGAGCCTCAGCTTTTTAGAGACAATAAACCCTTTATTGAAAAATGGTGCTCTATTTTAAACAAGTGCTCTCTTGATCTAATGATACTCCTTATTGAAACATCCAAAGAAAAATTGGATGATAACAAAAATGAAACAAAAGAAAAAATAGATATTCTCAAACGAGAAGATCCAAACTTTGACAGCAATGCCTCAGCACTTGATACAAAATTAGATAGCTACAAGAGGGATATCAAAAAGACCAAATACGACAAATACAAAAGGGATGAAGAAGACTATAAACATGGCTTTGTCTATCCATGGGTCAACAAAATTAAACCACCATCAACTAGAATCAGGAAAAGACATCAGAGAAAATCATCTTCCAACCCACATACCACTGAGGATCGTATGATGGAAAGAAATCCAGAGGAGGGCACAAGCCACAACAGAGAAAGAGCACGCAAAAGAATACGAAATGACTCAGAGGAACTCTTCATCTCACCATGTTCTACTCCTATCAATGATTCCACTCTGATACCAGGTAAGCAAAGTAGTTCCACTTTTTTAGACACACTATGGGATACGAAATTCAAAAAGAAAAAAGAAGAGAGACATTACTCTCAACATCCACAGTATCAACAATACAAGACCAAAGAAAGGTACCAAGAGCACCAACACCATCATATTCCCAGGATGGAATTTCGAGGAAGAGGGAGAGGACGCGGCAGAGGAAGAGGCAGAACATACCATCAACGTCATCAATCATACAGGAATTAGATATTCCAATCATTAACCTTTCAAAGAAAACCTTAACCAATGCAGAAATCTCAGTTCTTAGAAAAGGATTGAAATTTGTCCCCTCATGCAACTATGACCCGTTACAGACCAGAATTGATTTGAACAAATTTGAAAGGAAACTTAAGATCCAACACTTTTTCGGGGATAACTCCACCAATCCAGATCCTTCAATTGTCAAACCCCCATCGAAATGGCTTCCCCCAGGACCTGTTGACCCAATTATATCAACATTTAACCAATGTGTTCTAAGAGATATTGAGACATTAGAAAAAAAGAAAAAAAGACAGTTCTATAACCTCTCTACAGCTGAAAACAAGGCACTGCATGACCTGAAAACCAACGAAGAAATCACAATAAAACCAGCAGATAAGGGAGGTGGAATAGTCATTCTTAATACAAGTGACTACATTAGAGAAATCAATCGCCAACTATCCGACACTCAATATTACCATAAACTGGACAGTGACCCAACAGAAGAACTTCAAAAAGAAATAAATTTTTGGGTCAATTTTGGGTTTGATTCTGGTTTCCTCACTAATAAAGAAAGAGATTTTCTCATTACAAAACATCCTGTAACTCCTATCATATACACCTTACCCAAGATTCACAAGTCTTTAACTGACCCCCCAGGAAGACCCATAGTATCGGGTATAGGCTCTGCTCTGGAGCCTCTCTCCATTTTCGTGGACACTTTTCTCAGACCCTTCATCCCGCTAGTGAAATCCTACATTAGAGATTCTTCTCATGTGATCAATCTGCTAGAAGAATATGATGGCGACCTTTCAGAATTAACTATGGTCACCTTGGACTTGGAATCACTTTACACTAATATCCCACACCAACCGGTTTTAAACATTATCACTGATGTACTAAACGACAGAGAAAACAATCTAAGAGTACCCACGACTTTTATTATTCAGCTGGCATCTATAGCACTGCAAGAGAATTTCTTCAGTTTCCAGAAATCCTTTTACAAACAGATAAAAGGCACAGCGATGGGAGCAAGCATGGCTCCCGATCTGGCAATACTCTACGTAGCTTTTTTTGAACATCAATACTTGGAAGATCACCCCTTTAAGGAGGAACTTAAGTTATGGAAACGCTATATAGACGATATCCTCATCCTTTGGAAGGGGAACACCGCCAGACTCGAGGAATTCCACGGTTGGCTAAATAACCTCAATCCACACTTAAAATTCTCTATGAAATACGACAAAGAAGAAATACCATTTCTAGACATACTTATTAGAAAAGAAACATACTATTTCACAACAACAATATATAGGAAACCGACCGACAAGAATCATTTTTTGCATTTTCAGAGCTTTCATAACAGGAGTTTGAAAAAGAATCTACCATACTCACAATTCCTCCGATTAAGAAAACTTTGCAGCAATTACGACGACTTTGAAAATCAAGCAATACCTATGTCGGAAAGGTTTCTTTCAAGAGGCTATCCCGAGGAACACGTTAATAGAGGACTTAACATGGCAAGAATGGCAGATAGAGATACATTGCTACAAGGTCAAGTACAAAGAAAAAATCCTGACATAGTATGCAACCTTAGGTTTTCAAACCTGTCATCTGATATACAGAGAATTTTGAGAAAACATTGGCACATCTTAGAGAACCTAGACTGCTTCAAGAATAAACATCTAACTGTAGCGCACACGAGAAACAGAAACATTAAAGAAATTGTGGCTCCTTCCGCCCTGCCTACCACAAGATCAACAGCTGAACCTCCAACTGGACACAAACCTTGTGGGTCATGTTCGGTATGTGCATCCTCTATGAACATTAGCACTTTTATACACCCCACCACAATGAAGCACTATCCACTGAATCACTCATCAGATTGCAATACAGAGGGTGTAATCTATTTAATTCTGTGTCCTTGCAACCTGATCTATATAGGAAAAACAATTCGAAAAGTGAAAACTAGAATGATAGAACACAGAAGCAACATCAGACGTATGGACACTTCTGCACCATTGGTAAATCATTGTCTGGAACAATCTCACAGCTTCGCCGACCTTCGTTTCTGTGTATTTAAGGTCATATCAAAACCATGGAGAGGTGGAAATTTAGACTCAATGCTACTTAAACAAGAGCAAAAAACCATCTTTCAGCTGAATACACTACATCCAGTAGGACTTAATGCAGAACTGGACCTCACAGTTTTTTCTTGATCCTTATCCTTTTATCCTGTAATTAATTTTTTCACCCTTATCATTTCATTTTTTCAAAATTTAACCTTTCAACCCTTTCTTCTTTTTTGTTGTTATGTTTCAATAAGGAATATCAGATTGACAGATTTACATAAATAACAATTTTTTCTTAGTAAAAAAGAATATTTCCTTAAAATACTGTTCATTCCTTATTTCATCATCACCTTATGAAGCATCGTATTCAACCACTTATGCCACAATTTATGATTTCTGATTATTGCTTTATGTTACTATTTATTATCAATTATTATATATTTTCTTTTCGATAAATTGATTTAATGTCAAGCAACCTATACTCAGTACATTATCTAAACTATACCTACGGTTACCACTGCCCTACAACTGTTCATGTTAATATGCACTATTCATTTTGATCGATAACAATTACAAATGTATACATTTTGCCTGACAGCACCTCAAATGGTGCTCTGTCTCCTTTAAAATTCATCTCTGCAAAATATGACGTCATCACGCTAACGTCTTAATGACGTTCACTCAACCCTTCACAAACGTCTTTTCTTTGGCGTCTTTCTTTTGCCGCCTTTTTTGCCACTTTATATACAAAGAATCAGACATTAAACAACCTTTTATCCTTTCGGATCAAACAGGAGAAGGCTCCTGCGCCGGAGCCCTTTTATTCGCGTTATAGCGAAATTAACGCAAGCTATCCAGGCTGTCTTTAAAGGTAAGAAGCTATTTAAACAGCCTTACTGGCAACTTTATCTCTGGGCTTTTTTCTTTCATTCTTTATGTATATGCTAAAAGCGAGGCACGATACCTGTAATAAGCCAACTAAATACTGGGTTTCCCCTTCAATTATTAAAGGGTGCATTCTCAATCGCTAAGAAAGGCACTGTTATTTCCACATTCTATATATTTCAATATTAATCCTTTCTTAAAGGGGCCATGAGTATTTGCCGCGTTTCCCTAAAAACAAAAGTATATATAATAAATTTTTCAACTTCTATTTATTCACTTTGCAGGCACTTACAATCTGAATTCTGTATGATCGCTATATCTACAATTTGGTAAGCCTGTTATAATGATATATTTTTCTATATACATACACATTGCCAACTACACTGATGACGTTGCAGCTACCATATAGATTGAGATCAGACAAACTACATTATTCCATTCATTAGAACCACCACATGATACAAGCTTTTTTTAAAAAAATACATTTAAAAAAAATACATACAAATATGATTAGTTCCTACAGTCGTGAATATATATCTGCATATATATGTGTATATACGTGGACATATATGTCCATTATTATTATTTTATTATTATTTTTTTAAAAAATCCTTAACAATATATATATCTTCATATAATTCTAATCTTTTTATTACATACCTACCTATATTTCAAAATCGGTTGACATCACGTCGACTTATATTTTTAAAAATTTTAAAACTTATTGGAGCTGTCTCTATGAATATCATACGGTTGCTTGAACATTATAATTTCACGCAGTTTATTTAATCAATATAATTGTTTGTAATATTAACATGTTATTATTATTAACATTGTTTTCTAATTTATTTTTTATATATTATTTATGCTTGAAATCAACACGATGCTGTCATCATTTATTATTATTTTTGTATGTTCTATTTTATTGATGTATTTATATGTTTTTATTAATAGACCCCTGAGGCAGGCGCCTTTTTGGCGCCGAAACACGGCCCGTGTCGGGTCTTTGACTAATAAAGTACTCCTGTTGTCCCATTCTTGAAGGTCCAGTGTTGCTTTTTTCTTTTGAAAACTAATATTGGCCATCTTCTTGATGCAACCTTACAACGGTAAGTATCAAGCATCATATGTACAACGTTTACGCCACTTTATCTTCATTATATACCTCTGGCTTGTGACCCTCTCTCTGAGAAATATCAGGTTGATTGTGTTCTGTTGTGTGTAGCAAAACATTCCTTTTTGGTTTGGGAATATGTGACAGCAACATAACTGGATCAGAACAAGCAAACTTTGTATTCAACGCTACCCTGCCGTCAGTCTTCTTCATTTCCTCAGGAATATGCAGCCGATTGGATTTGATTGTTCCAACAATTGTCAGGTTATGGATCATAATTGAGTCCTTGGTGAGGTCAACACTTGTGTAGCAATGGTCCATTGTAAAGCTTCTTCCGGAACCATAGGGATGCTGGCACAACAATTTCATGATCACTGAGGGACTCTGCAGAGGTGCGTTCTTTGCTTTTCCTGTGTACAGAATCATGCATGACACATATTGATGTTTGGCATCTGTCTGAACATGAAACAACAAGCCATACTTCCCAAGCTTCTGAGCCATGTACACTCTGAATTGACATTTGCCTCAAAATTTTTGCAAAGTTTCATCAATGGTCACACAGTCAGACAACATATAGTTATCTCTGTATCTGTCAATGAACATTTCAAACACTGCGTATAGCTGCAAAGTTGTCAGATGCTACTCTGTCATCTCTTGTAGCCTTGTCATCAAAACATAGCACATGAAGCAGTAATTCAAATCAAGCATGTGGTATTGTGACAGGTTCCAGAGGCCTTTCAGTAGCTCATGATAACCATGGTAAATCCCTTGCAAAATCATGAGTCCTATCAATGCCCAAATTTCATTGGCGCAAGTAGGCTCAAGCCTTATGATGTGTGCTGGATGGTTTTTATTGAACTTTTCAGCTATTATCTCACCTTCATTCATATGGTTTACTATGAGCTGAGTAGGAAGTAGAGAAGGAGTGGGGAAGATAGACTCTTTCCAACCAGAGAGACAGGCGTATGATTAAAAATAGTTTTTTTGATAACATCAATATTAGTAGGGCAGCATTTCACAGTAGCTGATGAAGTGATCAATTGCCATTGGCAACCAGGGCATGTAATAATCATATCAGAGACTGGTGTTCCTCTGCAATGATCTTTGCTGGTCTGCTGCTGCTGAGCTCTACCATGACCACGAACTCCTCTGCCACGTCTGCCAGCTTGCACAGTTCTCATTGACAGTAATAAAAATGCAGTCTCTTGTGAAAATTCATTGCAACTTTCTTCATCATTCTCACCACAGGTTTCAATGTTGTCCTCTATCTCTGAGACATCCTCACTTGGCAAATAATCACTGCAATCAGAATCAGTGACTTCGACATCACTGCTATCATTGAGGGGCAAAATGGAAAGATCGTCCAAGTACGAATTAGGGCGTTCTTACGATAACGTCCAAAAATAGACCTGTATAATGGAAAAATAGTGTGGGCGTTTTTCGACAATCGATTATCCCTGTAAGAAAACAATCAAATGACGAGCGCATAAGCGTGACTAAATTGGGCGCCCTAACACGGTCGACTATTGCAGGTGCAAACGACCAAATCACGTGGTGTGTAAAATAATGTACATAGGTGTATCGCAAGTACAGTACATGTTGTTCAGGCCATCCAGGTACGGAAATATATGACGAACGCATATATGTGTCAACTACAGACATATCATGCTGCTCCACCCATACATTCATCATATGTGCCCATCTAAATGTGCGGATCTGCATGCACTGTACACCTACTGAACATGCAGTAAATGTATATTGTGTATATGTGAAAAGGGTCGGGTGGGGTGCGTCATACTCATCTATAGAAGGCACGTTTCACACTCCTGCAGGCATGTGCACGTCAAAGACGTCTATGCTTACGAGGGCGTCCACGTGCTGATAGGGGCCATATATGGAATGGTCATCCATATATGGAGCTGTGCATGAAACGACGTCCCTCACGCAAGGTCGTCTATATAAGGCACTTCTTTTCCAACACGTGGAAAAATGGCACAACGCAGGGAGCCAAATTTTGGAGAAGAGGAGAGCCTGCTGCTTGTCCGGCTCTGCCTAAGGCACCGCCATCGCCTTTTCATCCAGCACCACCACCTGCCCCCCAGGCTGCAGGCCATGCGAGCCTGGTCCCGCATCCGGGAAAGATTAGAGAGGTAAGGTTATGGCCCAACCCCCCTCCCCTCCTGTACCTACACATATAACAGCTCCGTCATCAATGTTACCAGCAGTAACTGGAGTGTCCATGCAAGGATCATGAGTAATATAGGAACATGCACAATCACCAATAATTTGTATGTTATTGAAACGACCACCATTCCCACATCCCTACAAGAATGTATTTCGTTAGGTTAGGTATGTGACTATTCTATTAGTGTTATGTGACAATTTCGTTAGTTATGTGAAGGCCACATTTTCCAACCCCTCTTTGGAGCCTCTGAATAGTGGAAGCATGAGACCAATGAAACCTATACCATACTTTATAACATGGTCATGATAACACATATAAAGTAGTTTAACAAGCATACATTATAATGTATACAAACGGTACTGTCTGGCCTCATGGCCACCTCTCTGGCATCATCTGCATAGGAACCAACTCGGTGGCTGCTGTGGGTGCTTCACCACCCCACCCCCCAATATCAAATATGTATGGAGGGAGGGGTCATCTCCACTGGGGGTTCCACCCCCCAAAATGGAAAAAAGGTGGCTCCTATGATTCACTACCAATGGAGGTGCCCCCCCCCCCCCCAACACTGTAGACCCTCTCTCTCTGGTATGTGAATAGCAAATGAATGTGTGCAGGGGACAAAAAGGACCAACACCCCTGACCCCTGCTCTCCAAACTTATATCTTACAGACGCTTTGGAGTCCACCGGGACCTCGAGTCCCTGCGGAGGCGGTTCCGCAGGGTGAGGCGGGAGAGGCCCGACGTCATTCGGGCGGTGCGAAGGCACCTCAGGGCTCGCCGTAAGTATTCAAAAACAGGACACCTGTACAGATTACTACATACATTTCATGAATAAAGCAAATGTGTTGTACAATATCACTTCCCATGTGCCTAATAGCCACCTAGTAATACCATATCTGTCCCAGATCAAGGATGCAGGTTGCAGGGGTTCTCCCATGAGCGTGCTTGCAACGTCCGACCATCCCCCCCGAGATGAATGAGATGATATGCCACACTTTACTATTCCCCTTACTGTGGTGGCTGATTAGTGTGTCCTGGTACAGTTGCCTGAGGCCCTACTTTTACTGCATGTTATGGCCTAACTCACATAAAAGAATTGTGCTCAACACCCTTCCCACTGCCCCCCCCCCCCAATAACTCCTACAACAACTGCCCATCAACCCCTCGTTGCATCTCACAATGCAAACATGCTGGTCAGCAATGAATTTGGTATGGCAACATGTCCTGCGTGGTGTGTATCAGAGGAGGGTCCAGGGTTCTGTGTCATGTCATCTGATGCAGCTCATTCCCCATGGGCATAGGCTACGCCTTACCACACCCTGCCCCATCCCCTGCCTCACGCCACCCAGCTACTGCACTATGCAAGCCATGTTGTATGCACTGATCTCAATCACACTCCTTTTACATACACAGGGCTCCACCAGCAGGAAGCCGAGCGGGAAGATGAGGAGGGCCACCACCTCCAGGAGGAGGAGGAGGAGGAGGAGGAGCAGGAGGAGGAGGAGGAGCAGGAAGAGCAGGAGGAGGGGCACATGGAGGAAGAGGAGGAGCAGGAGCCAGGCCAGGAGGCGGGCCACCAGCAAGAAGAGGAGGAGGAGGACTCGGAGGAGGGAGTCCTCATTATAGACCTGCATGAGGACCCCTCCCCACCTGCAGTACCATCGCCTGGCCCACCTCCATCCCCTGGGCCAGCTTCTGTGTCCCCTGGCCCACCTCCATCCCCTGGGCCAGCTTCTGTGTCCCCTGGCCCACCTCCATCCCCTGGGCCAGCTTCTGTGTCCCCTGGCCCACCTCCATCCCCTGGGCCATCATCCATGTCCCCTGGCCCACCTCCAGCCTTTGGGCCAGCGACTGTAGTGCGCCTCCTGCAGCAGCTGGTAGATGGCCAGCAGCAGATTATAGTTGGCCAGCACCAGCTGCTGCAGGAGGTGACAGCCCTACGGCAGGGCAATGAGCAGCTCCAGGGCCCACTAAGGGTACTGCTGGGGCTGCTCATTGCCCTGCTACAGAGGGCCTTACTAAGAGGGCGTGGCCGCCCTTAATTTAAATAGGGGGGCCTGTTGGTGTTGTGTGTGTGGGGGGAGGGAGGGAGGGAATTGTTGGGGTTGTGTGTGTGGGGGGAGGGAAATGTTGGGGGTTCTGTGGGGGGTGGGGGAGGGAATTGTTGGGGTGTGTGGGGAGTTGTGGGGGGGAGGAGGGCATTGTTGGGGTTATTTTGTAGGGGTGGGGGTGGGGATGGGGGGCAAATAAATTTTTGTTATAATATAACTATCAGGGTGTGTGTGTGTGTGTGTTTGTCTCCCTTGTGCATTACATATCACCAAATGGTGCTGTTGAGTTGAGAGGAAGGAGGCAGCAATATGCATAGCATTAAATGTGCTGTGTGAATGAGAAGGTGATGTATGTCTGAGAATGTTGGCCAGACAGAACGCCACCTGTTCATTCCAACCTGCATGGCCCATATGTGCAGGGGGGTTGGGCCGGGGAGGCTGGATGGATATTTGTGTTCATTAATAAAAATGGCCAGCCAGCATCTCTCTCTCCCTTCCTCCCTCCCTCCCCTCCACCATACTGACCCACATTACAGAGTGCCATCAATAAGAGATTAATAGTGTACCACGTGTGATCTGCCAGGTACACACTTCCACATAACTCCAGGTACCACATACACAGTGTTTGCTGTCTGATGGACACATATCTTTACCCACAAGCCACATTGGTGGGGTGGGGGGGGGGGGGGCCCAAGAAGGACCTACAAACAGCTGGCTCATATTTTCACATTGAATACATCAGCTATGGTATATAATGCTGAGGAGCAAAAGGGAAACAATGGGAAACCCAATAGATGGATGGTTACTTCATCACAGTTGCAATGTAATACTTGTGTTAGGGAAGGGCACAAATAACAATGGTGCTCATTATTTGCAGGTGTGATCACACTTTCTCCAGTAGTGAACCAAGGTGTGTTACATTCAAGTATTCTGGGTTTGTGTC
Organism: Microcaecilia unicolor; assembly: GCF_901765095.1. Taxonomy (NCBI): domain Eukaryota; kingdom Metazoa; phylum Chordata; class Amphibia; order Gymnophiona; family Siphonopidae; genus Microcaecilia; species Microcaecilia unicolor. The sequence continues at coordinate 325,527,101 of NC_044033.1, forward strand.
CAACTTTGTCTCTGAAGTGACTTGCCTTAGGTGGGATTTGAACCAGCAACCTTATGATTATAAGGCTGGTGCTCTAACCACTAGGCCACAGCAGCCACCAGGCTTTATCCACCACCAGTTACTTTGGGTTGGTACCTGTACACACACCCCTTTCCCTCACCACCACGTCATAGGCCTCAGTGGCACTACCTGTAGCCACCTCGATCATTTTGTCCAGGCTACCGATTAAAAACAATGTAATGTGCATGTTCCCTACCCTACTACCTATGGAGCAATTTAGGAAGGTGTTGCATAAAGTGCTATACACATCCATTGCATTAATCATTCTCCCCTCCCCCGCCTATGGACCTTGAGAATGGGTGGCCACTTCATAAATGGGGACTGGGGTACACCACATAAACAAGGAAGATGGAAGCTACCGGGAACCAATACAGCACCTCCAACAGCTGGCCCACACCACTGAGGACCTGCCAACCCCACAGTACAGTGCACAGGAACCTGGTGAAAACAGAGCTACCTAACATCTGACTCCAGACTACATACATACAGTGAATGCACACTCCTTGACTATGAGCACAAAGAGAAGAGGTGGCAGACAAACGAGAGCTTACCATGAACGTCTGTTTCAAGACTGTGTAGTGCGCCTTTTATCTTCTGGAACATTAGCTGCACATCTCCCTGATTGAAATGACCCTTACCGAGGGGTGCTTGATTTGGGGTGAGTGTAGCAAATTCGTGGCCCCCACACACTGCCTGCTACAACCAGGCAGAGAGAATGGGAGAAAGGAAGGGAGCATCAGGCGATGTGGAAGACAGGAAACGGAAGGCGTGGTGGCTGAGGGCCAACAATTATTCCCCCCCCCCCCCCCCTAAATACACAGGTGTACCCAAGCATGCTAAGTGAGGGTAAAACCCTGTAAATGATTATTACGAACAACCGGCAAGGTCTCAGTGCAGGAAATGGCAGGTAAAATGGCAATGAAGAAAGGGAAGGCAGGTGGAGACGCCCATACTTATCTACTCATAATCGAAAGCATGTGTTCCTAATCGCTATCTGAGCTGGGCACGCTTAGGAATTATGTGTATAATTGAAAAAGTAGCGCCCAAATCAGAAACGCCTATTCCCCCGTCTCAATGGGCGTTCTTGGCGCCTATATAAACGCCCACTCCGTATTTTCGAAAACACCATTGGTACAATGCCACCACGCATGCCGCCGACCCGGAAGGGTAATTTCTCGAGGCAGAGGTGGAGCTCCTGGTACAAGAAATTGTACAGCGGCACCGGAGTCTGTTTGCTCCCACAGGGCAGAGGCTGGCAGCAACAGTAAAGCATCGGGAATGGGAGGCAGTACGGGACAGCCTGAATGCTGTCTTCCATGCTGGGAGAGACGTGGAGGACTGCAAGAGGAAGTGGCGGAAGCTGAGGAGGGATGTTCGCAGGAAGGCAGGGGCCAATCCCCCAGGCAATGACACTGCCAATCTTACACCAATGGAGCTGATGGTGTACTCCCTCCTACCCCAGGAGGGCATCCACGGGATTGGCTCCATGGACACCTCGGGCCAGGCTGAGGACTCAGGTAGGTGTTTCATTATGCAGTTGGGGTATCTGTTGTGCTGCAGTACACTTGTGTTATAGAAGTTGGGGTCAGGGGGAGGGAGGTGAGGAGTGGGGGGCAGGAGGAGGGAGGTGGGTGTGGGTGTGGGTGGGGATGGGGGGGGAGTATCTCTGGCTGTCTTTCTGTATATTAACAGGCCACCTTTATGATGCTGTTGTGACCTGGTAACCCCTACTCACTAGCTCTCTACCCTTACTCCCTATCCCTACCGTTGTCATTGGGTTTCCTCTTACTTGTCCTGTGTGCCCATATTTATAGAATTAATTGTAAGCTCTATTTGAGTAGTGGTAGTGGTCATGTGTGTTATAGGAGCAAGCAGACAGGGTGGGTGCTGTGTGTGTGTGAGAGCACCCCCAATATTGAGGAAAGATCATGTAGCTGTGCAGGGAGGAGTGTTGGTCACTGGGCTTAGCACCCCCAATACTACTTTCCAGTTGGCTCCTATGGGTGTGTGTAGGTTACTACTGTGGCAGAACTCTGGGGGCCGTCCTTCCCTACTACTCCCTCCTATTTTCCCATTACCAAACTGTGCCTAGTTCCTCCTGTGACCTCTGTGCTCTACTGAGTGTGGGCCACATGCATTCAACTGAAGGAGCCTGTAATGGGGGTCATAAAGCAGTTCTATGCAGTTTAGCAAGTCAGTAGTAACACAACACATGCTGCAATGTTGTTCAATTTAACAATTATACAACTAACAGCTTGTGCACAACGTTGTGAGTGGTGTCCTTCTCTTGGCTGCTCATCCACCACCTCTACCCAGCTGCCTGCGGGCCTCTCTCTTTCGTACCCGTGTCAATTCCATTTCTCCTCACCATCTCTTTGCTGGGTCATCAGGTTGGGGGACATACCAATGTATATGAATGCTGAAAGACAAAAGTGGGTTATTTGCACCAACACTATTCCTCACTCTTGTGCTATACAGGTGAAGACTCAGAGGAGGCTGGCCCTAGTGGCCTGCAAGGCCAACGCCCTACACCATCTGTCCAGCCTCAACCTCCACAGCCTGCAGCACCAGCAGTCCAGCCGCCACCACCTGCACCAGCTGTGCATCCTCCGCGTCCACCACCACCTGCACCAGCTGTCCAGCCTCTACCACCACCAGCTGTCCAGCCTCTGCCAGCACCACCACCACCACCTGCACCGGCTGTCCAGCCTCTGCCAGCACCACCACCACCTGCACCGGCTGTCCAGCCTCTGCCAGCACCACCACCACCACCTGCACCGGCTGTCCAGCCTCTGCCACCACCACCACCACCACCACCTGCACCAGCTGTCCAGGCTCTGCCACCACCACCACCACCACCTGCACCAGCAGAGGCCGCACCTCCAGCACCGGAGGACTTTGGTGAGGAGGAGGAGGGCCCAGCTCCCCGCCAGAGGCCATCCGCCCAAAGGAGGCAACTCCTGCGGCTGGCCACGGAACTACTCCGCCACAACGTGCGCTTGGAGGAGTACCGGCAGCAGAAACTGGAGCTGCAGCGCCAAGCACTGGAGGCACAGCAGCGAGCACACCAAGAACTCCTCCAGGCGCAACGTGAAGGCCACCAGGAGGTGCTCCAGCAACTGAGACGGCTGGAGCAGAGCATCCAACACCTGCACCCTCAGGGCACCGCGCCTACTCCAGCCCCCGTGCTGCTGGAGCAGCCCCTGCCATCAACCTCCTCCTCCACTGACCACCAGCAACCACCACCAGCTAAGAGGTGGGCATTGCGCTCCTCAGCCTCTGCACCCACTCCTGCTGCTCCCATTCTGGGTCCTGTGGCCAGACCACTACAACCAAGAAGGTGGCCCGATTTCCACGGTGCAGCCGAAGCCGCAGGCTGCCGTGGGGATAGGGAGGAGGACACTGGGAGCAGCAGCTCCGAAGAGGGGGAAGAGACTTCCCGTGCAGCACCAGCTGCAAAGGAAGGGCGTGGGAGGGGTAGGAGGGGACGGGGGAAGGGAAGGGGAAAATGATGGGACATGCTGTAGGGTGAGGGTTGGTGGGAGGGGGGTGGGTGTGGGAGGGAGGGGGGTGGTGGTGGTGGTGGTGGGGTTGACCAAACACATATGCACTGTATGTAAATAATAAATGCTCACTTACATTCACCTAAAACTTGTTTCAATGAGTCTTTGTCTTGCTCTTACACCAAGCTGGTAGGCATTGAGCTCTGCTCTGTGGGCTGGGGGTGGAGGGGGCTCCTCTTCCAGCTCATCTGGGGCCTCTTCTGGTGGTGGCTGTGGCTCCTCTGGGAGAGGCTGTCCTCTGCGCTGGGCCAAATTGTGTAACATACAGCACGCCACAAAGATCTTGGCCACCTTTTCTGGACTGTAGAGCAGCTCTCCTCCAGACCGGTCCAGACAGCGGAAGCGGTTTTTCAATAAACCAAAGGTGCGCTCAATGATCCCCCGGGTGCTGCGATGTTTCCTGTTGTAGGTTTCTTCTGGCCCTGGTTGTGGGTGGATCAGGGGGGTCATAAGCCATGTCCTCTGCGGGTAGCCTCGGTCACCTTTGCAGAAAAGCAGAATGAGATAGATGAGTGTGTATCGCTTGGAGCAGGTACAGGGGGGGCGGGGGGGATTTGGATAGTGGGTTGTGGTGGAGGAAGCCAGGGCGGAGGGTTGCCCAGTGGAGGAGGTCTAGTATGGGTGGTACATGCATGTTGCACTTACCTAGTAGCCATCCACCAGTGAACTCCCCTTGCTCGAACCTGCGGAAGATGCCCGAGTGCTGTAGGATGTAGGCATCGTGGCTGGAGCCGGGGTACCTGGCACACACGTCTAATATCTCCCCCTGGGCATCACATACAACTTGCATGTTCATAGAATGAAATGCCTTCCTATTTCTGTAGGTGGCTTCGTGTGCCCGGGGGGGTCTGAGGGCTATGTGTGTGCAGTCTATCACACCGATGACCGAGGGGAATCTAGCAACAGCATAGAAGGCGGCCATGTTGTTGTGCAGAGCCTGGGGGGTGGTGGGGAAAGTGATGTAGTGTGAGGTGTGAGTTATGAAGGCATCCAGGAACTGGGTGAGACAGTGTGAAATAGAAGCCTGGGTGAGGCCTGTGTTAGCAGCTAATACGGATTGAAAACTGCCAGTGGCCAGGACAGAGAGAGCGGAAGTGATTTTGAGGTGGGCAGGGATGGGGTTATTCCTACGTGTCTGGGGCTGAAGGAGGGGTTTCAGCTGCTCACACAGCTGACGAATGGTGGCCCTATCAAACCTGAACCTTGTTAGACACTGCTGGTCAGTGAGTTGTAGGAAGGTGGTGCGGGGCCTAAACACTCGGGGCCGTGAATACCTCCTGCGGTGGGTGGCCTCTTCGTGTAGCATGAATGCCACAAGTGCATTAAGTGCATCCATATCCCCACCACCAGTGCAAGTATTAGGACTAGTAGTCAAAAAGCAACACACACAGATCTGTCACTTCCAGCCACCACGCCCCTCTGGCCACTCACTCGCCAAACAGTACAGGCACACAGAGACAAACGGAGGTCAGGGAATACAGTATACACGTGGGAAGAGTGAATGGGGAGGGGGAGGGGGAGGGGGAGGGGAAGGGGCGATAGAGCAAAGGAGTAGGAGTAAGGAACGGTGAAAGGGTAAGACACAAAAAGAGGCAGGGCACACAGACGACCGTCACAGGTACTGAACACGCTCGGCTTTCTCTCTGCAACCACCACTTCAGCTCTTCCACCAACAATATCGCCACTCTCCAACTACACACAATCGCTAATGAGTCTAAAGACGCTTTCCCCCTTGCTCTGGTCGCTTTTATTTCGGGTCCATCATATTACGCCCATCTTCCCGCTCAACCAGAGCCATTTCGCTATTCGTTATACGTTGTACCCGTCCACGTCGTATCACCGCCCCTAACACGCCCCCGACACGCCTCTTATTTGGGCGTTTTTACGTCCACGTACGAGCGACACGGACGCACTGAAACATTGCTTTCGATTATATGGATTTACTCGTTTTTGTGAGATTAACGTCCATCTCCCGATTTAGGTCGGCTCTTGGGCGTTTTTCTCTTTCGATTATAAGCAGGATTGTCTACTAAAAAAATTTCTAAGGTCTGTTTAGTAGAAAAACGTTTATTATGACTGAATTCTAGAGCCATGTTTACAATAAACTGATCTCCGATGACATCATATCTTCCAAGATAAATAAGTACACTCACCAAATTAGGGGAAGAAATAGAACATCATGTTCCTTCTATTAATGAACCAAGGGACAACTTCAGACCAAAGCAGAAATGTTCAGCGGCAGGCATCATGACCTGCTTTGGGGGGGGGGGGGCTACCACCACCCCCTCGTAACTTTAATACTAAGCATGCTACATTTCCATGAAAACACAATATACGTATGTGTTATATATCAAAATGTGTGAAAATGCATTCCCTAGAGATACCTAAAGGCACTTAAGGTAATCGTGATATACAAAAAGTTCTAGCAAAAGAAATCGAGGGGGGGGGGGTTAACCACCATAACCCCTGCTAGTTTGAGGGTTAAAAAGGGAATTGAGTCAAACAAAATAAACATCCTATATGAAACAGAAACAGAGAAACATGATGGCAGATAAGGACCAAATGACCCATCCAGTCTGCCCATCCTCAGTAACTACTAACTCTTCCTTTCCTAAGGGATCCCACATGCCTGTCCCACGCTTTTTACAATTCTGACAAAGTCCTCATCTCCACAACCTCCACCGGGAGGCCATTCCATGCATCCAACACCCTTTCAGTGAAAGAGTATTTTCTTAGATTTCTCCTAAGTATATTTTCTCTTAACTTCATCGTATGCCTCCTCATTCCAGAGTTTTCCTTCACTTGAAAAAGGCTCGCCTCCTGTATATTGATGCTACTGAGGTATTTAAATGTCTCTATCCTATCCCCTCTCTCTCACTTCTCTTCCAGTATATACATGTTGAGGTTCCTAAGCCTGTCCCTATACGTTTTATGACAGAGACTGCTTACTAATTTTGTAGCCGCCCTCTGGACAGACTCCATCCTGTTTATATCTTTTCATAGATGTGGTCTCCAGAATTGCACGCAGTAAATAGGGCCTCACTAGAGACTTATATAAGGGCACTATCACCTCTTTTTCTTGCTGATCATCCCTCTCCTTATGCACCCAAGCATCCTTCTGGCTTTGGCATCAAAATATGCTTGGGTGCATAAGGAGAGGGATGACCAGCAGGGGGAAAAAAAACAGATGGCAATGTGGAATCCATATGAATAGAAATTCCATGTGTAAAGGAAAGGAGTATACTGGTAGGGATGTACTACCATCCTGCAGGACAGAATGAACAGACAGATGAAGAATTGTGTACAGAAATTAGGAAAGCTGGCACATCGGGCAACAGTATAATAATGGATGATTTCAATTACCTAAATTATACAGAATCTATAGAATTCAAAATAGAAAATCCAAAAAAATTCTATATAAATCTATTCTGTATCCCAAGGGATGTCTTATTTTATTATTTTATAAAAGTGTGGTGGAGAATAAAGACCAATAGAAACAAGAGACACCCCTATTTGAAAGATAACCCTTCATAAACACAGGGGGCTCTTTATAATCATGGCATTACAAAAAAACCCCTCCACAACAGTATTTCAATATTTTTCAAAAGACAAATAACCTTTCATGGATACAGAGTGAGCTGAAAAATAAGCTGAAAAAATATTATTGCCAACAATTATAAGCATGGTACTTATCTTCCAGAAATACAAAGTCTAGGGGACACTCAATTAAGTTAAATAGAAATACTTTTAAAACAAATAGGAGGACATATTTTTTCTCTCAATGAATAGTTAACTCTGGAACTTGTGTCCAGAGGATGTGGTAACAGCAGTTAGCATATGTGGATTTAAAAAAAGGTTTGGACAAGTTCCTTTAGGAAAAGTCCATAGTCTGCTATTGATAAAGACATGGGGAAGCCACTGCTTGCCCTGGGATTGGTAGCATGGAATGTTGTTACTATTTGGATTTTTGCCAGGTACTTGTGACCTGGATTGGCCATTTTTGGAAACAGGATATTGGACTAGATGGACCATTGATCCGACCCAGTATGGCTATTCTTATGTTTCTATGTAGGATTTAACAAAACATGAGTTTTAACTTCTCCTCCTCCCCTTCCACTCCCTGATTAAATTCCACACAGGCAAATAATTGACCCCCACAAAATTTACCCAGTTAAATAATGGCAGTACTTGGGACATCCTCGGGATGCAGGTTAACTTTGGCCAGTCAATGTGGACATTTAGTGCTAGCTGGCATAAGTTACCTGGATAACGCTGGCTGGCCAAATATCTATCCTAAAGATAAGCAGACACCTTTGTCTGGTTAACTTTAGAATGGATATCAAGCCTAAATGCATTCAGTTTGAAAAGCTGGATAAAGTTAACTGGACAAAGTTAGCCATTTAACCCTCTCCTCAAGTCACTTCACTGGCTCCTGATCAGGTACCGCATACAGTTCAAGCTTCTCCTACCAACCTACAAATGCACTCGATCTGCAGCCCCTCGTTACCTCTCTACCCTCATCTCCCCTTACGCTCCTCCCCGTAACCTCCGCTCACAGGACAAATCCCTCCTCTCAGTACCCTTCTCCACCACCGCCAACTCCAGACTCCGCCCCTTCTGTCTCGCCTCACCCTATGCTTGGAATAAACTCCCTGAGCTCGTACGCCAAGCCCCCTCACTGCCCATCTTCAAATCCTTGCTCAAAGCCCACCTCTTCAATGTCGCCTTCGGCACCTAACCATTATTCCTCCATTCATGAAATCTAGACTGCCTCAATTTGTTTGACTGCACTTTTGTCCTTTAGATTGTAAGCTCCTTTGAGCAGGGACAGTCCTTCTTTGTTAAATTGTCCAGCGTTGCATAACCCTGGTAGCGCTTTAGAAATGTTAAGTAGTAGTAATCTGGTGATTACATGTTGAATATTGGCCTCCTAGGGAATCTTCTGATGCATTTTTATGCTTAGAAACTGTGAGATATGATTGCTTGTCTGCAGAAATGTGAAGGAGATGGACAGCGTATTATCATTATTTCCTTTGAAAATTGTGTTTCACATGCAAGCAGTTTAGAAAATCTTTCAGCTGCTGGAAGTGTAGGCTCTGTTATCCCTCTCAACAGTTAGAAACTGCTACTTTCAGCTAATTTGAGAAAAGGCAGAACAATTTATTTCTAATCCTGCAAAAGAAATGCTCTCAGACCCTGAATACAAGCCAAATTCTGTTCTGCCAAATGAAGAGCACTCTGAGTAAGGCTGAAGAAAGCTGCATTAGGATCCCTCAGCAACAGGCACTGCAGTAATTCATGTGTGTGTGGAGAAAGAGGTGGAGGAAAACTGGCACAATTCTGAAGCCTGAGGGTCATGGCACAAAGATCCTGCCAGGTAGGAATAGAAGAAGGAATCATGCCAGAAAGAATTTAAAGCAGCCAGACTAGTGCTGTGATGCAGAAAGGAAAGAACTATGATAAAGAAAGAAAATCAGGGCGGTAGATGTCTATGGCATGAGTCATTTGTCTCTTTTCCTATGTACCTTCCGACGGTAACAATGAACCGGAAACAACCTACTGCATCAGTTGACACTGCACCATGTGAATGCTCCATAAATAGCACATGCCCATTATAGCAAGAACGGCACGCATAAATCCATAAGAAAGCGAAGCATTATTTATGATGCAATGCAAAGGCAGCAAAGAGAAAGAAACTGAGAGTGACATAGTATGTGGCCTGTTTGTTATTGAAAGCAGCAACGCCTCCTACTCTGAGTAAAATATGCAGTGAGTAGGAGGACAGCTCTGACAGCAATACAGGGGAAAACCACAGGCAATCATCCCTGTTTCTAAAGCCACCTTACTCTTTTCCAGTTTTTTTGTTAAAAGTAATTAAAATGTAAATGAACCTGGAGCTTGGAAATGGTTGGTAGGCCCTTGGTCTTCTCTTGCTCCTCTCCAAGTTCTCGAACCCCTGACCACCAGTTGTGCACCAGTATAAAAATATCTTCTTGGTAGTCAGGGCGATGAATAGATGAAGTGACAGCTTTCGGAGTCCCTTATGTTTCTTGTCCTTCTCATAGTAAGGGTTTTCTTGTTACTTACATGCATAGGCATAGTTTATGGTGGGCACAGGGGGGCGATTTGCCACCTCCCAAATGTTGTGAATTGGCCCCCTTCCTCCCATTGTTAATACAACTACTTTGCTCTCACCAAAGTAAGCAAGCAAAATACACCTATGCTTATATCACATTTTAAAATATGTATTTGATTTATTCAGTTGATATTCAGCAGGCCTTATCGAAGCAGTGGAGGAGTGGCCTAGTGGTTAGAGTGGTGGACTTTGGTCCTGGGGAACTGGGTTTGATTCCCACTGCAGACACAGGCAGCTCCTTGTGACTCTGGGCAAGTCACTTAACCCTCTGTTGCCCCAGGTACAAATAAGTACCTGTATATAATATGTAAGCTGCATTGAACCTGCTATGAGTGGGAAAGTGTGGGGTACAAATGTAACAAAAAAAAAATTACACCTACCTGGATAAACCCCGCTGACTAATCCATACCTGAATTTTCAGTGGCATTATCCAGATAGTACCACTGGATATCTTGTCAGACTGCCTCAGCACTATCCAGGTAGTGCTGGGGTGGAGCTGAGCTTTACCCGGTCGCACCTGGTGATCTTCCAAAGAATAGAAAAAATGTCTGTTCTGACTTAGGCTTACAGTTCTAGTAGCAACGTCCAATTTTGACTGGGTCAAGCCAGTTTAACGTTCACATTTTTCAGCAAGTAGTACACAAAGGGGTTCTGCATGGCTTTTACCGTTCGCGGTAGCAGCCAAAGATAACTGCATGCAAATGTATTACAAAGAGCTGATTAGTATTAAAATTAGCATTCTGAGCAATGCACAGCCATTTCTAAGTGATGCATAGAAAGGATTGCCTACTTTAACATGCAAAACTTTACAGGAGGTCAGTAGCAGTCGTAGCATGGCGGCAACTTCTCAGCGTAGCAGTTTGCAGTCATATTTTAATAGCATTTTTATGTGTGTGTGTGTGTCCTGCACGCATGACAAAGTTGTCATGGAGCAAAAAAAAAAGGCTGGAAGCACATTGAGGTGCGTCCACAGCACCTGCAGCTGGAAAAAAAGCTACACACGGCTTTCATACATGCACATGTAAACAATAAACCTTCCCCCCCCCCCCCCCCCCAGGGCACAAAAGTTGTCATGGAACCCTACAAAAAGAAACTAAAACAGTTGTCATAGAACTGAAAAAAAAATGCTGAAAAGCATGTTGTGGAGGAGCATCCACACGCCTAGGACGAGTGCATATGATGCAGCTGTAGATTTTTTGTTTCTTGGACATGGGTATAGCAACGGCACTTAGTGAGTGTTTTGTGAATGACTGTTGTACACATGTGCTAGGCACCCTCCCTAACGAGCTGCTTGATAGCATGTAGCTTGTTTGTATGTGATTTCCTTTGAGCATTGCTCATTATTTTGAAATCATTAACTTCTACCAAGGATCTAACCACGCACACGATGTTGTATGGGCACTTTTGTGCATTGGCGCCTTAATCTGGTTCTCTATCTGGGTATCAGTCTGAACAACTGGATATTGAGGGCCAGCTGATGTCTATATACCACTGCTGAATATCTGAGTATACAAAGCCCAAGGCGACCATCATTTAAAACATGCTCACTGCAATATTACCTCCACGTTATGCTCAGTTTATGTCACCTTTTCCATAACTGTTCCAGGCACTGGACAAATAATCATAAATATGGCGTAAATAAGAAGGTGATCTTTATAACAAGATATTTTGGGGTTGATTTATCAAACTGCAGTTTTGTTAACATCTATTTTATTGAATATTAAAATCTGCATTTTCCAAAAGTGGCCTAGTGCGGACTTTTTTCAGCAATAACACCTACTTTAAAAAAAGTGTGTTAAATCTTTGTTCAATCATGTATTGAATTAGCCAAACAAGCATAGAAAACAGGAATTTAACATACAAAGAATATAGTTCTCCTATTGACTAAACTGGGTTATTACATGCAAATGCTAAAGCAAGATGGAAAAAATTATACTACCTTATTGGCTTATGTTAACAATTACAGTTTTCTTGTTCCTCCTGAACTGATGCTTTCAAAGCTTATAGTACTGTTTGAAAAGCCATGATCTTTCTGCTAGCAGTTTGGAAGTAAACTTGAAAGAATTTGGACCCCTGGAATAGGCTTGGACTTGGGAAACACTGCTAGTATTCTAAACATTTATGTGCATAACACACATATAAATGAAGGTATCCAGTTTATAGAATTGCCCTTTATATGATATGTCAAGGCCAGGGTGCAGAGGTCCCCCAGGGGTTGAGAAGCCTCCATTTTAGACCATGAGTGTCCTTTAAATTGTACCTGCCACCATGTGAAATTGACACTTTTTTCCCTGGGACGTTCAGAAAAATAAGTAAATCTCCAGAGGTGTAATTATTTTTCTTGCAAGAAGAGGCTCATGAAAGTTTTTTTGCACATCATTTTTCATGTTTTTCATCATTGATGAACTGTTTACAGGAATTTGCATCACAGCAAGCAAGTAATTGCAAATGTAAATAAACTTTTGTGAAGTGGACTTTGCTCAGTTTATTATTATGTTTTATTTTCAAGGAGATTTTATTGAATTTTTGTTGTACAAGAAAACATTTTAGAAAAACATGAGGAAAATATTATAGTTATTAAATTATCTTCCTAGTTGAACAGTTTTTGTATAAGTACTAGTATCATGGTAAATAAGTACTTAGACATTAAGTGTCTTTGATTTATAGCATTGGAGTGGAAAAAGTGGAAAATTTAAGGGGGGGAGGGAGTGGAAGTAGAGAAAGAATGGATGGAAAGGAAGGAAAAGAGGGAGTAAAGAGGAGAGGAGAAAAGGTTGTATGAATTAGCATTTATGCAAATAGGGTATAAATACACGGAAAGGATAAGTAGCTTAAACAGATCTATAAGATGGATTTAAGTTATACAATGTCATATATCTGAATATAACGAACAGTTCAAGAATAAACATTATGTGAGCTTATTAGGTTTTCCATTTGCTAAGTATTGATCAATTGGTAGCCATACTTTGTTAGTTTGTTGAACTGTCTTGAGTTTAATAACGAGGGATGTTTCAAATTTATGAATCTGTAAAACAAAGTGAACAGTGAGGTTAGTGTTGTCTTTCCAATTTGATGTTACCATTTTAAGAGCTATTACAATTAGAGTATCATAAAGTCTAGATATGTGTCTGTCTGTTGGGTTTTCCAAATCAAGGGATTCAAAGATGATTTTGCTTACGAAGAGATTTTCAGATAAGGGCAATATTTCCAAAATTATTTGCCACACTTTATTCCAAAATTGGAAGGTATATTTGCATTCTATCAACATGTGTATGAGGGTGCCTTTTTCGAATTTGCAGGACCAACATTGGTTATTACTGAGTAATCCAGCGATATGCATTTTTTGTGGAGTCCATACAGATCTATGATGTATAAAGAAAATAGATCGAAGATGGTTTGCAGAAGCAATTGGTATACTTATTTTGGTCCAGAAGAGTATCCATTAATGTTCTGTTAGTTGATGTTGTATGTCATTTTGAGTGAAGGCTTGATTTTTCTGTGAAGTTATGGGAAATTAGAAATTTATATATTTGAGAAGCCACAGGACCTTTTTTGTTGATTGATGTAAGGAATTCAAAAATTGAAGGGATATCCGATGTCATTATTGATAAGTATGCATGAGTAGACTTGAGACAATGTTTAAGTTGAATCCAATGAAAGTGTTGGTTGGTGTTTAGATTGAATTATTCTTGTAAAGTTGAGAATGATTTCAGTTTATTGTTCATTAAGATATGATCAAAAGACCAGATGTTTTTATTATACCATTCTTTCCATAAAATTGATTGATTATTTATTCGGATTTTGGGATTGTTCCATAAAGTTGACTGTAGAGATGTGTCAGAGGAAATGCCCATTTGTTTATCCAGCATAATTAAACATGAAAATGCAGTCGATATTAGTATATTATTTTTTTGCTTATCTTGTAGAGAGAGAGGGAGATAGGAACTAAGTGGAAAAGAGTTCCAGATGTATTTTTCAATTAGTAACCATATTGGAGTATATTCTGAGTCTGTTATTAGCCGTTTAGAGGCTTGTTGCAGAATAAAGACTTTGTGATATGAAAGGAAAGTTTATTATTATGAAGTGACTTTATGAATGTATGAAAAATAGTATAAAAGACTTGAAATTTAGCATTTCTGTGCATTTCCAGCATTGTGCACTATTTTTAATGTTGCATGCACTTTTGCAGTCACTTCACACTTTGGTATATGATGCACTTTGCAACATCCTTGTGAATTGTTAGATATTTGTAGGGTACTGTATGAGACTTCTATAGATTTTACATTTTTCTCATTTTCACATCAACCTTATGCTCATATAGACTACTTTTTGATTTCCAAAAGTCTCATGATAGTGCCAAGATGTACTCACTGATTATGCCTAATCACATTTGTGAAACAGAGAGAGGAGGGAACAAGCTGGGCATTTACACTATGGATGGGTAAAGAGAGGTCTTGACAGCTGGCTCCTAAGTTTTTGAGCTAGCTCTTAGATTTAATAAAAATTTGTTGAGGCCACTCCCTTCTCTACACCTCCAAGGCCGACCCCCCAGTTGTGGCCCTCTCTTTCTCTGTACCTCCCCCTCAATCACTTTCCCCTCTCTCCTGCGATCACCCCCCCCCCATCCCACCTATAGGCCCCCCCAGGTCTACATTAGGAAGGCTTGGTGGTTTAGTGGTATCTTCGAGAGAAGGAACAAATCCCACTCGTTCCTGATCTGTGCCACTGTTCCATCACAATGTCTGCTGAGACATCTCTCTTCTCCAAATAATTGTCTTGTTTTCCCTCCATTTTTCTATCTCTCATTGGTTTCAAACCCCCCAACCCCACCACCACCTTGAGTGCACATTGTCTACTGCAAAAAAGACCTTGTTTATTTCTCCTAATACAACCTGATAATGTGTGTACAGGAAAGCATTATTCAGCAAGATATATCCTGTAGAAAAATGCCCTCAAAGGAAGGAAGGCAATAGAAGACAGTTGGTATTTCCCTTGAAAATCCTGTGGTGAATCAGTAAAGCAGGGATTCTACATCCTGCATGATTTCTACTGTAGGTGAAGTTTCAATCCTCTAATGCACTGACTTGCTATTAAATCAAGACAGTTGGCAACTCATTGACTTAGAAGAAATTCATAGTACTGATACACAGCCTGTATTACGAACACTTACAATCTACAGCAACTAAATACACCTCCCTCATCCTGGTATTAACCAGGGATAAACAGCCCAAACATTTTCATTTTGTTTTTGTTTCCCATGTTGTTTGCAACATTATTCATTTGGTTTTGTTTCATCTACCTTCATTTTCATTTTGTGGACTGTTTTTCAAGAAGACATGCATTTGTGGGAGACGTTTGTGGAACTATGTCTGCTAATTCTACAGTGCCATTGCTGCCACTGTCATGCCTGCTGCCACCAATGCCCACCCAGTGAACAGAGTGGGGAACACTTCTCTACTAAGTATTCTACTGCTGGGCACTTTGTAATTTGAGGCTAAGAGATGGTGCAGCTGCTTAAACCCCACATCTAACACAACCTGCAGGCACTGGTCATCTAAAGCAATTTCACCTACAGTATGTACCACTTTATTTATTTATTTGTTACATTTGTATCAGGTAACAAAACAAATGGGGATCACTACGCTGAATTATGAAACATAACAACAAAAGTACAGCGGGTATTCTATATCAGTTGTAGATAAGTGACAGAGGGGGAGAGGACCTCAGACCAGTGACACTTTTTTAATCTAAAAGATTATATTCATGTAGTCACAAACATATAATCACTGGTTCTCTGCCAGCCTCCTCCCTCAAAATCCAGTAATGTGTTTCTAATATCTATTCAGTGCTAAATATCACAAACATATTCAATAGATATCAATCACCACAGCTACTTAGCTTATTGCTGCTCCAACCAGGGGCTCCCCAACGGTCCCGTTGCGCCACTGAGGCTTCGTCAGGGAAAGAGCACCCTGCAGCATCAAACTGTGGTGAATACCCGGCCAACCAGTAAAGCCGCCGACTGGCTGGTCGGGTATTCACCACAGTTTGATGCTGCAGGGTGCTCTTTCCCTGACGAAGCCTCAGTGGCGCAACGGGACCGTTGGGGAGCCCCTGGTTGGAGCAGCAATAAGCTAAGTAGCTGTGGCGATTGATATCTATTGAATATGTTTGTGATATTTAGCACTGAATAGATATTAGAAACACATCACTGGATTTTGAGGGAGGAGGCTGGCAGAGGACCAGTGATTATATGTTTGTGACTGCATGAATATAATCTTTTAGATTAAAAAAGTGTCACTGGTCTGAGGTCCTCTCCCCCTCTGTCACTTATCTACAATTGATATAGAATACCCGCTGTACTTTTGTTGTTATGTTACATTTGTATCACACATTTTCCCACCTATTTGTAGGCTGAGTATGGCTTACATAGTACCAGAGAGGCGTTTGGAGACTCTGGTGTAAATAAATATAAAGTGATGTTGTGGTAGGATAAAGTTCATGTGGCACAGCCACATTAGGGAATCGTACAATGGAAGAGTTGCGTTCTGTCCATTACGTACTTTAGTTTTGTTGTGTTGCAGAGACCAGGCATTTATGTTGGATTGGTAGGGTATGCCTTTTTAAACAGGTTAGTTTTTAGTGTTTTCCGGAAGTGTAGGTGGTCGTACGTAGTTTTCAAGGCTTTTGGTAATGCGTTCCACAGTTGTGTGCTTATGTAGGAGAGACTAGATCCGTAAGTTGATTTGTATTTGAGTCCTTTGCAGCTTGGGTAGTGCAGATTTAGGTACGTTCGTGTTGATTCAGATGTCTTTCTAGTTGGTAGGTCGATTAAGTCTGTCATGTATCCCGGGGCTTCACCGTAGATAATTTTGTGAACCAGAGTGCAGATTTTGAAAGCAATGGATTCTTTGATTGGGAGCCAGTGTAGTTTTTCACAGAGGGGTTTTGTGCTTTCAAATCGCGTTTTTCCGAAGATAAGCCTAGCTGCCGTATTTTGAGTGGTCTGAAGTTTCTTTAATGTTTGTTCTTTGCATCCCGCATAAATTCCATTGCAGTAGTCTACATGGCTTAGTACCATTGATTGTATCAGGTTGCGAAATGTTTCCCTCGGGAAGAATTGTTTCACACATTTGAGTTTCCACATTGAGTGGAACATTTTCTTTGAGTGGAATATTTTCTTTGTTGTGGATGTCACTTGGCTCTCTAGTGTTAGGTTGCGGTCCAGTGTAACGCCGAGGATTTTCGGGCTCTCTGAGATAAAGAGGGTGTAATCTGGGGTGTTAATAATTGTGGGGTTGTCCGCGTTGTGTTGGAATGAGAGGATAAGACAGTGTGTTTTTGCTTTGTTGAATTTTACTTGAAATGCATTTGCCCAAGAGTCCATGATGTTCAAGCTGATCTCGATTTCGTTGGTGATTTTTGTCAGTTTAGATTTGTAAGGAATGTATATTGTGACATTGTCTGCATAGGTGAAGGGGTTAAGGCCTGCCATTTGGTGGTAGAATATAAGTGCATAAGTATTGCCATACTGGGACAGACCAAAGGTCCATCAATCCCAGCATCCTGTCTCCAACAGTGGCCAATCCAGGTCACAAATACCATCTCATTTTCTCCATTGTAGCCTGTCTCTGTGTTTGAGGTAAAGCATATGTTGTAACTGCTGCTAGGGACTGAGGCAGTAGCGTAGCTATGGGGGGCCTCGGGGGAGCCCAGACTCTCCCATCCCTCTCTCACCCCCCCCCCCCCCATCATGCTGGTGCTAAGGAGGCGCCCGATTTTTAGAAACCAACCTCTGGGTCAGTGTTGCCAGTTCCGGGAGTAGTTGGGGGTTTGGGGCTACTTTCTTGCAGTGTGTGCAGTATTCGCTATTCAACGAGTGCTGTTCAGGCTGTCTCTCTGTGCATTTCAAGCCTCATTCTGGGGCTCCAATAGCTTCTCTCATTTTATTCCAAGCCTCATTCTAGTGCTCCTAGTGGGTAGTCTCCTTCTTCTTTCTGACAGATGGTGGATCCTCTTTAACAATGTGAGGTCTGACGTCCCTACCTGCTACTTTCTTCACATTTGAGAGTTTCGGTTGTGAAAAAAAACACATGATAGCAAACTAATGCCAGTTTGTCATTTTACGGGTTTTACACGTTTAGACAGTCATTTGTTTGGCACAGTAAAGAAAGCGGTAAAATGGCAGTTTTGCATAGTGAGCTCTGCTACACACTTTAGGCTGCTCTAATCTGTGTTAACCATGGGCTTCTGCTTGGGCAACCTGTATCAGTAGACACAGGCAGCATCTCTAAGGGGTCTGTTTATATTTTGATGGTGTTCTTTAAGAACGGAAGCACTCTGATTCAGAAGGTAATCCATGCTGTTTTTTCTTGAAAAAAAACCCACACCTCTGATATCTGAGTAGTTCTGCTTGGTTTAAAGTAGCAATTTTTTGTTGTGAATAGAGTCAGAAGGGATCCAAGGCACATAAATACATTTTTTAAACAGTGTTGTGGGTTAGGCACATTCTTTTAACATTATAGAATGTACCCAACCACTTCTTAAGATTTATTCTTTAATGGAATGTGTATTATATGACTATTAGAAATAATGTCATATACCATTGTGCTGCCATTTTATATTACTCGCTGATCTGAATTATTGGTCCTGTTATCTGTTGATGCTCCCAATTTCTATGTGGACTATTATTAGTATTGTCATGCTAAAGCTAGTACTAACAAAGTTTTGCTGAAGTTAATTTTAAATATGTATTGTACGTTAAGAAAGGATGTTGTTTAAAAAAAGACAAAAATAAAACCTTTTATGTTCTATTAGCACACATTTACATCTGAGCAAGGTTATTAAGTTCTCACATGTTTTCAGGGTATGTCTGCTGAATCTTTGAAATATATTTCTGATAAACTAAAAATATTTATCCTTACAATTGTGTATGTTTTTCATTGTGCAGTATGTTGTATATTTCTCATATTTTCAATATTTGGTCTTTGTCTATAAATGTTTGTAGGGCATATGATTTTGATGTATTTATATATATGGATCATTTATTGGTTTATAGACATGATTGCATGCCTCTGATGCAGGTGATTGCTGAAAATGTGCCGAATTGAGCTGTACTTCATTAAAGTATTATCTACCATCAGTGGCGTAGCTACATTGGGCCAAAGGGGCCTGGGCCCCACAAAATTTGCTCTGAGCCCCTGGTTTGGCTGGCAAGGGTCCCCCAACCCCCGCCAGCTGAAACCTTCATCTAGCAGTGGTCTCCGGCACCGCCGCATTGTCTGCCCTGCTGTCTCTTCCCCTCACAGTCCGGCGCGCTTGATTTAGTGAATGCTCAATGTCATTAAAATGAGTGTGCCGGACGTGAGGGGAAGAGAGAGAGCAGGGCAGGCAATGTGGCGGTGCTGGAGACCAGTGCTGGATAAAGGCTTCAGCTGGTGGGGGTTGGGGACCCCCACCTGCCAAGGTATTTGCGGCGGCAGTGCTTCAGCTGGCAGGGGTTGGGGACCTCCGCCAACCAAGATATGTACATTGGCGGCAGTGGATGGGGAGCAGCAGGGGGGTGGAGGGAGGCGGCAGACTAAAATGTCCCCCCCACACTTTGGGCTCTGGCCCCCTCCCACCTCGAGGTCTGGCTATGCCCCTATCCACCATATTGCCTTGTTTTCTAATTGTTTCCTACTTCTTGGCTTTTGCAGTGCTAGTTTGTAGCCAGTGATGACTTCAAAGTGAGCGGAGCGGAAGAAGTGAGTGGGACTCAAGATGAAAAATAATAACAGAGGTACCAAGTAAAGGGGAGAGTAAGGCTTGTGAACTTCAGACTACCAAGATTGGGATAAGGGGAGGGGGAATGAAGTTGGAGCCGTTTTATGAAGGTGCACAGGTGATCTCTTTTCCATGCCTAGTCTTTCAGAGTATCAAAAAGAATCCCACCCCCACACACACTTCTTCCAAGTTGGCGGAGGGCTGTACCTGTCACCATTGCTAGCCTCTAAAAAGTAAATAAAATTGCACATTCTGGCCTTCAGCAATGAGCAAGTGGGATGATTCTAAGCACTGAAAGGAAGAGGCAAATTAAAACGTCAGACAATTCAATGTGCTGCACACTTGTCTGCAGACAAGTACCAAAATATGTTTTTCAACATAATAATGACCTCTGGAAAGGTTATAAAACACATAAGTGTTTATGGAACTGCTCATTAGCTTTACAATGTTTTGTACCGCATTGCTTCATTAACATGACAATTTCTTGTCATACTGGCAGTTAGAAAAATGAATCTGACCAAAGTTCTCCAGTTAGATGCTGTTTACACTATTAATGTAGTGCAACCCCCCATGCTAACTCTGGGCTCCCCCCCCCCCCCCGAAAAATATGTCAAGTCTGGCTACACAATGTCTAAATCTGAGGTGACCACTTAATATTTGTGATGCCCACTGTAGAACATAAACCAAAGAAATGAAATGTTCAATTGAGAAGTGGAGAAATTGTAAACTTGCTGGACTAAGGATTTCTTTAAGGTTACGTGACCTAGAAAAAAGAAAGAGAAACAGAATAACAAATAGTAATCACACGTGTTCGATTGAATTAATATTGCTGGAGGTTTTTTGACCAATGATAAGACTGGAGTCTGCATTGCGCTGGCACTAAGAGATTTCCTTGCTGCCAAGCCGTGACTTTTGAGGTCTTTCCCCTCCACTTCTCAACTGAGCATTTCATTTCTTTGCTTTATGTTCTACAGTGGGCATCACAAATATTAAGTGGTCACCTCAGATTTAGGCATTGTTGGCACAGGAGTTTTTACTGAGTGAATGTCCCAGTTTTTTAAACAGAAGTCTGGCTACACCTCTGGTCTGAGGAAGTGGGTTAACAGAGTCACTGCTACTAGACTCTCCTGCTATTCCTTTCCTGCTACTACTTATCCTTTCCTCTAACTTGAAGGTCTTCCAGCCTCCCCTGAAAGCAACACAGCCCTCGGTTGCATTTCTAAGTGGTACTTCATAGAAGTATTGGAAAGATGGCCAATTATTTTTTCCCAGCTCACATGCTTATTACATTGCAGATAACCTGCAAAGCATTGATGTTCTAGAGCATAAACGTGCCTCCAAACATCTGATTTTTTTTTTTCAGTGAACTCCTAATCCCTGTACACTTTGCCATTCACGTGAAATCCTTTGATGTTACTGAGGCACTAGTGGTTAGTGTGTCAGAAGATACTGGTGTACTAGTAGTAGCTTAAACAATACTATGGCTACCATGGCATCTCCAGTAGGAGCTGCCTCCTCATCAAGCACTGGGATGCTGATCTCCTCAGCTACCACAAACAAGAGATTACCAGAACTTTCCATTTCTAATTCTTGGATATCATCATTGTCTAGCATAGACTGGCTATCAAAGAGAGATTGCCTTGGCTTCGGCTGCTGCTGTTCTTGTACTCCTCTGCTGCAGCCTACAACTCTTCCAACTTCCAACTTCTCTGTCTGATAGCATGTGCTTCCTACTGGTTGAGGGATTAATACTAGTGATCTTGGGCAAGTCATTTAACCCTCCGTTGCCTCAGGTGTAAACAGATTGTGAGGCCTCCAAAGACAAAACTATAACTACTGATAGCTAAGGACTAATTGATAGCTTGTAGCCGGTATAAAAGCAAATTAAATACAAATAGTGCCAATAAGGTACAGCCATAATTTTTCTGCCCTCTCTCACTTGCATGTTTCCTCCCTTTTGTTTATCTTCATGGTAAGGGTAAGAACAAACACACTATCTGTGTCTATCTCCCTTTACACTCCTCCTGCAAAGTGCACTAGTATTGTGCCTGCTGCCTTCTATCTGGCTCTGCGTGCCCTTGAGTAGTACCGTGCTGACACACACCACTGAGCACTTTCTGAAGCACAACTTGAAAACAAGAGACAAGTCACGCTGTCAGAATGCTCTGCCTGCCTCTTGTGAAAGGAAACTGCATTGAGTGAAACAAACACAGCGCCAGTACATCTCTCCCTTTATTTCCACCAAGTGCACTACTTGTATTGCTTGCCTCTTGTACTTAAGGGGTCCTTTTACCACGCTGCGGTAAAAAGGGCCCTGTGCTAGTGGTGGAGGTAATTTTTGTTGTGTGCTGCGACCCTTTTTACTGCAGCAGGTAAAAAAGGCTGAAAATAGCAATGTCGATACAGTAAGATTGTTCTTGCAAAGCAACCAAAGAGGAGGAAAAAACCTCACGAAACTGTGAGGCGTAAAAAAGAGACAGTGAGGAAAATCCAAGGAGGGTAACAAAGAAGTCTTGAGATACTTAAAAACCGACCCAACACAGCCGTGTTTCGGCCTGAAGGCCTGCCTCAGGGGTCTTGGTAAATCTTTGGTGTTGCAGTATAGTACTCTGTAACGGTGAAAATTAATACACAGATCTGGCAATCAAAATCCTTCATTTATCCTCTGTCTTGTAAAAATGCTGAATAACAATTGCCGAGATGTTTTTTGGGTTTTTTTTTTCCATCATTTACATCAGCCAACAACTTGGCAATTGTTATTCAGCGTTTTTACAAGACAGAGGATAAACAAAGGATTTTGATTGCCAGATCTGTGTATTAATTTTCTCCATTGTAGAGTACTATACTGCAACACCAGAGATTTACCAAGGCCTCTAAGGCAGGCCTTCGGGCTGAAACATGGCCGTGTCGGGTCGGTTTTTAAGTATCTCAATAAAGACTTCTTTGGTATCCTCCTTGGATTTTCCTCACTGTCTTTTTTATGCAAGATTGTTCTTACCATGTGGCCATGTGAGGAGGAACATTTACCACCACCCGTTGAGGTGACGGTAAGAGCTCCCGCGCCATCCCGGCACTAACCGGGTAGCATATGGTGGACAGCGATGTTCTGCTGAGATGCTGTTTGTCTTTTTCCTTGATTTTCAAGACCCTGAAGCAACATTGCTTATTGGGCTTAAGCAAAACGCTGATCAACGTTGGTCTGGGTCTGGGGGATTGTTCGGAGCTGGAACTATGACTTCAGCACAGATGACTTATCTGAGCTTTTGAAGCTAACTATTCAACCCTGGAGTTGTTTTGTATTTTGTGCTGTGTTTGTTTTTGACAACAGTATATATTGACAGTATAAGTAAGTATGTACTTTTGGTTTGCATGTTTTATTTATTTATTTAGATTTTGCTCACACCTTTTTCAGTAGTAGCTCAAGGTGAGTTACATTCAGGTACACTGGATATTTCTCTGTCCCAGGAGGGCTCACAATCTAAGTTTGTACCTGAGTCAATGGAGGGTTTAGTGACTTGCTCAAGATCACAAAGAACAGCAGTGGGATTTGAACTGACCACCTCTGGATTGCAAGACCAGTGCTCTAACCATTAGGCCACTCCTCCAAATAGTTGCTATTTTGGAGATTTTGATGCAACTTATATAGTGAATTCCATAACCAATTTTTGTTGAACATTGGCAAGGGTTTTGTTTTAGCCAATGATCAGGAATAGCTCACTTTGATCGCTCTTAGCTCTATAGATTTGTTAGTCTGGAGCTCTTTGAGGCTTTTTCCTTCCCTTTGGTGTAACGTGCTTTATTCCCACATGTTTTTGCTATTGTAGTGGGTCAATTCTGGCTATTTGTTTTCAGTGCTGCCCAATTACCACCAGGTTAGTGCCACACTAAAGAATGCAGCCCTATTTTCCCCAGCACGAGAAATGGTGCGCACTGGGGCTGGAACTACCGCCGGCGCCCATGTTGGGCCGGCGGTAGCTCCAGGTTAGTGTGAGGTAAGCCCGTGTTGGGCTTACCGCTGCTTTGTAAAAGGGACCCTAGGTTTGTGAACCTCTGGTTTGTCTCCAGTTTCTTCTCCACACCCTGCTCTTCCTTCCGCCCAAAACAAGAGCCTGCCAGACCTCCTCGCTCTTATATAGGGGTCCTTTTACTAAGCTGCGCTAATGGATTTAGCGCATTCTAATGATTAGTGCATGCTGAATGCTGTGCAGCCCATTGTATACCTATGGGCTGCACAGAATTTAATGCACACTAATTCACTAGTGTGTGCTAAATCTATTAGACCTCTTTAGTAAAAGGACCCCATGATGTTTGGATGGATGTTAGCTTACCAATAAAACAAAAGAGTCAGCACTGATTAGCAGATTAAGGGGCCCTTTTGCCAAGCTTTGCTAGAGCGTGGCCTGCGCTATGACTAGTCTGTGGGTTTTCCGCACTGGCCGCATTTCTAATTTACACCATTAATGGCTACGTGTTAATTTCTCTAATTAGCCTATGGCCATTAGTGCTGGAGCCCTTAGCAAACACCTATTTTCTAGGTGGTAAGGGCTACTGCGCTAACCACATGCTAATTGGTTAGTGAGCAGCAATGCAGCTGTGCAAACCGATTAGTGCTAGGCATGCCTACTCTCTTCCCCCAATCGCACCCCCAGCGCTAAAAAAGAAAAAGTAATTTTTAGAGCATGTGAACGTAAGAACATCACACTGGGTCAGACCAATGGTCCATCTAGCCCTGTATCCTGTTTTCCAAACAGTGGCCAATTCAGGTCACAAGTACCTGGCAGAAACCCAAATCGTGGCAACACTCCATACTACAAATCCCAGGGCAAGCAGTTGCCTCCCATGTCTGTCTCAATAGCAGACTATGGACTTTTCCTCCAGGAATTTGTCCAAACCTTTTTTAAACTCAGATACACTAACTGCTGTTACCACATCCTCCGGCAAAGAGTTCCAGAACCCAACCACTTGTTGAGTGAAAAAATATTTCCTCCTATTTGTTTTAAAAGAATTTCCATGTAACTTCCTTGAGTGTCCTCTAGTCTTTGTAGTTTTGGAACGAGTAAATAATCGATTTACTTCTACTTGTTCCACACCAGGGGGCATGCGATGAAACTACAGTGTAGTAAATTTAAAACAAATCGGAGAAAATGTTTCTTCACCCAACGTATAATTAAACTCTGGAATTCGTTGCCGGAGAAAGTGGTGAAGGCGGTTAGCTTAGCAGAGTTTTAAAAGGGGTTGGACGGTTTCCTAAAGGACAAGTCCATAAACCGCTACTAAATGGACTTGGGAAAAATCCACAGTTCCAGGAATAACCTGTATAGAATGTTTGTACGTTTGGAAAGCTTGCCAGGTGCCCTTGGCCTGGATTGGCCGCTGTCGTGGACAGGATGCTGGGCTCGATGGACCCTTGGTCTTTTCCCAGTATGGCATTACTTATGTACTTATGTACCACTCAGGATTTTGTAGACCTCAATCATATCTCCCCTCATCCATCTCTTTTCCAAGCTGAAGAACATGCAGATGCCAGAACTACCACGGGATGCCTGAGCATGGCCTACAGTAGTGATTTTTAACCTGCGGTAAGCAGGTCCACCGAGAGACTGGGCCGGGCCAGGGGCAAGGCCGCCTCTGGGGCCCCGCCGCCACCACCGCTCCCCTCCCCTGAGGTCGTCGTCGTTGCCACTTCCCCTCCACCTGCCCACCTCTGTCCACCTCCAGGCCAGGCCCCCCCTGAATTCAAATCATAGCGCCTCACTTCGACCTCGCTCCGTGTGAAAGAAGCGCAGCAGCAGCAGTCTGCAGATCGCCTCCCTTCGGGCCTTCCCTCCCTGTGTCCCGCCCTGGTGCACGCTCTCTCGGTGGCCCTTGCGGTGCTTACCACAGCTTAGCAAAAGGGCCCCTCAGTTTGGAAGTTGCACTGTGAAACTAAACTATTTCCTTACATAACTACTCAGAGTGCATTAGTGCACACTCGTGTCAAATATTGCACGCTATTTTCCAAAGATGACATGGGCTGAATTTTGGATTTCTCCTGGATGTTCTCAAGTTTTGACATTTGATGGTGACATATGTTGTTGACATTTCCCGGGTCATTGCAAATGACAGCCCATTCCTAGTGTTAACTCACTGATGTTTATATCTCATACGCACCCTTAATAATCTATGTAGAGGATAATACATCTCCAATCACGCTGATATGTGACAAACACAAAACAACAAACTGTGGATCAATAATAATCAGCATCATGTTAGTTCCTTTGTGATACATACAGAAGGTTACTTTGCCTAGTTATTTCTAAGGTTCTTTTCCTTCACCTTTTGGGTATTATTGATCAGTAGTTTGTGGTTTTCTGTTTGTTATATCTCATATGTGACATTGCCTTGTAGAATGCAATAGCTGTAGTATCATATACTATAGTGAAATCTACAATGCTATATTTTTTTCAAAGAAACTAAAGGTAACACATTTGAAACTTAAATGCAGATTTATCAAGCCAGAACGAAACACAACGTCAAAATGTACTTAATGAGGTAATGCATGCTGTTCTGAGATATAAATGAAAAACATTGTTAGAAAACCAGTGAAAAAAATATTACTTTGATTGAGAGTCTGCATAGTACAATTTGTAACCAGTTCACGAAAAACTACACTCCTCATGCTAAGAATCAGTGCTCTGAGGTGTATGTCAACAGTATATAAGCGCTTCCTGACTAATCCCTCTGAAAGGACAGGGTTCAGAAAAGATGCTGATCTTAGAAAATGAGAGGGAAACATGCAAATGCTGATCGACCCTGTAACAAAAAACCTTCTCATTAAACCATGCTTTATCTTGAAGCAGCCCTCCTTTTTGGAAAACATCCAAGGCAGAGATAAAAAGGCATCTTACCATTCTCATTAAATTGTGCCTACTTTGATGCAATCAAGCTCATCTCATTTGCATATGGATCAGTTTAATCTAGTGTTCTTCCTGTCTTAAACCTATTGTTAATCATGCCCAGAGGTTTTTTTTTATTTTTTTTAGTTGAGTAGATAAATGAATAGGCAAAAGGACATCAACATCTTTCTGAGTGATCATTTTTCCTTTTACACTTAGACACAGTGTACAGGTTATACTTACCTCAAGATCCTTATGTTCTTCATCTTGTTTGTTCTTGCTGATTTTGAAAAAGCTAAACTTATGGAGACTCAGTGAGACAGAAGATTTTCAATATTGCATAACACTGAAAGCCTAGCTTTATCTTCATTTATTTATTTGGATTTTGAAACTACCTTCCAGGAAGCATGAGGTGGTATAATCTTTTGAAACCTTAACCTCTGTCTGATGTTATTATTATTATTTATTTAGATTTTGTTCACACCTTTTTCAGTAGTAGCTCAAGGTGAGTCACATTCAGGTACTCTGGATATTTCTCTGTCCCAGGAGGGCTCACAATCTAATTTTGTACCTGAGGCAACGGAGGGTTAAGTGACTTGCCCAAAATCACAAGGAGCAGCAGTGGGATTTGAACTGGCCACCTCTGGATTGCAAGACCAGTGGTTTAACCACTAGACCTATACATAGGTCTGCCAAAGTGATAACTGAGAACCTTGCAGTTTTTTTTTGTTACATTTGTACCCCGCGCTTTCCCACTCATGGCAGGCTCAATACGGCTTACATGGGTCAATGGAAGGTTAAGTGACTTGCCCAGAGTCACAAGGAGCTGCCTGTGCCTGAAGTGGGAATCGAACTCAGTTCCTCAGTTCCCCAGGACCAAAGTCCACCACCCTAACCACTAGACTACTCTTCCACTCCTTCCAGTTTGCTCAAATTTCAGCACTAGGGTTATCTTTGGATTCACAAATAGTAGATGCATCTTTTAAAAATTACATTGGCTGCCAATTGAAAATAAGGTGAAGTTTAACATAGCGATTATGGTATTTAAAATTCACTACCGCGGGGTGCATTCAGGCATCCCACAGTAGATTTTGTGTTCAGCGTGTGCTACCCATGAACTAAAAATTAGAAAATATTTTTTAGCACTGGGGGCATGTTTGGGGTAGAGAGAGGCAATTCCTGTGCTAATTGGTTACCGCAGCTGCATCACCTCGTGCTAACTAATTAGTGTGTGGTTAGCACAGGAGCCCTTACCTTCTAGTAAATGGGTGTCAATAAGGAGTCCTGGGAAATGTGAGGCCATTAATGGAAGAAATGGAAAATGTGACCATTTTACAGCTGCGTTAAAAGTGGCCTTGTTACACGGGAAATTGTCTTTTTTAGTGCAGCTTCGTAATAGGGCCCCTATCTATTGAATAATGATTGGGAAATGATTATTTGCACACCTGAAAAAATATGAAAGCTTTTTTAAAATGAGCTTCTAGTGGGTTTTTCTTTTTATGTATATGTATATGTACACATTGTGGAAGGCAATTTACATAAGGGGGCATCTAGTTTAAGATGGTGAACATGCGCCTGTTTAGTTATTATTTTATAAAGATACGTGGAGGGCATAGGCGTAGTTTGACTGTTTCATTTGGGGGGGGGGGCAAAGAATGGGCGGAGCATATTAGCATATCATTTGCATATATACATATGCAAATGAATATGCTAATATGGAGGAAGGAAATGAAATTTACAGGCAAAATATCACAGATGCACATTTCAAAAAGCTGACACATTTCAATTAATAAATTATGAATAAAATAAACTTTTATTTACCTTTGTTGTCTGATCATTTAGTTTTTCTATTCGCTTTGATCCCAGTGTCTTCTGTTTTATGCAGTGTCTTCTTTCCAGTAGGCTTCCCTCTGCTCCCCACCCTCCCAGTCCCATCCATCTCTTGCTCCTTCCCTCTGCTCCCCACCCCTCCCAGTCCCATCCATCTTCTGTTCCTTCCCTCTGCTCACCATCCCTCCGTCCCATCCATCTCTTGCTCCTTCCCTCTGCTGTGCCTGACCTCTCCAAATCCCATCCATCTCCTGGTCCATCCCTCTGCTCCCCACCCCTCGCAGTCCCATCCATCTCTTGCTCCTTCCCTCTGCTCACCTCCTTTCCCAGTCCAATCCAATTCCTGGTCCTTCCCTCTGCTCCCCACCCACCCCTCCCAGTCCCATCCATCTCTTACTCCTTCCCTCTGCTCCCCACCCACCCACCCACCCCTCCCAGTCCCATCCATCTCTTGCTCCTTCCCTCTGCTTCCCACCCCTCCCAGTCCCATCCATCTCCTGCTCCTTCCCTCTGACCTCCTTTCCCAGTCCAGTCCAATCCAATTCCTGGTCCTTCCCTCTGCTCCCCACCCACCCCTCCCAGTCCCATCCATCTCTTGCTCCTTCCCTCTGCTCCCCAACCCTCCCAGTTCCATCCATCTTCTGTTCCTTCCCTCTGCTCACCATCCCTCCGTCCCATCCATCTCTTGCTCCTTCCCTCTGCTGTGCCTGACCTCTCCAAATCCCATCCATCTCCTGGTCCATCCCTCTGCTCCCCACCCCTCGCAGTCCCATCCATCTCTTGCTCCTTCCCTCTGCTCACCTCCTTTCCCAGTCCAATCCAATTCCTGGTCCTTCCCTCTGCTCCCCACCCACCCCTCCCAGTCCCATCCATCTCTTACTCCTTCCCTCTGCTCCCCACCCACCCACCCACCCCTCCCAGTCCCATCCATCTCTTGCTCCTTCCCTCTGCTTCCCACCCCTCCCAGTCCCATCCATCTCCTGCTCCTTCCCTCTGACCTCCTTTCCCAGTCCAGTCCAATCCAATTCCTGGTCCTTCCCTCTGCTCCCCACCCACCCCTCCCAGTCCCATCCATCTCTTGCTCCTTCCCTCTGCTTCCCACCCCTCCCAGTCCCATCCAATTCCTGGTCCTTCCCTCTGCTCCCCACCCACCCCTCCCAGTCCCATCCATCTCTTGCTCCTTCCCTCTGCTTCCCACCCCTCCCAGTCCCATCCATCTCCTGCTCCTTCCCACTGCTTCCCACCCTCCCAGTCCCATCCATCTCCTGCTCCTTCCCACTGCTTCCCACCCTCCCAGTCCCATCCATCTCCTGCTCCTTCCCTCTGCTTCCCACCCTCCCAGTCCCATCCATCTCTTGCTCCTTCCCTCTGCTTCCCACCCTTCCAGTCCCATCCATCTCCTGCTCCTTCCCTCTGCTTCCCACCCTCCCAGTCCCATCCATCTCTTGCTCCTTCCCTCTGCTTCCCACCCCTCCCAGTCCCATCCATCTCCTGCTCCTTCCCTCTGACCTCCTTTCCCAGTCCAGTCCAATCCAATTCCTGGCCCTTCCCTCTGACCTCCTTTCCCAGTCCAGTCCAATCCAATTCCTGGTCCTTCCCTCTGACCTCCTTTCCCAGTCCAGTCCAATCCAATTCCTGGTCCTTCCCTCTGCTCCCCACCCACCCCTCCCAGTCCCATCCATCTCTTACTCCTTCCCTCTGCTCTCCACCCTCCCCAGTCCCATTCATCTTCCCTCTGCTGCCCCCCCCCCCCGCGAGGTCCAGGATCGTGACTCCGTTTACCCCCTCTCTTCCTCCCTCCCTCCGGTGCAGGCAGCAGTCTTCTTCAGCCTTTCAGCGTTCCTGGCAGCGGTAGCGACGTACACGCTGCCTTCGGTCTGCCCCGGAAGCCTTCTCTTCAAGTTCCTGTTCCCACCTATGCGGGAACAGGAACTTGAAGAGAAGGCTTCGGGGCAGAGCTGAAGGCAGCGTGTACGTCGCTACCGCTGCCAGGAACAAGAAAGGCTTAGAGAAGATTGGTGCTGCCTGCGCCGGAGGGTAGGAAGAGAGGGGGGTAGATAGACACGCTCGTCTCCGTCCGCTTCGCTGCTTCCCTGCCCTCTCTGTCTGCGTCCCGCCTTCCTCTGATGTCATTTCCTTTCGGGCGGGACGCAGACAGAGAGGGCAGGGAAGCAGCGAAGCGGACGGAGACGAGCGCGTGCCTGCTTGTTTTTTTTTTTTTTTTCATTCTAGCGCCAGTCCACGTCATCGTCGTTTGGGGGGGCATTGCCCCCCCTCGCCCCCCCCCAGTCTACGCCTATGGTGGAGGGGCATAATTGAATGAAAACGTCTATCTCCATGGGCGTTTATCTCCGAGAACGGGTCCGTGAAGGGGCGGACCGAACCGTATTTTCGAAAAAAATAGACGTCCATGTTTTATTCGACAATTTGTGAGCTGGGCGTTTTTGTTGTTCAGTTATAATGGAAAATGAAAGCGCCCAGCTCAAAAACAAATAAATGCAAGGCATTTGTTTGTGGGAGGGGCCAGGAGTCATAGTGCACTGGTCCCCCTCACATGCCAGGACACCAACCGGGCACCCTAGGAGGCACTTTTACAAAAACAAAAAAAAAGGTAAAAGAGCTCCCAGGTGTATAGCACCCTTCCCTTGTGTGTTGAGCCCCCCAAATCCCCCTCAAAACCCACTGCCCACAAGTCTACACCATTACTATAGCCCTAAGGGGTGAAGGGGGGCACCTACATGTGGGTACAGTGGGTTTGAGGGGGTTGGACGACTAAGCATTAAGCAGCACAATTGTAACAGGTAGGGGGGGATGGGCCTGGGTCCACCTGCCTGAAGTCCACTTCACCCCCTAACAACTGCTCCAGGGACCTGCATACTGCTGCCAGGGAGGTGGGTATGACATTTGAGGGTGAAAATAAAAAGTTGTGAAACATCATTTTTTTGTCGTGGGAGGGGGTTAGTGACCACTGGGGGAGTCAGGGGAGGTCATCCCCAATTCCATCTGGTGGTAATCTGGTCATTTAGGGCACTTTTTGGGGCCTTATTCGTGAAAAAACAGGGTCCAGGAAAAGTGCCCTAAATTCCAGCTACAAACGCATACTTTTTCCATTATCGGCGAAAGGCGCCCATCTCTGTTCGGGTGATAACCACGCCCCAGTCCCGCCTTCACCACGCCTCCGACACACTCCCGTCAACTTTGTACGCTTCCGCGATGGAGTGCAGTTGAAAATGTCCAAGTTCGGCTTTCGATTATACCGCGTTTTTCATTTTTGGGAGATAAACGCCTATCTCCCGATTTAGGTCGCAATAAAGGCGTTTTTGTCTTTCGATTATAAGCTGGATAGTGGCACTGCGAAGCATCTAGCACCTATTACCATGCATTCACTGTTAACATGGACCTACGCTTACGACAAAACCTGTGTTAGCTCCTTAATGTAGGAAGAAAGAATGGAGCATGACAGGTGGGTCGGAGGTGTGTTTGGCTGTGACAGCTGGAACGCAGGCTGGTATCGGATGCTGTCTGTCATGTCTGCTGATAGTGTGGCTGTACTTACCCCACCTCAAGAGGAGACGCTAAGTTCAGAAGTGTTATGGTCGATACAGTAGCATGGTGGCCACGGCACTAATTCCAGTGATCACTGGGGGTGGGGAGTTCAGATTGCTATTGGGGGGAGTGGGGTGGGGATTAGACTTTGTCGCTGGAGTGGTGGGGAATCGATTCTGTCATCAGGGCAGGGGTGTAGCTACCATTGAGTGAGTCAGGCAAAATGCCCAATGGTAGGGGCCACCTACTGTTGACTTCCCCCCCCCACACACACACACACACAGGTCCCAGCATCTCACCCCCCCCCCCCCCCATACACACATATGTGCAGGGTTAATTCTGATTCTGGGTAAACACTAGGAGGCAGATTCAGTAAATGACACCCAAAGTTAGGTGTCAGGATAGTGCATGATAAGTGCAAATTCTATAAAGACAGTTCTGCGCAAAACTGTCTTTATAGAATAGTAGTGTAAGTTTCACGCCTAACTTTAGGTGTGAGTATTTATGCTTGCCCAAGACTGGGGTAAATGCTAGTGCCTAACTACTGTCAGTGAATGTGGAAATGGAAGCATTTTATAACTAT
Organism: Microcaecilia unicolor; assembly: GCF_901765095.1. Taxonomy (NCBI): domain Eukaryota; kingdom Metazoa; phylum Chordata; class Amphibia; order Gymnophiona; family Siphonopidae; genus Microcaecilia; species Microcaecilia unicolor. The sequence goes on from NC_044033.1 coordinate 325,559,459, forward strand.
GCACCTAAATCATGGGCACACCCATGACCCGCCTGTACCCCTCCCTTGGCCATGCCCCCTTTGGAGTTCTGCATAGGGAAAGTTAGGCGCTCAGTTTATAAAATAGGGGCATAAGTCAATTACATGCACAACTGCTAATTAGTGCCATTAGAGCTTGTTGAGGCCAACTTTTGGTACTTATCTACAATTAAATGCCAATTTAGTACCAGTTAGCTGATTATGTTATACACATAACGAATCCGACTTTAGGCACAATTTATAGAATTTAGGGGTTATCATTAGAAATCAAACAAAATAAAACACGGAAAAGAAAATAAGATGATACCTTTTTTATTGGACATAACTTAATACATTTCTTGATTAGCTTTCGAAGGTTGCCCTTCTTGGTCAGATCGGAAATAAGCAAATGTGGTAGCAGATAGTATATATAAGTGAAACATTCAAGCATTACTTTGACAGTCTGACAGGGTGGGAGGGTGGGGGTGGGTAGGAGGTATGCATGGGGACATCAAAGCATTTCATTGATATTCTAACAGGATGGGTGTGGGTAGGTGAGAGGAGGGTGATAAACAGAGAAATACAATTTTATGGTTTATAATGGGCTAGAAAACCCAGATCCTTGTTAAGTATCTGGGTACTAATTTTTAGCATGCACTAAAAACACTATCACACGTTAATAAACAGGGCCCTAAATTACTGTAGTGTCTACAAAGACGCTGTCAAACCCACCAAAATGTTTCCATTTTGCACCGACTCATATTTGATTTCCTTTTTTGAATTGTGTTCAATTCTGGTCGCCACATCTTAAGAAAGATATAGTAGAATTGGAAAAGGTGCAGCGAAGGGCGACTAAAATGATAGCGGGGATGGAATGACTTCCCTATGAAGAAAGACTAAGGAGGCTAGGGCTTTTCAGCTTTGAGAAGAGAAGGCTGAGGGGAGACATGATAGAGATATAAAATAATGAGTGGAGTGGAACAGGTGGATGTGAAGCGTCTGTTCACGCTTTCCAAAAATACTAGGACTAAGGGGCATGCAATGAAACTACAGTGTAGTAAATTTAAAACAAATTGGAGAAAATGTTTCTTCACCTAACGCATAATTAAACTCTGGAATTCGTTACCGGAGAACATGGTGAAGGCGGTTAGCTTGGCAGAGTTTAAAAAGGGGTTAGACGGTTTCCTAAAGGACAAGTCCATAAACCACTACTAAATGGACTTGGGAAAAATCCACAATTCCAGGAATAACATGTATAGAATGTTTGTACGTTTGGGAAGCTCGCCAGGTGCCCTTGGCCTGGATTGACCGCTGTCGTGGACAGGATGCTGGGCTCGATGGACCCTTGGTCTTTCCCAGTGTGGCATTACTTATGTACCCCTGAGGCAGACTGGTGTTTCCTGTCTAAACATGACCCTGTGTCGGGTCTGATGCATGAGTGGTGCCCAATAAAGACTTATACACTACCCATCTGGCTTGGAGAGTCTCTTTGGTCTACCCCTGCTCCTGGATTTAGTTGTTCTAGACGTAGGGGTTCCTTCACCTTTTTTGGATTCTGTTGTACTTCAGTTTTTAAACCAGACCTCTCTCATGCTCTTTCCCCAGCTCGATTCAGAGACACAGAGATTTGTTTTCTGTCACTAACACAATAAATGTTGCCGTCAGTTCAGATGAGAGCAAATGCCAGCTAGGAAAGTCATATTTTCAGTCCTGCTAAATATGGTTGTAAGTTCAGTTTATTAATATTGCAACACTTGCATAAGATGAGACTGCTTGCAAAGCAAAACATTTATCAACAAAATGTTGCCACCTACTGAAGTTTCACAGACAGCAAGATAAAGATCCCAGATTCGCTCTGTCACCAGTTTATGTTCTCAGAAATCATTGAGAAAAAGAGTGATGATAACCCCCAGAACAAGTCAAGACAACTCTTTCTTGCAAGCTGCCTGGAAGGTAGTATCAAGGTAAATAGTTCGGCTGGCTGAACTGCATGAAATTGTTCACTGTATTGAACAGGAAATGTTTTTGAAATAGTTGTCAGCAAAAAATAGCTGACAACTATTTCATTTTAGGCAGGTTGTAGAAGTAGGAATTGAGACGTTCAGGTCAGTGCATCTCAAGTTTCACCAGTATTTTAAATAAAATCAGTCGATGTAGAGCCTGTTATGAAAAACAGAAGAAATAGGCGTTTATGCACAGGGTAAATACAGTATAAATATCCATGTTCACAGAAACAGTTGTGTTGTACAATGGCAACATAACCATTTATCTTTGTGACCTTAGAAACATAACTGGATATTATCCCGATGCTGTCATGGTGACAGGTTTCCCTTGCCAGTTTGGCAGTTGGGGGGGAGGGGACAAAAAACAGTGGGGGATAAAGGGGGCAACCTCTCCTAATCCCTCCAGTGAAGTGCTGCTTAATAGCAACTGTTTACTAAATCTTAAATGTACTTGGTAGCGGGTGTAACTGCTGACTCCGATCTTTCAGGACATAGATGTTTAGGGAGTAATCTCTATAGATCGACTAATATTAGGCGCAGTGACGATGCATGTTAAGTGCAAATTCTATAATGACAGTTGCACATGCAACTGCCATTATAGAATGATAGTGTAAGTCCACATTTACGCACCTAACAGTAGGCAGTTAGGTACATAAATGCTAATATTCTATAACCCAAGGGCATAACTGCTTGTAACGCCTTTGACCCATCCATGCCCCTCCCAAGTTCATACCTCCCATAGAGTTGCAGGCCCTGGAATTTGAGGGTCCCTATTACAAAGCGGTGGTACGGTTACCGTGCATGTAGAGTACACCAAATCGACACTGTCGCCTGGGTAGTGCCCCCACCTGGTGGTAATGTTGAAGTTGGGTTATCAAAAACAGCGAAGATGACGCAAAAAAGAAAAAAGAAAAAGTGAAGAAAAAAATGAAAAATAAAAAGTAAAAAAAGAAGAAATAATAAAAAACAAGCAGATAAAAAGTAAAATAAAAAAAAGACGACACAAAAATAACGATAAAACTATGAATTTATTGAGGTGATATGACTCGACACAGCTGTGTTTCGGCCCAACTGGCCTGCGTCAGGAGTCTGTTACACCATATGTCTGTGCTCTAGTTGTATCAATATTTCTGTGAAGAGTGTTCTGTCAAACGCTACTTTATTCTAAGCACTCTACCTTAAAAAAGGCTGTGTGCGCAATCTGACAACAATCGCTATAGAGAACTATAGCCAAAAATGACTCACTGGAGTAGCTGCACATAAGCTTCACATTCACTGTAAGGGCTCAGGCAGTAAATAGCCATGCACTATTTTTAGTTCTAGTGCACAGCCATTTACTGCCCCCACTGAAAAAAAGCCTTTTTTTCCCAGCTGTGGTAAAAAATGGCCCAGTGCGTGCCAAAAAATGAGCCCACACTACAGCAGGCCACTTTTTATTACAGCTTAGTAAAAGGACTCCTGAGTGCACAACTTATAGAATCCTAAGGGCAGTTACACATGTAACTGCCAATTAGCGTCAGCTCCAATGTTTCCTCTAGGGAGCGGCCTAGTAGGTATACATTTTTTTTTCATGTGAGCAAACACATTGTTTTAAAAAATAACAATTTTTGAGTGGCAGTATTATGAATGAATTTCTGAATATAGCACACACACACAAAAAAAAAATGTTTTGTGAACAACTATGTAAAATCTGTGAGCAACGCTCCTAAAATATATGAGGAAATGCTCTTGTGCTTCACTTAGAGGGAATATTGGTTAGCACCAATTAACACCAATTACAGCCAAAAGTTTGTTGTTAAGGCCAATTAAGTAGATAAGTACATAACTATTGCCATACTGGGAAAGACCAAAGGTCCATCAAGCCCAGCATCCTCTTTCCAACAGTGGCCAATCCAGGTCAAAAATACCTGGCAAGATCCCCCCAAAATACAAAACATTCTATACTGCTAATCCCAGAAATAGTGGATTCTCCCCAAGTCCATTTAATAATGGTCTATGGACTTTTCCTTTAGGAAGCCGTCCAAACCTTTTTTAAACTTTTACCACATTCTCTGGCAACGAATTCCAGAGTTTAATTACACGTTGAGTGAAGAAATATTTTCTCCGATTCGTTTTAAATTTACTAAATTGTAACTTCATTGCATGCCCCCTAGTTCTTGTATTTTGGAAAGCGTAAACAGACGCTTCACATCTACCCGTTGCACTCCACTCATTATTTTATAGACCTCTATCATATCTCCCCTCAGCTGCTGAAGAGCCCTAGCCGCTTCAGCCTTTCCTCATACGGAAGTCGTCCCATCCCCTTTGTCAATTTTTGTCGCCCTTCTCTGTACCTTTTCTAATTCCACTATATCTTTTTTGAGATACGGCGACTAGAATTGGACACAATATTTGAGGTGCGGTCGCACCATGATGCGATACAAAGGCATTATAACATCCTCATTTTTGTTTTCCATTCCTTTCCTAATAATACCTAACATTTTATTTGCTTTCTTAGCCACAGCAGCACACTGAGCAGAGGGTTTCAACGTATCATCAACGATGACATCTAGATCCCTTTCTTGGTCTGTGACTCCTAACGTGGAACCTTGCATGATGTAGCTATAATTTGAGTTCCTCTTTCCCACATACATCACTTTGCACTTGCTCACATTAAACATCATCTGCCATTTAGATGCCCAGTCTCCTAGTCTCGTGAGGTCCTCTTGTAATTTTTCACAATCCTCCCGCGATTTAAATTTGCTGATGACACAAAGTTATTCAAATGACTTTGAATAACTTTGTGTCATCAGCAAATTTAATTATCTCACTAGTTACTCCCATCTCTAGGTCATTTATAAATATGTTAAAAAGCAGTGGTCCCAGCACAGACCCCTGGGGAATCCCACTAACTACCCTTCTCCATTGAGAATACTGACTGATTAACCCTACTCTCTGTTTTCCAACTTTTAACCAGTTTTTAATCCACAATAGAACACTACCTCCTATCCCATGACTCTCCAATTTCCTCTAGAGTCTTTCATCAGGTACTTTGTCAAAGGCCTTCTGAAAATTCAGATACACAATATCAACCAGCTCATCTTCATCCACATGTTTGTTTACCCCTTCAAAGAAATGTAGTAGATTGGTGAGGCAAGATTTCCCTTCACTAAATCCATGTTGACCTCCCTCCTCCTAACCCTACAAATAACACTTATGATCTTAGTGGACTCATAACCCAAACCCTCCATACCACTTTGTGTGCCTTACTGCCTTTAAGTTGGGAGGCAGGAGTGATGACCATTTGCTCTTGCCTCTGTGAGCATCATAAAACATGCTAGCAGCTGACCCCGTGTAGTACTTTCCAAGATGTATTATGTGGAGTCAGGTGCTACCTTTCTTCAAGACGGTAGCATAGAGCCATACACATGATACATCTTGGAATATACTGCCGCATATTACTTTTGGTGCTAACCATGCCGTAAGTGCAAACTTACCACACTTTAGTAAAAAGGCCCCTTAATCATCATTAGATATTTTATGGAAAATCATTTAGAAAATAATCATTCATTCACATGAGACATTCTTAGGTCAACCAATAAAACTCTCCCAACCAGTGGCGTTCCTAAGGGGGGGGCGGTGTGTGCGGTCTGCCCCGGGTGCACACCGCTGGGGAGGTGCCACGTGCGCCTGTCCTCTGTTCCATGCTTCTTCTCTGCCCCGGAACAGGTTACATAGAACGAACAGAGGACAGGTGCGCGCGGCACCCCCCCAGCGACGTGCACCCGGGGGGGGGTCTTTCGCGGGGGGGGTGTCCTTTCACCGGGGGGGGGGGTCGTGCTGCATCTGGGGGGGCGCTGCACCCGGGGGCGGGGTGCATCGATGATCCGTCCCGGGTGTCAGCCCCCCTAGGAACACCACTGCTCCCAACAAGTATGTTTTACTTTGGAACTCAGCATATTAAAAAAAAAAAGCCTTATTCAAATTCCTGTTTTATATCAGTAACATCAACACAAACTCTCTCTCCACTGCCAGACATTGTGTGAAGTAACACAAAACCCTGCAAATGAGTATTCAGAAACTTACCATACCATGAGCACTACCGATGAGAAGTCAGCACTGCAAATATACTAGAACACCAATATACCTCTAGGATAGGAAAAGAGATCAACCCAGACTACAATGGATTCCTGCACAAAACTGAACATTTCACATCAGTTACCTAAACAAACCATCACCTACGGCTGTTCTTACAAAGCAGCGCTACCAATCAGCAATCATATATAATATAATTACCCGTTTGGTGGGTATAGGGATAGCTCTACTAGATTGACCAGGATCAACTTCTGTCAGCTAGAATACTACAATTGCTCATGCTCTCACCTCTCATGACTCAAACTGAAGACTTGCCAATTATCCCATAAAGATTGCTTGACTTCCTGCTGTCCCTCAAGTGAACCAAGATGGAGTAAGTATTTCGCATTAAGTTCGGCTCATGCTCCTCTGACTAATACCATCTGGAAACAGAAGATAAGATATGAGAAGGAATGTGTAAGCGTTAATAGTCCTACTGTGTTACTGCTTAAGACAGAGGAATTGTGCCAGTTGAATTCTTCTAGTGATGGTGGAAAACTGCAAATAAAAAGTGAAGGATTGATTGGTAATAACATGAGCTAATGGCCTATACACACTAACTAAGCATTGCAACGTAAGCAATGTAAAGCAAGGGATGCACAATTCCAGTCAGTTTAGCAACTCTGTACATTTAATTGTAGGGCACCTGTTTTTCTGGGTCTGCTATGGACTATTTTTGATTGGCAGATGAGCAAGGCCATAATGAAATCTGTCTTATGTCTATAGATCACCCAGGCCATCACAATCCACCAAAGCATCACTAACAAGTGACCAATTACAATGATGCCCAGTAATAACTGCATGTTGCTCTTCTATCTATCCTAGTATGTATCTGCCAGTTTGATAAGGCTTTTGGAGTTGAAGGCACCTCATGGTATTATATTTTGAAAGTATGGGCATAAGTAATTATATTAACAGTTTTAAACACAACTAACTAGCAAGAACTATGAAACAATTATTTCAATCCTCTTAGTCTTGAAGGATTTTAGAATTAAAATATAACATAATGTGCTTAATGGAAACACAGTACCCAAGCTTACAGCCACCCCTTGAGTTACTTTCAGATGGGCAATTACAGTATCTTCATGTCTGTATCTTGGTTTCTCTAGCGTGGTTTAAAGGCCTATCAGGTTTAAGTACATTTTAATTTCAGTGATTAAATACCTCTCGGTTGAAGCTTTTGGGTGGACAGCCTGTCACCTTATATCTTGGCTGTCCCACAAATGCTGCTGCCCACACGGATACTGTCTCCAAGGATTTTATTTTTAAGCTAGAAGTTGTAGTGAATACTTTACAAAATTCAACTCACAGCAATTCAGCAGTACAATCAATAGGATTCATTTCTCCCTCCCTGCTTCTCTACTTTAGAAGACAGATCATCCATACAGTCTGATTTTTAATGTGCAAAGCAGGCATTAATCAAACACATGAAGGCCAAGTCTGTAATCTAGGCAACTATATTTATATGCCCCTTTCACATGTAAAATGTCTGGAATAATAGCACTTCCATGTATAAGTGTACATTTACCTATGAAAGTGCTAGCAGCTCACCCAAGTGCTCTTCTGTAATGGCACGCTTAACTTACATAGCACACAACCACAAGAGGGCACTCACATAAGCAAAGAATGGGCACAACTCCCAGTTGCATGTGTAGCTTACAGAAACCTGACATTTACACACATCCCTGTCTTGGGCTTATGCCTGGTTGTATGACTGGTGTAACCTAAATGTTAGGTGTGCTGATGCTGGGTTATGCTAGTATTCTATAACAGAACCTGGAAGCCCAGCAGTCATTATAGAATAGACAGCTACTGCACGTCCTCAGGATGCCAGTTATAGAATTGCCTTCATAGTACTTTGCCTTTCAAATCTTTTGCAGTGCAGAAGTACTGCACTTTAGGCATTATAGGCCAGATTCTATATAAAGTGCCTTAAAAATCTGCACAGTAAACCAGGGGCGTAGCCAGCCAAAAGATTTTGGGTGGGTCTACGCAAGAATTGGGTGGGCACCAAATGTTCTCCCCCCCCCCCCCCCCCAAAAAAAAAAAAAAAATCTCAGCTGTTGGGAAAACGCTTCTTTCCACCTTGGCAGCAGGAATCCACTGAAAACTGAGCATGCGCAGGTGCCGGTGTTGTGGAGAGTAGCGTTTTTGTTACCATCAGGGGGAAATCTTCAGCTGGCGGAGCTTGGGATTCCCACCAGTTACCACTAAAGATGTGCTACTGTTGGGTGGGCCTGAGCCATAAATGGGTGGGCCCTGGCCCACCCAAGCCCACCTGTGGCTACGCCACTGCAGTAAACAAATCTGGCTAAGCGTATTCTCTAAGCGGCACCTAGATTTGGGTGCAGTATGTAGAATATGCTAAGTTGTTATCCCAGTGCCTAAAACTACTCACCTTCATTTATACCAATGAAAATGTGGCATAAATCCCTGCACACAGATTTACACACACTGGGCTATAATCTATAAATATGCATGTAAATTTTGGAATGCCCAGGAAACACCCATTTCCCTGCCCGTAACCACACCCCTTTTGAACAGCACACATTAGAATTTAGACGCAGTTCATTACAGAATATGTTTAGTGAGTTGTGTGTGTGTGTGTAAATTCTAATTATTGTCAATCAGTGCTCATTATTGCTTGTTAGGTGCTGTTAACAACACTGATTAGCTTGTTAAGCCAATTAAGTTACACGCATTGTTATAGAATATGCTTAGATTTCAGCATGGAATGCTGGGCATCTTATACAGAAGCCGGCAGTACAAGTCATTCAACACAATATTAACACTGAAATGAAAACAAGTCAGTGCATTTTATCTTCTTAAGGTAGAGTTCCCAAAAATATACTATTCACTCATCTATTTCATACAACTTGCAGTCTTCAACCAACCACTGGAAAATTCTAGGATGCCCTGCTCTTTACAGAACAGCAACTATTAATAGAAAAATCAGTGCCAAGTGACTATTCTGTGCTACATGTGGAGAAAGAGATCCTCAAAGACCAACAACTGCAATCAGAGACAAAGAAAATGTGACTATAAATACAGAAATTGGCCCAATTGTACTGAGCACCACGGCACTGATTAAGAAGAATTTCCACTTATTTTATATCAGACAGCGTATTAACTATTACCCTTGATCTGTTTCCTCTATCTGTCTATCTATATCTATAGCTATATCTATATTTATATCTCTATCTCTCTCTATATATTACATATTATGAACTCATGGAGGTGTCTTTCTTTGGCCTAAAGCAAATGTTTGGATGAGCGCTAGCAGTCAATCTGAGAGATTACGATCTCATACATACACTAGCATAGGAATGTGGTTCATTGCTATCATGGTTTGCACTGGAGACACAATCCCCAGGATTGTATATATATGGAGCCCAAAGTTAGGTGCAAATTTCTGCGCATAACTTAATAGGTTAATTGGCATTAAGGATCAATCAATTAACTTTAACAAGCATTAATTGGAGCCATTTAGTAGCTACGCGTAGAAATGCCTTGCACCCTAGTCTATAAACCCTGTGTCTATTTTATATCTTGTTCAACTCCCAAATGGAAATAGCCATGGGAGGAGCGTGGGTGTATTGGGCCCGATTCTATATATGGTGCCTAAAATTAGCATGTGTTAGGCAATTATGCCTAAGTGTATGCTAAATACCACGTGTACATGTATGCTCGGTATTTAGCATACGCTTAGGCGTAGTTCATGTGACAATCTACATACGTCTATTTACGCCAATGAAAAGCTGGTGTAAATCCCTGCGTGTAGATTTATGTGCACCGGCCCATATTTTATAACAACATGCGTCGATTTTGGAATGCCTACAAAATGCCCATTCCCACACCCCTAAGCGCCCCTATTTTTCACTGCGCATGTTAGAATTTAGCCACAGTACATTACAGAATATGCTTAGCAATGTATGCACATAAATACTAATTTTTGCCAATTAGTGCTCATTATTGCTTGTTAAGATCTGTTAACAATGCTTAACAGCTTGTTAAAACAATATATCTATGCACGTAGTTATAGAATACATGTAGATTTACACACAGAATTACACATAACTGTATGCGTGCTATATAGAATCTGGGGGCTTAGGGGCATGCCTGAAAATTAGGCATGGGTTATAGAATACCAGCATTTCTGTGCCTGCCATCGATTGGGCATGAACTTTTACACCAGTCTTTAGCAGGCATAAATGCTTATGCCCAAAGTTAGGCACAAAACCCCAGGTTCTATATAAGGCATGCCGAGTTGCACATATTAAATTGGGCACACAATTTAATTGAGTAACAAGCCAACCAGCATTGATAATTGGCTAATAATAACCAATTATCAGCACTAATTGGCAATAATTGGAATTTCCACGCACATCTTTTTAGGCATATTCTAAAAGCAGGTGCACGTAAATTCTAATGTGCATAGCTGAAAAGGGGGCATGACCGTGGGAGGAGTGAGGGCGTTGCTCAAATTTATGCAAGTGGTTATAGAATTTGGGGGAACTGTGCCTAATTTAGGTGCGGCATTTACACCAGATTTTCAGTGGTATAAATGGCCGTGCCTAAATGTAGGCGAACCCTCGGCCCTATGCACTATTCTATAAACCATGCCTAACTTTAGGAGGCCCTTTTACTAAGCTGAGTAAGCAGGGGTTTAGCCAGACTTCAGCGGGAGAGGGGTCCAGAGCCCGAGATGAGGGGGCACATTTTAGCCCCCTCCCCCGCTGCCACCGACCCCCCCCCCACCACCGCCACCATCAACAACAACTTTGACCCCCCCACCGACGACCCTCTTGACCCCCCTCCCGCCGCCAACCCTCCCCCGCTGTCGCCATCTGCTACCTTTGCTGGCGGGGGTTGGGGTCCCTCGCCAGCAAAGGTAGCAGATGGCAACGGCGGGTTGGCGGCGGGTAGGGGGGTCGAGAGTGTCATCGGCAGGGGGGTCCAGGGCCAAATCTATGGGGGCCCAGGCCCCCATGGCCCCATGTAGCTACGCCCCTGCGTATAAGCATCTACGCGCTCCCAATGTACGTCAAAATGGAGTTACTGCCCAGCTACCGTGTGGTTCTTCCGGTAATTTCATTTTTGGCATGCATCCAATACGCACATCAGAAAAATAATTTTTTTATTTTCAAATGCGTGTATTGGGCGCACGCCAAGTGGTATTTGACGTGCATAGGTCATTACCGCCCAGTTACCACGTGAGACTTTACCGCTAGGTCAATGGTTGGTGGTAAGGTCTCAGACCCAAAATAGATGCATGGCAATTTTCATTTTGCCACACATTCATTTTCTGCAAAAATGTTAAAAAGGCATTTTTAAAAGGGGCGCTGAAAAATGATTCTGCGCACGCCTAAAACACATGGCTACACTACCACAGACCATTTTCAGTGTGCCTTTGTAAAAGGGCCCCTAGGTGCAGTTTACAGAATAGCGCTAAGTGTTATATTTGGACGTGCCTATCCTTTAGAAGCCATTTAAAGAATCTGCCCCAAAATGCACACTAAGGCTCAGATTCTATAAATGGTGCTGAAAAATCACTGCTGAAAAAATAGCCACTAAGCACAATTCTATAAAAGCTGCATGCCATATACAGAATTACACCTATCAGCATTTTATAACCCATCTAAATTTCCATGCCGTTTGCTGAATATGCCTTGCCAGTTTGCATGTCCTTTGTAGAATCTGCCTAAATTTCTATTCTGTTTATAGAACTGCTACAGTATCCCTAGTGATCTTTCAGCACTGATTTGACATCAGTGTGTAATGATGTCATGACGTTATGCGCGTGGGGACAGTGAGAAAAATGGTATCTAAACATTGGCAGCCAAATTTCTCTGCCCAGGATACCCTGCTATTGGCCAGGCTGTTCCTCATCAAGGAAAAATGATATTTTATCCTCCCAGGCCACAGGAAAAGATCCTACCTAAAGTAAAGCCACTGAATGGAGAAAGCCGAACAGAGCACCACACCTGGAACAACATGGTAAGCCAAGTTCTGAGACAGCAATAGAAAAGAGGAGAGGCTCTGCTGAAGGCCTCTCATATAAGTATGTGTAACCCACCCAGGCAGCGCACACACACCTCCAGCTCAGCTCCACCCTGGGGATCTCGCTCCACATTTCCACCTGGGGTCCCAAGCAGGCACACAAACAAAATCCAAATGTTCTTTCTTTGCCACAAACACAGCTCCACTGGCAGAGTCACATGAGCTGGACATAGGCTGGGGCCAGACTTACTCCGGTAGGCCGAGGGAATTATTTCTCTAGGCAGGCTTTCATTCTCTTGCACGCTAAAGACTAGTCAGCTGGCCAAGTTGCAGAAAACTTTAACATGCTTTACTAACAAACTTGAAAAACAGTATATAAACTTGTCAATTTGGTCTGTATAATTCAGGGTGTTTTTCCTTTAGATGGTCAGCACAGCACAAAACAAAATAGTCAGTGATATCAGGGCATTTAGGTTGTCAGTTCAATCTTATCTCAAATCTTCTCGATTTACAGAAGCCAGAAACAGTACTTGGTATTTTTCCACTTGATTCAAACTCAGTCCACAATGGTCTCCAAACACAACTGTTGCAGTTTCTCTGATCATCACTCAGTTCCCTTTTACACTCCTCTGATCATGACTGGAGAGATGATGCGGGGTAGTCATCCACACCATATCCCCTTTTGTCCTTGATCATTCTTCCATGATTTCTTCAGTTCCTCTGTCCCACCCTGGGACAGGGTCCATTCACTCATGCAATGCAAGTCCTGCCAGAAGTGAGGCACGCCTGCTTCCACTTCTCCCACCTGAGATGGTTATCCCCTTGCACTCCTACTTTGTTCCCAAATCAGGAACACAACTGCAGACACCTTCTGCCTTGTGCAGAGGCTTCCAAACACCACACTTGCAAACTTTCCTGTCTTAGTACCCAGGACTTCCCTCTCAGTGCTATGGCTTTCTGCAGGGATGAGCTATCAAAGACCAGCATTTTCTCCACATAATCCCTTTTATTAATTCCCATGTCCTGCCCCCTAGAGCTGGGTTTTACTCTGATTTCTTTACCAGGCTGTCAGTTGCAGCTCTGTCTCCTTAGTTATCACCCTGAAAATCCTTTCTCCCACCATTGAGGCATTTTCAGAGCAGTGGCTTTCCTAGCGTGGATGGCACCCGGGGCAGATCGCCGATGCGCCCCCCCCCCCGGGTGCAGCGCCCCCCCCTGCCTGCGAAATGACACCTTCCCCCCTCCCCGGCGAAATGACACCCCCCTGGGTGCACGCCGCTAGGGGGGGTGCCGCGGCGCGCGCCTGTGGGCTCCAACTTCGCTCATTCACTGCAGCTCCCTCTGCCCCGGAAGAGGAAGTAACCTGCAGTGGGAGCTGCAGCGAACGAGCGAAGTTCACGAAGTCAAAGCCCACAGGCGCGTGCCGCGGCACCCCCCAGCGGCCCGGGGCAGCCCGCCCCAACCGCCCCCCCCCCCTTGGAACGCCACTGTTTCAGAGTGGGGTCACACTTGTGATGCTCCAACCTATACCTTTGAGGAAGCGCTCCCAATTCTAGAAACTTTGACCTGCAATAAAGATTCCCCCAGACAATTGTGGTTGATTAACATGTGCAGAAATGGCATGCCCCAATTTAGCACCAATTTGATGCGGAAATAGCCACATGCTGATATGTGCACATGACAGCGCTATAATACAATACAGTACAATAAAATGCTTATACCCTGCAAAAGCCCATTAGAGTTCAATGTGGTTTAGAAATCCAAAGAGGCTGGCCAGCTTCCAGGAATTACAAATTATATATAGAGAGAAACAATTTAACCATTATTAGAACAATTTTTCAGTGTTTTTCTAAAAGAAATTATAATCATATGAGGCATATTTTCAAAGCACTTAGGCTTACAAAGTTGCATAGTGCTTTGAAAATTGGACCCTTAGAGGCATATTTTCAAAGCACTTTGGGAGGCTAAGTTCCATATGTTTCTATGGAACTTTGGGAGGCTAAGTGCTTTGAAAATAAGCCTCTTTGTCTCCTTATGCTAGGTATTAAAGCATTCCACCATTTGGTGGCTTGATATGCGAATAACCCATTAAAT